>NW_027361979.1:1517500-2227500 GCF_039654945.1 Dendrobates tinctorius | reverse complement strand
TCTCAATTTCTCCAGGCTCGCGTCTGAGCACTGAGCGGCCTGGAACTCCTGGCCGGAGGCAGCCAGAAATGACGTCAGTGTCCCCTCCTCACTGGGACCCTCTGGAACCTGCTCTGGGTTCACCTCTGGTTCGGTCTCTCCTGTAGCGGAAGAGGGTCCAGAAGGCAGGGCGCTACCTGCGATCCCGACACTCTGACTGCGGGTGACAGCGGCTATGTATGCTGTCTCCCCAGGGATTTTTACAGACCCATCAGCCGGCGCTGCCATGGGCGCTACTTCCCCATTCACCCCAACACTTCAGGAGCAGTGCTACTCATGGGCCAGTTACCTTCCTTGGTGGCACTGGTAAGTGCATGGCATCACCTTCCTCACAGTTCCCATGCATCTCCCCATTTCCTGTAGCACTAACTTTAGCTCCTGCTAGAGGGTCCTCAGCCGTCTCACTCCACAGAGCGACAGGGCTGAGCACTTCTGTACCTGTGGACACATCAACCTTTGCAGAAAAATGGTTATCAGGTTCAGTTGGCACATTTACATTATCATCAGCATCATTCCTAGGGAAAGAATGGTTATCAACTTCAGTTGGCACATTTACATCATCATCAGCATCATTCCTAGGGAAAGAATGGTTATCAGTTGCATCATTACTCATCAAAGCATTGGCAGGTAACACATTCAGTTTCCCGTCATCATAATCAGGGTTAATGTTACCCTTATTATCAGATTGGGGAGGGGTATGAGGGACATAGTATGCAACCATCTTCCCCAAATCAGTGCCCAGTAAAACATCAGTGGGCAGGTTTTCGGACACCCCCACTTCCCTCACCCCGCTCCTGGCAGCTCAATCAAGAAAAACCCAGGCCATCGGCAAGGGACAGCGGACGCCCCCAATCCCGGTGACAGTTAGGGTTTTCCCCTCAATAAACTCTTCAGGGGCAGCCAGTCCAGGTCGGATGAGGGTTTGTTCAACCCCGGTGTCCTTGAGGCCTGTAGCAAGATGGACCCACACACGGATGTGCTGCACATTGTTATCGATCCTCCCAACCACACCACCCACCAAAAGAACAGAGGTGTTGGGCCCAGAGGCCTTGGCTGGGGGGGTCTTCTGCTTCTCCGGACAGGTGGCGCTGAGATGTCCAGTCCGTTTGCAGAAAAAACACTGGTGAGGGTCTGATGTAGGCCTGGCGTTGGCAAATGGGACAGGGCCTCTGGAGGGACGGCTGGCAGGGGAGCTGGGGTTGGTTGCAGGCTTACCCCTTCTCCAGCTGGCGGTGACTGGCTTCCATGTCTCCCGTTTCCGGTTGGCCTCATAGGTGTCGGCAATCTGTGCTGCTTTGTCCACATTCATTGGTTCTCGGTCCAGGATGAACTGTCGGACCTCAGCTGGGTACAGATGTAAGAACTGTTCTTTTATCATCAGGTCTTTCAGCAGCTCAAAGGTGTCCACTAACAGTCCATGGATCCACTAGTCAAAGTGGGTCCTGAGTCCTTGCACCACATCACTATAACTGTCATGTGGCCACGTTGGAGGTTCCGGATCTTCTTTCGGTGTACCTCAGGGGTCAGCCGGTATTTGGCGATTAGGGCCTACTTGATGGCGTCATAATTGTCATCTTCTTCTGGCGGGAGAGAAGCAAAAGCCCCCAGAGCTTTGCCTTTTAGCCCTGGGGTCAAGTACCTTGCCCATTGTTCCCTAAGCAGCCGGTACTGTCTGTAGGCTTTCTCAAAGGCCTGCAGAAAAGTGTTCAAGTCCCCGTCCTTTCCCATCACAGGAAAATGCTCTGGCCAGGGTTTAGGACTCTGGGCGCGGCTGGGCTCATGGCTCCTGGCTGTGGAAGGCATCTCCCCTTGCCGGAGCAGCTCCAGTTCATTGGCTCTCTGAGCTTGGTGCTCGGCTCTCTGCTCTTCTCGAGCTTGCTGGATAAGCTGCAGATGGCCAGCATGGTCCTCGGCAGGGAGTTGCTGTAGGGCCATTTGCAGATAGCGGTCCATGACTTCCTGGCTGCCGGTCAAGCTGGCCTGCACCAGCTGGACCTCTGTGACCATCGGCACTGGTGCTGCCTGCTGTGCCCTGTCTCTCATCCCATTGCACTAGAGATGCGACCAACTGGGCTTTGGTATTGTCGGCGGCGTCAATCTGGTTTGCCGTGAACAGGGCCCTAAGGGCGTCCTTGTTAAGCTGCTTATAATGAGATTCTCCCTGCGTAGCCATGATTGCCAAATAAAAGATAGGATAGAAAAACAAAGAGAAGGGAGGGGGTACTCACAAGTACACACAATTGTCTCAGGACTAGTAAACACTGAGTTTCATTCTCCAAAACTTTTGCTGCAGGGTCCTCGGAAGCACCGTGCAAGTCT
Organism: Dendrobates tinctorius; assembly: GCF_039654945.1. NCBI lineage: Eukaryota > Metazoa > Chordata > Amphibia > Anura > Dendrobatidae > Dendrobates > Dendrobates tinctorius. The sequence goes on along the minus strand of NW_027361979.1, from coordinate 2,225,142 downwards.
TTAGTGAGAGGGATGATTGCTAAAACCAGATCACTAATGCTCTATGATTCTACCGCTCTGCCACCAAATGTCATGGAAAGGAGTTGCAATACCTTTGGCAGCACATGGCAATCACATGTGCAGGGGGTTTATCCTAGTCATCCCACCGCTGCCAACAATGTGACGAAAACAGCAAGCTAGTCTTGCCCTAACAATTTATCGCAGGAGTTTATTGTAGATATCCCACTGCTGCCACAATATGTTACAAGCTGCCGGGATTTATGTATAGCCCACGTTTCAGTTCCACTTTGGAATTCGTAGCTCTCTGGTGCCCCCCTTACACTCAGGTCAGTCAGGGTACTGCATCTAGGATAATTAGTCACCGGCCGGGTGTTAGGAACGGCGGAGCGCACTAAATAAAAATAAATAATAAAGTGCATTCGCCGTTCGGGGTCCACCGTGCAGTAGATGTTACACCGCTGCTAGGTAATGACAGGCGAGCAATATGGCGGTATAATGCGCACGGGTTAGACTTCACCCACAGTGCGCAAAGTTGGCTTTGTTCACACACAGAGGCACCGCAACATAAACATACAAAAACGCTGAGTCTGTTAGTGTCACAGACCACAGGGAAATGCATACACGGTATCTGGTCACAGGAGCAGGACCCAAGGCAGAGGAGCTGCGTCCGTCTAGACCTACCATGCGTGCGGCGTCGCTACTGCGGATGCCAAGGAGGACTGCAACTGCAGCACGGTGTAGGGCACGGCCGCTAGTCGACAAAGCTAGGAAGCAGGTGCAATGTCGGACGCTAGAGTAGAGGTGCGGTGTGCACAGTGGCCTAAGGCTTGCCACTGACTGGCGCTGACTGCTGCACTAATTCCCTATCCACATGCGTAATATCAGAGGGAAGGGGTTTCAAATTAGTCAGTCACCAGAGTCTTACATCCGTCACCATTCACACATTTAGCTTGAAAAGTCTATACTAGCGCATGGCCGAACGGTCATGCGCACTTTTTATAGCCGTGCGGGACCTTCCTGATCTCTGAGATCTCTGAGATGGACCAATGACATCTGGAGCAGGACCTGGGCACATGACTCCCGATCTCCAATGGGAGATCGCCTCGTGAGCATGCCCAGTAGGAGCACAGAGGAACTTAGTCTCTGGAGCGGTCTGCTGCAAAGTAATCTTCTCTGCAGTAGATAGACAGCAGGAGACGGCAGAATGTGAGGCTCTGGATTCCTGCAGAGCAGACGCAGATCCCAGACGCCTAACATTACCCCCCCTCCTAGGGCTAGGGCCCCCTCCCCTCTGAGCCTTCGAATCCACCACCTTGTGCCCATCAGAGGCATAGGTCTCAGACTCATCCGAAGGTGAGTCTGATGTCCCGGTAGATGACACGGAAAACCGGGACACGTGGAAGGTATCAAAGGTGGCAAGATCGCCAGGTTTAAGAAGGGACACGTGGGAGACAACGGGAGCGGCAAAACCGCCCAGAGCATAGGTTGAAGTGGAATGCCGCGGTGTGTCGGCGGATGTTTCCACTCTCTGTTTAAGGAGGCTATCCCGAGCACATGAGGCGCATGCCCGAATATATTTCTTAATGTCCCGAGCCCTCTGCGGCCACCAATACGACCCTGCCAGGAGTTTTGTGGTCTGCATGTAGCCACAGTGACCACTCGCCCTGGAAGCGTGTGCCCACGTGAGAACCTTCGGCCGAAGGTGAGGGGGGACAAAGGTCTTGCCCGGCGGCACAGAGTTTGGCCATTGCGGGGCCCCGTTATCCTGGGGAACAGAGTGCTGACAGTGGTAGCCGCAAGTGGAGCTTGTTGCCGGACGCGCCTCGAGACTGGCGCGAGACATCTCCATGGGCTCTGGGAGTGAACACTCTGGCTCAGGTGATTCCAGAGGTTCAAAGAAGTTGGGATCCGGAGTAACCCTCCGTCTGGATTGAGCACGCTCCAGCCTGTGCTCCGAGAAACGGGGATCAATACGGGTGGCAATGGCAATCAGCTCCTCCAGACTTGCAGAAACCTCTCTGGTAGATAGAGCATCCTTAACATGCTTAGCTAAACCTCTCCAAAACATAGGGATGAGGGCTCTATCAGACCACTCCAGCTCGGAAGCCAGTGTCCGAAAACGAATGGCATACTGGCTGCCCGAGAGGGAACCCTGAGTTAGTGAAAGGAGCTGAAGAGAGGTATCGTGCGTGACCCGTGGTCCCAGAAAAACCTGCTTGATAGATGTTAAGAACTGAGCAGCGGTCTGAACAGTGGCGTGGCCCATTCCAACGCCCTGCCCGACAGAAGGGAAATAATAAACCTCACCTTAGCCCATTCTGTAGGGAATCGCGCAGCCAGTAACTCCAGCTGGATAGAGCACTGGCTCATGAAACCCCTACAGGAGGCGCAATCGCCAGAAAATTTATCTGGCAACGGGAGGCTGGAAACTGTCGGCGCAGGGGAGGACGTGGACATACGTGAAACCGCCTCTGCAATCGCCTGTACAGCAGCCTCCGAAGACTTTGCCGCTGAGATAAGACTCTCAAGAGTAGCCAACCGGCCCTCTAGCTGGCAAATGCACTGAAGGAGTTGCTGCTGACCTGCCATTACTAGCCAGACCCTGGCGCTAGTATAATGTTAGTAACGGCGGAACGCACTAAATAAATATAAATAATAAAGTGCGTTCGCCACTCGGGGTCCACCGTGCAGTAGATGTAACACCGCTGCTAGGTAATGGCAGATGAGCAATATGGAGGTATAATGCGCACGGGTTAGACTTCACCCACAGTGCGCAAAGCGGGCTCTGTTCACACACAGAGGCGCCGCAACATAAACATACGAAAATGCTGAGTCTGTTAGTGTCACAGACCACAGGGAAATGCATACACGGTATCTGGTCACAGGAGCAGGACCCAAGGCAGAGGAGCTGCTTCCGTCTAGACCTATCGTGCGTGTGGTGTCGCTACTGCGGATGCCAAGGAGGGCTGCAACTGCAGCACGGCGTAGGGCACGGCCGCTAGTCGACAAAGCTAGGAAGCAGGTGCAATGTCAGATGCTAGAGTAGAGGTGCGGTGTGCACAGTGGCCTAAGGTTTGCCACTGACTGGCGCTGACTGCTGCACTAATTCCCTATCCACATGCGTAATATCAGAGGGAAGGGGTTTCAAATTAGTCAGTCACCAGAGTCATACATCCGTCACCATTCACACATTTAGCTTGAAAAGTCTATACTAGCGCATGGCCGAATGGTCATGCGCGCTTTTTATAGCCGTGCGGGACCTTCCTGATCTCCGAGATGGACCAATGAGATCTGGAGCAGGACCTGGGCACATGACTCCCGATCTCCACTGGGAGATCGCCTAGTGAGCATGCCCAGTAGGAGCACAGAGGAACTTAGTCTCTGGAGCGGTCTACTGCAAAGTAATCTTCTCTGCAGTAGATAGACAGCAGGAGACCGCAGAATGTGAGGCTCTAGATTCCTGCAGAGCAGATGCAGAACCCAGACGCCTAACACCGGGCAACTTGTTGTGCACTGGCTATTAGGCTGCTGCAGTGAGGGAATTATAATTAGTCCTGGCTGCAGCCAGACAAATCAGCTTATAAAACCCTTCAGTCACTGCCAGTTAGCCCTCCTGCCCAGAGCACAGTTCGCTGCCACCAGCTTCCGATTTTTCTTATTAATATTTAAAATTAATAGAGGGGTTCGAAGCCAACCCAAATTAGTAGCGTAATTATTTACTGGCACGTATGAATTTGTCACAGAGCAAGGAGACAGAACTACTTTAATAAATTTTATAGTTTATTCCCAAAAGATGGGCAGTGTTTACAGAAGTTAAAAAGGTTTTACAATGTGAGACACTAACAGTATGTATGAAGCAAATACAAATATAAAAGGGATTTAAAAAGCAGAAATAAAACACATATTGCTTAGAACATTTCAGGCAGAACCATGCTGGGGGAGGCAGAGCCAGATGTCTCCATTCATTTGTGATCTTATTGCCACGGCATCCCAAGCTAGAATGAGGGAGGGGTATGGGAAAATACCTTATAACTTTGGGCTTGTGATATCACTAAAGGGGCTGAGTTACTACCGCCCTCCCCTTTCTCAAAGTACGGAATTGGGTTCTCAAAACTTATAACCATCATATCTGGGCTTGAGAACCTAGCAGAATATCAGCAGAACCATCATTCATCTTATATTGAAATTAGCTTTATGATGACATCAAGCACTAGGTGTCTATTCCGCTCTGTTCAGGAGAAATCCATATCTCTGGTTCTGTTGGTGCTAGAATCATAGAATCATAGAATCGTAGAGTTGGAAGGGACCTCCTGGGCCATCTGGTCCAACCCCCTGCTCAAAGCAGGGTTCGCTAAATCATCCCAGTCAGATGTCTGTCCAGCCTCTGTTTGAAGACTTCCATTGAAGGAGAACTCACCACTTCTCATGGCAGCTTGTTCCACTCATTGATCACTCTGTCAAAAAGTTTTTTCTAATATCTAATCTGCCATTCAGTTTCATCCCATTGCTTCTAGTCTTTCCTTGTGCAAATGAGAATAAAGTTGATCCTTCTACAATGTGACAGCCCTTTAGTTATTTGTAGACAGCTATTAAGTCTCCTCTCAGTCTTCTCTTTTGCAAACTAAACATTCCCAAATCCTGCAACCTTTCCTCATAAGACAGGGTTTGCAGACCGGTCACCATTCTGGTCGCTCTTTTCTGAACTTGCTCCAGTTTGTTGATGTCTTTTTTAAAATGTGGTGCCCAAAACTGGACACAATATTCCAGATGAGGTCTGACCAAAGAGGAGTAGAGGGAAATAATGACTTCACGTGATCTAGACTGCATGCTTCTGTTAATACATCCTAGAATTGCATTTGACTTTTTTGCTGCTGCATCACACTGTTGACTCATATTCAGTCTGTGATCTATTAGTATACCCAAGTCTTTTTCACATGTGCTGTTGCTTAGCCCTATTCCTCCCATTCTGTGTATGCTTTTTTCATTTTTATTGCCCAGATGTAGTACTTTGCATTTTTCCCTGTTAAAAACCATTCTGTTAGTTGCTGCCCACTTCTCCAGTTTATTTATATCTTTTTGAATCCTCTCGCTCTCTCTTCTCTAGTATTAGCTATCCCTCCTAGCTTTGTGTCATCAGCAAATTTAATCAGTTTACCCTCAATTCCTTCATCTAAATCGTTGATAAAGATGTTGAACAATACAGGGCCCAGGACAGAGCCCTGTGGTACCCCACTTGAGACATTCCTCCAACTGGATGTGCAGCCATTTACGACCACTCTTTGGGTCTGATCACTAAGCCAGTTATGAATCCACCTAACAGTTGCCTTGTCCATTCCATACTTAGTCATTTTTTCAATAAGGATTGTATGAGATACTTTGTCAAATGCTTTGCTGAAGTCAAGATATACAATATCTACAGCATTTCCATGATCCACCCAATCAGTGATTCCGTCATAGAAGGAAATTAAGTTAGTCTGACATGACTTATTAGTTACAAACCCATGCTGACTCTGTTTAATCACTTCATTCTTATCCAGGTACTGACATACATGTTGTTTAATAATTTGTTCAAAGATCTTTCCTGGTATAGAATTCAGACTCACCGGCCTATAGTTGCCTGGGTCCACCTTCTTCCCCTTTTTGAAGATAGGAACAACATTTGCTCTTCTCCAGTCTTCTGGCACTTCTCCTGTTCTCCAAGAATTTTCAAAGATTATGGAGAGGGGTTCAAAAATTTCTTCTGCTATCTCCTTCAGTACTCTGGGGTGTAATTCATCTGGACCTGGAGACTTGAATTCATTTAGGTTAGCTAAGTGTTTCCTCACTATCTTTCTGTTTATAGATATCCTGGATTCTTCTATTCCCTTAATAGGACAGTGAAGAACAGTTGATGTTACATTTCCTTTCTGAGAGAAAACAGATGCAAAATAGGAATTTAAAAGTTCAGCCTTCTCAACATCCTGTCTTACCATTTCATCATTTTCATCCTGTAAAAATCCTATAGCATCTTTGACTTTTCTTTTACTTTTGACATATCCCCAAAATCCTTTATTATTGCTTTTGACATCTCTTGCAAGCCTCAATTCATTGTCAGCTTTAGCAAATCTGATTTGTGCCCTGCAGATTCTGCAGACAGCATTATATTCTTCTTTAGATATGCCTCCCTCTTTCCATTTTATAAACATTTTTTTCTTCCTTTTTAGCATGTGCTTAAGTTCTGTGTTCATCCATCCTGGCTTCCTTAAATGCTTCCTATTCTTCCCTCTTTTCGGAATTGTTAACAATTGTGCTTTGAGAATTTCATTTTTCAAGATTTCCCATCCTTCCTGGACATATTTGTCTTTAAGGATATCCAGCCATTTGATCCCTCCAATTCTCTTTCTGAATCCCTTAAAATCTACCTTTCTGAATTCTAACCTTGACGTCTGAGTCTTCACAGGTCTTCCTCCTCTAGTTATCCAAAATTCTAAAATAGCATGGTCACTACCTCCTAGGGTCCCAGCCACTTTTACCTCCTCAACCATTTCCTCCCTGTTTATAAGGATTAGATCCAAGGTAGCAGTTCCCCTTGTTTTCTCCCCTACCTTTTGGAAGATAAAGTTGTCAGCAAGAGAGGATAAGAATTTCCTTGACCTGTTAGTTTTGCCTGAGAGAGATTCCCAACAAATGTCTGGATAGTTGAAATCTCCGATGATAACTATGTCATATTTTTTGGAGAACTTTTCCATTTGATGCATAAAGAGTTCATCCATATCTTCAGCTTGCACAGGCGGCCTGTAGTAAATGCCTACAATGGTGTCCTTTCCATTGTTCTGTCCTTGTATTCTTACTGTCATGATCTCAGTGCGGGTTTGACTCGCACACGTGGGGTTAATGTTTGGAACCAGTGCTGATGACTGGCATTTCTGGGGTTAAAGGTTGTGATCCCGGTACAGGCTTACCTGCACACCTGGGGCTATGATTGTGGCCTCTCCCTGGTTCTGGGGGAGGCTTCTTATAGCCTCAGGACGCTCCCATCCCTGTCAGTTATACTCTTGCCCTTGGCATTGTGTGGTGACCCCTGAGTGTGTTAGTGCTGTGTTCTGGTTACTTGATTCTCTGTGTATGACTCGGTCTGTTCCCTGGATATCGCTTTGGATTCTGCCTGGTACCTCCTATGTCTGTTTGGTTTTGATCTCTGCTTGGCCCTGATTATCCGCTCTGTCTCCTCCCTGGTACTGTACTGATATCTTGTGTATGACCTTTGGCTTTGTCTGACCTCCCATCTGTTTATCTCTCCTGTACCTCGCTGGTCTGTACTGTGCATAACCTCTGCTTTGCTTGGACTCTGAGTTCTCGTCCCTCTCTGTGTGCAGGACGCTAAGCCCCGCCCCCTTGCAGTCACATGACCATTCACATGACCATAGGTCCTATGCTGGCTTCCTAAACTTCAGCATCCACAGGTCCTGTGCATCGGTACTTTCTGGCTGTACCTGACCCCGGTACCCCTACATTGCGGGTGAGTCACTGCTCAGCGGAGGATGCACGCCGGCGCTGACACTCAGGACACGCGCACTGGCTCAGTGAGCAAGTACAGTGCGGTGTTCCCGACATTATAACTGACCATTTCAGTTGTTTTTTTTTTGTTTTGTTTTTTTCTGAAGAAAAAAAAAAAAAAAAAAAAGTGTGTGTTATCCTCATGGATCCCATACAAGCCTTGTCTGATCAGGTCAAGCACCTGACCCAAATGTTCCATAAGCTCAATGTGGAACAACGCACGATGGCCCAGACCCAGCAACAGTTGGTAGTTACTGTGCAGGAGGCTGTCGATGCAGGGGCTTCTAGTTCTGGGGGTAGGGATGTGTCATTAGCGTCCCCCGAATCTCCGGTCAAATTGCCATACTTTTTCTCAGGGGACAAAAAGGAGTTCAGGTCTTTCAGAGAAGGATGCAAGCTTTTTTTTTCTCTAAGGCCCCGCTCCTCCGGGGATGAGTTCCAGAGGGTGGGGGTCATTATTTCCCTACTTCGGGGGGCTCCGCAAGCATGGGCTTTCTCTCTGTCTTCCTCTGCTCCTGAACGTAAGTCAGTGAACGCATTCTTTGAGGCCCTCGAGCACATTTATGATGAACCTGACAGAGTGCGATTGGCAGAGGACATGGTGATGAGTGTCTGTCAGGGGAAACATTCAGCTGAGTGGTTTTGTTCTGAGTTCCGCCGCTGGGCGGCAGAGGTCTCTTGGAGCGACGCGGCACTCCGAGGACTCTTTCGCAGAGGCTTGTCCGAGCGGCTGCAGGATGCCTTGGCGTTACATCCCCCACCTAACTCTCTCGAGGACGCCATGACCCAGGCCGTCCGGATGGACCACAGGCTGCGGGCCAGAGGGGTGATGCAGGTGGATACTCCATTATTCCCCAGTGGAAAAGAGACTGCCCCTGAGCCCATGGATGTAGGCGCCCTCTCCCTGAAGGATACGGAGAGGAAACGCCGGAAGGACAAGCAGTTATGCTTTTACTGCGGTAAAACGGGACATTGGAAAAGGGAGTGCCCGAATTGCCTGTCTTCAAACCCGGTCGGCGGGAAACGACTAGGTCTGGGTAGTCAACGGGGAGGCTGCTCAGACCCTCAGGTACCATTTTCCTCGTTTTCTAAAGTATTACTGCCTGTGGAACTATTTGTGGACTGTAGTTCTTTTTCCTCTACAGCCTTTGTCGACTGCGGATCATCTATTAACCTCATTGACTCCCAATTGGTCACACACTGCAAGATAGGGACAGTTAGGCTCAAGGTTCCGATCAAGGTGATGGCCATTGACTCATCTCCCCTCACTAAGGAGGGAATTCGCTTTATGTCTGATGTGTTTTCGCTCAGAGTGGGCGCTATTCATGTGGAAAACATAAGTTGTTTTGTGCTGGACAATCTACCTGCAGGGTTGGTGTTGGGCATGCCCTGGTTACAACGCCATAACCCAGTTATTAACTGGAAAACGGGGGAGATTGTTCAATGGGGGTTTAATGATTTTGAGTTATGTGATAAATCCGCACTGCTGGTTGAACCAGTTAAATCTGTGTCTGTATCATCTGTCGAGCTGGAAGGTATTCCGGAATGCCTGAAGGACTTCGAAGATGTATTCTCCGAAAGCGAGGCCGAGACGTTACCGCCACATAGACCCTTTGACTGCGCTATTGAGCTGGTCCCGGGGGCTAAATTAGCCAAAGCCCGTCTGTTTAATTTGTCTGGTCCTGAGCGCTTGGCTATGAAGGAGTACATTACTGAAAGTCTGCGCAAAGGACACATACGTCCTTCAGTCTCACCTGTAGCGGCAGGTTTCTTTTTTGTAAAGAAAAAAGATGGCGGGTTACGTCCCTGTCTCGACTTCCGGGAGCTTAATCAAATTACTGTACGGAATACGTACCCCCTTCCGTTGATTCCCGATTTATGTAACCAGCTATCAGGGGCAAAGTGGTTTTCTAAACTGGACCTTCGGGGGGCATATAATTTGATAAGGGTCCGGGAGGGGGATGAATGGAAAACCGCGTTCCTCACGACCGAGGGACTATTTGAAAATTTAGTCATGCCGTTTGGTCTTACCAACGCCCCTGCCATATTTTAGAATTTCATCAACGTGGTATTCTCGGATCTCATTGGTCGTTTTGTCGTTATCTACTTAGATGATATTTTGATATATTCCCCCGACAAGTATTCTCATTTGGAACATGTACGAACTGTGCTCCAAAGGCTTAGAGAAAATCATTTGTATGCCAAATTGGAGAAATGTGTATTCTGTGTACAAGAGTTGTCCTTTTTGGGGTTAATTGTATCCGGTGAGGGTTTTCGCATGGACCCCAAGAAGGTGCAGGCCATTGCGGATTGGGTGCAACCCCGAGATCTTAAGGGTCTTCAGCGCTTCTTGGGGTTCGCCAATTATTACCGCAAATTTATCCGGGGGTGTTCGCAAGTGGTCAAACCTCTCACGGATCTAACATGCAAAGGTGCGGATGTGAGAAATTGGTCCTCGTTCGCAAAAGAGGCCTTTGCAACGCTGAAAAAAATGTTTTATGTCTGCTCCTGTGTTAGTGCAGCCAGATCCGTCCAAACCATTCGTCGTGGAAGTGGACGCCTCTGAGGTGGGGGTGGGGGCGGTGTTGTCCCAAGGGCCTGCCACTCTAACCAACCTCAGGCCATGTGCTTTCTTGTCCAAGAAGTTCTCTGCTGCGGAAAGAAATTACGACGTAGGCAATTGAGAGCTTCTTGCGGTCAAATTGGCGTTTGAAGAATGGAGGCACTTTTTGGAGGGGGCCAGTCACCCGGTTACGGTGATCAAGGATCACAAAAATCTGACGTACATTGAGTCTGCTAAAAAACTAACGCCCAGACAGGCCCGTTGGTCACTTTTTTTTTCCCGTTTTCAGTTTACGATTACATTTCGTCCAGGGTCTAAGAATGTCAAGGCTGACGCCTTATCACGCAGTTTTCAGCCGGTGTCGCCCCCTGAGCCACCGTCCTCCATTCTTCACCCTGGGGTTGTGATAGCAGAGGTCTCATCTGAATTGGAACGGGAGATTCTGGGGGCCCAGTCGCAGGCCTCGGCGGCCAAGCCGGAGGGGAAGTTGTTTGTCCCAGAGCAACTTCGCCTGAAACTCTTGCAGGAGTTCCATGAATCCAAGCTGAGTGCTCACCCTGGTATTTCAGCCACACGTCTGGCGGTGGCTAGGATCTTTTGGTGGCCTACCCTTGGTTCGGACATAAAAAAATTCATTGCTGGTTGTGGGGTCTGCGCTCGTTCTAAAAGCTCTCATAGCCGGCCGGCAGGGGAGCTGATACCCTTGGCAGTGCCCGAAAGGCCATGGACTCATTTATCCATGGATTTTGTTACCAATCTCCCTCCATCTAAGGGTAATACAGTGGTATGGGTAGTGGTGGACAGGTTTTCTAAGCAGGCTCATTTCGTACCCCTGTCCGCACTACCGTCAGCTGAGACGTTGTCCAGGTTGTTTGTGCAGCATGTGATCCGGTTGCATGGGGTACCCCTGAATGTGGTGTCTGATCGTGGTGTGCAGTTTGTGGCTAAGTTTTGGCGTGCTTTCTGCAAAAAATTAGGTATGTCTCTGTCCTTTTCATCTGCATACCATCCTGAGAGCAATGGGCAGACGGAGCGCACTAACCAGTCCCTGGAACAGATCCTCAGGTGTCTAACCTCTGCTAGACAGAATGACTGGTGCGATGTACTGCCGTTGGCTGAATTTGCCTTCAATAGTCGGGTGAGTCAATCCACTGGGAGGTCCCCTTTCTTGATTAACTATGGGTTCAGTCCTCATTTTGGTGAGTTTTCTCGTCTGGATTCGGGGTGTCCCGGGGCTGAGGATTCTGTTCAGCGGTTAAAAGATACATGGGCAGAAGTACAGCGGCGTATATCTAGGTCTCAAGGCAGGTATAAGTTTTTCGCGGACAGGAAACGAACACCTGGTCCCATGTTTCGGGTGGGAGAGAAAGTTTGGCTCTCCACGCGAAACATTAAGTTAAAGATTCCGTCAGCCAAGTTGGGACCCAAATTCATTGGCCCGTACAAGATTGTGGAAAAAATCAATCCAGTGGCGTATAGGCTGTGCCTTCCACCCTCTTTCAAGATCCCTAACGTCTTCCACAAATCTCTACTGAAACCTTTTGAAGCAGTCCGGGGAGACTCCGAGTCTGCTGCTCCTCCGGTTTTGGTCGAGGGGCAGGTTGAGTACGAGGTTGGTAATATCGTAGATTCCAGGTTCGTACGGCAGTCGGTACAGTACCTGGTTCATTGGAAGGGGTATGGACCGGAGGACAGGTCCTGGGTACCAGCCTGGTTGATGCATGCTGATCGCCTGGTGCGGGCTTTCCATGCTAAGTACCCGGGCAAGCCTGGGGGTCCAGAGGCCCCCCGTTGAGAGGAGGGTACTATCATGATCTCAGTGCGGATTTGACTCGCACACGTGGGGTTAATGTTTGGAACCAGTGCTGATGACTGGCATTTCTGGGGTTAAAGGTTGTGATCCCGGTGCAGGCTTACCTGCACACCTGGGGCTATGATTGTGGCCTCTCCCTGGTTCTGGGGGAGGCTTCTTATAGCCTCAGGACGCTCCCATCCCTGTCAGTTATACTCTTGCCCTTGGCATTGTGTGGTGACCCCTGAGTGTGTTAGTGCTGTGTTCTGGTTACTTGATTCTTTGTGTATGACTCGGTCTGTTCCCTGGATATCGCTTTGGATTCTGCCTGGTACCTCCTATGTCTGTTTGGTTTTGATCTCTGCTTGGCCCTGATTATCCGCTCTGTCTCCTCCCTGGTACTGTACTGATATCTTGTGTATGACCTTTGGCTTTGTCTGACCTCCCATCTGTTTATCTCTCCTGTACCTCGCTGGTCTGTACTGTGCATAACCTCTGCTTTGCTTGGACTCTGAGTTCTCGTCCCTCTCTGTGTGCAGGACGCTAAGCCCCGCCCCCTTGCAGTCACATGACCATTCACATGACCATAGGTCCTATGCTGGCTTCCTAAACTTCAGCATCCACAGGTCCTGTGCATCGGTACTTTCTGGCTGTACCTGACCCCGGTACCCCTACATTGCGGGTGAGTCACTGCTCAGCGGAGGCTGCACGCCGGCGCTGACACTCAGGACACGCGCACTGGCTCAGTGAGCAAGTACAGTGCGGTGTTCCTGACACTTACCCAGTTTCCACAGAACTCCCAGTCTCTGAAGCTTCAATCTCTGTGCAGATATACGCGTTTCTAACATACAATGCGACACCTCCTCCTCGTTTCTCAAGTCTGTTTCTTGCAAATAAGTTGTATCCTTCTAGTCTTGTATTCCAATCATGTGTATTGTCCCACCAAGTTTCAGTGATTCCAATGACATCATATTTCTTTTCCTGTGTTAGTAGTTCCAATTCTCCTTGTTTGTTGCCCATGCTTTGTGCATTAGTATAGAAACATTTAAGTTTGTGATTGGTTTCTCTTTCTACAATATTTTTATTAATTAGATTCTTTTGTCTTTGTTCTTCCTTTCCACTTCTAATAGCAGAGTTCTCAATAGCATGTCAGGTGTATGGCTTTTTCTGGTCTTTTGCTTCCCTTCCCATGTTGTTCTAGTTTAAAGCTCTCCTTACAAGTGTAGCAAGGCGACTTCCAAATACATGTTTTCCAGTCTTCGTAAGGTGCACTTCATCTCTAGAAAGTAGTCCATCGTAAAGGTAATTCACTCCGTGATCCATAAATCCAAATCGTTGCTGACAACACCATCGTCGTAGCTAGTTGTTCACCTGCAGAATCTTATTCCACCTCCTTGTTCCATGGCCATCCACTGGGAGGATGGAAGAGAAGACCACCTGTGCTCCCTGTTCTTTTACTTTCTTGCCTAAGTCTTCAAAGTCTCTGCAGATGGTTTCCAGGTCGTTTCTTGTGGTGTTATTTGTCCCCACATGTAGTAGCAGGAATGGGTAGTCATCTGTAGGTCTGAAGAGTCCTGATATCCTGTCAGACTCATCTTTAATTTTTGCACCTGGAAAACAGCACATTTCTCTTGAAGTTATATCCGGTCTGCAGATAGCGCCTCTGTTCCTCTCAATAGGGAATCCCCCATGACCACCACTCTCCGTTTCTTCTTCACAACATTTTTCTTTCTCCATCCAGGAGGACTCTGAAGGCGTACAAGGTTGCTGTTTGTGGGCAAAGTCTTATACTGACTTTAGTAAGAATCACTGTAGTGAAGCCTGACCGGAACATGTCCCAAAATTGTCCCAAGATTCTGCAATATGATAATCAGGGGAATCTTACGTCATATTTTACATTATTTTTACATGGTTCTACTTCTTCATTGGCGTCCAGCTGTGTTTAACCCCTTCCCAACCTTTGACGCCACGTAGGCGTCATGAAAGTCACTGCCAATCCGACCTGTGATGCCTATGTGGTGTCATGGGGAGATCGCGTTCCTGCGGGTCTGGTGACCGGGGTCACTGAAAGGTCACCTGACCCTCAGGTACAGGAGGCCTTGTACCTCACCCCGGGAGAGTGGCTTAGCCCCCCCATGGCTACGATTGCTCTGATTAGCTGTTAAAAGTGAAACAGCCAATCAGAGCACTTGTAATATTTCACCAATGAAATTTGGTGAAATATTACAATCTAGCCATGGCCGATGCTGCAATATCATCGGCCATGGCTGGAGACCTCGATTTGACCCCCCCACGACTGACAGGGGCACACAACCCCCCGCCACCGACTGACGGCGGCGATCTGCCGCTACTGTCATTATTTGCTCCCCCTCCACTGCCCTCCACTCCCCCGCCTTCCAATCCCCCCCTCTCCCCCCGGTACCTCCTAAGTCCCGATGTTCCTCCCGGATCCTTCATGGGCACCGCCATCTTCCAAAATGGGGGGCGCATGCGCAGTGCTCCCACCAAATCTGCCAGCCCGCAGATTCATTCATTCACTCCAGGTACATTTTGATCACTGTGATAAACCCTATCACAGTGATCAAAATAAAAAAAGTAAATAAACCCCCCTCGATTATCACCCCCATTTGATAGGGAAAGTTAATAATATAAAGAAAATATATTTATTTTTACTTTTCCGTTAGGGTTAGGATTAGAATTAGGGTTAGGGATGGAATTAGGGTTAGGCTTGTGGTTAGGGTTAGAGTTGGGATTAGGATTAGGGGTGTGTTGGGGTTAGGGTTGTGGTTAGGGGTGTTTTGGGGTTAGGGCTGAGTTAGAATTGAGGGGTTTCCACTATTTAGGCACATCAGGGGGTCTCCAAACGTGACATGGCGCCACCATTGATTCCAGCCAATTTTGCATTCAAAAAGTCAAACAGTGCTCCCTCCATTCTGAGCCCTGACTTGTGCCCAAACAGTGGTTTACCCCAACATATGGGGTATCAGCGTACTCAGGAAAAATTGCACAACTTTGGGGGTCTAATTTCTCTTGTTCCCCTTGGGAAAATAAAAAATTGGGGGCTAAAAAAATTATTTTTGTGAAGAAAAAATGATTTTTTATTTTCACGGCTATGCGTTATAAACTTTTGTGAAGCACTTGGGGATTCAAAGTGCTCACCACACATCTAGAGGAGTTCCTTGGGGGGTCTAGTTTGCAAAATGAGGTCACTTGCTGGGGGGTTTCTACTGTTTAGGCACACCAAGGGCTCTGCAAATGTAACATGACGCCCGCAGACCATTCCATCAAGTCGGCGTTTCAAAACGTCACTACTTCCCTTCCGAGCCTCGACATGTCCCCAAACAGTGGTTCCCCCCACAAAAGGGGTACCAGCGAACTCAGAACAAACTGGACAACAACTTTTGGGGTCCAATTTCTCCTGTTACCCTTGTGAAAATAAAAAATTGCGTGCTAAAAAATAATTTTTTTTGAGAAAAAATGATTTTTTATTTTCACGGCTCTGCTTTATAAACTTCTGTAAAGCAATTGGGGGTTCAGAGTGCTCACCACACATCTAGATAAGTTTCTTTGGGCATCTAGTTTCCAAAATGGGGTCACTTGTTGGGGAACTCCAATGTTTAGGCACACAAGGGCTCTTCGTACGCGACATGGTGTCCGCTAACGATTGGAGCTAATTTTCCATTCAAAAAGTCAAATTGCTCTCCTTCCCTCCCGAGCCTTGCCGTGTGCCAAAACAGTGGTTTATGACTGCATATGAAGTGTTGGTGTACTCAGGAGAAATTGCCCAACAAATTTTAGGATCCATTTTATCATGTTGCCCATGTGAAAATGAAAAAATTGAGGCTAAAAGAAATTTTTGTGAAAAAAAGTACTTTTTCATTTTTACGGATCAATATGTGAAGCACCTGGGGGTTCAAAGTGCTCACTATGCATCTAGATAAGTTCCTTAGGGGGTCATTTGTGGGGGAGCTCCAATGTTTAGGCACACAGGGGCTCTCCAAACACGACATGGTGTCTGCTAACGATTGGAGCTAATTTTCCATTCAAAAAGTCAAATGGCGCTCCTTCCTTTCCGAGTCCTGCCGTGCACCCAAACAGTGGTTCCCTCCCACATATGGGGTTTCAGCATACTCAGGACAAATTGGACAACAACTTTTGGGGTTCACTTTCTCCTTTTAACCTTGGGAAAAATAAAAAAAAGTTGATGAAAGATCATTTTTGTGACTAAAAAGTTAAATGTTCATTTTTTCTTTCCATGTTGCTTCTGCTGCTGTGAAACACCTGAAGGGTTAATAAACTTCTTGAATGTGGTTTTGATCAGCTTCAAGGGTGCAGTTTTTAGAATGGTGTCACTTTTGGGTATTTTCTGCCATATAGACCCATCAAACTGACTTCAAATGTGAGGTGGTCCCTTAAAAAATGGTTTTGTAAATTTTGCTGTAAAAATGAGAAATTGCTGTTCAACTTTTAACCCTTATAACTTCCTACAAAAAAATTGTTTCCAAAATTGTGCTAATGTAAAGTAGACATGTGGAAAATGTTATTTGTTAATTATTTTGGGTCACATAACTCTCTGGCTTAACAGAATAAAAATGCAAAATTTGAAAATTATGAAATTTTCAAAATCTTCTCCAAATTTCCGATTTTTTCTCAAATGCAAAAATTATTGACCTAAATTTACTGTTAGGGCTAGCGGAACGCACCAAATAATAAAATAATTGCAAGATGCGTTCACAGCCCGGGGTCCACCGTGAAGGGGTGGTAAACTGCTGCTTAGTAATGGCGGAAGTATAAAGCGGTGTACAAAAGGTCACACGTGGGTTAACGTCACTCAGTGTGAACAGAAGCGAACTCTGTTAACTCACAGAGCTACGCTACCGCAGAACCTAAATACCGGTGCCTGTTTAGCTCACAGAGCCCGGCCACGGAGCGCACAGAAAGCGGTCACAGATCTCTCCCCCAAGGACATGGGGTCAGAGTCCCTCTAGACCTTCTGAGCGCACAGTGTCGCACCTGCAGACGCCACTTTAGACGCTGGCTATGGAGTGTCGGGCACGTGCACCATGGACACTGATTCCTGTCTCAGACTCTGTCCTACCTACACCTAAACTTGGGGGCTTAACAAGCTAGGCTGCAAAACACATGTGTACCAAGGGTAGGCGTTTCTTAATGAGTCATTCACCAGAGACATTCATACATGCATACGACACTCACTCCTCATAGTCTGATAATGCAGTCTATGCTAGCGCATGGCTGAGCGGTTATGCGAACCTTTTATAGCCGCGTCCCGGAATCTTTCCGGGACCTTCCAGACCTTTCTGATGGTCCAATCAGAGCTGGAGAAGGACCTGGGCATGTGACCTCCGATCTCCAATGAGAGATCGTCCCACGGGCATGCTCAGTGGATCGAAAGGAGGACTTAGTCCCTGGAGTAGCTCGGAGCTGACCAGCATGTGTTGCTATAGCTGGGCAAGAGATGGCAGCAGCAACCAAACCCACAGAGCTGGTTTGTGCAGAGCGGCGGGATCGACGAGTCTGCTGAGCAGGCTCCTCTGCGGCCGAAGAGGAGTGGGAGACTGCCGGATGCAAGGCTCGGGATTCCTGCTGTGCAGCGACAGGAACCCGACGCCTATCATTACACCCCTCGTAGGGCCCCCTCCCCTCTGAACCTTGCTACGCTCAAATGCCGCAATATTGAGCGGAGCGTCGATGTTCTCCACTTGCTCCCAGGTCCGAGCTTCTGGACCATGACCATTCCAATCCACCAAATAAAACTTTTCACCACGCACCACCCTGCATCCTACAATGACATTGACCTCAAACTCGTCCAAAGACAGGTC
The DNA here is from genome assembly GCF_039654945.1 of Dendrobates tinctorius. NCBI lineage: Eukaryota > Metazoa > Chordata > Amphibia > Anura > Dendrobatidae > Dendrobates > Dendrobates tinctorius. Next base: position 2,207,411 of record NW_027361979.1, on the reverse strand, counting down.
TGATGTCCCGACAGATGACTCTGAGAAACGGGACATGTACACAGGTTTAAGGAGGGACGCATGGAAGGTGTCAGAGATAGCCAAGTGTGATGGAAGGGCCAGACGATAGACCACCGAGCTGATCTGTTCGAGTACCTTAAAGTGACCAATGTAATGAGAAGCTAACTTAGTGGACTCGACTCGCAACCTGATGTTATGGGAGGAGAGCCACACTAAGTCGCCAGGGGAGAAGATGGCAGCAGGACGCCGGTGTGCATCCGCGGAGACCCTCATTCTCTCATTAGAGGCTGAATAGCATCCTGGGTGTGGTCCCAAATATCACGTGCCTCCACCGCCCAGTCTGCCACCCTAGAGTCGATGGATGACATGGGCATGGGCAGAGGAACACGAGGATGTTGGCCGTAGTTAAGGAGGAATGGGGTCTGGCCGGTGGAATCAGCCATAGAGTTGTTCAAGGCAAACTCTGCCAACCTGTTCGTCTCGGGATGATATGCCGAGGAGAGATTCAGCTCAATACTGAGCAAGCGACAGAGCTCTCTTCAGAACCGAGACGCAAACTAGGGACCTCGGCCACTGACAATCTTGTCTGGCATGCCATGTAACCGAAAAACGTGTTTGATGAACAACACAGCTAGGCCACATGCAGAAGGTAGCCGAGAGAGAGGCACCAAGTGCACCATTTTAGAAAAGTGGTCGGTGACAACCCAAATAACTGTGCTGCCACTGGACTTGGGTAGACCCACCACAAAGCCCATGCCAACCATCTCCCAGGGCATGTCTGCCACCAGTAAGGGGTAAAGTCACCCAGCGGGTCATTGCCGGGAAGGCTTATTCTTGGTGCAGGAGACACACGCCTGAATATAGTGTTTGAAGTCACGAGCCATATGCGGCCACCAGTACGTCCTCGCCAAAAGCTCAACCGTCCACTTATTACAAAAGTGTTCCACCCACCCTGGATGCGTGAGCCCAAGAGAGGACCTCTGGACACAAACGGGCAGGGACAAAAGTATTGCCCGGGGGTACAGACTCAAGGGCGACCGGAGCCACTGTCCTTAGGCTCTCAGATAGTACAATTAACCGAGGCTCCTCCTCCTCCGCTGACACTACGGAGCAAGAGAGCGTATTGGCCTGGACATTCTCACTGGAAAGGAAGTGTAGGGTGAAGTGGAACTGGGAGAAGAAGAGAGACTATCGGGCTTGGCGAGAATTTAACCGCTGGGCGGTTTGGAGATAGACCAAGTTTTTGTGGTCAATGTAAACTTGGAAGGGATAGCGAGCCCCTCCAGGCGGTGTCTCCATTCAGAAAAGGCCAACTTCATGGCTAGTAACTCCCTGTCCAGAATGGAATAGTTCCTCTCCGCCGGCGAGAAGGTCTTGGAAAAGAAGAAACAAGGATGATTCCGACCATGAGTATCCTTTTGGAACAGGACTGCTCCAGCACCGACGGATGAGGCATCCACCTCTAAAATAAATGGCTTATCCACATTGGGGCGGTGTAAAATGGGAGTGCTAGCGAAGTGGGACTTGATGAAGAGGAAGGCCTTGGAGACCTCCTCTGACCACAATTTAGGATTCGCTCCCTTCTTGGTAAGGGCAACCAAGGGAGCTACCAAAGTCGAGAAGTGCGGGATGAATTGGCGGTAGTAGTTAATAAATCCCATAAAGCGCTGCACCGCTTTGAGGGAGTGAGGCTCCAGCCAATCCATCACCGCCTGTAGTTTGGCAGGATCCATGGCCAACCCCTGGGACGAGATGATATAGCCCAGGAAAGGCAAGGACTCCTGCTCAAACACACACTTCTCCAACTTGGCATCTAGGAAGTTTGCACGTAGGAGATCGAAGTCTTTGCAAACATCCTTCCGGTGGGAGTCTATATCTGGAGAGTAGCTGAGGATATCATCCAGATAGACTACAACTTAGGTAGTGAGTATATCCTGGAAGATGTCGTTCACAAAGTCTTGGAAGACGGCAGGAGCATTACAGAACCTGAAGGGCATCACCAGGTATTCATAATGCCCGTCCCTGGTGTTAAAGGCCGTCTTCCATTCGTCTCCCTCACTGATGCGAATCCCCGCAGACCAAGCTTAGTGAAGACCCTCGCTCCCCGCAAAAAGCTCAGATATCAGGGGCAAAGGGTACTTGTTCTTAATGGTGATGGCGTTAAGACCCCTGTAATCTATGCATGGACGTAGTTCTCCGTTCTTCTTCTGCACAAAGTAAAACCCGGTCCCTGCAGGTGACACTGACTTTCCTAATAAAGTCTCTTGACAGATTCTCCCTGATGTACTGAGACATGGCCTCTGTCTCCGGGAGAGATAAGGGGTAGACTCGACCCCGGGGAGGCTCCGCACCCGGCAAGAGGTCAATAGGACAGTTATAGGGGCGATGCGGTGGAAGGGTCTCCGCCGCCATTTGGCGAACACGTCCGCATACTGTCGATAATGTTTGGGGAGCAAGGAAAGATCTGCGGGGACCCCGGTGGAGGCAACCTTGACACACTCCCTCAGACATCTTCCCCCACATGACTTACTCCAACCAAGAATTCTCCACGAGGACCACTCTATATAGGGAGAGTGGTACCGCAACCAGGGGACCCCTAGAAGGACCTGGTCGATATACTCGGGCATGATGAGGAGAGATATCGTCTCCTGATGAGATGGAGACACCGAGAGTATCAGTAGAGTGGTTTGGTGGGTAATCTGTGAGGGCAGAGTTGCACAATTCACTACTCTGACGGTGACTGGCTTAGATATCATAACCAGTGGTATTGCGTGCCGTTGAGCGAAGGCAGATGACATAATATTGCCCTCCACTCCAGAATCCACGCAAACCTCCACCGCCAGAGTGGAAGAACTAAACTCAAGTGTCCCTTTAAAGGACAACTTGGAGGAAAACGCAGCGGATTCTAGTGAGCCGCCTCTTACGGCCAGTGGATGCGAGCATTTCCCCAGCCGCTGTGACCGAACTGCCAGCAACCATGACAGATCACAGGGACTCGACTGGACCGGGGCCTGGATCCCTCATGGGAAGCCCCCTGATGCTTGGACGCCTGATCAGGAGGTTCCAGAGGTTTAGCAAAACTGGGTGCCAACCTAAACCTCTGCCTACACTGGGACCACTCCAACCTTCTCTCGGGCAAAGTGAAGGTCTATATGGTTGGAGACGGTGATAAGCTCCTCCAGAGTAGCGGGAATCTCCCTGATGGCCAGAGTGTCCTTCACATGGTCAGCCAAACCTCTCCAGAATGCCGGGATGAGGACCTTATCTGGTCCACCGTGCAGGGGTGGTAAACTGCTGCTTAGTAATGGCGGAAGTATAAAGCGGTGTACAGAAGTGAACTCTGTTAACTCACAGAGCCTCGCTACCGCAGAACATAAATGCCGATGCCTGTTTAGCTCACAGAGCCCAGCTGTACTGAACTCATTTTCTGCTCCACCAGTTGAGAGTTCTCCTTCCGTTCTTCCTCTGGTGGTGACAGGAGGTAGTGAGGTTGGCTTAATTGGTAGTGATCTGCCACCTGATGAGGAGGATAACGATTTGATCTCTGGAGTATCAGACTGGATATAAGACAGCCGACGCCCTATCCTGGTGCTGGTGATTCAGTCTGCTTCTCAGGTCTTGGACTTCAGCTCTGTTCCAGTCTTCTCAAGTTAAGTTTGCTTTTGCTGTTGTTCATACTTGCTCTTGTTGGTCAATTCAGTTTTTTGTGCTCAGCCATCACCTGCTGGGGTTGTGCTGAATTTCCACTCCTATTTATCTGTATTTGCCTTTTGGTCCCTTATGAGATTGGCCTCTTTTTGCTCTGTCTCAGAATATTTCAGAGTGCTGATAAAGTGGGAGAAGTCTAGTGACTTCAGGGTTAATTTTGCTATCAGAAGTGTTGGACATTATTTTGGTAGGGTTTTTGGCAGATTGCAGACAGTGTCTTTCCTTTCCTGTCCTTTCTAGTTAGTCGGGCCCCATCGTTTGCTCAGCCTATTTTTCTGCCTTTGCTTGTGTTTTCATCTTGTATCACCATCAATACATGTGGGGGGCTGTCTTTCCTTTGGGGTTTGCTCTGGGGCAGTTAGTTTTCCTCTTTTCCTGCTTTAGGTTTATGTAGCTCTCCGGTTGTGACGAGGCATTTAGGATCATCGTAGGTACGCTCCACGACTGCTGCTAGTTGTGTGGTAAGATCAGGGATCTGCAATCTGCATAGTTACCAACCTCTCTGGTTTTCTGAGACTTGGCTGGTGTTGTTTTTTTCTCCTCGGTGACCCATTCATAACAGAATCACCAGCCATACCGCAGATTCTAGGGTACTCAAAAGCAGGAGAAAGTTGTTTAAAAAGGAAAAAAAAAAGAAAAAAAAGTGTCAGAATTGTTTTTTTGTTTTTTCTAAATTATATTTTTTCCTCTTTTTCTCTGGTGACGTAGGAGGATTTTTTTTTTTTCCTCTTCTAATGGAGATTAAGCAACTGTCTAATCGTGTGGAGCAACTTGCTGCTGAAGTACAGGGAATTTCCACCTATCTCATTCAGTCACATGCTGCTGAACCCAAGATTCCTATTCCTGATGTGTTTTCTGGGGATCGGTCTAAATTTCTGAGTTTTAAGAATAATTGTAAATTATTTCTTGCCTTGAAGCCTAACTCATCGGGGAGCTCTGTGCAGCAGGTTAAAATTGTCATCTCCTTGCTGCGCGGTGATCCCCAGGATTGGGCTTTTTCTCTGACACCTGAAAATCCTATTCTGACTAATGTGGATGCATTTTTTCAGGCCTTGGGGTTGTTGTATGATGAACCTAATGCCGTTGATCAAGCTGAGAGAACTCTGTTGGCATTAGACCAGCTCTCTTTCGGAAAGGTTTATCAGAAACCGTAAAAGATGTTATGGTGGGATTTCCTGTTCCCTCTGGTCTGGATGGCTCTATGTTATTAGCCATTCAAGTAGATCGGCGTTTACGTGAACGTAAAACTACACAGGAGGCGCTGCCACCTTTTGAACAAATGACTGAACCTGTGCAATGTGATTGGGTTTTGTCTAGGGCGCAACGTCAGGAGTATAGAAGGCATAATAAGCTGTGTTTTTTCTGTGGAGACGCCTCTCATGCTATTTCTGTCTGCCCTAAACGAGAGAAACGTTTTGCACACACATTTGCTGTGGGCAGTGTACAACCTAAGTTCCTTTTGGCAATTACTCTGATCTGCTCCTTGTCCACATTTTCCACTAAGCCTTTTGTGGATTCAGGAGCAGCTCTGAATCTGATGGATTTGGACTTTGCTAAACGTTGTGGTTTGTCCATGACGCCTCTGCAAATGCCTATTCCTTTGAGGGGTATTGATGCCACTCCTTTGGCAGAGAATAAACCTCAGTATTGGACCCAGATGATAATGCGAGTTGCCCCAGACCACCAAGAAAATTGTAAATTTTTGGTGCTGCATAATTTGCATGATACTATTGTTTTGGGTTTCCCCTGGTTGCAAACTCATAACCAAGTTTTGGATTGGAAATCTGTGTCTGTGATGAGTTGGGGTTGTCAGTGTGTTCTTAGGGACGCTCCTGTTTTCTCCACCTCTCCTCAGTCTCATGATATTCCTGATTATCTGGCTGATTTCTCTGATGTATTTAGTGAGAGTAAGCCTGCGTCTTTGCCTCCTCATAGAAGTTATGACTGTGCAATTGAGTTGATGCCTGGGTGTAAATTTCCCAAGGGTCGGCTTTTCAACTTATCTGTACCCGAACATGATGCTATGCGATCCTATATTAAAGAGTCGTTGGAGAAGGGTCCTATTAGACCATCCTCGTCACCTTTAGGCGCTGTTTTTTTTTGTGTGGCCAAGAAAGATGGTTCATTAAGACCGTTTATTGATTATCATTCCCTTAACAAAATGACGGTTAAATATCAGTACCTGTTACCTCTGAAGTCTGATTTATTCTCCAGAGTTAAGAGTGCCTGCTGGTTTACTAAGCTTGACCTCAGGGGGGCGTATAATCTTATTCGCATCAAGCACGGGGATGAATGGAAGACGGCGTTTAATACTGCGGAGGGACATTTTGAGTACCTGGTGATGCCTTTTGGGCTCTCTAATGCCCCTTCTGTCTTCCAGTCCTTTATGAATGATATTTTCCGAGACTTTGTGGATAAGTATTTGATCATCTATCTGGATGATATTTTGATCTTTTCTAGTGATTGGGATTCCCATGTGGAACATGTCCGGACTGTGTTCCGGATTTTGAGGGAGAATTCCCTGTTTGTTAAGGGATCGAAATGCCTCTTTGGTGTACAGAGGATTTCATTTTTGGGATTTATCTTATCTCCATCGACTATTGAAATGGACCCGGCCAAGGTACAGACCATTTATGATTGGGTTCAGCCTACTTCTTTGAAGGCTCTCCAGAAGTTTTTGGGTTTTGCTAATTTCTATCGTAAATTTATAGGTAATTTTTCTAGTATTGTCAAACCACTGACTGATCTGACCAAGAAGGGAGCTGGTGTGCTGAATTGGTCTCCTGAGGCTGCCTCAGCATTTCAGGAGCTTAAGCGGAGATTTACTTCAGCTCCAGTTTTACAGCAACCTGATGTCTCACTTCCATTTCAAGTGGAGATAGACGCTTCTGAGATTGGTGCAGTACCTGTTTTGTCCCAAAAAGACCCTGTGACTTCTAAGATGAATCCCTGTGCCTTCTTTTCTCGAAAGTTTTCCCCATCTGAACGCAACTATGACGTGGGGAATCGGGAACTGCTGGCCATGAAATGGGCATTTGAGGAGTGGAGACATTGGTTGGAGGGAGCTAGACATCAATTTGTGGTCCTCACCGATCACAAGAATCTGATTTATCTGGAGTCGGCCAAACGCTTGAATCCTAGACAGGCTAGATGGGCCTTGTTTTTCACGCGTTTTAATTTTGTGGTCTCTTTTTTTTCGGGCACTAAGAATGTTAAGGCAGACGCCCTTTCTAGGAGTTTCTTTGCTGATTCTCTTAATGTGACCGAGCCTACTACTATCCTAGGTGAGGGGGTAGTTCTTTCTGCCATTTCGCCTGATTTGAGGCGCGCCCTGGAGGAATTTCAGGAGGATAGGCCTGAGCGTTGCCCTATGGGAAGATTGTATGTTCCTGACCAGTGGAGAAAGAGAGTGATGTCTGAAGTCCTTTGCTCCGCATTGCCTGGTCATCCAGGTACTTTTGGTACCAGAGATTTGGTGAGTCAGTCGTTTTGGTGGCCTGCCTTGTCTCGTGATGTCAGGAATTTTGTACAGTCCTGTGGAACTTGTTCTCGGTCTAAACCCTGTTCTCGTTCTAGTGGGTTGCTGATGCCCCTGCCAGTGCCCAAGAGGCCATGGACCCATATCTCAATGGATTTTATTTCTGATCTTCCTGTCTCTCAGAGAATGACTGTTATCTGGGTGATTTGTGATAGATTTTCGAAGATGGTCCATCTTGTACCACTCCCAAAGTTGCCATCTTCTGCTGAGTTGGTGCCCTTGTTTTTACAATAGGTGGTTCAGTTACACAGGATTCCTGACAACATTGTGTCCGATAGAGGGGTCCAGTTTGTTTCCAGATTCTGGAAAGTCTTTTGTTCCAATCTGGGAATTCAGTTATCCTTCTCCTCCGCGTTTCATCCCCAGACCAATGGGCAGACTGAGAGAACAAACCAGACCCTGGAGTCTTTTTAAGATGTTTTATATCTGCTGATCAAGATGATTGGGTCTCATTTTTGCCCTTGGCCGAATTTGCGCTGAACAATAGAGCTAGTTCTGCCACTTTGATGTCACCCTTTTTCTGTAATTTTGGGTTTCATCCTCAATTCTCTTCAGGGCAAGTGGAATCTCTGTACTGCCCAGGTGTGGACACGGTGGTTGTGAGAATGCAGCAGATATGGGACCAAGTGGTAGATAAGTTGTCACTCTCTCAGGAAAAGGCCCAGCGTTTTTCCAACCGGCATAGGACCATTGGTCCCCGGTTTAAAGTGGGAGATATGGTTTGGTTGTCGTCTAAGAATATTCCTATGAAGGTTGCATCTCCAAAATTTAAGCCAAGATTTATTGGACCTTATAAGATTTTGGGGATTCTTAATCATGTTTCTTTTCGATTGGCTCTTCAAGTTACGTTCAAAATCCATAACGTATTTCACAAGTCACTGTTGAAGAGGTTTGTTGAGCCAGTAGTTCCTGTGGCGGCACCTCCTGACCCTGTATTGGTTAAAGGCAATGTGGAATATGAGGTAGAGAAAATATTGGATTCTCGTTTGGTTAGACGGAGACTCCAGTATTTGGTCAAATGGAAGGGTTATGGCCAGGAGGATAATTCTTGAGTCTCTGCCTCTGATATTCATGCCAATAAATTGGTTCGTGCTTTTCACCGGGCCCATCCTGATCGGCCTGGTGGCATGGATGAGGGTTCGGTGACCCCTCCTCAGGGGGGGTACTGTTGTGAACTGATTTTCTGCTCCACCAGTTGAGATTTCTCCTTCCGTTCTCCCTCTGGTGGTGACAGGAGGTAGTGAGGTTGGTTTAATTGGTAGTGATCTGCCACCTGATGAGAAGGATAACGATTGGATCTCTGGAGTATCAGACTGGATATAAGACAGCCGACGCCCTAACCTGGTGCTGGTGATTCAGTCTGCTTCTCAGGTCTTGGACTTCAGCTCTGTTCCAGTCTTCTCAAGTTAAGTTTGTTTTTGCTATTGTTCACACTTGCTCTTGTTGGTCAATTCAGTTTTTTGTACTCAGCCAGCCCCTGCTGGGGTTGTGCTGAATTTCCACTCCTATTTATCTGTATTTGCCTTTTGGTCCCTTATGAGATTGGCCTCTTTTTGCTCTGTCTCAGAATATTTCAGAGTGCTGATATAGTGGGGGAAGTCTAGTGACTTCAGGGTTAATTTTGCTATCAGAAGTGTTGGACATTATTTTGGTAGGGGTTTTGGCAGATTGCAGACAGTGTCTTTCCTTTCCTGTCCTTTCTAGTTAGTCGGGTCCCATCGTTTGCTCAGCCTATTTTTCTGCCTTTGTTTGTGTTTTCATCTTGTTTCACCGTCAATACATGTAGGGGGCTGACTTTCCTTTGGGGTCTGCTCTGAGGCAGTTAGTTTTCCTCTTTTCCTGCTTTAGGCTTATGTAGCTCTCCAGTTGCGACGAGAGCTACATAAGTCATGTCAGACTAACTTAATTTCCTTCTATGACGGTATCACTGATTGGGTGGATCAAGGACATGCTGTAGATATAGTATATCTTGACTTCAGCAAAGCATTTGACAAAGTCTCTCATACAATCCTTATTGAAAAAATGATTAAGTATGGAATGGACAAGGCAACTGTTAGGTGGATTCATAACTGGCTTAGTGATCGGACCCAAAGAGTGGTCGTAAATGGCTGCACATCCAGTTGGAAGAATGTCTCAAGTGGGGTACCACAGGGCTCTGTCCTGGGCCCTGTATTGTTCAACATCTTTATCAACGATTTAGATGAAGGAATTGAGGGTAAACTGATTAAATTTGCTGATGACACAAAGCTAGGAGGGATAGCTAATACTAGAGAAGAGAGAGAGAGGATTCAAAAAGATTTAAATAAACTGGAGAAGTGGGCAGCAACTAACAGAATGGTTTTTAACAGGGAGAAATGCAAAGTACTACATCTGGGCAATAAAAATGGAAAAAGCATATATAGAATGGGAGGAATAGGGCTAAGTGACAGCACATGTGAAAAAGACTTGGGTATACTAATAGATCACAGACTGAATATGAGTCAACAGTGTGATGCAGCAGCAAAAAAGGCAAATGCAATTCTAGGATGTATTAACAGAAGCATACAGTCTAGATCACGTGAAGTCATTATTTCCCTCTACTCCTCTTTGGTCAGACCTCATCTGGAATACTGTGTCCAGTTTTGGGCACCACATTTTAAAAAAGACATCAACAAACTGGAGCAAGTTCAGAAAAGAGCGACCTAGAATGGTGACCGGTCTGCAAACCCTGTCTTATGAGGAAAGGTTGCAGGATTTGGGAATGTTTAGTTTGCAAAAGAGAAGACTGAGAGGAGACTTAATAGCTGTCTACAAATATCTAAAGGGCTGTCACATTGTAGAAGGATCAACTTTATTCTCATTTGCACAAGGAAATACTAGAAGCAATGGGATGAAACTGAATGGGAGGAGACACAGATTAGATATTAGAAAAAACTTTTTGACAGTTAGAGTGATCAATGAGTGGAACAGGCTGCCACGAGAAGTGGTGAGTTCTCCTTCAATGGAAGTCTTCAAACAGAGGCTGGACAGACATCTGACTGGGATGATTTAGCGAATCCTGCTTTGAGCAGGGGGTTGGACCAGATGGCCCAGGAGGTCCCTTCCAACTCTACGATTCTATGATTCTATGATTCTATGAGGCGTCTAGGATTATCGTAGGTACGCTCCACGACTGCTGCTAGTTGTGTGGTAAGACCAGGGATCTGCAATCTGCATAGTTACCAACCTCTCTGGCTTTCTGAGACTTGGCTTGTGTTGTTTTTTCCTCCTCGGTGACCCATTTATAACACCTGGTCTGGTCAGAGTCCCTCTAGACCTTCTGAGCGTGCAGCGTCGCACGTGCGGACGCCACTATAGATGCTGACTATGGAGTTTCGGGCACGTGCACTGTGGACACTAATGCCTGTCTCAGACTCTGGCCTACCTACACCTGAACCTGGGCGCTTAACAGGATAGGCTGCACAACACATGCGTACCAAGGGTAGGGGTTTCTTAATGTGTCATTCACCAGAGATATTCATACATGCATACGACACTCACTCCTCATAGTCTGATAATGCAGTCTATGCTAGCACATGGCTGAGCGGCCGTGTGAACCTTTTATAGCCACGTCCCGGAATCCTTCCGGGACCTTCCTGACCTTTCTGATGGTCTAATCCGAGCTGGAGAAGGACCTGAGCATGTGACCTCTGATCTCCAATGAGAGATCGTCCCACGTGCATGCTCAGTGGACCGAAAGGAGGACTTAGTCCCTGGAGTAGCTCGCTGCTGACGAGCATGTGTTGCTATAGCTGGGCCAGAGGTGGCAGCAGCAACCAAACCTACAGAGCTGGTTTGAGCAGAGCGGCAGGATCGACAAGTCTGCTGAGCAGGCTCCTCTGCGGCCGAAGAGGAGTGGGAGACTGCCGGATGCAAGGCTCGGGATTCCTGCTGTGCAGCGACAGGAACCCGACGCCTAACATTTGCCACTAATATGAAGCCCAATATGTCATGAAAAAACTGTTTCAGAATTGCTAGGATCCGTTGAAGCATTCCTGAGTTATTACCTCATAAAGGGACACTGGTCAAAATTGCAAGAAATGGCCAGGTCATTAAGGTCAAAATATGCTGGGTCATGAAGGGGTTAATTAAACTGAAAGGTGTGTTCCTTTACAAATCAAGTCCTATCTATATAAGAACTCACAGCTCATAGTGCATGTCAGTCCAAATGAGAATCATGAGATCAAAGGAACTGGCCAAGGAGCTCAGAGACAGAATTTTGGCAAGGCACAGATCTGGCCAAGGTTACGAAAAAATTTCTGCTGTATTCAAGGTTCCTAAGAGCACAGTGGCCTCAATAATCCTTAAATGGAAGAAGTTTGGGACCACCAGACGTCTTCCTAGACCTGGCTGTCCAGCCAAACTGAGCAATCATGGGAGAAGAGCCTTGGTGAGAGAGATAAAGAAGAACCCCAAGATCACTGTGGCTGAGCTCCACAGATGCAATAGGGAGATGAGAGAAAGTTCTACAAAGTCAACTATCACTGCAACCCTCCACTAGTCAGGTCTTTATGGCAGAGTGGCCCGACGGAAGCCTCTCCTTAGTGGAAGACATATGAAAGCCCGCATAGAGTTTGCTAAAAAACAGATGAAGGACACCCAGACTATGAGAAATAAGATTCTCTGGTATGATGAGATGAAGAAAGAACTTTTTGGTGCTAATTCTAAGTGGTATATGTGGAGAAAACCAAGCTCTGCTCATCACATGCCTAATACAATTACAATAGTGAAACATGGTGGTGGCAGCATCATGTTGGGTGTTTTTCAGCTGCAGGGACAGGACGACTGGCTGCAATTGAAGGAAACATGAATGCGGCCAAGTACAGAGATATCCTGGATGAAATCCTCTTCCAGAGTGCTCTGGACCTCAAACTTGGCCGAAGGTTCACCTTCCAACAAGACAATGACCCTAAGCACACAGCTAAATTAATAAAGGACTGGCTTCAGAACAACTCTGTGACCATTCTTGACTGGCCCAGCCAGAGCCCTGACCTAAAACCAATTGAGCATCTCTGGAGAGACCTGAAAATGGCTGTCTACCAACGTTCACCATCCAACCTGACGGAACTGGAGAGGATCGGCAAAGAAGAATGGCAAAGGATCCCCAAATTCAGGTGTGAAAAACTTATGTCATTCCCAAGAAGACTTATGACTGCACTAGCTCAAAAGGGTGCTTCTACTCAATACTGAGTAAAAGGTCTGAATACTTATGACCATGTGATATTTAAGTTTTTCTTTTTCAACAAATTTGCAAAAATTTCTACATTCCTGTTTTTTTCAGTTAAGATGGGGTGCAGAGTGTATATTAATGAGAAAAAAATGAAGTTTTTTGAATTTACCAAATGGCTGCAATGAAACAAAGAGTGAAAAATTTAAAGGAGTTTGAATACTTTCCATACCCACTGTATGATCAGTATGATTACAGCGATACCGAACATGTATAGTTTTTGTTTATTTGTAAAAGAAAAAAATTGCTTGTGTCACCTATTTCCAAGAGCTGTAAAATTTTCAACTTTTGGGATATGGAGATGCGTGAGGGCTTGTTTTTTGCACCCTGAGCCAACATTTTTATTAATATCATTTTGTGGTAAAAACAATGTTTTGATCACGTAATTTTATTTCTTTGTGTTTTCCGGTGGTTGAAAAACTTCTATTCTGGTGTTTTAATTTTTTTTGTTTCTACTCCCTTTACCAAGCAGATTAATTTATTTTCTATTTTGATAGATCATTCTTTTATGAACACACCAATGTAAAATATGTATTTTTTAGTATTTTTATTTCATAATTTTTAATGTAGTAAAGGAGGATGATGTGAACTTTTTTTATTAATGTTAACTGTATTTATACACTGCACTGTATTTAGTACTGAAATTTTCTGATCGATTGTGCTTTATGCAGCAGTGACACGGGCTGGCTTTAACAAGAGTACTGTCTCCAGCAGACCCATGGCAGTTACAGCAACCCATCGGGAGCACTGGAAACGCCACTGTCACATATTGACAGCGGCATTTACCAGGATATTAGCTGCGGGTGTAGTGACTATTGGAGACCAATTATGGGTTATTATCACAGGAATCATCTTCCGGGAAAGATGCAGGCTCGACTTGTGAGCCCACATCGGAGACAGGGAGACTGCATATGACTTACATATTAAGGGGTTAAACCAAAAATCTCTGTTTTGGGCTCATTTGGCCACAAAACATGGTTCCATTAACTTTCTAGCTTGTCCAGGAGATCTTTATCTTTGTTCATGCAATGATCAGCTTCCACAAAAACATTACAATGGGGTTACTGTGACAGAGAGGGGCCACAAACTGCGGTGTCTGATTCCACATACTCATGCACTGATTAGAAGCACTTCACCATCATATTAAGTGGTGCAGGTTTCTGCTAGCAGTGGAGGGGTTCATCTGTTCAGTTGAGAGTCTCTGAAGCTTTCCCGCTTTGCTGATTTCAGCTGTTCAGTGTTGGCCACTCCCTTCTGCTATATATACTCACCTCTGGCAATCAGAATTGCCAGCATTAGTTTTCTACTGCCTGGTGTGGAGTTGGAGGTGTGTTATGAATGGGAAACCGAAGAGGAAAAAAGACAACAACCTAAGTCTCAGAAAACCAGAGAAGTTGGTAACTATGCAGACTGCAGATCCCTGATCTTAACCGCACAACTAGCAGCAGTCGTGGAGCGTTCCTACGTTGGTCCTAGATGCCTCGTCAGAACTGGAGAACTACATAAGCCTCAAGCAGGAAAAGAGGAAAACTAACTGCCCCAGAGCAGACGCCAAAGGAAAGACAGCCCCCCACATGTATTGACGGTGAAACGAGATGAAAATACAAACACAGGCAGGAAAATAGGCTGAGCAAACAATGGGGCCCGGCTAACTAAAAAGGACAGAAAAGGAAAGACACTGTCTGCAATCTGCCAAAAAAAAACTTACAAAAATATTGTCCAATACTTCTGATAGCAAAATTAACCCTGAAGTCACTAGACTTCTAAACCTATATCAGCACTCTGAAATATTCTGAGACAGAGCAAAAAAGAGGCCAATCTAATAAGGGACAAAAAGCAGATTGGCAAATACTGATTAATAGGAGTGGAATTTCAGCATAGCCCCAGCAGGGGCAGGCTGATTGCACAAAAAACTGAATTGACCAACAAGTGCAAGTGTGAACATTAGCAAAAAACAAACTTAACTTAAGAAGACTGGAAGAGAGCTGAAGTCCAGGACCTGAGAAGCAGACTGAATCACCAGCACCCGGATAGGGCGTCGGCTGTCTTATATCCAGTCTGATACTCCAGAGATCCAATCGGTATCTTCCTCATCAGGTGGCAGATCACTACCACTTAAATCAACCGCACTACCTCCTGTCACCACCAGAGGGAGAACGGAAGGGGAACTCTCAATTGGTGGAGTAGAAAATGAGTTCATGACAGAGGTGTTTGTTGAGGAGGCATTTGGAGTGTTGATCTAAAGACTTGGTGATTTGTTTGTGTACATCCTAATCCTTTCCTATTTGGTGGTTCCTTCCTCTTCCTGGGGTTGCAATCTGTTGTTTTTGAGTGCTTATTTGTATGATTGGTATTTTCATTTATCCCAGTATCTCTTCCCTTGTTAGTCAGGTTTGTGTAATCTTTTGTATAGAAATACTCCCCACTTCCCTGGATGGTGGAGGAAACAGATAAGTTCTGGTTCAGGAGCACAGCAAGGGTTTGCGGCCTCGGCATATTCACCATTGGAAGTGATTCAGGGAGCAGGGATAGCTGTTGTGAATTCTCTTGATCTGACTTCTGAGTCGGGGCTCCCTCTGGTGGTTACTGCGGGTAGTGGAGCTGGCCGGGTTGACAGAAGTCTGCCACCTGACGACGATGATTGGATATCAGGGGTTACTGACTGGGAGGATATATGTGAGCAGGCTTCCCTCAGTTGCTGCTGGTGATTAGTTTCTTCCTGTGCATGTTGAGGTCTGCTGTCTCCTGCCTGATCCTGCATTTTTCAGTTAAGTTGTTCATTTGCTAATCCTTTGCATCTGATTTGGTTTTTCCTCTTTCTCCTTTGCTGTGAGGGTTCAGAGTGCTCCTTGCTGGGGCAGTGCTGGACCCCGCTTCATATGTTACAGCTTGTGTCAGTTTGTTCAGTCCCCTGTTAGATTAGTCTCTTTTGCTTTGCTGCCAGTTCACACCACAATGCTGATATAGTGGGGGAGAGGTCGTGAGACCTCAATGTTTTTTGTACATCAGACGTGTTGGATTTTTTAGTTTTTTTGCGTGATTGCAGACAGTGTCTTTCCTTTTCTATCCTATCTAGATAGTTTGGGCCCCATCATTTGCTCAGTCTATTTTCTGCCTGTGTTTGTGCCTCATCTTGTCTCACCGACAATATATGTTTGTGGGCTATTTCTTTCGGATTCTACTCCGGGGCAATTTAGATTTCACCATTCTTGCTTTAAGCTTAGTTAGTTCTCCAGCTGTGCTGAGGTGTCTAGGGCATTGTAGGTAGGCCCCACGGCTACTGCTAGTTGTGTTGTTAGGATTAGGGGTCTGCAATCCGCTAAGTTACCAACCTTTCTGGTTTCATGGTTGCCTAGCCTATTCCTGCCATCCTCCTCGGTGACCTTTTCATAACAGCTTTAGGGATAGGGAAGAAGCCCTTGTTCTCGTTACATTAACGTTGGTCATACCATTTGGTGGTGGCAGATCTTCGCTCTGTTGTTTCACAGCACCCTAACTCATCTGGTTTTGGGTCTGCAACTCTAAGGCAACTCCTGGTGGAGCCTAAGGTCACTTTGCCTGACAGATTCTCTGGGGGGAGGGGCATGACAAAATTGGTTCAAGCAGATTCTCTAATATTTCTGGTCCAGAGAGGCAAGTCATGAAGGAATATATCGCTGAAAGTCTGGCAAAGGGCCATATCAGACCATCTTCATCTCCTGTTGCAGCTGGGTTTTTCTTTGTCATGAAAAAATATTGGGTGGTTATGACCTTGCCTATGGGGGAACTCTGACTGTACTATATATAAGGAGGCTCTGTATAGTACTGTATATGGGGGAACTCTAATTGTGTATATATATAGGAAGGCTGTGTATAGTACCGTATATGGGGAACTCTGACTGTACAATATATAAGGAAACTCAGTATAGTGCTGTATATGGGGAACTCTGACTGTACTATATATAAGGAGGCACTGTATAGTACTGTATATGGGGAACTCTGACTGTAGCTATATATAAAGACTCAGTATAGTGCTGTATATGGGAAACTCTGACTGTACATTATATAAGGAAACTCAGTATAGTGCTGTATATGGGGAAGTCCTGACTGTACTATATAAGGAGGCTCTGTATAGTACTGTATATGGGTAACTCTGACTGTACTATATATAAGGAGGCTCTGTATAGTACTGTATATGGGGGAACTCCTGACTGTACTATATATAAGGAGACTCAGTATAGTACTGTATATGGGGGAACTCCTGACTGTACTATATAAAAGGAGGCTGTGTATAGTACTGTATATGGGGGAACTCCTGACTGTACAGTATATAAGGAGGCTCTGTATAGTACTGTATATTGGGGAACTCCTGACTGTACTATATATAAGGAGACTCTGTATAGTACTGTATATGGCAAATTTGACTGTACTTTATATAAGGAGGCTCTGTATAGTACTGTATGTAGGGGAACTCCTGACTGTACTATATATAAGGAGGCTGTGTATAGTACTGTATATGGGGAACTCTGACTGTACTATATGTAAGGAGGCTCTGTATAGTACTGTATATGGGCGAACTCTGACTGTATATATATACATATACACTCACTGGCCACTTTATTAGGTACACCATGCTAGTAACGGGTTGGACCCCCTTTTGCCTTCAGAACTGCCTCAATTCTTCGTGGCAGAGATTCAACAAGGTGCTGGAAGCATTCCTCAGAGATTTTGGACCATATTGACATGATGGCATCACACAGTTGGCGCAGATTTGTCGGCTGCACATCCCTGATGCGAATCTCCCGTTCCACCACATCCCAAAGATGCTCTATTGGATTGAGATCTGGTGACTGAGGAGGCCATTTGAGTACAGTGAACTCATTGTCATGTTCAAGAAACCAATCTGAGATGATTCGAGCTTTATGACATGGCGCATTATCCTGCTGAAAGTAGCCATCAGATGTTGGGTACATTGTGGTCATAAAGGGATGGACATGGTCAGCAACAATACTCAGGTAGGCTGTGGCGTTGCAACGATGCTCAATTGGTACCAAGGGGCCCAAAGAGTGCCAAGAAAAAATTCCCCACACCATGACACCACCACCACCAGCCTGAACCGTTGATACAAGGCTGGATGGATCCATGCTTTCATGTTGTTTACGCCAAATTCTGACCCTACCATCCGAATGTCGCAGCAGAAATCGAGACTCATCAGACCAGGCAACGTTTTTCCAATCTTCTACTGTCCAATTTCGATGAGCTTGTGCAAATTGTAGCCTCAGTTTCCTGTTCTTAGCTGAGAGGAGTGGTACCCAGTGTGGTCTTCTGCTGCTGTAGCCCATCTGCCTCAAAGTTCGACGCACTGTGCGTTCAGAGATGCTCTTCTGCCTACCTTGGTTGTAACGGGTGGCAATTTGAGTCACTGTTGCCTTTCTATCAGCTCGAACCAGTATGCCCATTCTCCTCTGACCTCTGGCATCAACAAGGCATTTCCGGCCACAGAACTGCCGCTCACTGGATTTTTTTTCTTTTTCGGACCATTCTCTGTAAACCCTAGAGATGGTTGTGCGTGAAAATCCCAGTAGATCAGCAGTTTCTGAAATACTCAGACCAGCCCTTCTGGCACCAACAATCATGCCACGTTCAAAGGCACTCAAATCACCTTTCTTCCCCATACTGATGCTCGGTTTGAACTGCAGGAGATTGTCTTGACCATGTCTACATGCCTAAATGCACTGAGTTGCCGCCATGTGATTGGCTGATTAGAAATTAAGTCTTAACACACAGTTGGACAGGTGTACCTAATAAAGTGGCCAGTGAGTGTATATATAGGCTGTGCATAGTACTGTATATGGGGGAACTCCTGACTGTGATATATATAAGGAGACTCTATATAGTACTGTATATGGGAAAACTCCTGACTGTACTATATATAAGAAGGCTCTGTATAGTACCGTATATGGGGGGACTCTGTATATATAAGGAGGCTATGATAGTACTGTATATGGGGAACTCTGTGTATATATATATATATATATATATATAGAGAGAGAGAGAGAGACTCAGATAGTACTGTATATGGGGGAACTCCTGACTGTACTATATATAAGGAGGCTGTGTATAGTACTCTACATGGGGGAACTCCTGACTGTACTATATATATAAGGAGGCTGTGTAAAGTACTATACATGGGGGAACTCCTGACTGTACAATATATGAGGCTGTGCATAGTACTGTATATGGGGAACTCTAACTGTAGCTATATATAAGGAGGCTGTGTATAGTACTGTATATGGGGGAAATGTGACTGTACTATATATAAGGAAACTCAGTATAGTACTAACTATAGGGAAACTTTGACTACTATATAAGTAGACTCTGTATAGCACTGTATATGAGGGACCTCTGCTGGTACTGTATGCAGAGGCTATGTAGATATATGGAGGCACTGTGGTGATGTGCAGGTACCTGTGGCTGCCTCTATGTATGAGGGTGGTCAGTCTGATTCTTTATAGGGGAACTCCAGCTGTGCTCACTATATACAGAAACTCTGGCTGATTTGTTGCTCCTCAGTGGCAATCACTGCACAGATTCATGGGAATTGTAGTTTTTGAAACAATTGGCACAATATCGTCTACGCCTAATTGAACTACAACTCCCAGAGCCGCACTCGCGCTGCGCGACTGCCCAAGGAAGAATCATCAACCAATGAGCTGATAGTTAGTTTTTGGCGCGCAAGTGTAAGGGAACATTGACCAATCAGGAACGTCATCATTACGACGTTGGAGACAAACAACCAATGAGAAGGGTTGAGGCTAAATCCAAGTCAGCTAAAGGACCTGGTCCTTCTGTGCACTGGGATTTAGTTTTCTCACACAGAGTCGGCTATTTCCTAGTTGGCAGAGGGAACGGGTTCTTTAGCTGACTTGGATTTAGCCTGCTCTATATAAGAATGTTAAATCCCAGCAGACAGAAGGACACTTATTGTATATAGATATATATGAATCCTGCCATGTCATTTTTTGCAGTAATACTGAGCCGCAGACTAGATATGACATCTGATTACACATTTATTTATATGTGACATTTAGACTCAAGAATTTTCCTCTTAATTCCAGTGTGTACAATATTCTGCGCCAATCTCATCCGCGTCCTGTTTGATTTACTGGTGATCATTTTTGTAGATCACACAACCACAGATTTCTTTTTCCATGCATGCACCTAGGAGTGTTTTAACCCAAGTGCTATTTTGCATTTTTTAAATTTTTTTCCTTCCCATCACTTTTTTATTTTTCCATCCACATCGCCATTGGGATTATTTTTTATTATGGCGGGACGTTCTTATTGATACCATTTTGGCGTGGGTACCATGTTTTGATCAACTCTTATTTCATTTTATTGCAATGTTGTGGCGACAAAAAAAAAGGTAATTTTGGCTTTCGTTTTTTCGTTTTCGTTTATATGACGTAACTGAATCATGCGTTGTGAAGGGGTTAATACTATAACTACTGGCCAAATGGACCAGGTTCTTCTGTCAGCTTGGATTTAGCCTGCTCTCTGTGAGAAAGCTAAATCCCAGTTGGCTAAAGGACCAGGTCCCTGTGAGTGTTTTAATACTAGACCTAGCAGGCTAAGGGACCAGGTCCTTCAGCCAACTTGGATTTGACCTGCTCTCTGTGAGAAAGCTAAATCCCAGTTGGCTAAAGGACCCTTTCCCTGTGAGTGTTTTAACACTAGACCTAGCAGGCTAATGCACCAGGTCCTTCTGCCAACTTGGATTTAGCCTGTTCTTCTGTGAGAAAGCTAAATCCGAGTTGGCTAAATGACCAGGTCCCTGTGTTTTAACGCCTTCCCGAACTGTGACACAGCGTATGCGTCATGAAAGTCGGTGCCAATCCAACCCATGACGCATACCCTGTGTCATGACTTCAAAGCCCCCCTGCGGGTCGGGTGACCGGGGTCAATGAAAGGTCACTTGACCCGCAGATACAGGGAGTTTTGTAATTCACCACAGGGGGCGTGGCTTCGCCCCCACATGGCTACGATCACTCTGATTGGCTGTTAAAAGTGAAACAGCCAATCAAAGCGATAGTAATATTTCATCAATGAAAATTGATGAAATATTACAATCCAGCCATGGCCGATGATGCTGTAGCATCGGACATGGCTGGAGACACCTATCCGACTCCCCCTACCGGTGATCGCCCCCCCCTGCCACTGAATGACAGCGGCGATCTGCTGCCGCTGTCATCATCTGCCCCCCCTCCCATTCCCTCCACTCCCCGCCAGCTTCCGATCCCCCCCTCACCCCCCATGGTACCTCCTGAATCCCCCTGTCGCTCCCGGTGTCCCGCGGGTCCGGATCATGGGCGCCGTCATCTTGGAAAATGGCGGGCGCATGCGCATTGCGCCCGCCCGAATCTGCCGGCTGCAGATTCCATTCTTTCATTTTGATCACTCTCACAGTGATCAAAATTAAATAAAAAGTAAATAAACCCCCCGATTATCACCCCCCATAGGTAGGCACAACTAATAAAATAAAGAAAATATTTTTATTTTTCCATTAGGGTTAGGGTTGGAAAGAGGGTTAGGGTTGGAAAGAGGGTTAGGGTTAGAAAGAGGGTTAGGGTTGGAAATAGGGTTAGGGTTGGAATTAGGGTTAGAATTAGGGTTAGGGTCAGAATTAGGGTTAGGCTTGGAATTAGGGTTAGGCTTGGAATTAGGGTTAGGGTTAGAATTAGGGTTAGGGTTAGGGTTGGAATTAGGCTTGTGGTTAGGGTTATGGTTAGGGTTGTATTAGGGTTAGGGGTGTGTTGGGGTTAGGGTTATGGTTAGGGTTGGAATTAGGGTTAGGGATGTGTTGGGGTTAGGGCTGTGGTTAGGGGTGTGTTAGGGTTAGTGTTGAAGTTAGAATTGATGGGTTTCCACTGTTTAGGAACATCAGGGGGTCTCCAAACGCGACATGGTGCAACCATTGATTCCAGCCAATTTTGCGTTCAAAAAGTCAAACGGTGCTCCCTCCCTTCCAAGCCCCGACGTGTGCCCAAACAGTGGTTTACACCAACATATGGGGTATCAGCGTACTCGGGAAAAATTGCACAACTTTTGGGGACTAATTTCTCCTGTTACCCTTGGGAAAATAAAAAATTGGGTGCTAAAAAATTTTTTTTTTTCATTTTCACGTCTCTGCATTATAAACTTCTGTGAAGCACTTGGGGGTTCAAAGTGCTCACAACACATCTACATAAGTTCCTTGGATGGTCTAGTTTCCAAAATGGGGTCACTTGTGGGGGATTTCCACTGTTTAGGCACATCAGGGGCTCTGCAAACGTAATGACGACCGCAGACTATTCCATCAAAGTCTGCATTTCAAAACGTCACTACTTCCATTCCGAGCCCTGACGTGTGCCCAAACAATGGTTGCTCCCCACATACTGAGGATAAACTGGGCAACAACTTTTGGTGTCCAATTTCTCCTGTTAACCTTGTGAAAAAAAAAATTGCGGGGTAAAAAATCATTTTTGAGGGAAAAAAATGATTTTTTATTTTCACTGCTCTACGTTATAAACTTTTGTGAAGCCCTTGGGGGTTCAAAGTGCTCACTACACATCTAGATAAGTTCCTTAAGGGGTCTCCAAACGCGACATGGTGTCCGCTAACGATTGGAGCTAATTTTCCAATCAAAAAGTCAAATGGTGCTCCTTCCCTTCCGGGCCCTGCCGTGCACCCAAACAGTGGTTTATGACCACATATGAGGTATTGGTGTGCTCAGGAGAAATTGCCCAACAAATTTTAGGATCCATTTTATCCTGTTGCTCATGTGAAAATTAAAAAACTGAGGCTAAAAGATAATTTTTGTGAAAAAAAATACTTTTTTTTTTACGGATCAATTTGTGAAGCACCTGGGGGTTCAAAGTGATCACTATGCATCTAGATAAGTTCCTTCGGGGGTCTAGTTTCCAAAATGGGGTCACTTGTTGGGGAGCTCCAATATTTAGGCGCACAGGGGCTCTCCAAACGCGACATGGCAAGCGCTAAATATTCCAGCATATTTTCCATTCAAAAAGTCAAATGTGCTCCTTCCCTTCTGAGCCCTGCCGTGCGCACAAACAGTGGTTTATGACCACATATGAGGTATCGGTGTACTCAGGAGAAATTGCCCAACAAATTTTAGGATCCATTTTATCCTGTTGCCCATCTGAAAATGAAAAAAATGATGCTAAAAGAAAATTTGTGTTGGAAAAATTAAAATCTCCATTTTTTCCTTCCACGTTGCTTTAGTTCCTGTGAAGCACCTGAAGGGTTAATAATCTTCTAGAGTGTAGTTTTGAGTAGCTTGAGAGGTGCAGTTTTTAGAATGGTGTCACTTTTGGGTATTTTCTGCCATATAGACCCCTCAAAGTGACTTCAAATGTGAGGTCGTCCCTAAAAAAATGGTTTTGTAAATTTTGTTGTAAAAATGAGAAATCGCTGGTCAACTTTTAACCCTTATAACTTCCTAACAAAAAAAATTTGTTTTCAAAATTGTGCTGATATAAAGTAGACATGTGGGAAATCTTATTTAGTAACTATTTTGTGTCACATAACTCTCTGGTTTAACAGAATAACAATTCAAAATTTGAAAATTGCGAAATTTTCAAAATTTTCGCCAAATTTCTGATTTTTTCACAAATAAACGCAAAAATTATCGACCTAAATTTACCACTAACATGAAGCCCAATATGTCACGAAAAAACAATCTCCGAATCGCTGGGATGTGTTGAAGCATTCCAGAGTTATTACCTCATAAAGGGACACTGGTCAGAATTGCAAAAAATGGCCAGGTCATTAAGGTCAAAATAGGCTGGGTCATGAAGGGGTTATTACTAGACCTTGCAGGCTAAAGGACCAGGTCCTTCAGCCAACTTGTATCTAGACTGCTCTCTGTGAGACAGCTAAAACCCAGTCGCCTAAAGGACCAGGTCCTTCTGCCAACTTGGATTTAGCCAACTCTTCTGTGACAAAGCTGAATCCCAGTTGGCTAAAGGACCAGGTCCCTGTGAGTGTTTTAATACTAGATCTAGCAGGCGAAAGGACAAGGTTCTTCTGCCAGCTAGGATTTAGCCTGCTCTTCAGTGAGAAAGCTAAATCCCAGTCGCCTAAAGGACCAGGCCCTCCTGCCAGCTTAGATTTAGCCTGCTCTTTGTGAGAAAGCTAAATCCCAGTTGGCTAAAGGACCAGGTCCCTGTGAGTATTTTAATACTAGATCTAGCAGTCTAAAGGACCAGGTCCTTCTGCCAACTTGGTTTTAGCCTGTTCTTCTATGAGAAAGCTAAATCCCATTTGCCTAAAGGACCAGGTCCTTCTGACAACTTGGAATTAACCTGCTCTCTGTGAGAAAGCTAAAACCCAGTCGCCTAAAGGACCAGGTCCTTCTGTCAGCTTGGATTTAGCCTGCTCTATGAGAAAACTAAATCCCAGTTGGCTAAAGGACCAGGTCCCTGTGAGTGTTTTAATACTAGATCTAGCAGTCTAAAGGACCAGGTCCTTCTGCTAAGTTTGGTTTAACCTGCTCTTCTGTGAGAAAGCTAAATCCCAGTTGGCTAAAGGACCAGGTCCCTGTGAGTGTTTTAATACTAGATCTAGCAGGCTAAAGGACCAGGTCCTTCTGCCAACTTTGATTTAACCTGCTCTTCTGTGAGAAAGCTAAATCCCAGTTGGCTAAAGGACCAGGTCCCTGTGAGTGTTTTAATACTAGACCTACTGTAGCAGGCTAAAGGACCAGGTCCTTCAGCCAACTTGGATTTAGCCTGCTCTCTGTGAGAAAGAGAAATCCCAGTTGGCTAAAGGACCCTGTCCCTGTGAGTGTTTTAATACTAGACCTAGCAGGCTAAAAAAGAGTAAACTGTGTTAACACCTTTAAATTAAAGGTATTCTTCGTATATACTGTATATATATATTTCCAGGACGTCCCTTCTGACAGCACCATAGAGGATGTAGTCCTCTTCCTTGCAGGGGCAGGAAAGCACACGAGAGGTTTTACGGTCCCGTCCCACCCCCTTTCCCTCAGTGTTTTTCCTTTCCCTGCATGGAGGGACATACGAGAGCAACGCTGTGCAAGCTTACCGGATGGCTCAGGGGGATCGTGTGGTCGGGCCAATACCCTTCCCCCTGTCAAGCAGTCCAGGGCTGAAACTTCCCGGTAGGGAGTCCCTTGGCCCCAAAGGCCAGTGAGCAGGACGAGGCTCCTGGTGGAAGGCTCTCGGCTCAGGACACCAGACTGTGGTGGGCTCCTGAGTCTTGCATATGCTCCACGGGGAGCGCACATGTGCCCCGCAGGCAGCCGGGCTTCCGGGACGGGGTACCAACGTCACGCCACCAAGCATCATCTTGTGCGCCGGACATTAACTTGCGTTCCAGGAGTGGAACGCGGAAGTGGCCGAGACAGGCAGTGCGCGGCTTCCAGGGTCTCGCGAGGGGAGCACGTCACTTCTGGTAATGTCACTAATACCGGTTTAGGCAGCAGCGTGCGCTCCAGTGGTGGAACGCAGGGGAAAAAGAGAATACAGACTGCAGTGTCCAGTGTTATGAATAGGTCACTGAGGAGGATGGCAGGAATAGGCTAGGCCACCGGGAAACCAGAAAGGTTGGTAACTTAGCAGATTGCAGACCCCTAATCCTAACAACACAACTAGCAGTAGCCGGGGGGCGTACCTACGATGCTCTAGATGCTTCGGCACAGCCAGAGAACTAACTAAGCTTAAAGCAAGAAAGGAGAAATCTAAACTGCCCCGGAGTAGAACCCCAAAGAAATAGATAGCCCCCAAACATATATTGTCGGGGAGACAAGATGAGGCACAAACACAGGCAGAAAATAGACTGAGCAAATGATGGGGCCCAAACTGTCTAGATAGGATAGGAAAGGAAAGACACTGTCTGCAATCATGCAAAAACCCTAAAAAATCCAACACGTCTGATGTACAAAAAGCACTGAGGTCTCACGACCTCTCCCCCACTACATCAGCATTCTGGTGTGAACTGGCAGCAAAGCAAAAGAGACTACTATAACAGGGGACTGAACAAACTGACACAAGCTGTAACATATGGAGCGGGGTCCAGCACTGCCCCAGCAGGGAATACGCTGAACCCTCACAGCAAAACAGAAAGAGGCAAAACCAGATCAGATGCAAAGGATTAGCAAATAAACAATTTAACTGAAAAATGCAGGATCAGGCAGGAGACAGCAGACCTCAAAATGCACAGGAAGAAACAAATCACCAGCAGCAACTGAGGGAAGCCTGCTCACTTACATCCTCCTAGTCAGTAACCCCTGATTTCCAATCATCGTCTTCAGGTGGCAAACTTCTGTCAACCCAGCCAGCTCCACTACTCACACTAACCACCAGAGGGAGCCCCGACTCGGAAGTCAGATCAAGAGAATTCACAACAGTCCAGCGCCCCATCGCTTCTCTCCCGGAGCGCACCGCAGGTTTCTAACGCTGCACGCCCCGAGGTTCACTAACCATGGAAGCAGACATTACAGAGGATGGTGGGGTAAGTGCGCCTGGCGCAGACCACCCTCACCTCAGTCAGACCCGCAGTCAATTCTAATCCATCCAGAGTATCTAGCCTAATTATTCCCCATCTTATGCCATTTAGGATAAGGGAATCCCAGCAGCTCCCCTGGCTACAGCCAAAAGATTTCGGCAAGGTCTCGGGAAAATCTAACAGATGCCCTGTATGCCATGTGAAACTACCAGACTACCACGGCAAAACTCTCTGCGGACCCTGCACATCAAAGGTCATGAGAGACGAGCAGCCGTCCCTTCTCGCAGAGATGAGATCCCTAATACGTGAGGAGGTTCAGGCCTCTACATATTTCCAGTCTCTCACGACAACAGCCTACCAGCCCAATTCCAGGCCGCAAGCGAAGCAGGTGGGAGACGGAACTAAGGGAGTCGAAACTGAGCTCAGACAAGGGGTCTGACCTACTGGACTCTGACCCAGAAGAAGAAGGGGAGCTTCCAGCTGAGAGCCACGACCAGGGTAGAAAATACCTATTCCAGGCCGAGGACATCGATGAGTTAATTCAGGCTGTGAGGAGTACAAAGCAAATTCAAGAGGCCCCAAGGCCACAGTCCAGACAGGACCTAATGCTCATGGGACTTATGTCACAGAGACAGATGGTATTCCCTATAAGCAAACATAGCCGAGCCATCTTGGTCAGGGAATAACGCCTCCAAGAAGAAACTGTGCTCCATCCCCTTCTCATGCAAAACACAAGCCGCGGAGACACCATCACGTGTTTCTCAATGCAAGCAATGACTAGCCAGGTCTTTCCCGGGAAGGAACAACCACGGGAAGGGCAGTCTCCAATGAAGGAAACCATCCCCTTCTCAGACTTTAGAGTATTCGGCCCAGCCTTAGACAACATCCTGGATCTAGCCTCTGGCAAAAAAAAAGGGTTCCCCAAGGACAGACCTAAGTGGCCCCAGTCGTTTCGGAGAGGATTCCCCTCCAGGAGACAGTACGACTTCAGAAGTCAGGGTAGGTCCAACAGAGGAACTTACAGGAGCTCCCATAGCCTGGGCGTAAAAAGTAAGGGCTCCCTCTTTGGTTCAACCTCCAGGTCCAAGAGGCAATGACGCCACTTACATCAGGGGAAGGGTCCATCACTTTGCGGCAAACTGGGCCCAGATTACCCAAAACCAATGAGTCCTCAGAACTAGAGTCAAGGACCTTCTGAAGCACCGCACCTCCATAAGGTCTGCTATGAAGGTCCTGGGCCTAATGACTGCGTGTATCCCGTGCGTCAGGTGGACACAGTCCCATTCAAGACCCTTACAAAGAGAGATCCTGTCTATATGAGACTGTCGTGAGGCCCCACTGGACATGCCTATGCTGCTACCATGGGCAGTAAGAAGGTCACTTCTCTGGTGGACGCAGAAAAAGAACCTGCAGGTGGGCATACTATGGACCACCTCCCCTTACATAGTTGTCACCACGGACGACAGCACGTGGGGATGGGGAGCCCACTTAGAAGGGAGAATCCTTCAGGGCAGATGGCCGGAAGACATCAGCTGCAGATCCTCCAACTTCAGGGAACTATGCGCTGTTTGGGAGGCCCTAAGACTGAACTGGACTACGCTGAAGAATCGACACGTCAGGATACTATCGGACAATGTGACAACGGTCTCATTCTTGAAGCAACAGGGAGGTCCCAGACATCAGCCACTTCAGGACCTGGTGGGGAAATTATTTTCCTGGGCAGAAGGTGCAGTCCTCTACATAACGTCAATACACCTGGAAGGGTCCCAGAAAGCGGTAGCAGACTACCTGAGCAGACAGTGGGTCTGCCCAACCGAGTGGGAGCTTAACCAGGAAATATTCCAGGAACTATGTCGGCTCTGCGGGACCCCCAGGATAGACCTATTTGCAAACAGAAAGAACTTGAAGGTCTCCAGATTCTACTCTCTGAACCCCTCAGAAGCTCCAGAAGGGATAGATGTCCTGAGTCAGAAGAGGGAAGAACCCCTCTCATATGCATTTCCACCGCTGGCACTCATCCCAGCTGTTCTCAGGAAGGAGCTGGTTTCCCCTACTGGGGGCCATGGCGATAGAGAACCCAATCGTGCTCCCTCTAAGTGAGGATGCTATCCACTAGGGCCCGATCTGCCACTCGAACCCAGGAAGACTCCAACTCAGCCTGGATCCTGAAAGGGACATCCTGAGGGCTAAAGGCTTATTAGACCAGGTCATAGCCACTATCCCGGCCAGCAGGAAACCGGTCACATCAGCTATTTACCTAAAAATCTAGAAGAGGTTCTGTCTGGAGGGTGGCATGTCCGACTTCAAGCAGGGTTCAATAAGGGTCTTAGGCCTAGCACTTGAAGGTCCAAATTTCGGCCCTAAGATCTTTCTTTGACTACTCTCTGGCATCTCATCCATTGATAGTAAGATTTATAAGAGCAACACAAAGGCTGTGCCCTACAATCAGGCAGTTCACCCCGCCTTAGGACCTAAACCTGCTCCTCAGGTCTCTGTGTAAGGATCCATATGTCCCCAACAAAGATATGCCCATCTTGACTCGCACCTGGAAAACTGCATTTCATGTGGCCATTACCACGTCCAAGAGGGTAGGCGAGATCCAGGCCCTATCCACCCGAGCGAGACCTGTATCTCCAGGTCAGGGAAGACATTATAATCTTAAGATTAGACCCTGCATTCATACTAAAGGTAGCCTCTAGTCAGAATCTAAACCAGGAGATCGTGTTACCTTCCTTTTGTTACAACCCTTCCAACGAGAAAGAGCAAAGTCTCCACTCCCTGGACGTCAGACGGGCTGTTATAGATTTAGAGTCCACCAGTAGCTGGCACATAGACCCAGTTTGTCCCAAATTCAACTTTTAACAAATGTAGACCAGTGATGGACAGCATCAACACCGTTTTGAACAGTGGTTGGAACTTCACGGGGAGAAGCGTAACGGAGCACAGCCGACCATCATGAGAATTTACAACAGAAAACAATGTAAATTACTACAGAAATGTACAGGGTTCCTGGAGTAGAAGGATTTCTTCCTTGCAACAACTAGCTGCCTCACTACAGAAAAACAAGTAAATGAGCCGAAGCATTAATTGATATATGTGGAAACTGTAAGAACGTGTTCACTCCATGGCTATTCCAGAGAGAAAACACAAGATAAAAAAAAAATTGAGCATATACCCTATTTACTGACAAAATTATACAATTGGTGGAGAAAGTTTGGACTTCAAGGACCTAGGTCCTTTTTAATCCTATTAAAAACTTGGGGTCTGAGCTGAAAAAGTAAGTTAATGGGTATGCAAAATGTAAATGCATATAAACATATAACCCATTACACAGAGAAAACCAAGAACAAAAAACAAAACACAAATAACCAAAAATAGAAAGAATAAACTGCCAAAAAAGATGCATGAAGGTAATAATAATAAGGGTATTTAGTAAACATAATTTTGATCAAAGAATGTACAAGCCATCCCGCCACGTCAAGGCAACCCTTGTGGGACAGTCCTAACTCTTGTATTAAAATCTTTCCACTTGTCACTTGATGTAAATGTGAACAAGGACCGAGGGACTGAACCACCAGTAAAAGCATAGGCTTTATTTTAGGTTATTTGTGTTTTGTTTTTTGTTCTTGGTTTTCTCTGTGTAATGGTTTTGTTTATATGCATTTACATTTTGCATACACATTAACTTACTTTTTCAGCTCAGACTCCACATTTTTTATTCAGTTCAATGTGCATTCTGTGGATATAAGGGCGTGACCGCCCTGTTTTTCAGCTGGGAAATCCATCCTGTCTGGCCTATGCTTTTACTGGTGTTTCAGTCCCTCGGTCCTTGTTCACATTTACAACACTTGACAAGTGGAAAGGTTTTAATACAAGAGTTAGGACTGTCCCACAAGGGTTGCCTTGTACATTCTTTGATCAAAATTATGTTTACTAAATGCCCTTATTATTATTACCTTCATGCATTTTTTTGCAGTTTATTCTTTTTATTTTAGGTTATTTGTGTTTTGTTTTTTGTTCTTGATTTTCTCTTTTTTTATACAATGTACCGTATATACTCGTGTATAAGCCGATATTTTTCAGCCAATTGTTTGGGCTGAAAGTCCCCCTCTCGGCTTATATACGAGTCATATACCTGGGGGGTCGGCGGGGGAGGAGGAGTGGGGGTGTCACAGATCATACTTACCCCCCTGGCATGGTCTCTGCAGCACCCCCTCTTCTCCACGGTCTCCCTTCCTGCCTTCACTGGTCACATCGTACTGCTCGTTAAACTCATGAATATGCGCATATTCATGAGTGTAATGAGCACTACCAGGTGACCGCTGAAGGCAGGGAGACCGTGGAGAAACAGGGCTGCAGAGACAGCGCCAGGAGGGGGTAAGTATAGCTTATATCTGGTAACTGTCATGATCCATGCTGGATCAGGACTGATATAAAGCACAGGTAACCTTTTTTTTTCCTAAGCTGTGCTTAAGGTGTTTTTACCCCTGGTGGCCATTAGGATTATTGCACTGTGTGTCATTTGTTCTAAGTTTTCCCCCCGGTGGTGGTGAGTGTCATTGCACTCTAGTTTCTTTTGTTTAGTGCACATGATTATAATACAGGTGTGATTGCTGGCTGCTATAAAAGAGTCACAGGTGTTGCAATCAGTGTTGGTGATAGTCCTCAGTTACAAGCAAGCCTGGGTGAAGGATGGCGCTGAAGGAGAGTCCCGGGCAGCTCAGTGAGAGTCCTGGAGTGTCAGCTATGGTGTCTGTGAGGAGGGCTGACATGGCTTGGTGGTTGCAGCTATGGTGTCGGCAAGGAGTTCTTGCATGGCTTGGTGGAGTGGCAGCTATGGTGTAGAGCGGCACTCAAGATGCTGGACTCATATGCTGGACTCTGTTTCTGGACAGCTGCACGCAGGTGGTGGACTCTGCTTGCTCCAAGGCTGCACTATGGTGTTGGATCCAGTCGGAGGAAAAGATGCACGCAGGGGGTGGGCTCTGTTGCTGGGAGCGTAAGCAACAGAGCAAAGCTAAGTGGTGCTTCCGTTTTGTCTCTTTTCCTTATGTGTGTTTTAGCGCAGTGATGGGATTAGTTTCCGCACCGTCCACTTCACTAGTGAGGGTTTAGGTGCAGAGCGAGTCAGGGTTTTTAGGTTCCTGATCGGCGCCCGGTGCGAAACCGGCCTAGGGAACGTTAGGAGTGTAGGGACACTGACTCAGGGGAGTGCAGGAGGTCTCCACGTCCACGTTCCCTATCGCAGGGCCTCCATTGTTATTGTTACCCAGGTTTTCCCTTTTATTGTTTAAATTCGCCTTACTGGAGGCGGGGTTTCCAGACATACGTGTATTTCCGAAATTTGCCTGTTGGAGGCGGCGTATCCAGCTGCACGTTTTATTATTTAAATTCGCCCAACTGGAGGCGGTGTATCCAGGGTCATGCATGTCATCTAAATCCGCCCTGCTGGAGGCGCTGTGTCCAGCCACGCGTGACAATGACAGTAACCAGCTCTTTCAATCTCTGCTCTGAATCAACTCCAAGTTGAGTGCCAAAAATTTATTATATTATCTATACTGGTGTGGGAACCTTCTTTTGTGCACCAACGCAGTAGTGCCACGATATATCTGTTGATATATCAGGTAACCAGCTCTTTCAATCTCTGCTCTGAATCAACTCCTGTGTTTCTCCACTCCATTCATTGTCAGCAAGCAGTTAATCCCGAATGCTATATATGTGTTTTCAACTATGCAAGCTTATATCTGGTAGTTATTTCAACTTACTCTGCTTGTCCCCTTATGTTGTGAGGTCCAGAAACTTTTCAAAGTGCTTTATGATCCACGTAGTGCTGTACATCTGTTTATCTGACCACAATATTTTATTAGGTCCTGCTGTCTCAATTTAGTTTGATTGATTAATGAGAAGAGAGAGCACAAAAAAAAAATCTAAGCCTTAGCCTCCTATATATTCAGACATAGCTTGAGGGAGCATTTATGCAGGGGGTATTAATGCACATGTAATCGAAGTACATGTATCAACGTACGAGGCAGTTATAACATGGCAGTTAGACAGGGCAGGAGACAGATAAGACATTTATATACATCTACTCCCTGTACATTTGGAGTACAACCAATATATACCATATGCATTTGTGTAATTTATATCCTGGCCGCTGCATTCACACACATCCACCGCCCTGGCATTAACTCTCTACACTCCATCCATATCGGCCCCTCGCTTCTTTCCTCTCCTATGTATAGCACTCACGCTCTTTTCACATTGTTACATTGCATAGATCAAGTCAGTCCCACTATTCAACATAAGAGACGCTCTCACAAATCACTTAACCATCTGCTCACTCTTTCTATCCTCCTTCTTCTAGTCGCAGGAGACATTGTTCCCAACCCTGGTCCCCCATGTTATAGAAAGTCAAACCCCCCAACTGCTACACTCAGAAACCCCTCTAATCTTATTAATATTCCATGCATGCCATCTGTCTCTCTTAATTGTGCACTTTGGAATTCTCGTTCAATGTGTAACAAACTCTCTTTCATTCATGACTTTTTCCTTTCTAATTCTCTTAACCTCCTTGCTCTTACTGAAACCTGGATCCAGCAGTCAGACACTACCGCTGCTGCTGCTCTTTCATACGGGGGACTACACTTCTCTCATACCCCAAGATCAGGCAATAGAGCAGGTGGAGGCGTTGGTCTTCTCCTATCACCAAAATGTACCTTTCAGGTTATTCCTCAACTACCGTCACTAGTCTTCCCTTCTTTTGAGGTCCATGCCATCAGACTCTACACCCCCTTCTCCATGCGAGTGGCGGTGGTGTATTGTCCTCCCTGCCCTTCCCATCAGTTCCTGGATTATTTTGCCACTTGGCTTCCACATTTTCTCTCTTGTGACATCCCTACCCTCATCATAGGAGATTTCAACATCCCCATTGCTCTTCCCCTCTCCGCATCTGCTACTCACCTTTTATCTCTAATCTCCTCGTTTGGCCTTTCACAGCTTACTAATTCTCCAACGCATGAAGACGGAAACTCCCTCGACTTGGTCTTCTCTCGGCTTTGTGCAGTGGATGATTTTGCAAACTCCCCTCTCCCGCTCTCTGACCACAATCTTCTTTCATTCTCTATCAAGAATTGCCAGACTGCTCAGGTCACCCCCACTGTCCATACTTATAGAAACATACAGGCCATTAACACTCAGAAACTTATGAAGAACTTGCAGTCTTCATTGGCCCCTAACTCCTCCCTCTCATGTCCTGATTCTGCATTGAAGCATTACAATGAAACACTTTAAAGTGCCCTGGATGAATTTGCACCCTCTATAAATAGAACACCACAACACAGACGGCGACAACCCTGACACACCCTGCAAACACATTTCCTGCAGCGGTGCTCCAGGTGCGCCGAACGTCTTTAGAGAAAATCCAATCTACACGAAGATTTCATCCATTAAAAGTTTATGCTTAGAACATACAACACTGCCCTTCACCTCTCCAAACAAACCTATTTCAACACCCTCATCACCTCACTGTCCAATAACCCGAAACGTCTCTTTGACACTTTTCATTCTCTACTCAACCCAAGAGTACAGGCCCCAACCACAGAGCTCCAAGCTGACGATCTGGCCAATTGCTTTAAAGAAAAAATTTACCAGAATCGACAGGAAATTATCTCCCAATCACCTCATACCATGCACTGTCCTCCCTCCCCCACTGCATCTAGCTCACTCTCTGATTTTGAACCAGTCACAGAAGAAGTAAGCAGGCTCCTTGCATCTTCTCGCCCAACCACATGCACCAGTGACCCATTTCCGTCACATCTCCTCCAGTCCCTTTCCCCTGCTGTCACCCCTTACCTAACTAAAATATTTAACCTCTCTCTCTTCTGGTATCTTTCCCTCCTCATTTAAGCATGGCATCATACATCCACTACTTAAAAAAACATCCCTCGACCAAAACTGTGCCGCTAACTATAGACCTGTCTCTAATCTTCCCTTCATCTCTAAACTCCTGGAACGCCTGGTCCACTCCTGTCTTATCCGCTATCTCTTTGATAACTCTCTTCTCGACCCTCTCCAATCCGGTTTCCGCTCTTTACACTCTACTGAAACTGCCCTCACTAAGTCTCTAATGATCTACTAACATCTAAATCAAATGGTCATTACTCCATGCTAATTCTCTTGGATCTCTCTGCAGCATTCAACACTGTGGATCATCAGCTCCTCCTCACTATGCTCCGTTCCATTGGCCTCAAGGACACCTTTCTCTCCTGGTTCTCCTATCTCTCTGACCGCTCCTTTACTGTATCTTTTGCTGGTTCCTCCTCCACTCACCTTCCCCTTACTGTTGGGGTTCCTCAAGGATCGGTTCTAGGCCCCCTCCTCTTCTCCTTGTACACTGCCCCTATTGGTCAAACAATTAGTAGATTTGGTTTCCAGTACCATCTCTATGCTGATGACACCCAATTATATGCTTCTCCTGACATCACGCCAGCCTTTCTAGAAAACACCGGCGATTGTCTAAACGCTGTGTCTAATATCATGTCCTCAGTATATCTGAAACTGAACCTGTCAAAGACTGAACTCCTTGTGTTTCCTCCCTCTCCTAATGTACCTATACCCGACATTGCCATTTCTGTGTGTGGTTCCAATATTACTCCCCAGCAACATGCCCCCTGTCTTGGGGTCATACTTGACTCCGAGCATTCCTTTGCCCCCCACATTTGATCACTGGCTCACTCTTGTCATCTGCACCTCAAAAACATTTCTAGAATTCGACCTTTTCTTACTTTTGACTCTGCAAAAACTCTTACTGTTTCTCTTATTCATTCTCGTCTCGATTACTGCAACTCTCTTCTAATCGGTCTCCCTCTTACCAAACTCTCCAATCTGTCTTGAATGCTGCAGCCAGGATCATATTCCTCACCAATCATTACACCGATGCCTCTACCTTGTGCCAGTCATTACACTGGCTACCCATCCAATCCAGAATTCAGTATAAACTCATTACCCTCACCCACAAAGCCCTCCATGGCTCAGCACCACCCTACATCTCCTCCCTTGTTTCAGTATACCACCCTATTCGCGCCCTCCGTTCTGCCGATGACCTGAGGTTAGCATCCTAAATAATCAGAACCTCTCACTCCCGTCTACAAGACTTTACACGTGCTGTGCCAATTCTTTGGAATGCACTTCCCAGGTCAATACGATTAGTCCCCAATCCTCACAATTTTAAGCGTGCCCTGAAAATGCATTTATTCAGACTGGCCTATCGCCTCAACACATTAACCTAATCTATCCCAGTGTGGCACAGCCAAAAGTTTTACCATAACCAGGTTCCCTGCATCATGCTCCCACATGCTTTATGTATCCATTAGCCCTCTGTGTCTGTACTGTTACACACTTAACATTATGGCTGGTCCAAACAATCAGGGCAACTGCTACAACCCACCTTTCGTGTCTACCTTTTTTTTCCTCATAGATTGTAAGCTTGCGAGCAGGGCCCTCACTCCTCTTGGTATCTGTTATGATCTATGTGATTGTTATGCTGTAATGTCTATTGTCTGTACAAGTCCCCTCTGAAATGTAAAGTGCTGCGGAATATGTCGGCACTATAGAAATAAAATTTATTATTATGTTATTACCTGTCCCGGGTCCATCGCTGCTCACCGCTGTCTGCTGCATCCTGTCAGTGACGTTTAGCCTGCAGAGTGCGTGGTGACGTGGTTAGTGTGCGCCGTGCCTTCTGCTGCCTGAATGTCACTGACAGATGACATGGCAGACAGCGGAGAGAGCAGTGTGGGAACGGGGGACAGGTGAATATCTCAGGGGCCGGGTCCTGAGCAGGAGAGGTGAGTATGGCATTTTTTTTTGCAGCAGCATATGGGGGCATAATATATTGAGCATCATATGGGGCATATTCTATGGAGCAGCATAGTCTATGGAGCAGCATATGGGGGGCATAGTCTATGGAGCAGCATATGGGGGCATAGTCTATGGGGCAGCATATTCTATGGAGCAGCATATGGGGGGCATAGTCTATGGAGCAGCATATGGGGGGCATAGTCTATGGAGCAGCATATGGGGGCATAGTCTATGGAGCAGCATATGGGGGCATAGTCTATGGAGCAGCATATGGGGGCATAGTCTATGGAGCATTTTATGGGGGCATAATCTATGGAGCATCTTATGGGGGAATAACCTTCATGGAGCACTATATGGGGCATATTATTCCATGGAGCATCCTATGGGGGCATTATTAACCTTTGTGCAGCATTATATGAGGTGTATTTTGTATGGAGCATCTTGTGGGGCCCATCATGAACTGTATGAAGCATTATATGGGGCTCCTGATTCAATATGGATATTCAAAACCATTTACCCTACTGATGTCTCAATTAATTTTACTTTTATTGGTATCTATTTTTATTTTTGAAATTTACCAGTAGCTGCTGCATTTTCCACCGCAGGCTTATACACAAGTCAATACGTTTTCCCAGTTTTTTGTGGCAAAATTGGGTATATACGGATAAGTACGAGTATATATGGTAAGTAAATAATTGCACAATGTTAACTTACTATAGGGTAAATTAATTTTACTTGGATTTTGTCTCACAACAGAGATCACTAGATAGGAGTCATTTTACGGTCGTAATACACAGAAATGTTCCCTGAACAGTGATCCATATGTCATCCGTTGTCAAGGTGTGGCTTCATTTCTTGCGCATGTAAGCATCCGTATGCCGAGATTTTCTCACAGGCTTGCAAAGTGGTCATATAATGGAGCCCAGTGACAGGTTAAAACCCAAACGAAATATATATGTATTTATCCTATACACACACACACACACACACACACACACACACACACACACAAGTCATTGAGACACATATTTATATTTCATAGAGTTCTACATAGCAGAATAGCTGCTAAATCGATTGCCGGCTTCTGGAAAGTCATTCCAAAACCTGACATGAAATGACACATGGTTTACATACAGTAAACAATTTCATTTATTTTTTGTCTGACCAATAATTAGAGAGGGAAAGCCAGTGAGTGAGGGCAGATATTAATAGCTTTGAGAGGGACCATTGTTTTTGGAAGCAGCTGGCGCAGACTCATTGATGAGTGGTGACGACACCGCTCATCACTGTGTCTGGCTCTGCTTCCTTTCATTCTACAGTAGTTTACAGTCGAAGCGGCTGTGTTAGCAGCGCTCTGCCTGCAAACTGATTAACACCCCCCCAGATGGATTTACGCCGCATGACGTGACTGAGCGCCGTATAGGTAATGTATATGTTTGGTTTATTATTTTAACCTTTTTTACTGGAGAATGAGGGCATCGCAATGGAATTAGGAGTGTAATAAAGAATTAAACAATGCGTGTAGTATATTATTTCATTAAAATACTTTGTTCTAATTGCATCTAATAGATGCACCTTTTTTGGGCAGCTGGGGGCTGTTGTTTTTAGGCTGGTGGAGCCCAAGATCAATGGCCCCTTACCAGCCCTCAGCTTTAGGCTACTTTCACATTTCCGGATTTTAAATCCGGCGTGCTGCGGCGAAAAGTTGTCAAACCTGATCCGGTAGGAGCCGCAGCCCGCCGAATCATCTGTTTTTGCCGGATATGGTGCAGGAGAGGGAGAGGGAAAGAGAGACTTTGCGCATGCGCTCTGCAAAAAAGCGGTCCGGTGCTGTCAAAAAACGTTGCATGGAACTTTTTTTTGCTGACGCCGGACAGGCATTTTTTGCCTGGGCGGTGCTCCACCGTAAAAGTGTAGGCCTGCAGGGCAAGGAACCACCGGGTCACCCGGCTGTTCCGTTCCTTGTTCAAGTGCATCCACTTGAGAGGGGCATGGTCAGTGATCAGCCTGAACTTTCGGCCCACCAGGTAATATTTGAGGGCCTCTAGAGCCCACTTAATGGCGAGGCACTCTTTTTCTACGACTGCATACCTTTGCTCATGTTTATTCAGCTTCCTGCTGAGATAGAGGACTGGGTGTTCCACTCCGTCCCTCACTTGTGAGAGTACGGCCCCGATACCGGTATCAGAGGCATCCATTTGTACCACAAACTCGCTGCAGAAGTCCGGAGTCACCAGTACGGGCTGAGAGCAAAGTGCCCGTTTTAGGCTATGGAAGGCTTCTTCAGCCGCTAAACTCCATTTAATCATGACGGAGTCTTTCCCTTTTGTAAGATCCGTCAGGGGGGTAGCGATGGCTGCAAAATTGGGTATGAACCGGCGATAATAGCCGGCGATCCCCAGGAAGGCTTGTACCTGCTTCTTGTTGACAGGTTGCGGCCAGTCCTGAACTGCCTGAATCTTATCAACCTGGGGTTTAACAACACCCCTCCCAATTACATACCCCAAATACCGGGCTTCTTCTAGCCCGATGTGACATTTCTTGGGGTTCGCGGTTAGACCTGCCTCCCACAGGTCGTCAATCACAGCTTGTACTTTCTGGAGATGAGTCTCCCAGTCCAAGCTGTAAATGACAATGTCGTCCAAATAGGCCGAAGCGTACCGCCTATGTGGCCTCAGGACTCGATCCATCAGTCTCTGGAAGGTCGCCGGTGCTCTGTGCAGTCCAAACGGCATATACACATACTGAAATAGACCTTCTGGGGTAGCAAATGCCGTCTTTTCTCTGGCAGCCTCCGCCAGAGGGATCTGCCAATACCCCTTTGTTAGGTCTAGGGTCGTAATATACCGGGCTTTTCCTAACCGATCTATTAACTCGTCGACCCGGAGCATAGGGTAGGCATCAAATTTTGAGACCGCATTCAGTTTCCTGAAGTCATTGCAGAACCGGATGGTACCGTCCGGTTTAGGAATTAGCACAATCGGGCTGGACCAAGCACTGTGCGATTCCTCAATGACACCTAACTCTAACATTGCCTTCACTTCTCGGGAAACGGCTTCACGGCGCGCTTCCGGGATTCGGTAGGGCTTTACGTGAACTGTGACACCAGGTTCCGTTACAATGTCATGTTTCATTAGCGTAGTCTGCCCGGGTTTTTCTGAGAAAAACTTTTGGTTGTAAAGTAGAAACTGCCTGACCTCAGTCTTTTGCCGCTCCGAGAGAGTCTCTGCAACCCGTACCTCCGGTACGGTATGTGAGCAGACGGGACGGGCCAGCTCCGCTGACAAGGCAGACCGATCTTTCCAGGGTTTTATCAGATTTACATGATAAATCTGTTCAGGTTTCCGTTTACCTGCCTGGTATACTTTGTAGTTTACTTCACCAACTCTTTCCTTAATCTCAAAGGGGCCCTGCCACTTTGTCAGGAACTTACTGTCCACCGTGGGGACCAGGATCAACACCCTATCTCCGGGTGCAAACGTACGGATCTTGGCGCCCCTATCATAGATTCTTTTTTGGGCTCCTTGAGCCTGTATCATGTGTTCTTTGACGATAGGCATAACAGCCGCAATACGGTCCTGCATTTGTGTGACGTGATCTATCACTGTTTTAAACGGTGTGACCTGACCCTCCCAGGTTTCTTTTGCAACGTCTAACAGTCCGCGAGGACGTCGGGCGTACAATAACTCGAAAGGCGAGAATCCCGTGGAAGACTGGGGTACTTCCCTGATGGCAAAAAGCAAATACAGAAGTAAATAGTCCCAGTTCTTCCCATCCTTGTCTATCACCTTTCTCAGCATCTGCTTCAGAGTTTTATTGAACCGTTCGACCAACCCGTCTGTTTGAGGGTGATGCACGGATGTGCGTAACGGTTCGATTTGTAACAATCGGCAGAGCTCCTTCATTACCCTGGACATAAAGGGGGTCCCCTGGTCGGTGAGTATCTGTTTTGGTATACCGACCCGACTAAACACATGCACCAGTTCCTTGGCAATCGTCTTGGTGGCCGTGTTACGCAAAGGGATGGCCTCCGGGTAACGAGTGGCATAATCCAAGATGACCAGGATATGTTGGTGTCCATGTGCAGACCGTGGAAGGGGCCCAACTAAATCCATCCCAATCCTCTCAAACGGGACTTCAATAATAGGTAGGGGTACCAAAGGGCTACAGAACCGGGGCTTAGGTGCAGAGGCTTGGCAGTCAGGACAAGACTCACAGTATACACGAATATCGTGATGCATGCCTGGCCAAACAAAACAGTGTAATATCCTTTCGGTGGTTTTCTGGACTCCCAGGTGACCTCCCATCACATGTCCGTGGGCCAGGTCCAGCACCTGCCGCCGGTAGGGTTTTGGCACGACTAATAGTTGCACCGTATCTTCCCCCTTTTTCTCTATCTGATAGAGTAAATCATTCTCCAGAACCATGTAAGGATATGCCAGCCTAGAGCCAGGTTCTACGGGTACCCCATTTATCACTTTTACATTTGTCCTAGCCTGAGAAAGGGTAGCATCCTTTATTTGCTCGCTTTGGAAGTCATCTTTCTGAACTTCTAAAACCGGCAAACGGGGAGGTGGACGGCTGTCGGCCTCCTCCTCTTCCCCGGTCTCCTCCGTATCACCCGCCATGACTGAAAACGGGAACTGCAGGTCATTTCCCGCAGACTCTTCCCCCGAGTCTTCCGGGGAGACATCTTCCAGGGGTTCGAGACCCCCACGCGCCCTGGGAGAAGAATCATGTACACTATTACCCGAGGGCATCAACTGATTCTCCCACAATTGCCAGAAGTGGGGAAAAATCCCGGCCCAGGATAACATCATGCAATAACGCCGGGACGAGTCCCACTTTATGTTGCACAGACCCATAGGAAGTAGTAATGCATATGACCGTGGTGAGGTACGAACAGGTGTCTCCATGCACACACGTTACAGAAAATTTGTCTGATGGTCCAGTCGGGGCTGACACCAGACTGGCCTTCACCAGAGTCACCACACTTCCCGAGTCTAACAATGCCACCACATTTTTGCCATCAACAGTTAAATCACACAAGTGTTTTTCCACATCCTTTTGACCGGCATTCACACTCACTACCCGTGCAACCATAGACATGCGGTTTTTAGAGTCTGTGACGTCACACTGCATGGGTTCAGTAGTGACCGGACAGTTCGCAGCAATATGTCCCATCTCTTGGCAGCGGAAACACCTAACGGGCCCCTTGCTTAGACCATAGTTCGTTATTCTCGGCCTCGCAGTGCGGGCAGTCCCGTTTTCCTCCCCCACTGTCTTAGGGATTTTTCCATCTCCCCTACTCCCTGGAACAGTGTTACCGGTTCCACGTGGAGATGATGAAGAACGAGGTGGGGTAGCGTCGTCTCGGAGTCCTTCCGCCACGGAGTAACGTTCAACCAGATCCACCAGTTGATCTGCCGTCGTAGGATTTCCATGGCTTACCCACTTCCTCAGGGCTGGCGGTAGAGCTCTCAAGTACTTGTCCATGACGACTCTCTGGATTATCTCTGGCGCTGTCAACACCTCGGGTTGTAGCCACTTCTTCGTCACGTGGATCAGGTCGAACATCTGTGACCGCGGTGGTTTATCCGGCTGATAAGTCCATTGATGCACTCTCTGTGCACGGACAGCGGTCGTCACTCCCAGCCGGGCCAAGATCTCGGCTTTCAGTTTGTCAAAGTCCTGCGCGGCTTCTGGCTCTAAGTCATAATAAGCCTTTTGGGCCTCACCGGAAAGAAACGGGGCAATCGGGCCGGCCCATCGTGCCTTCGACCATTTTTCTCGCACTGCCGTCTGTTCAAACGTGGTCAGGTATGCCTCGACGTCATCTTCGGTCGTCATCTTCTGCCAGTACCGACTCATGTGAATCACTCTCGACTCGGCTTCCAGGTTAACCTCATGTAGGCTTGCCAGGCGCTGCACTACCTGCTGGAGAAGCGAACGATCGGTAGCTGTCATGTCCACCAACTCCTTCAGCTGAGCCATCATCACCCGATTAGCTTCTTGCTGGACGGCGGTGGACTGTACCAGCGCTTTCACCACGTCCTCCATGCTCATGCTTGCAACGTGATGCCCGCGTTCTCCACCACAATGTGATAAAACACTCCGGGATCGCCTTTGCTGGGGTCAAAGGTCACGTGCGTTCAGCATGAAACTCAGGCGCAGAGCTGGGATTCGGGTGTAACTGACCCTGAGTCAGGTTTATTAACGGTGAAAGCAATGCAAAAAGGAAATAAAACATAAAACAAATCCTTGCCTGTCCGGCACTAACTAAACAATGGACAACCTAACTACCAACTGGCGGGCTTCTCCCGTCCAGCCAAACCACAGTTGCAGTGGGCACTGCTTCCACTCACGTGTGTCTCTCACACAGACAGGCTCTCTGTGTTCCCAGGCTGAGACACTCACACAACCACCTGGCATCCTTTTATATCCATCTCCCATTATTCATTAGCAAGCAGGTGCGATACTGACCAGACTAGGCCACATAGGAAAGGAATCTGGGAGAGATATACCTGCCCTCATCCACTATTCCCACATGATTCTCACAGTATCCATTAGCCCTCTGTGTCTGTACTGTTACACACTTAACATTATGGCTGGTCCAAACAATCAGGGCAACTGTTACAACCCACCTTTCATGTCTACCTTTTTTTTCCTCATAAATTGTAAGCTTGCGAGCAGGGCCCTCACTCCTCTTGGTATCTGTTATGATCTATGTGATTGTTATGCTGTAATGTCTATTGTCTGTACAAGTCCCCTCTGAAATGTAAAGTGCTGCGGAATATGTCGGCGCTATAGAAATAAAATTTATTATTATATTATTACCTGTCCCGGGTCCATCGCTGCTCACTGCTGTCTGCTGCATCCTGTCAGTGACGTTTAGCCTGCAGAGTGCGTGGTGACGTAGTTAGTGTGCACCGTGCCTTCTGCTGCCTGAACGTCACTGACAGATGACATGGCAGACAGCAGAGAGGGCAGTGTGGGAACAGGGGACAGGTGAATATCTCAGGGGCCGGGTCCTGAGCAGGAGAGGTGAGTATGGCATTTTTTTTTGCAGCAGCGTATGGGGGCATAATATATTGAGCATCATATGGGGGCATATTCTATGGAGCAGCATAATCTATGGAGCAGCATATGGGGGGCATAGTCTATGGAGCAGCATATGGGGGCACAGTCTATGGAGCAGCATATGGGGGCATAGTCTATGGAGCAGCATATGGGGGCATAGACTATGGGGCAGCATATGGGGGCATATTCTATGGGGCAGCATATGGGGGCATATTCTATGGGGCAGCATATGGGGGCATATTCTATGGAGCAGCATATTCTATGGAGCAGCATATGGGGGCATATTCTATGGAGCATTTTATGGGGGAATAATCTATGGAGCATCTTATGGGGGAATAACCTTCATGGAGCACTATATTGGGCATATTATTCCATGGAGCATCTTATGGGGGCATTATTAACCTTTGTGCAACATTATATGGGGTGTATTTTGTATGGAGCATCTTATGGGGCCCATCATGAACTGTATGAAGCATTATATGGGGCTCCTGATTCGATATGGATATTCAAAACCATTTACCCTACTGATGTCTCAATTAATTTTACTTTTATTGGTATCTATTTTTATTTTTGAAATTTACCAGTAGCTGCTGCATTTTCCACCGCAGGCTTATACACGAGTCAATAAGTTTTCCCAGTTTTTTGTGGCAAAATTGGGTATATATGGGTAAGTACGAGTATATACGGTAAGTAAATAATTGCACAATATTAACTTACTATAGGGTTAATTATTTTTTCTTGGATTTTGTCTCACAACAGAGATCACTAGATAGGAGTCATTTTACGGTCGTAATACACAGAAATGTTCCCTGAACAGTGATCCATATGTCATCCGCTGTCAAGGTGTGGCTCCATTTCTTGCGCATGTAAGCATCCGTATGCCGAGATTTTCTCACAGGCTTGCAAAGTGGTCATATAATGGAGCCCAGTGACAGGTTAAAACCCAAACGAAATATATATGTATTTATCCTATACACACACACACACACACACACACACACACACACACACACACACAAAGTCATTGAGACACATATTTATATTTCATAGAGTTCTACATAGCAGAATAGCCGCTAAATCGATTGCCCGCTTCTGGAAAGTCATTCCAAAACCTGACATGAAATGACACATGGTTTACATACAGTAAACAATTTCATTTATTTTTTGTCTGACCAATAATTAGATTAAGGTATGTGTATAAAGTTTGGGACATCTAGGTATTACATTAAAGGGTTAAAGCGTTGAAAAAAATGCGTGGGCTCCCGCATTTCGCAACCAGAGAGGGAAAGCCAGTG
Source organism: Dendrobates tinctorius (assembly GCF_039654945.1). Taxonomy (NCBI): domain Eukaryota; kingdom Metazoa; phylum Chordata; class Amphibia; order Anura; family Dendrobatidae; genus Dendrobates; species Dendrobates tinctorius. The sequence continues at coordinate 2,163,181 of NW_027361979.1, read as the reverse complement.
AGTGAGGGCAGATATTAATAACTTTGAGAGGGACCATTGTTTTTGGAAGCAGCTGGCGCAGACTCATTGATGAGTGGTGACAACACCGCTCATCACTGAGTCTGGCTCTGCTTCCATTCATTCTACAGTAGTTTACAGTCGGAGCGGCTGTGTTAGCAGCGCTCTGCCTGCAAACTGATTAACACCCCCCCAGATGGATTTACGCCGCATGACGTGACTGAGCGCCATATAGGTAATGTATATGTTTGGTTTATTATTTTAACCTTTTTTACTGGAGAATGAGGGCATCGCAATGGAATTAGGAGTGTAATAAAGAATTAAACAATGCGTGTAGTATATTATTTCATTAAAATACTTTGTTCTAATTGCATCTAATAGATGCACCTTTTCTGGGCAGCTGGGGGCTGTTGTTTTTAGGCTGGTGGGGTCCAAGATAAATGGCCCCTTACCAGCCCTCAGATTTAGGCTACATTCACATTTCCGGATTTTAAATCCGGCGTGCTGCGGCGAAAAGTTGTCAAACCTGATCCTGTAGGAGCCGCAGCCCGCCGAATCATCTGTTTTTGCCGGATACGGTGCAGGAGAGGGAGAGGGAAAGAGAGTCTTCGCGCATGCGCTCTGCAAAAAAGCGGTCCGGCGCTGTCAAAAAAAGTTGCATGGAACTTTTTTTGCAGACGCCGGACAGGCATTTTTTGCCGTTTCCGGCTAAGGCTACTTTCACATTTCCATTCTGAAGCATCAGGCGCGATGCGGCGAAAAATGGAAAAACCGGACCCGGCGCCTGCTGCCACCGGATCCGGCTTTTTTCCCATAGACTTACATTATCGCCGCATTGCGCCTGACGGCCATGCGGCGTGTCCAGCTTTAGCATGCTTCAAAACGGAAATGTGAAAGTAGCCTTAGTCAGGTTGGTTGTCAAAAATAGGGGGGACCCGACGCTTTTTTTAATTTTTTTAATAAGTTAAGTAAAGTGTGGGGACCTGTCTATTCTTGAGAACCAACCTTCCTGAAGCTGACAGTTGAGGGCTACAGCCCCCAGCTGCAAGTTTGGTCTGGTTGGTTCACAAAATGAGGGGGACCCCACGTCAGGTTTTCATTCATTCTTCTCTCCTGCTCACTGTTGCCAGCAGAGCAGGAGAGAATGACAGCTGCGTTCAGCACCAGCCGCAGGGGAACAGTGCTTACTGTAGCACTTCTTCCCCAGCAGCGTCCGTGTGCAAGTGTTCAGCATTTTTGCGGACCGTGCACTCACACGAACACTGACATGTCTCTGTGTTTTTCACACGGACCGTGTGTCCGTGAAAACACGCTGACATGTGCAGAGACATTCATTTTAATGTGTCTACGTATGTGTTTCTCTGGGACGTGAGGAAACTGTCATCACATACCGGAGCCACCGATGTGTGAAACCGACCTATATCTTCCATACACATAAAGCTAAAGTCGGCAGGATCAGCCAACAATCTGACGTGTATTGGGGCTTCCCACCTATCCCTTGATAATTGATGTCAGGGGAGAGAAGGATCCGGCTTGTTGGAATTCCAGTAGTTGATCCTCTTGTTCGCTCTGAAGATAAGCTGCCACCAGTGGAGTTCGACACCTGTATGTAATAAGAGGGCACACTCACTCCTGTATGCCTCTACAGAAAAAAGGATCTGTCAAAAATGTTTTGCCCCATATATGAAGAAAAAAAACATGGAACCAAAGCAGGCAGACATTGCGACTTAGGTCAGCGCTCAATGCTGCCATCACTAACCCATATCTGGAGACGGCTCAAGTAGGTGGATCTTACCTGGCTGCATTTATTGCCACAGAAGCACTACTCTACCTGAACCACAATTCTGAATTCAGCCACTTATGGGTAAGCATAAACCCTTTCACTTCCCTGGGATTATCCTAAGAGGACATTATATAGGTGAAAATAGATGTTAATATATCTAGATATCACTAGTGTAAGTTCTGAGGAAGGTCACAGACCGAAACGTCATCGTTTTTCATACACTATACTTTACTTCTAAATAAAACTTCAAAAGAGTACCAGATTCCACATTTTTTGTATTGTAAGGATTAGGACCCTATCCGTGAACCCAATACACACTAGGAGTGCTGTACTTCCCTCTACATATGGCCCCATTATTTGGCCTAGACAACTAATCAGGCTGTAGGGGTCACATGGAAAGCCAAGTCGCATAAGAGAGTATTTAATTTTTTAAACAACGCTGCTGAAGACAAAAAAAATTGTCGGTGAGATCTGAAGGATTTAGCACGGGTCTACATGTGAGGACTTTACTGCAGATCATTTCCTCAACAAATCGCAATGTGTGAACATGCACTGATACAGATCCACCGGCAGTTACTCATCACTAATATAACACCAAGATTTATAATGATAGAAATGAACATTCAGCCCATAGTTCTCACAGTTTTATTAAAACACAAAGAATAACAAAAAGGAGAGAGGTATAAATATATTTAGACATACAAATGTAGAATAAACTTCACAAAATACATAGAATAAAGCCAATTTGGACATCAGGGCCAATGCAAACAAAAACCTCTTGTACCCGAGACCCCAATGCATGGGAGCCATCCAGATCTCCATGAAGGAGATTTCCCCCCCAAGCTGAAATGACCACAGAAGCTGCTGCGGGGCTCCCAGCAAGACGATGGGGTGCCTGGAAAAAATGACGATAGGCCCAGGAGGAGCAAAGGTGCAGAAGCTGGGAAACCACACATTGTTCCCAAATGGCAATGGTGACAGATGGCATCTAGATCTTCTATCTGGATGTGTGACGTGGAAAGGAATAGTGCAAGGATAGGAGAAACTCTGCAGCAAGAGAGCCCGCAGCAATGGCAACACCGGCAGGAGTCCGGAAAAATTAAGAAAAGAAAAAAAAAAAAAGGTGAAAACTGCAGGAGGGGACATAAATCCAACCCCCGTCATCCACTGACCCCAGGCTGGAGTATCATGGCACCCTGTAGGCAGAACAAAATGTGTAATCTGTTTGCAATAAAACCATTATTTTGCAAGACTACCCAGCATCATTGGAGCAGGTTGAGCAGAGCCTAGAAAAAAAGAATCGGTCAGAGGGAAGGGAATCTGGGTGGGCCCCATAACACAGAAAAGGGTCGAAAGGTGTGGAAAAAAGAAAAAAAAAGGTCCGGGAGGTGCGGGGAGAAAAAGGGGCCGGGAGCCCCAGGAAAGAAAAAAATAAATAAAGGGCCGGAAGGCACGGGAAAAGAAAAAGGTCCAGGTGGCGCAGGGAAAAAAAAGAAAAGGGCGTGAGGCACAGGAAAACAGGGCGGGGAGACACGGGATCTCCAGCATACAGACCAACGCAAGTAACAGCACCTCCTCCTTCCCCATGCAGACCACCCAGCATGCAGCTCCACGCAAGTGCCTTATGCAAGTAACAGGACCCTCTCCTTCCCCACGCAGACCCCCAGCCCCATGCAAGTAAAAGGACCCCCTACTTCCCCACACAGACCCCCAGCACGCTTCCTCCACTTAGTGGAGAGACGACAAATGATGAATTGGCATCCAAAGAGGTCACTACTGTGGATGGCACTGTGAAAAAAGATGGAGGAAACCCACAACACCCAAAAGACAACAAAGACAATTTTTTAAGAAAAACACTGCCTAAGGCTATGTGCACACGTAGTTGCCAGTGCTGCGGATTTTTCCGAGCGGATTTTGAAAAATCCGCAGGTCAAAATGCCTGCGGTTTACTTGCGGATTAGCCCTGCGGTTTCACACCTCACAATGGTGAAGATGTGAAACTGCAGCGGAATACGCACAAAGAATTGACATGCTGCGGATTGTAACCCGCAGCAAATCCGCATGGAAGAATCTGCAGCATGTGCACAGCGTTTTTGGTTTTAACATTGCAAAGAATGGTACTGTGCAACGCAGCAGAAACTGCTGCGGACCTGCAGGGCCAGCGGATCCGCAGCAGAATCCGCAACGTGTGCACATAGCCTAAGGCTACATTCAGACTTACGTTATGAGGGACAGTGCAGGGCCGCCGCTAAGCTCCGCCCCCACCTCCTCCGGTCAGCACCTCCTATGGGCGCATGACGCTGCATGCGAGCGGCGTAGCCTATATTTAGCGTTGGGTACGCTGACCGTGCGCTGGTCTGCTTTTGCCGGCGCATCGCCCATAGGAGGAGCTGACCGGAGAAAAGTAGCCCAAGTTGTACAAAAAGACATGGCCGCACCTCCCAATATTCACACCTTGATCTAATGCCCATCAGCAAAAATGTACAAACTGAACATGAGGTTATTACTTTACATTGTGATCATTGCGGTAGGGCGAGGGCGAGCGCCAGCGCACCCAGCAGGGCGAGTGGCAGCGCACTTCCTTCCCTAGGCACACCCCGAGCACACAGTCCCATGCAAGCAACATCACCCCCTTCTCCCCAGGCAGACACCCCTCCAGCATGCAGCCGCATGCAAGCAACATCACCCCCTTCTCCCCAGGCAGACACCCCTCCAGCATGCAGCCGCATGCAAGCAACATCACCCCCTTCTCCCCAGGCAGACACCCCTCCAGCATGCAGCCCCATGCAAGCAACATCACCCCCTTCTCCCCAGGCAGAAACCTCCTCCAGCATGCACTTGCAGCCCCATGCAAGCATCACCCCCTTCTCCCCAGACAGACCCCCCCTTCAGCATGCAAATGCAGCCCCATGCACGCAACATCACCCCCTTCTGCCCAGGCAGACCCCCCCTCCAGCATGCAGCCCAATGCAAGCAACATCACCCCCTTCTCCCCAGGCAGACCCCCCTCCAGCATGCAGCCCAATGCAAGCAACATTACACCCTTCTCCCCAGGCATACACCCCTCCAGCATGCAGCATCACCCCCTTCTCCCCAGGCAGACACCCCTCCAGCATGCAGTCCCATGCAAGCAACATCACCCCCTTCTCCCCAGGCAGAACCCCCTTTCAGCATGCAAATGCAGCCCCATGCAAGCAACTTCACCCTCTTGTCCTGAGGCAGACTCCCCCAGCATGCACATGCAGCCCGATGCAAGCAACACCACCCCCTTCTCCCCAGGCAGACCCCCCTCCAGCATGCACATGCAGCCCTATGCAAGCAACACCACCCCCTTCTCCCCAGGCAGACCCCCCCCTCCAGCATACACATGCAGCCCCATCACCCCCTTCTCCCCAGGCAGACCCCCCCTATAGCATGCACACATGCAGCCCCATTCAAACAACATCACCCCTTCTCCCCAGGCAAACCCTCCCCTTCAGCATCCAGCCCTATGCAGGCAACATCACTCTCTTCTCCCCAGGCAAACCCTCCCCTCCAGCATCCAGCCCTATGCAGGCAACATCACCCCTTCCTCCCCAGGCAGACCCCCCCCCCTCCAGCATGCACATACAGCCCCATGCAAGCAACATCACCCCCTTCTCCCCAGGCAGACCCCCCCCTCCAGAATCCAGCCCTATGCAGGCAACATCACCCCCTTCTCCCCAGGCAGAACCCTCCTCCAGCATGCAGCCCCATGCAAGGAACATCACCCCCTTCTCCCCAGGCAGAACCCCCCTCCAGCATGCAGCCCCATGCAAGCAACATCACCCCCTTCTCCCCAGGCAGAACCCCCCTCCAGCATGCAGCCCCATGCAAACAACATCACCCCCTTCTCCCCAGGCAGAACCCCCCTCCAGCATGCAGCCCCATGCAAGCAACAGCACCCCTTTCTCCTCAGGCAGACCCCCCCCTCCAGCATGCACATGCAGCCCCATGCAAGCAACATCACCCCCTTCTCCCCAGGCAGACCCCCCCTCCAGCATGCACATGCAGCCCCATGCAAGCAACAGCACCCCCTTCTCCCCAGGCAGACCCCCCCTCCAGCATCCAGCCCTATGCAGGCAACATCACCCCCTTCTCCCCAGGCAGAACCCCCCCTCCAGCATGCATCCCCATGCAAGCAACATCACCCCCTTCTCCCCAGGCAGACCCCCCACTCCAGCATGCACATGCAGCCCCATGCAAGCACATCAAACATCACCCCCTTCTCCCCAGGCAGACCCCCCCCTCCAGCATCCAGCCCTATGCAGGCAACATCACCCCCTTCTCCCCAGGCAGAACCCTCCTCCAGCATGCAGCCCCATGCAAGCAACATCACCCCCTTCTCCCCAGGCAGACCCCCCTCCAGCATCCAGCCCCATGCAAGCAACATCACCCCCTTCTCCCCAGGCAGACCCCCCCTCCAGCATCCAGCCCCATGTAAGCAACATCACCGCTTTCTCCCCAGGCAGACCCCCCTCCAGCATCCATCCCTATGTAGGCAACATCACCCCCTTCTCCCCAGGCAGACCCCCCCCTCCAGCATGCACATACAGCCCCATGCAAGCAACATCACCCCCTTCTTCCCAGGCAGACGCCCCCTCCAGCATGCACATGCAGCCCCATGAAAGCAACATCACCCCCTTCTCCCCAGGCAGACCCCCCCCCTCCAGCATCCAGCCCCATGCAAGCAACATCACCCCCTTCTCCCCAGGCAGACACCCCCTCCAGCATCCAGCCCTATGCAGGCAACATCACCCCCTTCTCCCCAGGCAGACCCCCCCCCTCCAGCATGCACATACAGCCCCATGCAAGCAACATCACCCCCTTCTCCCCATGCAGAACCCTCCTCCAGCATGCAGCCCCATGCAAGCAACATCACCCCCTTCTCCCCAGGCAGACCCCCCTCCAGCATGCAGCCCCATGCAAGCAACATCACCCCCTTCTCCCCAGGCAGACCCCCCCTCCAGCATGCACATGCAGCCCCATTCAAGCATCACCCCCTTCTCCCCAGGCTGACCCCCCCCTCCAGCATCCAGCCCCATGCAAGCAACATCACCCCCTTCTCCCCAGGCAGACCCCCCCTCCAGCATGCACATGCAGCCCCATTCAAGCATCACCCCCTTCTCCCCAGGCAGACCCCCCCTCCAGCATCCAGCCCCATGCAAGCAACATCACCCCCTTCTCCCCAGGCAGACCCCCCTCCAGCATCCAGCACCATGCAAGCAACATCACCCCCTTCTCCCCAGGCAGACTCCCAGCTTGTGCATGAACATCCACTTACCTGATCTGTGACCCCAAAATACTCCAAATCCCGCCATGACACCCGCAAGTTCCTGGTGTCTGCTTTCAGGGTAGAGCATAAAGAATACAGGCTCCTTGCAGGTCCTGACTGCAGCCCATACAGTCTAGCAGTTACACCACTGAAGACGCTAGAGAATACAGGCTCCTTGCAGGTCCTGACAGCAGCTTATACAGTCTAGCAGATTCACCACTGAAGACGCTAGAGAATACAGGCTCCTTGCAGGTCCTGACTGCAGCCTGTACAGTCTAGCTGGTTCACCACTGAAGATGCTAGAGAATACAGGCTCCTTGCAGGTCCTGACTGCAGCTTAGGCCTCTTTCACACTTCCGTTTTTTACAATCAGTCACAATCCGCCAGGTTTTGAAAAAAAACGGATCCTCAAATTTTTTTTGAGGATCCGTTTTTTTCCCATTGACTTGCATTAATGGCGGATTGTGACGGATTGCTGTCCGTTGCATCCGTTTTTTGTGAGGATCCGCCAAAAGTTGCTGTCCGTCACCATCCTCAAAAATTTCAAAACGGAGCTTGTAACGTTTTTTTCTCTGGCGGATCCTGCAAACACTGATTTAACCCGAATTTCTTTCTGGGTGCCGGACAAAAAAAAAAAAAAAAATCTCTCTCTCTCTCTCTCTCTCTCTCTCTCTCTCTCTCTCTCTCTCTCTCTCCCCCTTCCCGGCCAGCGATTCCTTTAAATGTCTTCATTTTCAGGATCCGTCTAAAAACGGATCCTGTGCCATCCGTTCACATCAGTTGAGAACGGATCCGCTTCTCCGCCTTTTTGGCGGATTATAACTGATGCAAAAAACTGAAGTGTGAAAGAGGCCTTATACAGTCTAGCAGATTCACCACTGAAGACGCTAGAGAATACAGGCTCCTTGCAGGTCCTGACAGCAGCTTATACAGTCTAGCAGTTTCACCACTGAAGACGCTAGAGAATACAGGCTCCTTGCAGGTCCTGACAGCAGCTTATACAGTCTAGCAGTTTCACCACTGAAGACGCTAGAGAATACAGGCTCCTTGCAGGTCCTGACAGCAGCTTATACAGTCTAGCAGATTCACCACTGAAGACGCTAGAGAATACAGGCTCCTTGCAGGTCCTGACTGCAGCCTGTACAGTCTAGCTGGTTCACCACTGAAGATGCTAGAGAATACAGGCTCCTTGCAGGTCCTGACTGCAGCTTAGGCCTCTTTCACACTTCCGTTTTTTACAATCAGTCACAATCCGCCAGGTTTTGAAAAAAAACGGATCCTCAAATTTTTTTTGAGGATCCGTTTTTTTCCCATTGACTTGCATTAATGGCGGATTGTGACGGATTGCTGTCCGTTGCATCCGTTTTTTGTGAGGATCCGCCAAAAGTTGCTGTCCGTCACCATCCTCAAAAATTTCAAAACGGAGCTTGTAACGTTTTTTTCTCTGGCGGATCCTGCAAACACTGATTTAACCCGAATTTCTTTCTGGGTGCCGGACAAAAAAAAAAAAAAAAATCTCTCTCTCTCTCTCTCTCTCTCTCTCCCCCTTCCCGGCCAGCGATTCCTTTAAATGTCTTCATTTTCAGGATCCGTCTAAAAACGGATCCTGTGCCATCCGTTCACATCAGTTGAGAACGGATCCGCTTCTCCGCCTTTTTGGCGGATTATAACTGATGCAAAAAACTGAAGTGTGAAAGAGGCCTTATACAGTCTAGCAGATTCACCACTGAAGACGCTAGAGAATACAGGCTCCTTGCAGGTCCTGACTGCAGCCTGTACAGTCTAGCTGGTTCACCACTGAAGATGCTAGAGAATACAGGCTCCTTGCAGGTCCTGACTGCAGCTTATACAGTCTAGCAGATTCACCACTGAAGACGCTAGAGAATACAGGCTCCTTGCAGGTCCTGACTGCAGCCTATACAGTCTAGCAGTTACACCACTGAAGACGCTAGAGAATACAGGCTCCTTGCAGGTCCTGACTGCAGCCTATACAGTCTAGCAGATTCACCACTGAAGACGCTAGAGAATACAGGCTCCTTGCAGTTCCTGACTGCAGCCCATACAGTCTAGCAGATTCACCACTGAAGACGCTAGAGAATACAGGCTCCTTGCAGTTCCTGACTGCAGCCCATACAGTCTAGCACAGGGGTCCCCAACCGCCGGTCCGCGGCCCAGCACCGGGCCGCTGCAGTGCCCTTGCCGGTCCGCGGACACAAGGGGAACCAGGGGCGGTCAGTGGCGTAGCGGGGGCTGGGGCGGCGCGCAGCAGTTCTTAGCGGCGGCCAGGGAGCGATCAAGCAGCTCCGCTGCCTGCAAGAGGGAATAGCAGGAGCGGAGCTGCAAGGACCCGTCCAGCTTCCTGCCCGCCGCCCGCGCTTCCTGTCTCTGACTGACACAGAGAGGAGAGCGCGGCCGCTGCTGTGTCAGAGCGAGGAAGCGCGGGTGATGCTGCGGACAGGTGAGAGGAGAGAGGTGGTGTCTGTGTGTATGTATAATGTGTATGTGTGTGTGTGTCTGTGTGTGTGTGTGTGTGTGTAGCCTGGCCCTGGAGGAGATGGGGACATGAGGAGAAGGCCATGAGGGGAGTGATGGAGACACGGCAGTGATGGGGTGAAGGCAATGATGGGGAGAGGGGAGTGATGGGGTGAAGGCAATGATGGAGAGATGGCAATGATGGGGAGAGGGGAGTGATGGGGTGAAGGCAATGATGGAGAGATGGCAATGATGGGGAGAGGGGAGTGATGGGGTGAAGGCAATGATGGGGAGACAGCAGTGATGGGGTGAAGGCAATGATGGAGAGATGGCAATGATGGGGAGAGGGGAGTGATGGGGTGAAGGCAATGATGGAGAGATGGCAATGATGGGGAGAGGGGAGTGATGGGGTGAAGGCAATGATGGAGAGATGGCAATGATGGGGAGAGGGGAGTGATGGGGTGAAGGCAATGATGGGGAGACAGCAGTGATGGGGTGAAGGCAATGATAGAGAGATGGCAATGATGGGGAGAGGGGAGTGATGGGGTGAAGGCAATGATGGAGAGATGGCAATGATGGGGAGAGGGGAGTGATGGGGTGAAGGCAATGATGGAGAGATGGCAATGATGGGGAGAGGGGAGTGATGGGGTGAAGGCAATGATGGGGAGACAGCAGTGATGGGGTGAAGGCAATGATGGAGAGATGGCAGAGATGGGGTGAAGGCAATGATGGAGAGATGGCAATGATGGGGAGAAGGGAGTGATGGGGTGAAGGCAATGATGGGGAGACAGCAGTGATGGGGTGAAGGCAATGATGGAGAGATGGCAGAGATGGGGTGAAGGCAATGATGGAGAGATGGCAATGATGGGGAGAGGGGAGTGATGGGGTGAAGGCAATGATGGAGAGATGGCAATGATGGGGAGAGGGGAGTGATGGGGTGAAGGCAGTGATGGCGAGAAGGGAGTGATGGGGTGAAGGCAATGATGGGGAGAAGGGGGTGATGGAGCACTTATTCAAAACCTATGGTGAGTTGAGTCACATTATAAATGTTATTTAATTATAAGTATGCACTGCTACACTACAACCGCGTCCATAGCCCCGCCCCCTTATGACCAAAGCCCCGCCCCTGCCACACCTCCATCCCCGCCCTGCCGGGCCATGGAAGAATGGTCTTGCTTGAAACCGGTCCCTGGTGCAAAAAAGGTTGGGGACCACTGGTCTAGCAGATTCACCACTGAAGATGCTAGAGAATACAGGCTCCTTGCAGGTCCTGACTGCAGCCCATACAGTCTAGCAGTTACACCACTGAAGACGCTAGAGAATACAGGCTCCTTGCAGGTCCTGACAGCAGCTTATACAGTCTAGCAGTTTCACCACTGAAGACGCTAGAGAATACAGGCTCCTTGCAGTTCCTGACTGCAGCCCATACAGTCTAGCAGATTCACCACTGAAGATGCTAGAGAATACAGGCTCCTTTCAGGTCCTGACTGCAGCCTATACAGTCTAGCAGTTACACCACTGAAGATGCTAGAGAATACAGGCTCCTTGCAGGTCCTGACTGCAGCCCATACAGTCTAGCAGATTCACCACTGAAGATGCTAGAGAATACAGGCTCCTTGCAGGTCCTGACTGCAGCCTATACAGTCTAGCAGTTACACCACTGAAGATGCTAGAGAATACAGGCTCCTTGCAGGTCCTGACTGCAGCTCTTACAGTCTAGCAGATTCACCACTGAAGATGCTAGAGAATACAGGCTCCTTGCAGGTCCTGACTGCAGCCCATACAGTCTAGCAGTTACACCACTGAAGACGCTAGAGAATACAGGCTCCTTGCAGGTCCTGACTGCAGCTCTTACAGTCTAGCAGTTTCACCACTGAAGATGCTAGAGAATACAGGCTCCTTGCAGGTCCTGACTGCAGCTTATACAGTCTAGCAGTTACACCACTGAAGATGCTAGAGAATACAGGCTCCTTGCAGGTCCTGACTGCAGCTCTTACAGTCTAGCAGTTTCACCACTGAAGATGCTAGAGAATACAGGCTCCTTGCAGGTCCTGACTGCAGCTCTTACAGTCTAGCAGATTCACCACTGAAGATGCTAGAGAATACAGGCTCCTTGCAGGTCCTGACAGCAGCATATACAGTCTAGCAGTTTCACCACTGAAGACGCTAGAGAATACAGGCTCCTTGCAGGTCCTGACTGCAGCCTATACAGTCTAGCAGTTTCACCACTGAAGACGCTAGAGAATACAGGCTCCTTGCAGGTCCTGACTGCAGCTTATACAGTCTAGCAGTTTCACCACTGAAGATGCTAGAGAATACAGGCTCCTTGCAGGTCCTGACTGCAGCCTATCCAGTCTAGCAGTTACACCACTGAAGACGCTAGAGAATACAGGCTCCTTGCAGGTCCTGACTGCAGCTTATACAGTCTAGCAGTTTCACCACTGAAGATGCTAGAGAATACAGGCTCCTTGCAGGTCCTGACTGCAGCTCTTACAGTCTAGCAGTTTCACCACTGAAGATGCTAGATAATACAGGCTCCTTGCAGGTCCTGACTGCAGCTCTTACAGTCTAGCAGTTACACCACTGAAGACGCTAGAGAATACAGGCTCCTTGCAGGTCCTGACTGCAGCTCTTACAGTCTAGCAGTTTCACCACTGAAGATGCTAGAGAATACAGGCTCCTTGCAGGTCATGACTGCAGCTTATACAGTCTAGCAGATTCACCACTGAAGACGCTAGAGAATACAGGCTCCTTGCAGGTCCTGACTGCAGCCTATACAGTCTAGCAGTTTCACCACTGAAGACGCTAGAGAATACAGGCTCCTTGCAGGTCCTGACAGCAGCTTATACAGTCTAGCAGTTTCACCACTGAAGACGCTAGAGAATACAGGCTTCTTGCAGGTCCTGACTGCAGCCTATACAGTCTAGCAGTTTCACCACTGAAGACGCTAGAGAATACAGGCTCCTTGCAGGTTCTGACAGCAGCTTATACAGTCTAGCAGTTTCACCACTGAAGACGCTAGAGAATACAGGCTCCTTGCAGGTCCTGACTGCAGCCTATACAGTCTAGCAGTTACACCACTGAAGACGCTAGAGAATACAGGCTCCTTGCAGGTCCTGACTGCAGCTTATACAGTCTAGCAGATTCACCACTGAAGATGCTAGAGAATACAGGCTCCTTGCAGGTCCTGACTGCAGCCTATCCAGTCTAGCAGTTACACCACTGAAGACGCTAGAGAATACAGGCTCCTTGCAGGTCCTGACTGCAGCTTATACAGTCTAGCAGTTACACCACTGAAGATGCTAGAGAATACAGGCTCCTTGCAGGTCCTGACTGCAGCCTATCCAGTCTAGCAGTTACACCACTGAAGATGCTAGAGAATACAGGCTCCTTGCAGGTCCTGACTGCAGCTTATACAGTCTAGCAGTTACACCACTGAAGATGCTAGAGAATACAGGCTCCTTGCAGGTCCTGACTGCAGCTTATACAGTCTAGCAGTTACACCACTGAAGACGCTAGAAAATACAGGCTCCTTGCAGGTCCTGACTGCAGCCTATACAGTCTAGCAGTTACACCACTGAAGACGCTAGAGAATACAGGCTCCTTGCAGGTCCTGACTGCAGCTTATACAGTCTAGCAGTTACACCACTGAAGACGCTAGAGAATACAGGCTCCTTGCAGGTCCTGACTGCAGCCTATACAGTCTAGCAGTTTCACCACTGAAGACGCTAGAGAATACAGGCTCCTTGCAGGTCCTGACTGCAGCCCATACAGTCTAGCAGTTACACCACTGAAGACGCTAGAGAATACAGGCTCCTTGCAGGTCCTGACTGCAGCCTATACAGTCTAGCAGTTTCACCACTGAAGATGCTAGAGAATACAGGCTCCTTGCAGGTCCTGACTGCAGCTTATACAGTCTAGCAGATTCACCACTGAAGATGCTAGAGAATACAGGCTCCTTGCAGGTCCTGACTGCAGCTCTTACAGTCTAGCAGTTACACCACTGAAGATGCTAGAGAATACAGGCTCCTTGCAGGTCCTGACTGCAGCCTATCCAGTCTAGCAGTTACACCACTGAAGATGCTAGAGAATACAGGCTCCTTGCAGGTCCTGACTGCAGCCTATACAGTCTAGCAGTTTCACCACTGAAGATGCTAGAGAATACAGGCTCCTTGCAGGTCCTGACTGCAGCTTATACAGTCTAGCAGTTTCACCACTGAAGATGCTAGAGAATACAGGCTCCTTGCAGGTCCTGACTGCAGCTTATACAGTCTAGCAGTTTCACCACTGAAGATGCTAGAGAATACAGGCTCCTTGCAGGTCCTGACTGCAGCCTATACAGTCTGGCAGTTACACCACTGAAGATGCTAGAGAATACAGGCTCCTTGCAGGTCCTGACTGCAGCTTATACAGTCTAGCAGATTCACCACTGAAGACGCTAGAGAATACAGGCTCCTTGCAGGTCCTGACTGCAGCCTATACAGTCTAGCAGTTACACCACTGAAGACGCTTGAGAATACAGGCTCCTTGCAGGTCCTGACTGCAGCTTATACAGTCTAGCAGATTCACCACTGAAGATGCTAGAGAATACAGGCTCCTTGTAGGTCCTGACTGCAGCCTGTACAGTCTAGCTGGTTCACCACTGAAGACGCTAGAGAATACAGGCTCCTTGCAGGTCCTGACTGCAGCTTATACAGTCTAGCAGTTACACCACTGAAGATGCTAGAGAATACAGGCTCCTTGCAGGTCCTGACTGCAGCCTATACAGTCTAGCAGTTACACCACTGAAGACGCTAGAGAATACAGGCTCCTTGCATGTCCTGACAGCAGCTTATACAGTCTAGCAGTTTCACCACTGAAGATGCTAGAGAATACAGGCTCCTTGCAGGTCCTGACTGCAGCCTATACAGTCTAGCAGTTTCACCACTGAAGATGCTAGAGAATACAGGCTCCTTGCAGGTCCTGACTGCAGCTTATACAGTCTAGCAGTTTCACCACTGAAGATGCTAGAGAATACAGGCTCCTTGCAGGTCCTGACTGCAGCTTATACAGTCTAGCAGTTACACCACTGAAGATGCTAGAGAATACAGGCTCCTTGCAGGTCCTGACTGCAGCTTATACAGTCTAGCAGTTTCACCACTGAAGATGCTAGAGAATACAGGCTCCTTGCAGGTCCTGACTGCAGCCTGTACAGTCTAGCTGGTTCACCACTGAAGACGCTAGAGAATACAGCCTCCTTGCAGGTATAAATTACTCACAGTACAGAGAATACAGGCTCCCTGCAGGCCCTGACTGCAGCTCTTACAGACTAGCAGTTTCACTACTGAAGATGCTAGAGAATACAGGCTCCTTGCAGGTTTATATTATTGGCTAATTCTGATTGTGCAGGCTCCTTCCAGGGCCTGACTGCAGCCCATACAGTCTAGCTGCTTCACTAATGAAGACGCTAGAGAGTACAGGCTCCTTCCAGGTATATATTAGTAAGGACATCACAATGTATGGTCTTCCAGGTCCTGACTGCATCCCATACAGTAGAGAATACAAGCTCCTTCCAGGTCCTGACTGCAGCCCATACAGTCTAGCTGCTTGACTAATGAAGACACTAGAGAGTACAGGCTACTTCCAGGTATATATTAGTGACTACATCTGAATGTATTGGCTCCTTCCAGGCAAGGGCGTAACAATAGGGCGCTCGTAGGGGTCATGATCAGCCTTAGAGGTACAGGGGCCTGGCTCCGCCGACCACTGAACCCAGCATCTGCTTCTCTGTCACTGTGTGGCAGTCTGCCCTGGTCGTTCCCGGGATCACGGCCACCGGAGGACTGGCACTGTACATTTAATTGCGGCCAGGAAACTCTGTCATCCCATGGTGCAGCGTGCAGCACCTTGATGATCTCATCAGACTGTTGACTCATCACAGTTAACATGCAACGACATGCGGTAATGGTAAGCGTGCGCTCCATGGACGAGCTAGAGAATCTATATCTTGCCATTTCCTGGTTGGGCGGTATGGTGCAGTATGTCTGTGTGGGGGCAGATTATACAGGGGATGTGTGTCTGTGTGGGGGGTATACAGGGGGCAGTGTGTCTGTGTATAGGGAAGTTATATAGGGGGCAGTGTATCTGTGTGGGGAGAATTTAGGCTATCTGGAGGGCAATGAGGCTGTATTATGCTATATTGAAGACTATGAGGCTGCATTATACTATATGGAGAGCTATGAGTCTGCATTACACTATACAGATGGCTATGAGGCTGCACTATACTATTTGGAGGGATATGAGACTGCATTTTACTATATGAATGGCTACAAAGCTGCATTATACTATACCAAGGGCTATCAGGCTGCATTATACTATTGTGGAGGACCATATATACCAGAATGGGGGACATGTATACCAGGATAATGGCATATTCCAGGAGATGGACCATACAGAGCAGGATGTGGTACATTATATAGCAGGGTGAGGTACATAATACATAATGAAGGGGGAGAGGGATGAATTTGTGAGTCTTTATAGGATTTAGAACGTTAAGTGGTGCCCGTACATCTAATCAATGTGTGCGTGGAGTGGGGAGGGGGGGCCCAGAGCAAATATTGCACCAGGGCCCATCGGACTGTAGTTATGCCACTGCTTCCAGGTATATATTAGTGAGGATTTCAGAATGTATGGGGTCCTGGTAGGTTTTCATTGCAGGCCATTTGCATTCTAGGCTATTTACTTGGGAAGACAGTATAATGCAAAACTCTCAACCGTCCAGTATCAAGCGATCTTTGTCCCGTTATCCCGACACATTAAGGTTTTGCCTCTCTTTGCTGGGTCCAGCGCTCCTCCTGCTCATTTTGAAGAATGTATGTCATCTTTCTGCACACATGCATAATAAAAAAATACATCTCCCCAAGACTCCGACTCATTAACTGAATGTTCGCAAGTAACTGATGTCTCAATGAGCCACAGCCCACACTGAAGATTTAAAAATGTGTTATCAGTGAGCTCTATTGCAGGCTAAACCCAGACACATGATATAGGTACACAGAGATACATTCTACATAGCAGTGTGTCTCTAGGTCACTTTATTCATTCAATAGGTGAAGAAAAATTTTAAAAAAATTACGTCATATAAAATTTATAAATATAACAATTGAAAAAATGTAATTGTTTTTAAAGCCTTCATCACCAAGCCTCTTACTTTCCTAACAATATTTTAAACAAATTTCACTTTCCTGACTGTACCTTTTTTTTATATTTTTTACATTTCAATTTTAGGTGATAACTCTGGAACACTTCAATGGATCCCAGTTATTCGGAGATTGTTCTTCACGTGTTATTGCCCTTTTTTTTTTTTTGCTTTTTTACAATAAATTTTGAAAATATGACAACTTTCAACTTTTTTGTCCTAAAGCAGATATATGCCACAAAATGGTTCAAAAATAACATTTCCCACATGTCTACGTTACATCAGCACAATTTCTGAACTATACACTTTTTTGTTATAAAGTTAGGGGAAAATGAACCAGACATTTTAAGCTGCAATTTCTAATGAGTACACTGATACCGCATATGTGTTCGAAAGCCACTGTTTTGTCGCACGACAGGGCTCAGAAGGGAAGGAGTGTCATTAGTCTTGTCAAATGTTAAAATCATCTGGAATCATTAACTGCCACCGTGTTGCATTTGCAAAGCCCCTGATGTTCATAAACAGTGTACACTGTCCACAAGTGACCCTATTTTTGAAACTACATCCTACAAGGAACTTGTCTAGCTTTTTTGTGAGCTCCCTGCTAGCCGCGATTCTAACATTTCAGCAAGGGTCAGCTACAGCAGCCATGACTGCCGATTCCGGCAGAAAACAGGAATTGAGGGCATATTTGCCCTCCGATTCTGTTCGGTCTGGAGCTGTCAGTCTGTGTATGCTGCATCCAGCAAAACACCAGACACAGCCTGACATCAAAAACCAGTGGTGTGAAGCCAGCTTAAAAAATTTTTTGTTCAAGTTTTGCATTGCCTTAAGCTGGTTTCATACTTCAGGATTTTCCCTGATCATTGCCCATCCAGTTAGTGTGCCAAAAACAGGAGTGACTCCAAAACTCAGAACAGGTGTCAATCTTTTAATTATAGTAACAAAAGGCAGAAGTCAGGATTCATTTTATTCAGTGCAGCCTTCATCCTTCAAGTTTATTTTTGTGTTATTGAACTTCTGTGGAAAAGGCAATATAAATAATTTATATTAAACATATGAAATTTTGGTTTAAAAGTGTGGTGATTCCTCATTTTATATAAATAAAAAAAAAAATTTATTTCAAATAAAATTTACACAATTAGGTTAAAGAGGACCTGTCACCTCCTGGTGCTTTGCAAACTGAAAGCACCCTTGAATGCACCTTGTCTGCTGCATTCAGGTAAGGGGTCCCCATGTCTCTAGCCCCCCTGTATTCCGAGATATAGCCTTTAGAAAGTTTACAGATAGTGAGTCCAGAGGGCATTAGTGGTTATGGAGTCCTCGCTGCTCATGGGGTTCTCCCTGCTTCTCTGTTCCTTCTCAGCGAGGACTTGTCAAGAGCAGGATCCGGCAGCTCACGTCACGGTCTTGCTGTGCGCCTGCGTGAGATCATACGCTTACACACTTGTTCCGGTTGAGGAGGGGGCACAGAGCAACAGGAAGCGGCACAGAGAAGTCGGAGGTGGGGAGAAGCCCCATGAGCTGCGAGGACTCCATAACCACTAATGCCCTCCGGACTCACTATCTGGAAACTTTCTAAAGTGTATTTCTCGTAGTACAGGGGGGCTAGAGACATGGGGGAGCTCTTTCCTGAATGCAGCAGACAAGCTGTATTCAGGGATGCTTTCAGTTTGCAAAGCACCAGGGGGGTGACAGCTCCTTTTTAATATACACACCCTATACCTAAACATTACCTTCATTGCCAAAATCTTTGTTTTTCTCAACAACAACATAATTTGAGGTTGTACACTCCTTGAATTCTTTAATCGCTTGCAGAGCATCCTGTAAGTAATCAAACGTTTGTAGCCGGGTGCTGTGTTCGGTCGACAATGCCTAAAAAATTTTTTAGAAGAGGAATAAGTATTTTAGTTTCAATCTATAATAAAATACATTAAAATAAAACACATGCAAAGTATACCATATGCCTATATTTTATATAAAGTGTGAGGAAAAAAAAATGAATAAGTGACACTATTAGCAGACTGTAAAGTGCTTTTTTAAAGGGAACGTGTCAGGTCATGCTACCCCTCTAACAAATCACTATCTCAGCTAAAGGGGCCCTATAATGAGGGAGAAAAATAAGCTTAGAGTTACATGTAGTATCCAGTTGAAGACTGGATAGGCGGACTCCGGGCTCCATTCTCCCCTCCTCGCGCTGTCTCCACATGCCCCACTGGGCGTCAACATTCACCTTGGGCTGTGCCATGTCCTTTTTGAACTGCCCGCCTCTTCGGATCATGTGATAACCGGGCTGGACCGTCATGTCTGGTCCGGTGCATTGTGGGGCTGATCACGTGGTATGGGCCGGCTTCAATATGCGCACTGTGCATGCGCTGGAGCACAGCCTGTACCACGTGATCAGCTCCACAATGCACCAGACCGGACATGACAGTTCGGCCCGGTTATCACGTGATCCGAAGAGGCGGCCAGTTCAAAAAGGACGTGGCACAGCCAAAGGGGAATGACGATGCCCAGCGGGACATGTGGAGACAGCGCGAGGAGGGAACAATGGAGCCTGGAGCCCGCCTATTTAGTTTCCAACTGGATACTACACGTAACTATACAAGTTATTTTTCTCACTCATTATTGGGCTCCTTTAGGTCAGACAGGGATAGTTAGGGATTACATAGGAAGGTGCAGGGACAGGTAGTGATAGGATTGAGCGGTAGAGCGACCTGACAGGTTCCCTTTAACAAAACAAATATGTTCAACTCCTCCCTAGTATCACCCACTCTATCCACACTTGTGCACCACCTACATCTCATCCATCATGTATCACCTACCCGTCCTCTCCACAGTTCTGCATCACCCTACATCTCATCTCATCTCATTACTTACATGTCCTTTCCACAGTTCTGCATCACCCTAAATCTCCTCCTTCTCTCTGTGTGTCACCTAACTATCATCTCCACAGATCTGCACCAGCCTACATCTCATTTCTATATATAACCTACCTGTACTCTACACAGTTCTGCACCGCCTTACATCTCCTTATCTCTGTCTATTACCTACCCGTCCGCTCCACAGTTCTGCATCACTTTAGGGGTACTTTTCACATAGCGAGATCGCTGCTGTCACGTTTTTTGTGACGCAGCAGTGACCTCATTAGCGATCTCGCTGTGTGTGACACTGAGCAGCGTACTGGCCCCTGCTGTGAAATTGCTGATGGTTACACCCAGCTCTGGTTCATTTTTTGCTCATTGCTCTCTCACTGTGAAGCACACATCGCTGTGTTTGACAGCGAGAGAGCAACGATCTGAATGTGCAGGGAGCATGGAGCTGGCATATGGAAGCTGCGGACGATGGTAACCAAGGTACACATCGGGTAAATAAGCGAAGCGCTTTGCTTGGTAACCCGATGTGTACCCTGGCTATGAGTGCAGGGAGCCAGCGCTAAGCGTTGTGCGCTGGTAACTAGGGTAAATATCGGGTACCCAATCAAAGCATTTTGCTTAGTTACCCGATATTTACCTTGGTTACCAAGCGCAGCATCATTTCCAAGAGTGGCTGCAGGCTGGTGGCTGGTCACTGGTGAGATCTGCCTGATTGACAGCTCACCAACGACCATGTAGCGACGCACCAGCGATCCTGACCAGGTCATATCGTGGTTGGAATCGCTGGTACGTCGTTTAGTGAGACAGTACCCTTACATCTCCTTCTAATCTCTATAGATAACCTACCCGTCATGTTAACAGATCTGCGCTGTGCTACATGTCAGTTATCACTTACCTGTCTTCGCAAAAGTTCTTCACCGCCCTACATTTCCTTCCCATCTCTATCACCGACACACGTGTCTGTAGCTGTGCTAATTGTATGTCCTTCACTACCCAGTACACATTGACTGATTTACAGTACCCCAGCTTTCAGCATGCACTAAAGAGAGAATTGCTTTAGCGCTTTGTATAACCCCACCTTACTTATATCTTACGCTATTTTGCCCTAAAAATCTGCTCCCTTGTATCATGTTTACACCCTCCATGCAATTAATAGCACTTTATATATACATTTACAGATCTTGATTGTAGACTGGTTCACACAGTGTTATGTGAATTCACTATGTATTCTATTGAGAACAGGAAAACACAATACAAGCATTTGTAAACATTTAGACACTAGGATGGGGCATATTAGTGCACAATAAGTGGACATTACCCCCCCAAAGTGTCAGCAGACCACCCCCAAAACAGAGCATCACAACCACAGTTTTGACTTGACAATAACAATATTCCTATTATAAAACCTAGGTGCGTCTTATAGTATCATATATTCACACTTGAAGTTATAACTTTAAAATGTGTTGTTACTGTTTATCCATAATTAGAGGACTGAGGATACTATACCATATCAGCGGATGGAACAGTGCAGTGGACATCTATAAATAGTGACTCAGATTTTGAATCTATTTTTTGCCATTGTATTGTCTAGAAAAAAAAAAGAAATACAGCATTTTAGGAATTTGTATGATTACAGTACACACACATATACACTCACTGGCCACTTTATTAGGTACACCTGTCCAACTGTGTGTTAAGACTTAATTTCTAATCAGCCAATCACATGGCGGCAACTCAGTGCATTTAGGCATGTAGACATGGTCAAGACAATCTCCTGCAGTTCAAACCGAGCATCAGTATGGGGAAGAAAGGTGATTTGAGTGCCTTTGAACGTGGCATGATTGTTGGTGCCAGAAGGGCTGGTCTGAGTATTTCAGAAACTGCTGATCTACTGGGATTTTCACGCACAACCATCTCTAGGGTTTACAGAGAATGGTCCGAAAAAGAAAAAAAATCCAGTGAGCGGCAGTTCTGTGGCCGGAAATGCCTTGTTGATGCCAGAGGTCAGAGGAGAATGGGCATACTGGTTCGAGCTGATAGAAAGGCAACAGTGACTCAAATTGCCACCCGTTACAACCAAGGTAGGCAGAAGAGCATCTCTGAACGCACAGTGCGTCGAACTTTGAGGCAGATGGGCTACAGCAGCAGAAGACCACACTGGGTACCACTCCTCTCAGCTAAGAACAGGAAACTGAGGCTACAATTTGCACAAGCTCATCGAAATTGGACAGTAGAAGATTGGAAAAACGTTGCCTGGTCTGATGAGTCTCGATTTCTGCTGCGACATTCGGATGGTAGGGTCAGAATTTGGCGTAAACAACATGAAAGCATGGATCCATCCAGCCTTGTATCAACGGTTCAGGCTGGTGGTGGTGGTGTCATGGTGTGGGGAATTTTTTCTTGGCACTCTTTGGGCCCCTTGGTACCAATTGAGCATCGTTGCAACGCAACAGCCTACCTGAGTATTGTTGCTGACCATGTCCATCCCTTTATGACCACAATGTACCCAACATCTGATGGCTACTTTCAGCAGGATAATGCGCCATGTCATAAAGCTCGAATCATCTCAGATTGGTTTCTTGAACATGACAATGAGTTCACTGTACTCAAATGGCCTCCTCAGTCACCAGATCTCAATCCAATAGAGCATCTTTGGGATGTGGTGGAATGGGAGATTCGCATCAGGGATGTGCAGCCGACAAATCTGCGCCAACTGTGTGATGCCATCATGTCAATATGGTCCAAAATCTCTGAGGAATGCTTCCAGCACCTTGTTGAATCTCTGCCACGAAAAATTGAGGCAGTTCTGAAGGCAAAAGGGGGTCCAACCCGTTACTAGCATGGTGTACCTAATAAAGTGGCCAGTGAGTGTATATGTACACACACACACACACTCAGTGGGTGCCCAATGCTACAGCACTGGGAGGGCAGTGATGGGGACCCTGTGGCCGGCAGCCATTTTCTCCATGCACTTTCCTTGCGTGAGGTCTTATGTTATGCTTTTTCTCGTGTCCCCCGTGGCCTCTCTTGAGATGTCTTTGCCCCCTTCCTGTGTGCTGTTTCTGGCCGCTTCTGTGCTCTTCCCGTTATATGCTGCCTCCCTACCCTCCAGATAGTGACCGCATAAGTGTGCACGCACGAAAGCAATGTATACGCTGGAAAAATGACTAGCAAATGCACACCTGTCAGCACATACAGCAGCCTAAGGCCGGTTTCACACTAGCGCTTTTTCAGCGCGCGCACGGCCGGGGGTAGCTCCGCCCCCGATCCGGCTCTCTGCCCGGCGTGCCCGCCCCTTGCCTGTAGCGCCGCCTCCTAGCGGACGGCGGCGCCTGCGATCGGCGCACCCTATCTTTAGCATAGGGTGCGCCGATCGTGCGCAGGTCGTGCGCTAGTTGCGCTTTGACCTGCGCTGCGCACCGTCAAAAGTGCGCCTTACTGACGTTGCTGCAGTCTTTGAACACTTGGGTATGCAAAGATGGTGGCACTCTAAGTGCGTTGGGTTTGTGCATGCACTTAGGAAGCGGTGGCGCCCTCCTGTGTTTTGCAGGATGCAACGGACGGAACCCGACAGGCCCGGAGAAACAGAACCCGTCCGATACGGTTTTCTGCTGGAATCATTAGTGCGCGCTCCTGCCGCTGTCCAAATGCTGAAATTTCAGCCGGCGGCTCTATCAGCTGCGCTGTCCAGGTGTTGAACAAGCGCGGCTTGACTTTCAAAGCCGCCGCTCGTTCAGCACCCAGGAACAGGCCCGATTTTTTGAAAGTTCCGGAGCGATGCAGTACCCATAGACTCCCATGTTATTGGGTGCTGGATCGCACGAGATTCGGTTTTGATCAATTTTTGCCCGGGGCAAAAAACCATATCCCCCAGATCCAGCCGGACACACACACACAAACACAGCAAAACAGATAGCAAGTAGCTGCCATCCAGCCTCATAGGGATACAATAGGGGCCAAATCGGATTCAGGGCTGTCCGATTCACATCAGACAGCCCCGGATCCTAAAAACCGTGGTGTGAAGCCGGCCTTACATGCAGCCAAATGCATGCAGTAAACACAAAAACTGACACATCCCGGCAGCCTCCTTCCACTCCCCCCATCCATCCTCCTGGCAGCCAGCCTCCCATCATCATCATCCCAGCCTCCACTGTGCAGCCTCCCATCATCATAGCCTCCACTGTGCAGCCTCCCAAGATCATCCCAGCCTCCACTGTGCAGCCTCCCATCATCATCCTCCGAGCCTCCACCGTGCAGCCTCCCATCATCATCATCCCAGCCTCCACTGTGCAGCCTCCCATCATCATTCTCCGAGCCTCCACCGTGCAGCCTCCCATCATCCCAGCCTCCACTGTGCAGCCTCCCATCATCATCCCAGCCCCAACTGTGCAGCCTCCCATCATCATCATAGCCTCCACTGTGCAGCCTCCCATGATCATCCCAGCCTCCACTGTGCAGCCTCCCATCATCATCCCAGCCTCCACTGTGCAGCCTCCCATCATCATCCCAGCCTCCACTGTGCAGCCTCCCATCAAAATCATCCCAGCCTCCACTGTGCAGCCTCCCATCATGATCATCATCATCCCAGCCTCCACTGTGCAGCCTCCCATCATCATCATCCGAGCCTCCACCGTGCAGCCTCCCATCATCATCATCCGAGCCTCCACCGTGGAGCCTCCACCGTGCAGCCTCCAAAACCCTCTAGCGTGCAGCCTCACATCATCATCATCATCACACAACTGCATGCCTGCAGCCTACTAACGTGTCCCCATCGGAAGTCCACACGCCCCCAAGCATAAGCCCCCATCGGACGTCCACACCCCCCCAAGCATAAGCCCCCATCAGACGTCCACACGCCCCCAAGCATAAGCCCCCAAGCATAAGCCCCCATCGGACGTCCACACGCCCCCAAGCATAAGCCCCCATCGGTTGTCCACACGCCCCCAAGCATAAAACCCTATCAGACGTCCACCCCTCAGAATGAACCCCCATCGGACGTCCACCCCGACATAAACCCCTATCGGACGTCCACCCCCCCAGCATAAACCCTCATCGGACTTCCACCCCCCCTTAAGCCTAAGCCCCTATCGGACGTCCACCCCCTTAAGCATAAGCCCCTATTGGATGCCATTCCCAGCATAAAACCGTCATTGGACATTCACCCCCCGCAAAAAACCTCATCGGACGTCCACCCCTGACCCCGTCTCAGCATAAACCTTATCGGACGTCCACCCCCTCCCAGCATAAGTCCCATCGGATGTCCAGCTTCCCCATCATAAACCCCCCGTCGGATGTCCACCCCCGTCGGACCAATCACATACCCCCCCAAGTATAAACCCCCACCAGATGGCACCTCTTCCCCAAACAAAAAGCCCTACCAGTCGAGCCCCTACCCCAAAATCAATCCACCCCTTTCAAGTCACAACAGATGCAGACAGGCCCCGTTGCCCTAGCATCAAGTCCCCAAGACACCACAATTGCGCATTAAATCCCCCCTGTCCCAAGATCCCAACCAGACCAGGAGGAGTTAATGCACGCTTGTGGGGTCTCTTTGTCCCCGGGGGGCCCTACTGGGGATAATGCACGCTCGTGGGGTCTGGTTGGGCTTCTGGGGGTCGATTAACGCATGCTTGTGGGGTCTGGTAGGGCCCCAGGGAAGGGTTAATGCACACTTGAGAGGTCTGGTTGGGCCCTGCATTAGACCCCCAAGGAGTCCATCAGACCACAAAAGCATGCATTAACCCCCTCCCCGTGAGCTCAGCCAGACACACAAGTGTGCATTAAACCCTCCGCGCTTATGGGATCTGGTGGGCTTCTGGGGTGGGTTAATGCAGGGTCCACCCAGACCCCGCAAACGTGCATTAACCCCCCCGGGGCCCAACTAGACCCCAAAAGCATGCATTAACCCCCCCCCGGAGCCCAACCAAACCACAAAAACATGTACTAATCCCCCCCACAGTAAGGAGCCCACCCAGATCCCACAAGCATGCATTAATCCCGCCGGAAACCCAAACAGAACCCACAAGCGTGCATTAATCCCCTGGGGGCCCAACCAAGACCACACAAACGTGCATTAACTGCCCAGGACCCAAACAGAACCCACAAGCGTGCATTAAGCCCCCCCCCCGGGACTACCCAACCCTGCAAGCGTGTGCATTAACCTCCCCCCGGGACCCAACCAAACATGGCAAGCGTGCTTTAACCCCCCCGGGACCCAACCAAACACGGCAAGCGTGCATTAACCCCTCTCCGGGACCCAACCAGACACGGCAAGCGTGCATTAACCCTCCTGGGAGCCCAAGCAGACCCCGCAAGGATGCATTAGTACCCCCCCGAAGTACAACCAGAGCCCACAAGCGTGCATTAACCCCCAACCAGACCCCACAAGCATGCATCATTAACCCCCCTCTCCCGGGACTGCCAGACACCCCAAGCCTGCATCATTAACCCCCTCTCCCAGGACTGCCAGACACCCCAAGCGCGCATCATCAACCCACCTCTGCCGGGACTGCCAGACACCCCAAGCGCGCATCATCAACCCCCCTCTCCCGGGACTGCCAGACACCCCAAGCGCACATCATCAACCCCCCCTCTCCCGGGACTGCCAGACACCACAAGCGCGCATCACCAAGCCCCCTCTCCCGGGACTGCCAGACACCACAAGCACGCATCACCAAGCCCCCTCTCCCGGGACTGCCAGACACCACAAGCGCGCATCACCAAGCCCCCTCTCCCGGGACTGCCAGACACCACAAGTGCGCATCACCAAGCCCCCTCTCCCGGGACTGTCAGACACCACAAGCGCGCATCACCAAGCCCCCTCTCCCGGGACTGCCAGACACCCCAAGCATGCATCACCAAGCCCCCTTTCCCGGGACTGCCAGACACCCCAAGCGCGCATCAACCCCCCTCTCCCGGGACTGCCAGACACCACAAGCACGCATCACCAAGCCTCCTCTCCCGGGAATGCCTGACACCACAAGCGCGCATCCCAAGCCTCCTCTCCCGGGACTGCCAGACACCACAAGCGCGCATCACCAAGCCTCCTCTCCCGGGACTGCCAGACACCACAAGCGCGCATCATCAACCCCCCTCTCCCGGGACAACCAGACACCACAAGCGCGCATCATCAAACCCCCTCTCCCGGGACTACCAGACACCACAAGCACGCATCATCAACCCCCCTCTCCCGGGACTACCAGACACCACAAGCGCGCATCATCAACCCCCCTCACCCGGGACTACCAGACACCACAAGCGCGCATCATCAACCCCACTCTCCCGGGACTCCCAGACACCACAAGCGTGCATCAACCCCCCTCTCCCAGGACTACCAGACACCACAAGCATGCATTATCAACCCCCCTCTCCCAGGACTACCAGACACCACAAGCGTGCATTAACTCCCCTCTCCCGGGACTACCAGACACCCCCAGTACCCAGCCAGACCCCGGGAGCATGCACTAACACCCCCCCGGAGACCATACCAGACCCCTCAGATGTGCATTAACCCCCCCAGGACCCAACCAGACCCCACAAGCGTGCATTAACCCCCTCGACCCAAACAGACCCCACAAGCCAGCCTTAACCCCCCTGGGAGCCCAAGCAGACCCCACAAGTGTGCATTAACCCCCACCCCCCTGACAAAACAGACCCTGCAAGCGTGCATTAACCCCCCTGGGAGCCCAAAGCAGACCTCACATGCATGCATTAGTACCCCCCGAAGTACAACCAGACCCCCACAAGCGTGCATTAACCCCCACCCCCTGCCCCAAACAGACCCCCAAAGTGTGCATTAACCCCCACCCCCTGCCCCAAACAGACCCCAGAAGCATGCATTAGTACCCCCCGAAGTACAACCAGACCCCACAAGCGTGCATTAGCCCCCCACCCCCAACCAGACCCCAGAAGCATGCATTAACCCCCCCGGACCCCACCAGACCCATAAGCGTGCATTAACCCCCACCCCCTGCCCCAAACAGACCCCAGAAGCATGCATTAGTACCCCCCCCCGAAGTACAACCAGACCCCACAAGCATGCATTAACCCCCCACCCCCAACCAGACCCCACAAGCATGCATTAACCCCCCCGGACCCCACCAGACCCGTAAACGTGCATTAACCCCCACCCCTCTGCCCCAACAGACCCCACAAGCATGCATTAGAACCCCCCCAAAGCACAACCAGACCCCACAAGCGTGCATTAACCCCCCACAAGCATGCATTAACCCCCCCCGGACCCCACCAGACCCGTAAACGTGCATTAACCCTCACCCCCCTGCCCCACACAGACCCCACAAGCATGCATTAGAACCCCCCCAAAGCACAACCAGACCCCACAAGCGTGCATTAACCCCCCACAAGCATGCATTAGTACCCCCGAAGTACAACCAGACCCACAAGTGTGCATTATATACCCCAAGCCCCCTGCTCCAAACAGACCCCACAAGCATGCATTAACCCCCCGGACCCCAAATAGACCCTGCAAGCATGCATTAACCCCCCTGGGACCCCAAGCAGACCCCACAAGCAAGCATTAACCCCTCCAGACCCCGTAAGCGTGCATTAACCCCTACCCAAAGAACCCAAAAGCGTGCATTAACCCCCCCAAACCCAAATAGACCCTGTAAGCATGCATTAACCCCCCCGGACCCAACCAGACCCCACCAGCTCCCAGATAAGCACCCAAATCCCACTAGTTAGCCCCAAGTACCAGCCCCCATCAACCAAACATCTAAGAAGACACCAACCTGTTACTTACTAAACCTCCTGTCTGCCACTGACCTCACTCCACACTGCTCACAGACGCTGGCACCAGAGAGGCAGCCGAGACAGTGTGTAATTGAGGCTTCTCTTCTTCCTGCCTTTGCTGTCATGACATGCCCCCAGAACTGACATCACACCTGGAAAGAGCCCATACAGTCTAGCATTTACCGTAGAGACATGTGTAATGGCGTCTTCTCTTCCTGCCTTTGCTGTCAGAACACCCCCCCTGGTATGACACGCCCCCAGAGCTGACATCACACCTGGAAGGAGCCCATACAGTCTAGCATTTACCCAATCGGAAGTGTGACTGACCTCGCACTTTTCTGACAGGAACCAGCCAATCAACAGCGCCCGCCTTGTCGCTGTGGTCAGTGGGTTGAGCCTAGACTGTATGGGCTCCTTCCAGGTCCTAACTGCAGCCCATACAGTCTAGCCGGCTAACTACTGAAGATGCTAGACTGTATGGGCTCCTTCCAGGTGCCTGACTGCAGCCCATACAGTCTAGCCGGCTCACTACTGAAGATGCTAGACTGTAAGGGCTCCTTCCAGGTGCCTGACTGCAGCCCATACAGTCTAGCCGGCTCACTACTGAAGATGCTAGACTGTATGGGCTCCTTCCAGGTGCCTTACTGAAGCCCATACAGTCTAGCCGGCTCACTACTGAAGATGCTAGACTGTATGGGCTCCTTCCAGGTGCCTTACTGCAGCCCATACAGTCTAGCCGGCTCACTACTGAAGATGCTAGACTGTATGGGCTCCTTCCAGGTGCCTTACTGCAGCCCATACAGTCTAGCCTGCTCACTACTGAAGATGCTAGACTGTATGGGCTCCTTCCAGGTGCCTTACTGCAGCCCATACAGTCTAGCCGGCTCACTACTGAAGATGCTAGACTGTATGGGCTCCTTCCAGGTGCCTGACTGCAGCCCATACAGTCTAGCCGGCTCACTACTGAAGATGCTAGACTATATGGGCTCCTTCCAGGTGCCTTACTGCAGCCCATACAGTCTAGCTGGCTCACTACTGAAGGTGCTAGACTGTATAGGCTCCTTCCATGTATATATTCTTGAAGATAGCAAACATTATGGGCTGCTGCCTGGCCCTGACTGCAGCCAATACATGACACTAGAATGTATGTGCTCCTTCAAGGTATAAATTATTAAAGCCAGTCGAATATATGGGCTCTTTCCAGTTCCTTACTGCAGCCCATACAGTCTAGCCAGCTCACTACTGAAGATGCTAGACTGTATGGGCTCCATCCAGGTATATATTATTGTAGGTACAGACTCTACGTGCTCCTGTCAGGTATATATTATTGTAGATATAGACTGTACAGGCTCCTGTCAGGTATATATTATTGTAGATATAGACTGTACAGGCTCCTGTCAGGTATATATTATTGTAGATACAGACTGTATGGGCTCCTGCGCCCTTACAGGAACAGACAAATATACCTACCTGGACCTAGAGATTCACTAGTCAGGAAGCTTCAAATAAGCCATAGAGATCCTGAAAGACAAGGCATGCAAAACCTTCTATGCCATCCGAAGGAAACTCTACCATCTGAAGCCACCAGTGTGGGTCTGGTTAAAAATCTTTGGCTCTATCATCACCCCAATCCTACTGTATGGCAGCGAAGTCTGGGGTCCTCACACCTACCCAGACTGGTCAAGGTGGGATTCCAGCCCAACAGAAATATTCCACCTGGAATTCTGCAAGCACCTTCTCCAAGTCCATCGGAGCACCTCCAACAGTGCTTGCTGGACTGACCTGGGCAGATTCCCTCTACACCTAAGGGCAAGTGCCCACGTAGTTTTTTGGTGGTGCGGATTTTGTAGTAAAATCCGCAGGACTAAAGTCCTGCGGTTTATCTGCGGATTTGCCTGCGGTTTTGCCCTGCGGTTTCACACCACATAATGGATGAGGTGTGAAACCGCAGCGGTTCTGCACAAAAGAATTGACATGCTGTGGATTGTAAACCGCAGCAAATCCGCGTGGAAAAATCCGCAGCATGTGCACAGCATTTTCCAGTTTACCATTGAAAACAATGGTACTGTACAACAAACCTAAATCTGCTGCGGACCCGCAGGGCCAAAACCGCTGCGGATCCGCAGCAGAATCCGCACCGTGTGCACATACCCTAATGGTTCTAAAGAGGGCACTATCATTCTGGGCTCACCTACATAGGAGCATTCCAAGCTCCCATCACCATAAAGCCCTGACACATGTAGGTGAAACAAAAAAACCAGGACCCTTGGAACAGCCCACCCAAACCCATCCTGACCAGAACACCAATCACAACAACCTGACAAAAGCCGGAATCAGGAAGATGGTAGACGAAGGCCAGGAGAGGTACGTAAGTGACTGGAAGAACAACATCATCATCTCACAGAAACTGACCATGTACCGGAGTCTACAGAGAGACTACAGACTGGCCCCATATCCCGGACCCCAGAGACCGCAAGATCCTGAGCCGATATAGACTCAGTGCCCACAGTCTGGCCATCGAATCCAGCCAACACAGGCACAGCTACAAGCCCAGGGAGGAAAGACTGTGCCAACACTGTGACCAGGAGGCCCTGGAGGATGAAACGCACTTCCTGCTACACTGCTCCAAATACTCAGCAGTGAGGGATACTCACTTTAGGAGACTCTCACATCTCTTCCCGGATTTCATCACCATGGAGGAAGAGAAAACATATATCCTGCTGGGAGAAGAAGAGCGAGCAGTGACAAGTAAGACAACCATGATATGCCACGGTCTTCTATGGCCCTCACCCTGGATCTGCCCACATCACCCTTCCCTATGCCATGGACTTCTCTATAGCCCCATCCTGGATGTGCCCCTATTCCCCCATCCACCTTCCCTATGCCATGGACTTCTATAGCCCCACCCTGGATCTGCCTCCATCCACCTTTCCTACAGCCCCTACCCAACATCCCTACAGTCCCTATCCCCTTTTGTACACTTGCTTTGGCAAAACTAATGTGTATTTAGTCCTGCCAATAAAGCTTCTTTGAATTGAATTGACTGTATGGGCTTCTGTCAGGTATATATTATTGTAGATACAGACTGTATGGGCTCCTGTCAGGTATATATTACTGTAAATATAGACTTTACGGGCTCCTGTCAGGTATATATTATTGTAGTTACAGACTGTATGGGCTCCTGTCAGGTATATATTATTGAAACACAAAAAGAAATCACAGAATAACAAATGTGCAAAAATACCCTGCAGTAGAAAATATGACAATAATCAGCAAGTGCTGTTAAAGTGATGACAACAAATACAGGGTATTTAGTCGATACTTTTTTTTGCAAAAAAGTGTATACCAAGCCACTCCACCTCATCAAGGTAACCCTTAATGGAGCAGTCCCTATCTAATGTATTTAAAACCTGAACATATGAAGTGTCTAAATGAACAGGATTAAGACAGGCGCTTCCTAGTATGTACCCACCACATCTCCTGTATATACAGTAATGACCCCCTACAAGTAGTGACTTAACCCCTTCCCGACCAGTGGTAGAGTATGCGTCATGAAAGTCGGTGCCAATCCGACCAATGACGCATATGCTGTCATGGATTTAAAGCCCCCCTGCGGGTCGGGTGACCGGGGTCAATGAAAGGTCACCAGACCCGCAGATACAGGGGGGGTGGCTTCACCCCACGTGGCTACGATCGCTCTGATTGGCTGTTTCTCTTTTAACAGCCAATCAGAGCGATAGTATTTCATCAATGAAATATTACAAACCAGCCATGGCCGATGCTGCAGTAGGATCGGACATGGCTGGGGACACCGATCTGACCCCCCCACACGGTTAACAGGGGCGATCTGCCCCCCGCCGCTGAATGACAGTGGCGATCAGCTGCCGCTGTCATCATCTGCTCCCCCCACCTTCCCTCCCCCGGTACCTTTCCGAGTGCCGCCGTCACTCCCGGTGGTGTGCCGCCAGTTTGGAAAATGGCAGGCGCATGCGCAGTGCGCCTGCCAGAATCTGCGGCTGCCGATTTCATTCATTCATTTTGATCACTGTGATAAACTTTCACAGTGATCAAAGTAAAATAAAAAGTAAATAAACCCCCCCTTTATCACCCCCATAGGTAGGCACATATAATGAAATAAAGTAAATATTTTTATTTTTCCATTAGGGTTAGAATTAGGGTTGGAAATAGGGTTAGAGTTGAAATTAGGGTTAGGGTGGAATTAGGGTTGGAATTAGGGTTAGGCTTGTGGTTAGGGTTAGAATTGAGGGGTTTCCACTGTTTAGGCACATCAGGGGGTCTCCAAACGCAACATGGTGCCACCATTGATTCCAGCCAATTTTGTGTTCAAAAAGTCAAACGGTGCTCCCTCCCTTCCAAACCCCAATGTGTGCCCAAACAGTGGTTTACCCCAACATATGGGGTATCAGCGTACAGGAAAAATTGCACAACTTTGGGGGTCTAATTTCTCCTGTTACCCTTGGGAAAATAAAAAATAGTGTGCTAAAAAATCATTGAGGAAAAAAATGATTATTTTCACTGCTCTGTGTTATAAACTTTTGTGATGCACTTGGGGGTTCAAAGTGCTCACTACACATGTAGATAAGTTCCTTAAGGGGTCTAGTTTCCAAAATGGTGTCACCTGTGGGGGGGTTTTCACAGTTTAGGCACACAGGGGCTCTCCAAACGTGACATGGCGTCCGATAACGATTGTAGCTAATTTTCCATTCAAAAAGTCAAATGGCGCTCCTTCCCTTCCGGACCCTGCCGTGCACCGAAACAGTGGTTTATGACCACATGAGGTATCCTTGTACTCAGGAGAAATTGCCCAACAAGTTTTAGGATCCATTTTATCCTGTTGTGCATGTGAAGATCAAAAAAACTGAGGCTAAAAGAAAATTTGTGAAAAAAGTAATTTCTTTTTACGGATCAATTTGTAAAGCACCTGGGGGTTCAAAGTGGCCACTATGCATCTAGTTAAGTTCCTTGGGGGGTCTAGTTTCCAAAATGGGGTCACTTGTGGGGAGCTCCAATGTTTAGGCACACAGGGACTCTCCAAACGCGACATGGCAACCGCTAAATATTCAAGCATATTTTCCATTCAAAAAGTCAAATAGCGCTCCTTCCCTTCTGTGCCCTGCTGTGCACACAAACAGTGGTTTATAACCACATATGAGGTATCCATGTACTCAGGAGAAATTGCCCAACAAATTTTAGGATCCATTTTATCCTGTTTCCCATGTGAAAGTGAAAAAAAATTGATGCTAAAAGAAAATTTTTGTTGGAAAAATGAAAATGTCCATTTTTTCCTTCCACGTTGCTTTAGTTTCTGTGAAGCACCTGAAGGGTTAATAATCTTCCTGAATGTAGTTTTGAGTAGCTTGAGGGGTGCAGTTTTTAGAATGGTGTCACTTTTGGGTATTTTCTGCCATATAGAGCCCTCAAAGTGACTTCAAATGTGAGGTGGTCCCTAAAAAAGTTTTTTTTGTCAATTTTGTTGCAAAAATGAGAAATCACTGGTCAACTTTTAACCCTTATAACTTCCTAACAATAAATTTTTTTTTCAAAAATTGTGCTGATGTAAAGTAGACATGTGGTAAATGTTATTTAGTAACTATTTTCTGTCACATAACTCTCTGGTTTATCAGAATAAAAATTCAAAGTTTGAAAATTGCAAAATTTTAGCCAAATTTGATTTTTTTCACAAATAAACGCAAAAATTAATCGACCTAAATTTACCACTAACAAAGCCCAATATGTCACGAAAAAATACTCAGAATTGCTAAGATCCGTTGAAGCGTTCCAGAGTTATCTCATAAAGGGACAATGGTCACAATTGCAAAAATGGCCTGGTCATTAAGGTCAAAATAGGCTTGGTCATGAAGGGGTTAAAATACAATGACCAACTTTCTACTCTGCTTTCTGTGCCACTTTGAGGCATGGCAGGCACAGTCTGGAAACTTCCTCACGTGTGGTCTGAGGCACAGTCTGGAAACGTCCTCACGTGTGGTCTGAGGCACGGTCTGGAAACGTCCTCACGTGTGGTCTGAGGCAAATGTGAATAACATCTTACCTATGGGGCGGTTGGGTATTATGTTTGTCACTGTTCTTCCAGTACAGTCCTCCTTCCCGTGGATGATGCATCCTACATCATCCACACAACCTCCCCCATGACGCTTCTGTGCAGGAACACGTCTCTGCCCTGCTAATCACAAAGCAAAGTATTGCAAAGCGCAGAGTGAAGCGAGTCTGCACCGGACCACGATGGAAGACACTATGTGGATGGACTTAGGACGCGTCGTTGACTCAAATATAGACAGTGAGGCACCGGATTAAGACTAGCGCAGCCCATTGGATGGGACTGACCCGCAGGCAAATTAATAAAAAAAAAAAAAACAACAAAGTTATGCAGATTGGCATTCTAGAATGTTGTGTCTATATAAGAGCATTCAAATAGTGGTCGTGCGGCGACATACAGGTAGTGGTAGTACTTTATATAGGGGGGGCATTAAAGTTAGAACTGTCCCAATTACGTCACCGTGAAGTGGTGGGATGGCTTTGGCTTTTATTTTTTTAAATAAAGAACATGTTAACTAAAACCCCTATATCATTTTCATGCACTATGCCATTTACTGCAGGGTATTCAATCATGTGTTTTTTTTCTGTTCAGTGGCCAGTGTGAACGTGCCCTTACACGCTCCATGCACACCAGTTCGTATCATTCTTTATGGGGAATCCTGGTGACAGGTTCCCTTTAGGCAGGTTCACATCTATGCAGCTTGTACAAGTGAACTTCACGGTTTCAAAAGTGGTTTACCTGTCTCACCCTGTTATTACAGTACTCTACATGTTACACAGATGCATCATGGGCTTGTCCTGCCCCACACATGAAATAAAAGGCTAAATTACAACATGGAGACTTGTTGTGAGTTCATTTTCCCCTTCGTCACTGAGGTCTGGTGAACTCCCTATTCTGGTAAAGGAAGGTAATGAGCCTGATTATCAGGCACCTGAGCCTAATGAGGATGACTGGCTGAGTGGAGTCACGGACTGGATATAAGGCTGCCAACGCCCTTCTGCCCTGCGGGTGATTTCTCTGTGGACTTCTAGGACACCAGTCTGATTCCTGCTCCTCTAAAGCTGTTTTCTGCTTTGCCTGTTAGCATTTGTGTTTTGTTTTTGTTTTCCTTGCTTTTCTGGATTCTGCCATTCCCTGCTGGGGTGAGCTGAATCTCCTTTTGCCGGTTGCTCTGTCTTTAGAATATTCCTGAGTACTGACATAACTTTTTTGAAGCCTAGCGTCTTCAGGGCCTTTTTTCACTGTCAGTCTGTTGGCTCTTATTTTCATAGGGTTTTTCACGGATTGCAGACAGCAGCCTTCCTGTCCTTTCCTATCTAGTTAGCTTGGGCCCTGTCTTTGCTCAGTCTATCTTTCTGTCTGTGTTAGTGTTTTCATCTTGCTTCACCGTCATTATATGTTGGGGGCTGCCTATTGCTTTGTCGGTCTGCTCTGGGGCAGTTTAGATTTCCTCTTTCTTTCTTTAGGCCTATTTAATTCTCCGGCTGTGATCGAGGGGTCTAGGGCATCGTAGGAACCCCCCACGGCTACTGTTAGTTGATGTGGATAGGATCAGGGGTCTACAATCCGATAGCTGCCAACCTCTCTGGTTTTCTGGACTTAGCTAGCATTTCTGTTTTTGCCTCCTACGGTGACTCAATCATTACAGAGACTTATAAATCAGAGCAATGTTTTATTTACATTCAGAACCAGCTTAAGAGGAACAAATTAAGATTTCCCACAGAAATCTCAGACTTACGTACAGAAATACTGGCTAAATAACATATGTAGAAACCTTTCTAATTTTATAAAAGTTCACTTTTTTTGCATTGAAAACTTTTGCTTGTTTCATGTAATGCATTTCTTATGTATTGTACAACTGTAATATGCTGTTGGTGCATGCGGGCAGGACTGATGGGTCTGTGGCTCGCCCCCCCGGGGCCTGCTTCCGGTGTCTAGGACCAGATATCATAATACCAGCCTTGAATAGTGAAGGAGACGGCCGACAACCCTGAGAGACATCAAGGTGGGAACGCCCCGTCATGCCAAATGGAATTCTGCTAGATCCAGGCGTAGTAGACCAGCGCTGATGGGTTTGTGGACGCCTGAAGGAAGGTCTCTTTTCCTGGCAGGTAGGAGAGATGTCCTGTTGGTTGCTTTTTTGGACTGAACATTTCCAAAACAATCACAATTGGACTGTGCACCTCTTGGGAAGCAGGAGTTCAGTCCTCTGTTGCAGAAGAAAAGTACTCTTACCCTGATAGGCAGAGGGCAGGAAGCTCTAGAAAGTTGGCGTGCATGATTGTTCAGGGTTCTGGCGGTATGGCCCGGCCACCAGAGGCTAGACAAGAGCCTGGATTTTTTTAAGAGTAGGGTCGCAGGAGCCTCTGTCAAACGAGGAGGCCGCATGAATAGGAAGGTTTCCCCAGGAGATGTCCATATTGCTCAGGGGAAAACTAGGACATATTTGTCTTGTCCCTTCATTTTTTCAATGGAGCCCCCTCACTGCCCAGTAGGATATACCTGTCCTGAAGATTTTGAATCCTTATTTGCAGACTGGTGATGAAGATGGACATGGAATAGCTTGAACACAGACTTTCGGGCTACTGGCAGGTAGCGGATTTGTCTTCCCTCCCTACTCTATCTGGCTCAGGCAGGCGAGAGGGTAGGGGACTAGTGGCAAGGACCGTCCGCCGGAAAACAGCAAACACTCTTAATGTGTTAGGGCCCTGCCTCGTAGACCACAGATGATGTGGTAGTGACAACTCTAGGTGGGAGATCAGAGTGATAATTCCATTCTGTTGCCCCTAAAAGCCATATCTGAAAGAAAAAGGGAAATCATTAATAAAAAAAAATCAAGACCTAAGGCAGAAACCAGCCTGGGTGGTCCGGACCCATGTCTGCCTCATACTGACAGCAACTAAGCTAAAACGGATTAGCTTCATGCCAGTTGGTGGTGTACCCTCCTAGCATAAGCAGCATACAACCATAGTTTTGTGTGCCCCAATGAAGCATTAACCACCAGAGGGCCACACAGGGTAACCCCCATCCAACCATAAACCTCCAACTCACACTAATCAGTGGACCCCACATGATAAACCTATCAAAGCCCAAATGCCCCATTCCCCCAAGCGTAAATCCCCATCAGACGCCCACTCAAGCATAAATCCCCATCATGCACCCTCCACCCCCAAGCAAAACCCCCCAACGGATGCCACCCAAGCTTAAACCCCCCATTGGATGCCCCTCCCCCACAGAATTAACCCCATCGGACGTCCAACCCCCAAGCATAAACCCCCATCAGACGTCCACACGCCACCAAGCATAAGCCCCCATCTGACGTCCATACGCCAAGCATAAACCCTCATCGGACATCCACCCCCCAGCATAAACTCATCGGACGTCCACCCCGCTTAAGCATAAGCCCATATCGAATGCCACTCCCAGCATAAACCCCCATTGGATGTCCACCCCCCCCGGCATAAGCCCCCATCGGACGTCCACACGCCCCGCAGAATAAACCCCCATTGGACGTCCACCCCCTTAAGCATAAATCCCCATTGGACGTCCACCCCCCATCGGATGTCCACCCCCCTTAAGCATAAACCCCCATCGGACATCCCCCCCGGCATAAACCCTCATTGGACGTCCACCCCCTTAAGCATAAGCCCCTATCGGATGCCATTCCCAGCATAAAACCCTCATTGGACATCAACCCCCCGCATAAAACCTCATCGGACGTCCACCCCTGACCCCTCCCCAGCATAAACCTCATCGGACGTCCACCCCCCCTTAAGCATAAACCCCATCGGACGTCCACCCCCCCTTAAGCATAAACCCCCATCGGACGTCCACCCCCCTTAAGCATAAACCCCCATCGGACGTCCACCCCCCCTTAAGCATAAACCCCCATCGGACGTCCACCCCCCTTAAGCATAAACCCCCATCGGACGTCCACCCCCCCTTAAGCATAAACCCCCATCGGACGTCCACCCCCCCTTAAGCATAAACCCCCATCGGACGTCCACCCCCCCTTAAGCATAAACCCCCATCGGACGTCCACCCCCCCTTAAGCATAAACCCCCATCGGACGTCCACCCCCCCTTAAGCATAAACCCCCATCGGACGTCCACCCCCCCTTAAGCATAAACCCCCATCGGACGTCCACCCCCCCTTAAGCATAAACCCCCATCGGACGTCCACCCCCCCCTTAAGCATAAACCCCCATCGGACGTCCACCCCCCCTTAAGCATAAACCCCCATCGGACGTCCACCCCCCCTTAAGCATAAACCCCCATCGGACGTCCACCCCCTCCTTAAGCATAAACCCCCATCGGATGTCCACCCCCTCCCAGCATAAGTCCCATCGGATGTCCAGCTTCCCCAGCATAAACCCCCGGACACCCCCCACGTATAAACCGCCACCAGATGGCACCTCTTCCCCAAACAAAAAGCCCTACCAGTTGAGCTCCTACCCCAAAATCAATCCCCCCTTTCAAGTCACAACAGATACAGACAGGCCCGGGAGTTAATGCACGCTTCTGGGGTATGTTTGTCCCCGGGGGGTGTTAATGCACGTTTGTGGGGTCTGGTTGGGTCCTACTGGGGATAATGCACGCTTGTGGGATCTGGTTGGGCTTCTGGGGGTCGATTAACGCAGGGTTCCCCAACTCAGTCCTCAAGGCCCACCAACAGATCATGTTTTCAGGATTTCCTTTGTATTGCACAGGTGATGCAATTATCACCTGAGCAATACTAAGGAAATCCTGAAAACATGATCTGTTGGTGAGCCTTGAGAACTGGAGTTGGGGAACCTTGGATTAACGCATGCTTGTGGGGTCTGGTAGGGCCCCGGGGGAGGGTTAATGCACGCTTGCGAGGTCTGGTTGGGCCCTGCAGTAGACCCCCAAGGAGCTGACAAAAGCATGCTTTAACCCCCTCCCCGTGAGCCCAACCAGACACACATGCGTGCATTAACCCCTCTGCGCTTGTGGGATATGGTGGGCTTCTGGGGGGATGCTAATGCACACTTGGGGGGTCTGGTTGGCTCCTGGGATGGGTAAATGCAGGGTCCATCCATACCCCACAAACTAGCATTAACCCACCCAGGGCCCAACTAGACCCCAAAAGCATGCATTAACCCACCCTGGAGCCCAACCAAACCACAAAAACGTGCACTAATCCCCCCCACAGTGAGGAGCCCACCCAGACCCCACAATCCCGCCAGAATCCCAAACAGAACCCACAAGCGTACATTAACCACCCCTGGGATCCAACCAGAACTCATAAGCGTGCACTAATCCCCCGGGAGCCCAACCAGACCTCACAAACATGCATTAACCACCCCAGGGACCCAAACAGAACCCACAAGCGTGCATTAACCCCCCCGGGACCCAACCAGACTCCACAAGCATGCATTAGTACCCGCCCTAGAAGTAGAACCAGCCAGACCCCACAAGCACGCATTAACCCCCCCTCTCCCGGGACTACCAGACCCCACAAGCGTGCATTAGCCCCCCTTCTCCCGGGACTACCAGACCCCACAAGCGCGCTTTAGCCCCCCCCCTCTCCCGGGACTACCAGACCCCACAAGGCCGCATTAGCCCCCCCCCTCTCCCGGGACTACCAGACCCCACAAGCGCGCATTAGCCCCTCCCCTCTCCCGGGACTACCAGACCCCACAAGCGCGCATTAGCCCCCCCCTCTCCCGGGACTACCAGACCACACAAGCGCGCATTAGCCCCCCCTCTCCCAGGACTACCAGACCCCACAAGCGCGCATTAGCCCCCCCCTCTCCCGGGACTACCAGACCCCACAAGCGTGCATTAGCCCCCCCCCTCCCGGGACTACCAGACCCCACAAGCGTGCATTAGCCCCCCCCTCCCGGGACTACCAGACCCCACAAGCGCGCATTAGCCCCCCCCTCTCCCGGGACTACCAGACCCCAAAAGCGCGCATTAGCCCCCTCCTCTCCCGGGACTACCAGACCCCACAAGCGCGCATTAGCCCCCTCCTCTCCCGGGACTACCAGACCCCACAAGCGCGCATTAGCCCCCCTCTCCCGGGACTACCAGACCCCACAAGCGTGCATTAGCCCCCCCCTCCCGGGACTACCAGACCCCACAAGCGCGCATTAGCCCCCCCCCTCCCGGGACTACCAGACCCCACAAGCGCGCATTAGCCCCCTCCTCTCCCGGGACTACCAGACCCCACAAGCGCGCATTAGCCCCCTCCTCTCACGGGACTACCAGACCCCACAAGTGTGCATTAACCCCCTCTCCGGGAGCCCAACAGCTCCCAGATAAGCCCCCAAATCCCACTAGTTAGCCCGAAGTATCAGCCCCCATCAACCAAACATCTAAGAAAACACCAACCTGTTACTTACACTCCTGTCTGTCACTGACGCCGCTGACCTCCTCCCTGCTGCTCACAGACGCCGGCACCAGACAGCAGAGACAAATGTGAATATGAAGGCTTCTCTCCCTGCACCAGACGGCAGAGACACGTGGGTCTTCTCTTCCTGCCTTTGCTGTCAGAACACGTCCCCTCCCGGTATGACACGCCCCCAGAACTGACATCACACCTGGAAGGAGCCCATACAGTCTAGCATTTACCGTGGTCAGTGTGCTAGGTACAGGTACCGCGCAGTCGCTCCGCAGTCCGCAGGCGGTTTTGTCTCCGTGAGGTAAGTTTAGGTGTAATATGAGGGGCCTCGTGTGTATAACGCCGGTGTCTAGTATCGGGGCCGGTCCAGTGTCAGTGGCTGGTGTGTTGTGGCTCCTGTAGTGAGGAAAAGCCTCACAATGCAGTGATCGGGGCATCACAGGTGGGAATGGTGCAGGAGGGCCGACAGAAAGCTTCAGGGTCCACACATTACTGTATGTACCACTGCTTCCTCCACCTCTATGGGAGAAGCGACCTCCGCCCCGGGCGTCCACCTCTGTGGGAGAAGCGACCTCCGCCCCGTCCACCTCTGTGGGAGAAGGGACCTCCGCCCCGGGCGTCCACCTCTGTGGGAGAAGGGACCTTCGCCCCGGGCGTCCACCTCTGTGGGAGAAGGGACCTCCGCCCCGGGCGTCCACCTCTGTGGGAGAAGGGACCTCCGCCCCGGGCGTCCACCTCTGTGGGAGAAGGGACCTCCGCCCCGGGCGTCCACCTCTGTGGGAGAAGGGACCTCCGCCCCGGGCGTCCACCTCTGTGGGAGAAGGGACCTCCGCCCCGGGCGTCCACCTCTGTGGGAGATGTGACCAACCTTAGAAGTGAATGGTGCGTAGGTCCTTCTTCCCATAGAGGTGGACGGAGCGGAGGTCACTTCTCCCATAGAGGTGAATGGAGTGGAGGTCATGTGTCACTCCTATAGAGGTGAATGGAATGGAGGTCACACATTGCTTTTCCCATAGAGTTGAATGGAGCGGAGGACGTTCCTCCTATAGAGGTGTACGGAGCAGAGGTCCCTTCTCCCATAGAGGTAAATGGAGCAGAGGTCGTGCGTTGCTCCATTTACCTGGGTGTGAATGGAGCAGAGGTTGTTCCTCCCATAGAGGTGAATGGAACGGAGGTTGCGCGTCACTTCTCCCATACAGTAGACTTGGATGGGACTAACTTCTGGAGAAGACCCTGGGGGAGGTTTTCCTGCTGCCCCTTATTTTGGTTGCAGTCTGTTCAGACCTGCAGTTTGGCCCCTGTTCGGTCTCTATCCGGTTGCAGTGAATGATCTGCAGTAGCTTTTACTGTCTTTGTTTTCTGATGCCTCTTATATTCATATTTATTGGTTTTACATTTTCCCTTTTTTCTTTTTCCTATAGACTTTTCACGTGTAAAGATGTCGTCGTTTTCTGACCTGAAGGATGAGCTGAGGTGCCCCATCTGCCTCTGTATGTACACGGACCCGGTGACCCTAAGGTGTGGACACAACTTCTGCAACTTGTGTATTCGCCACACCCTGGACAGCCAAGCGTCATCCGGGATCCACTACTGCCCCTGTTGTAGGAAAAGGTTTACGATGAGACCTTGTCCTCACCCGAACATTACCCTGTGTAACATAGTGAAGCGTCTTCAGTCCTTCTCACCGAA
This sequence comes from Dendrobates tinctorius, assembly GCF_039654945.1. Classification (NCBI taxonomy): domain Eukaryota; kingdom Metazoa; phylum Chordata; class Amphibia; order Anura; family Dendrobatidae; genus Dendrobates; species Dendrobates tinctorius. Next base: position 2,120,704 of record NW_027361979.1, on the reverse strand, counting down.
GACATCCATAGTCGGCATCTCCTGCACCTATTGTATTACTGCACCAGTGTCCGCTGTAATGTACTGCCTCTTGTGTGAGGCCTCGCTGTGTAATGATCACATCGCCGTCCACAACAAGTCTCCTGAACATGTTCTGGTTGCTCCCACATTGTTTTCCCAGACTGGAAAATGCATTATCCATAGTAAACTCCTGGATTATTTCAGTCCTGAAGATGTAAATAATCAGACTCAGGAACACGCCAGGCCCAGCGAGAGCACGAACCTGAAAAAACTGCTGGAGAAGCTGACCTTAAAGAGAGAGATTATCGCAAACTGCACTGGGAACCATCTGCTCCACAGACGAAAGATGCAGACCTTAGCAGACAACTACGCTTTCGCTACGAAGGCTTTGTTTGCAAATCTTAAAAGAAACCTCTCTTCCCTGGAGATTCGCATCCTAAATGAGATCCGAAGGCACGAGGAGCAAGTTTCCTTCTCCGTTGACGACTGTATTAAACGACTGGAAGTGAGAGAGAACGAAATATCCAAGCAGATCGCATGCATCCAGGAGATCAGCAATTTTCCGATACCAAAGCCTGAGATTGCTGGCCAAGGTCACATTGAAGCTGAAGGAACCAACAGAGAAAATGTGATCCTAGTAGATGAGTTTCGTGTGGACAATTTCAACCCGGTCCTCATTTCAGAGACTTTATGGAGAGAATTGCATGATATTATGGCCAATATCAATGGCCCCTACAGAGGGAACAGTGCCATAGACATCTTACTGGATGTGGGCACAGCCGGGCGCAGCATCACGGTGTCCAAAGACCAGAAAACTGCATCTTGTACCAAGATGAAAAGAAAACTAAGCAAAATTCCACAAACGCAGGTAAATTATCAGGTGCTGAGCACTCAGAGCTTCTCGGGAAGATATTACTGGGAAGTTGAGACTTGTGACAAAGGTTGTTGGAGGATAGGAGTTGTCTATCCCAGTATAGGCAAGAAAAAGCCAACGTCTAGGATCGGGGACGATGAGAAATCCTGGTGCTTGTGTTGCTTTCATCACGAGTATTCTGCAAGACACGACGGTAGGAAAATCAAACTGTCTCAGAAGGTCTCAACCCTGAGACTAGGCATTTACCTGGACAGCAAGGCTGGGACACTCTCCTTCTTTGAGCTCGGTGATCCCATCGAGAAACTCTACACTTTCACCACCACTTTCTCTGGACCTGTCCATGCCGTCTTATATCTAGGAGGGAGTGGATGGCTGAAAATTGGATCGCCGACGCGCTCACTTCCACTTTTCGCAGATCAGTTTGGCAACAAAATGTGTGAATAGAATTGGTTTCTTGTGTCCAAGGGGGGATGTCTGCCAATGGACGTTGCTGGAATTTCCAAGTGGAGACCTCCTACGTTCTCGAAAGATATGTTCAGTAATGCTGTTGGAAAACCACAAATGGGGGGATTCAGTTGGATCTTTCTGACTTGTTTTATGTTGTGAACTATATATAAGAAGATCCCCGTCCTAGAAGACAAGTTGCCGTACGAGTCTCTGCACTTAATTCATGTTTCTGGTTAAAGTTATTGTTCTGTTTAACCCCTTCACCCCCAAGGGTGGTTTGCACGTTCATGACCGGGCCAATTTTTACAATTCTGACCACTGTCCCTTTATGAGGTCATAACTCTGGAACGCTTCTATGGATCCCGGTGATTCTGACATTGTTTTTCTCGTGACATATTGTACTTCATGTTAGTGGTAAAATTTCATTCAAATAACTTGCGTTCATTTGTGAAAAAAATGGAAATTTGGCAAAAATTTTGAAAATTTCGCAATTTTCCAACTTTGAATTTTTATGCCCTTAAATCACAGAGATACGGCACACAAAAAACTTGATAACTAACATTTCCCACATGTTTACTTTACATCAGCACAATTTTGGAACCAAAATTTTTTTTTGTTAGGAAGTTATAAGGGTTAAAAGTTGACCAGCGATTTCTCATTTTTACAACACCATTTTATTTTTAGGACCGCATCACATTTTAAAATTACTTCAGGTTCAATTTTTTTTATTTTACCAAGGGTAACAGGAGAAATTCGACTGCAAAAGTTATTGTGCAATTTGTCCTGAGTACGCTGATACCTGATTTGTGGGGGGGAACGACTGTTTCGGCGCATGGCAGAGCTCAGAATGGAAGGAGCGCCGTTTGACTTTTTCAATGCAAAATTGGCTGGAATTCAGATCGGACGCCATGTCACGTTTGGAGCGTCCCTGATGTACCTAAACAGTGGAAACCCCCTACAAGTGACCCCATTTTGGAAACTAGACCCCCCAAGGAACTTATCTAGATATGTGGTGAGAACTTTGAACCCACAAGGGCTTTACAGAAGTTTATAACGTACAGCGGTACAATTAAAAAATCATATTTTTTCCACAAAAATGATCTTTTCACCCCAATTTTTATTTTCCCAAGGGTAACAGGACCCTAAAAGTTATTGTGCAATTTGTCCTGAGTATGCTGATACCCCACATGTGGGGGGAAACCACTATTTGGGCGCATGGCAGAGCTCGGAAGGGAAGCAGCGCCATTTGACGTTTTTGGCTGGAATTGAGATCGGACATCATGTCGCGATTGGAAAACCCCTGATGTACCAAAACAGTGGAAACCCCCCACAAATGACACCATTTTGGAAACTAGACCCCCTAAGGAACTTATCTAGATGTGTGGTGAGAACTTTGAACCCCCAAGGGCTTCACAGAAGTTTATAACATAAAGCCGTACAATTAAAAAATCATATTTTTTCCACAAAAATGATCTTTTCACCCTCAATTCTTATTTTTCCAAGGGTAACAGCACCCTAAAAGTTATTGTGCAATTTGTCCTGAGTATGCTGATACCCCACATGTGGGGGTAAACCACTATTTGGGCGCATGACAGAGCTCGGAAGGGAAGCAGCGCCATTTGACGTTTTTGGCTGGAATTGAGATCGGAGACCATGTTGCGATTGGAAAACCCCTGATGTACCTAAACAGTGGAAACCCCCCACAAATGACACCATTTTGGAAACTAGACCCCCGAAGGAACTTATCTAGATGTGTGGTGAGCACTTTGAACCCCCCAGTGCTTCACAGAAGTTTATAACGCCCGGGCGTGAAAATAAAAAATTCGTATTTTTTCCACAAACATGATCTTTTAGTCACCATTTTTTTATTTTCCCAAGGGTAACAGGAGAAATTGGACCCCAAAAGTTGTTGTCCAATTTGTCCTGAGTATGCTGATACCCCATATGTGGGAGAAAACTACTGTATGGACACACGTCAGGGATCGGAAGGGAAGTAGTGACGTTTTGGAATGCAGACATTGATGGAATGGTCTGCGGGTGTCATGTTGCCTTTGGAGAGCCCCTAATGTACCTAAACAGTGGAAACCCCCCCACAAATGACCCCATTTTGAAAACTAGACCCCCTAAGGAACTTATCTAGATGTGAGGTGAGCACTTTGAACCCCCAAGGGCTTCACAGAAGTTTATAATGCCAGGGCATGAAAATAAAAAAATTGTTTTTTTTCCACAAACATGATCAATTAGTCCCCAATTTTTTTATTTTCCCAAGGGTAACAGGAGAAATTGGACCACAAAAAGTTGTTGTCCAATTTGTCCTGAGTACGCTGACACCCCATATGTGGGAGAAAACTACTGTATGGGGCTCGGAAGGGAAGCAGTGCCATTTTGGAATGCAGACTTTGATGGAATGGTCTGCGGGTGTCATGTGCGTTTGGAGAGCCCCTGATGTACCTAAACTATTGAAACTCCCAACAGGTGACCCCATTTTGGACACTAGACCCCCCCACGGAACTTATCTAGATGTGTGGTGAGCACTTTGAACCCCCAAGTGCTTCACAGAAGTTTATAACGCTCGGACGTGAAAACAAAAAAAAATCATTTTTTTCCACAAAAATGATATTTTTGCCCCCAATTTTTTATTTTCCTAAGGGTAACAGGAGAAATTGGACCCCAAAAATTGTTTTGCAATTTGTCCTGAGTAGGCTGATACCCTACATGTGGGGGTAAAACACTGTTTGGGCGCATGGCAGAGCTTGGAAGAGAAGGAGCACCATATGACTTTTTCAACTCAGAATTGGCTGGAATTGAGATCAGACGCAATGTTGCATTTGGAGAGCCCCTGATGTGCCCAAACAGTGGAAACCCCCAATTCTAACTCCAACCCGAACCCCAACACACCCCTAACCCTAATCTCAGCCCTAACCCTAGCCCTAATGGAAAAATGGAAATAAATACATTTTTTAAATTTTATTATTTTTCCCTAACTAAGGGGGTGATAACGGGGGGTTTGATTTACTGTTTATGGCGGTTTTTATTTTTGGCAGCTGTCGCACGCTAAAAGACGCTTTTTATTGTAAAAATAGTTTTTGCATCACCACATATTGAGAGCTATAATTTTTCCGTATTTTGACCCACCGAGTCATGTGAGATCTTATTTTTTGCGGGACGAGTTGACGTTTTTAATGGTACCATTTTCGGGCACGTGACATTTTTTGATCGCTTTTTATTCCGATTTTTGGGACGCAGAATGAACAAAAACCAGTGTTTCATGAATTTCTTTTGGGGGAGTGCGTTTACACCGTTCCGCGTGCGGTAAAATTGATAAAGCGGTTTTATTCTTCGGTTCAGTACGGTTACAGCAATATCTCATTTAGGCCGTTTTTTTATGTTTTGTCGGTTTTATGCAATGAAAACTATTTTATATAAAAAATAATTATTTTTGCATCGCTTTATTCTGCAAGCTATAACTTTTTTAGTTTTTCGCTGATGATGCTGTGTGGCGGCTCGTTTTTTGCGGGACAAGATGACGTTTTCAGTGGTTCCATGGATATTTATATGCGTCTTTTTGATCGCGCGTTATTGCACTTTTTGTTTGGCGGTATGATAATAAATCATTTTTTGCTTCGTTTTTTATTTTTTAAGGGGTTCACTAAAGGGGTTAACTAATGGGACAGTTTTATAGGGCGGGTCGTTACGGACGCGGCGATACCTAATATGTGTACTTTTATTGTTTTGGTTTTTTTTTATTTTCAAAAAATGAATTTATTGGGGAATATTTTTTTTTTTTTTACTAATTTATTTGGCGATTTTTTTTTTTTTTTAAATTATTTTTACACTTTTTTTTAATTTTTTTTTTACTTTATTACATAGTCCCAGGTGGGACATCACTGTCCTGTGACAGATCGCTGATCTGTCACATCACAGATCACTGTGACAGATCAGCAATCTGTCACAGGCAGTGCACAAGGCTTCCTCATGCCTGCGCTTTGCAGGCACTGAGGAAGCCAGCTTCTTCCAGGCCCCCGAAGGCCCCCATCGCCATCTTGGATCCGGGGGCCTGGAGGAAAGGAGTCCCCCGCAGCAGCGCTGCACATTGCGCTGCCGTGGGGGGCTCAGGGAAGCACGGAGGGAGCCCCCTCCCTGCCGATGCTTCCCTTTAACTCCCGGTACACCGCGATCATGTTTGATCGCGGTGTGCAAGGGGTTAACGTGTCGGGGGCGGTCCGTGACCGCCCCTGACACATAGTGCCGGGTGTCAGCTGTGATAATCAGCTGACACCCGGCCGCAATCAGCGGCGCTCACCACGTGGGCGTCGCTGATCGCGCTAGATGTACTATCCCGTCCATGGGCATAGGGGCCTGGGTCCCATGGACAGGATAGTACGTCTGATGTCAGGAAGGGGTTAAGCTGTAGTAACAAGAAAGGAGATGTCTGATGGATGGACAGTGCACATGGCTGCTCTTTATGTGCCTTGTCCAGGCTGTACGTGGGTGCCACGTTCTCAAGACCTGATACTCATACCATGGGTAGGATTCACATCTATTATACTTTGTCACATTCTTAGAGTTGCCACAGTTGGGAGCAACCCTATAGGCCAATAATTAGCACAGAAAGTTGGACTCGTTAGGATCATTATAGCTGTTACCTTTAGGCAATGAGAGGTTAATGCCTAAGAATCCCGTTATTACAGAGGCTGATGTAAATGGAAATGTTGTACTGTGGATTGTAGTAATAAATAGTGTTGGGTTTAAGGCTGATGTCTGTCTTGTCATTTTGTTTTATGCTTTGTTCTGAGGGTCCCTATCTGACGGCCTGTGTTGTTTGGTGGTCTCGTATCGATTTTGCACTATGTACCGCCAAGTAGTTCTGATGAGCTGGAAACCATATGGTTCATCTGTCCTAGGCGCAGACTAAGGGCTCAAACTCACTGGCGTCAAATACGGTCGAGTGCGATCCATTAAAAAAACGGATTGCACTAGGACCAATGTTATTCAATTGGTGACAACTCATCTGCGAGTTTTTTTCTCAGCTGAAATCGGACTGAGACGCATGCTGCGTATTGCTGAGTATCTCGGACGAGACTCGCCAATGCAAGTCAATGGGTGCGAGTTAAAAAAAATCGCACAGCACTTACACTATGCAAGTGCTGTCCGATTTTTACGCACCGTGGTCCTTTTGAAAACCCGGCAAATCATGTCTGGCTACTGTAAAATCACACTGACAGCTCACAAAACAATAGATATATACACATAGAAAACATATATACATATAGTGCTGTGCAAATTAATTGGGACAAAGCATTTTTTTAATTAAAATCGTAAGTTGGTTACCAGTCAGTGATTCAAACCAGGCACTCACACCTGTTCAAAGCAGTTAAATCTGGTTTGAATCACTGACTGGTAACCAACTTACGATTTCACTTAAAAAAATGCTTTGTCCCAATTAATTTGCACAGCACTGTACATACATGTCAGTGACAAAAACAATTAGTATAGTGTTGGTGCAAAATTATGGACTTTATATTCAATTATTAAATTGATTATTTCAAGGAACAAAATGGCGTGGGTACCCCTATAATTTATAGCCAGCAACACTATACTATTTGTATTTGTCACTGACGTGTGTGTGTAGCATAGGCAGGAGAGCCGGTACTGGACATAGCGACAAAGGGTCAGACTCAGATCAGCCAGTTAGCTCGACTGGACATGGGTCTCATGACCGCAACAAATGTGGGAGGTTGCCATGGAGAGAAAAGGGTCTGGGGACACAGTTGGACTGTGACTTAAGGGCCAAGGCTCAAGGCCGACATAAGGACCGCTGTAATGGACTACGTCTCGGGAGCTGACGCTCAACGACGACTGAAAGGGCCCTCTTGACTGGTAGGGCAAGGTGACATGGGTGCCCAGTCTCGAGGCCCCTGGTTTGTGACGTGTTCAATCCCACAAGTTTGAACAGGTGGGGGGGGTATGTGATGCAGTGACCCCTGTGACAGCTAGGGGGCACTGTATGGGCTTCCCAGGACATGCATGCCGGCGTTTCCATTGTTGTGATGGGGAAATGGTCAGCGGCAGGGTTGTAAATGGCCGATATTTATCACAAGGATGGGTGCCCTGTGACGGAAGCCTGAACGTGCTTTGATCAGCAGATCTTCTGCTGATGGTTACTGTTTTATAATGGGAGGCTTCCAGGTGACTTGGAGAGATGGGTGGATCCAGTCAACTACACACCCACCCAGGGGCGTGTGTCTGAACACCCAAGTAAAGCCTGTATGTGTGTGTAAAAGGACCTGCAATGAGGTCATGACCATGTGATCCATACCTCACCTGTGGGTGTGGTTACGGACCATATAATGTGATCATGGTGGGTCACATGGGAGAGAGTGTGTGTACCTGAATGGTTCAGGCTTCAAGGTCCCGTAACACCTGTGTGTTGGGAGATCCTGGGAGTAGGATTGGATCCCTGAAGAGCACATGGTGGTAGGCTTTGGACCTGTTGAGGCCGGTGTTTTGGGAGATCCTTGGGAGTTGTCTCACGACAACAGCCTACCAGCCCAATTCCAGGCCGCAAGCGAAGCAGGTGGGAGACGGAACTAAGGGAGTCGAAACTGAGCTCAGACAAGGGGTCTGACCTACTGGACTCTGACCCAGAAGAAGAAGGGGAGCTTCCAGCTGAGAGCCACGACCAGGGTAGAAAATACCTATTGCAGGCCGAGGACATCGATGAGTTAATTCAGGCTGTAAGGAGTACAAAGCAAATTGAAGAGGCCCCAAGGCCACAGTCCAGACAGGACCTAATGCTCATGGGACTTATGTCACAGAGACAGATGGTATTCCCTATAAGCGAACATAGCCGAGCCATCTTGGTCAGGGAATAACGCCTCCAAGAAGAAACTGTGCTCCATCCCCTTCTCAGACTTTAGAGTATTCGGGCCAGCCTTAGACAACATCCTGGATCTAGCCTCTGGCAAAAAAAAGGGTTCCCCAAGGACAGACCTAAGTGGCCCCAGTCGTTTCGGAGAGGATTCCACTCCAGGAGACAGTACGACTTCAGAAGTCAGGGTAGGTCCAACAGAGGAACTTACAGGAGCTCCCATAGCCTGGGCGTAAAAAGCAAGGGCTCCCTCTTTGGTTCAACCTCCAGGTCCAAGAGGCAATGACGCCACTTACATCAGGGGAAGGGTCCGTCACTTTGCGGCAAACTGTGCCCAGATTACCCAAAACCAATGAGTCCTCAGAACTAGAGTCAAGGACCATCTGAAGCACCGCACCTCCATAAGGTCTGCTATGAAGGTTCTGGGCCTAATGACTACATGTATCCCGCGCGTCAGGTGGACACAGTCCCATTCAAGACCCTTACAAAGAGAGATCCTGTCTATATGGGACTGTCGTGAGGCCCCACTGGACATGCCTATGCTGCTACCATGGGCAGTAAGAAGGTCACTTCTCTGGTGGACGCAGAAAAAGAACCTGCAGGTGGGCATACTATGGACCACCTCCCCTTACATAGTTGTCACCACGGACGACAGCACGTGGGCATGGGGAGCCCACTTAGAAGGGAGAATCCTTCAGGGCAGATGGCCGGAAGACATCAGCTGCAGATCCTCCAACTTCAGGGAACTATGCGCTGTTTGGGAGGCCCTAAGACCGAACTGGACTACGCTGAAGAATCGACACGTCAGGATACTATCGGACAATGTGACAACGGTCTCATTCTTGAAGCAACAGGGAGGTCCCAGACATCAGCCACTTCAGGACCTGGTGGGGAAATTATTTTCCTGGGCGGAAGGTGCAGTCCTCTCCATAACGTCAATACACCTGGAAGGGTCCCAGAAAGCGGTAGCAGACTACCTGAGCAGACAGCGGGTCTGCCCAACCGAGTGGGAGCTTAACCAGGAAATATTCCAGGAACTATGTCGGCTCTGGGGGACCCCCAGGATAGACCTATTTGCAAACAGAACTCGAAGGTCTCCAGATTCTACTCTCTGAACCCCTCAGAAGCTCCAGAAGGGATAGATGTCCTGAGTCAGAAGAGGGAAGAACCCCTCTCATATGCATTTCCACCGCTGGCACTCATCCCAGCTGTTCTCAGGAAGGAGCTGGTTTCTCCTACTGGGGGCCATGGCGATAGAGAACCCAATCGTGCTCCCTCTAAGTGAGGATGCTATCCACTAGGGCCCGATCTGCCACTCGAACCCAGGAAGACTCCAACTCAGCCTGGATCCTGAAAGGGACATCCTGAGGGCTAAAGGCTTATCAGACCAGGTCATAGCCACTATCCAGGCCAGCAGGAAACCGGTCACATCAGCTATTTACCTAAAAATCTAGAAGAGGTTCTGTCTGGAGGGTGGCATGTCCGACTTCAAGCAGGGTTCAATAAGGGTCTTAGGCCTAGCACTTGAAGGTCCAAATTTCGGCCCTAAGATCTTTCTTTGACTACTCTCTGGCATCTCATCCATTGATAGTAAGATTTATAAGAGCAACACAAAGGCTGTGCCCTACAATCAGGCAGTTCACCCCGCCTTAGGACCTAAACCTGCTCCTCAGGTCTCTGTGTAAGGATCCATATGTCCCCAACAAAGATATGCCCATCTTGACTCGCACCTGGAAAACTGCATTTCATGTGGCCATTACCACGTCCAAGAGGATAGGCGAGATCCAGGCCCTATCCACCCGAGCGAGACCTGTATCTCCAGGTCAGGGAAGACATTATAATCTTAAGATTAGACCCTGCATTCATACCAAAGGTAGCCTCTAGTCAGAATCTAAACCAGGAGATCGTGTTACTTTCCTTTTGTTACAACCCTTCCAACGAGAAAGAGCAAAGTCCACTCCCTGGACGTCAGACGGGCTGTTATAGATTTAGAGTCCACCAGTAGCTGGCACATAGACCCAGTGCTGATTGTTCAGTTTGTCCCAAATTCAACTTTTAACAAATGTAGACCAGTGATGGACAGCATCAACACCGTTTTGAACAGTGGTTGGAACTTCATGGGGAGAAGCGTAACGGAGCACAGCCGACCATCATCAGAATTTACAACAGAAAACAATGTAAATTACTACAGAAATGTACAGGGTTCCTGGAGTAGAAGGATGTCTTCCTTGCAACAACTAGCTGCCTCACTACAGAAAAACAAGTAAATGAGCCGAACCATTAATTGATATATGTGGAAACTGTAAGAACGTGTTCACTCCATGGCTATTCCAGAGAGAAAACACAAGATAAAAAAAATTGAGCATATACCCTATTTACTGACAAAATTGTACAATTGGTGGAGAAAGTTTGGACTTCAAGGACCTAGGTCTTTTTTAATCCTATTAAAAACTTGGGGTCTGAGCTGAAAAAGTAAGTTAATGGGTATGCAAAATGTAAATGCATATAAACATATAACCCATTACACAGAGAAAACCAAGAACAAAAAACAAAACACAAATAACCAAAAATAAAAAGAATAAACTGCCAAAAAAGATGCATGAAGGTAATAATAATAAGGGTATTTAGTAAACATAATTTTGATCAAAGAATGTACAAGCTATCCCGCCACGTCAAGGCAACCCTTGTGGGACAGTCCTAACTCTTGTATTAAAATCTTTCCACTTGTCACGTGATGTAAATGTGAACAAGGACCGAGGGACTGAACCACCAGTAAAAGCATAGGCTTTATTTTAGGTTATTTGTGTTTTGTTTTTTGTTCTTGGTTTTCTCTGTGTAATGGTTTTGTTTATATGCATTTACATTTTGCATACACATTAACTTACTTTTTCAGCTCAGACTCCACTTTTTTTATTCAGTTCAATGTGCATTCTGTGGATATAAGGGCGTGACCGCCCTGTTTTTGAGCTGGGAAATCCATCCTGTCTGGCCTATGCTTTTACTGGTGTTTCAGTCCCTCGGTCCTTGTTCACATTTACATCACTTGACAAGTGGAAAGGTTTTAATACAAGAGTTAGGACTGTCCCACAAGGGTTGCCTTGTACATTCTTTGATCAAAATTAAGTTTACTAAATACCCTTATTATTACCTTCATGCATTTTTTTGCAGTTTATGCTTTTTATTTTAGGTTATTTGTGTTTTGTATTTTGTTCTTGATTTTCTCTTTTTTCATACAATGTACCGTATATACTCGTGTATAAGCCGATATTTTTCAGCCCATTTTTTGGGCTGAAAGTCCCCCTCTAGGCTTATATACGAGTCATATACCTGGGGGGTCAGCGGGGGAGGGGGAGTGGGGGTGTCACAGATCATACTTACCCCCCTGGCATGGTCTCTGCAGCACCCCCTCTTCTCCACGGTCTCCCTTCCTGCCTTCACCGGTCACATTGTACCGCTCATTAAACTCATGAATATGCGCATATTCATGAGTGTAATGAGCACTACCACGTGACCGCTGAAGGCAGGGAGACCGTGGAGAAGCAGGGCTGCAGAGACAGCGCCAGGAGGGGGTAAGTATAGCTTATATCTCGTAACTGTCATGATCCATGCTGGATCAGGACTGATATAAAGCACAGGTAACCTTTTTTATTCCTTTTTTATTCCTAAGCTGTGCTTAAGGTGTTTTTACCCCCGGTGGCCATTAGGATTATTGTACTGTGTGTCATTTGTTCTAAGTTTTCCCCCCGGTGGTGGTGAGTGTCATTGCACTCTAGTTTCTTTTGTTTAGTGCACATGATTATAATACAGGTGTGATTGCTGGCTGCTATAAAAGTCACAGGTGTTGCAATCAGTGTTGGTGATAGTCCTCAGTTACAAGCAAGCCTGGGTGAAGGATGGCGCTGAAGGAGAGTCCCGGGCAGCTCAGTGAGAGTCCTGGAGTGTCAGCTATGGTGTCTGCGAGGAGGGCTGACATGGCTTGGTGGTTGCAGCTCTGTTGTCGGCAAGGAGTTCTTGCATAGCTTGGTGGAGTGGCAGCTATGGTGTAGAGCGGCACTCAAGATGCTGGACTCATATGCTGGACTCTGTTTCTGGACAGCTGCACGCAGGTGGTGGACTCTGCTTGCTCCAAGGCTGCACTATGGTGTTGGATCCAGTCGGAGGAAAAGATGCACGCAGGGGGTGGACTCTGTTGCTGGGAGCGTAAGCAACAGAGCAAAGATAAGTGGTGCTTCCGTTTTGTCTCTTTTCCTTATGTGTGTTTTAGCGCAGTGGTGGGATTAGTTTCCGCACCGTTCACTTCACTAGTGAGGGTTTAGGTGCAGAGCGAGTCAGGGTTTTTAGGTTCCTGATCGGCGCCCGGTGCGAAACCGGCCTAGGGAACGTTAGGAGTGTAGGGACACTGACTCAGGGGAGTGCAGGAAGTCTCCACGTCCACGTTCCCTATCGCAGGGCCTCCATTGTTATTGTTACCCAGGTTTTCCCTTTTATTTAAATTCGCCTTACTGGAGGCGGGGTTTCCAGACATACGTGTATTTCCGAAATTTGCCTGTTGAAGGCGGCGTATCCAGCTGCACGTTTTATTATTTAAATTTGCCCAACTGGAGGCGTCATGCATCCAGGGTCATGCATGTCATCTAAATCCGCCCTGCTGGAGGCGCTGTGTCCAGCCACGCGTGACAATGACAGTAACCAGCTCTTTCAATCTCTGCTCTGAATCAACTCCTGTGTTTCTCCACTCCATTCAATGTCAGCAAGCAGTTAATCCTGAATGCTATATATGTGTTTTCAACTATGCAAGCTTATATCTGGTAGTTATTTCAACTTACTCTGCTTGTCCCCTTATGTTGTGAGGTCCAGAAACTTTTCAAAGTGCTTTATGATCCATGTAGTGCTGGACATCTGTTTATCTGACCACAACATTTTATTAGGTCCTGCTGTCTCAATTTAGTTTGATTGATTAATGAGAAGAGAGAGCACAAAAAAAAAATCTAAGCCTTACCCTCCTATATATTCAGACATAGCTTGAGGGAGCATTTATGCAGGGGGTATTAATGCACATGTAATCGAAGTACATGTATCAACGTACGAGGCAGTTATAACATGGCAGTTAGACAGGGCAGGAGACAGATAAGACATTTATATACATCTACTCCCTGTACATTTGGAGTACAACTAATATATACCATATGCATTTGTGTAATTTATATCCTGGCCGCTGCATTCACACACATCCACCGCCCTGGCATTAACTCTCTACACTCCATCCATATCTGCCCCTCGCTTCTTTCCTCTCCTATGTATAGCACTCACGCTCACAAATCACTTAACCATCTGCTCACTCTTTCTATCCTCCTTCTTCTAGTCGCAGGAGACATTGTTCCCAACCCTGGTCCCCCATGTTATAGAAAGTCAAACCCCCCAACTGCTACATTCAGAAACCCCTCTAATCTTATTAATATTCCCTGCATGCCATTTGTCTCTCTTAATTGTGCACTTTGGAATTCTGGCTCAATGTGTAACAAACTCTCTTTCATTCATGACTTTTTCCTTTCTAATTCTCTTAACCTCCTTGCTCTTACTGAAACCTGGATCCAGCAGTCAGACACTACCGCTGCTGCTGCTCTTTCATACAGGGGACCTCACTTCTCTCATACCCCAAGATCAGGCGTTGGTCTGCTCCTATCACCAAAATGTACCTTTCAGGTTATTCCTCAACTACCGTCACTAGTCTTCCCTTCTTTTGAGGTCCATGCCATCAGACTCTACACCCCCTTCTCCATGCGAGTGGCGGGGGTGTATTGTCCTCCCTGCCCTTCCCATCAGTTCCTGGATCATTTTGACACTTGGCTTCCACATTTTCTCTCCTGTGACATCCCTACCCTCATCATGGGAGATTTCAACATCCCCATTGCTCTTCCCCTCTCCGCATCTGCTACTCACCTTTTATCTCTAATCTCCTCCTTTGGCCTTTCACAGCTTACTAATTCTCCAATGCATGAAGACGGAAACTCCCTCGACTTGGTCTTCTCTTGGCTTTGTGCAGTGGATGATTTTGCAAACTCCCCTCTCCCGCTCTCTGACCACAATCTTCTTTCATTAATAATAATAATAATAAATTTTATTTTTATAGCGCCGACATATTCCGCAGCACTTTACATTTCAGAGGGGATTTGTACAGACAATAGACATTACAGCATAACAATAATCACATACAGTAGATTATAACAAATACCAAGAGGAGTGAGGGCCCTGCTCGCAAACTTACAGTCTATGAGGAAAGAGGTAGACACGAAAGGTGGGTGGTAACAGTTGCCCTGATTGTATGGACCAGCCATAATGTTAAGTGTGTAACAGTACAGACACAGAGGGCTAATGGATGCATAAAGCATGTGGGAACATGATGCTGGGAACCTGGTTATGGTAAAACTTTTGGCTCTGCCACACAGGGATAGGTTAGGTTAATGTGTTGAGGCGATAGGCCAGTCTGAATAAATGCGTTTTCAGGACACGCTTAAAATTGTGGGGATTGGGGACTAATCGTATTGACCTGGGAAGTGCATTTCATTCTCTATCAAGAATTGCCAGGCTGCTCAGGTCACCCCCACTGTCCAGACTTATAGAAACATACAGGCCATTAACACCCAGAAACTTATGAAGAACTTGCAGTCTTCATTGGCCCCTATCTCCTCCCTCTCATGTCCTGATTCTGCATTGAAGCATTAAAAAATAAAATAAAATAAATCTTTATTTTTATATAGCGCTAACATATTCCGCAGCGCTTTACAGATTGCACACATTTTCATCACTGTCCCCGGTGGGGCTCACAATCTATATTCCCTATCAGTATGTCTTTGGAGTGTGGGAGGAAACCGGAGTGCCCGGAGGAAACCCACGCAAACACGGGGAGAACATACAAACTCCTTGCAGATGTTGTCCTTGGTGGGATTCGAACCCAGGACTCCAAGCATTACAATGAAACACTTTAAAGTGCCCTGGATGAATTTGCACCCTCTATAAATAGAACACCACAACACAGACGGCGACAACCCTGATACACCCTGCAAACACATTTCCTGCAGCGGTGCTCCAGGTGCGCCGAACGTCTGTAGAGAAAATCCAATCTACACGAAGATTTCATCCATTAAAAGTTTATGCTTAGAACATACAACACTGCCCTTCACCTCTCCAAACAAACCTATTTCAACACCCTCATCACCTCACTGTCCAATAACCCGAAACGTCTCTTTGACACTTTTCATTCTCTACTCAACCCAAGAGTACAGGCCCCAACCACGGAGCTCCAAGCTGACGATCTGGCCAATTGCTTTAAAGAAAAATTTACCAGATTCGACAGGAAATTATCTCCCAATCACCTCATACCATGCACTGTCCTCCCTCCCCCACTGCATCTAGCTCACTCTCTGATTTTGAACCAGTCACAGAAGAAGTAAGCAGGCTCCTTGCATCTTCTCGCCCAACCACATGCACCAGTGACCCATTTCCGTCACATGTCCTCCAGTCCCTTTCCCCTGCTGTCACCCCTTACCTAACTAAAATATTTAACCTCTCTCTCTTCTGGTATCTTTCACTCCTCATTTAAGCATGCCATCATACATCCACTACTTAAAAAAACATCCCTCGACCAAAACTGTGCCGCTAACTATGGACCTGTCTCTAATCTTCCCTTCATCTCTAAACTCCTGGAACGCCTGGTCCACTCCTGTCTTATCCGCTATCTCTTTGATAACTCTCTTCTCGACCCTCTCCAATCCGGTTTCCGCTCTTTACACTCTACTGAAACTGCCCTCACTAAGTCTCTAATGATCTACTAACATCTAAATCAAATGGTCATTACTCCATGCTAATTCTCTTGGATCTCTCTGCAGCATTCAACACTGTGGATCATCAGCTCCTCCTCACTATGCTCCGTTCCATTGGCCTCAAGGACACCGTTCTCTCCTGGTTCTCCTATCTCTCTGAAGCGCTCCTTTACTGTATCTTTTGCTGGTTCCTCCTCCACTCACCTTCCCCTTACTGTTGGGGTTCCTCAAGGATCGGTTCTAGGCCCCCTCCTCTTCTCCTTGTACACTGCCCCTATTGGTCAAACAATTGGTAGATTTGGTTTCCAGTACCATCTCTATGCTGATGACACCCAATTATATGCTTCTCCTGACATCACGCCAGCCTTTCTAGAAAACACCGGCGATTGTCTAAACGCTGTGTCTAATATCATGTCCTCACTATATCTGAATCTGAACCTGTCAAAGACTGAACTCCTTGTGTTTCCTCCCTCTCCTAATGTACCTATACCCGACATTGCCATTTCTGTGTGTGGTTCCAATATTACTCCCCAGCAACATGCCCCCTGTCTTGGGGTCATACTTGACTCCGAGCATTCCTTTGCCCCCCACATTCGATCACTGGCTCACTCTTGTCATCTGCACCTCAAAAACATTTCTAGAATTCGACCTTTTCTTACTTTTGACTCTGCAAAAACTCTTACTGTTTCTCTTATTCATTCTCGTCTTGATTACTGCAACTCTCTTCTAATCGGTCTCCCTCTTACCAAACTCTCCAATCTGTCTTGAATGCTGCAGCCAGGATCATATTCCTCACCAATCATTACACCGATGCCTCTACCTTGTGCCAGTCATTACACTGGCTACCCATCCAATCCAGAATTCAGTATAAACTCATTACCCTCACCCACAAAGCCCTCCATGGCTCAGCACCACCCTACATCTCCTCCCTTGTTTCAGTATACCACCCTATTCGCGCCCTCCGTTCTGCCGATGACCTGAGGTTAGCATCCTAAATAATCAGAACCTCTCACTCCCGTCTCCAAGACTTTACACGTGCTGTGCCAATTCTTTGGAATGCACTTCCCAGGTCAATACGATTAGTCCCCAATCCTCACAATTTTAAGCGTGCCCTGAAAATGCATTTATTCAGACTGGCCTATCGCCTCAACACATTAACCTAATCTATCCCAGTGTGGCACAGCCAAAAGTTTTACCATAACCAGGTTCCCTGCATCATGCTCCCACATGCTTTATGTATCCATTAGCCCTCTGTGTCTGTACTGTTACACACTTAACATTATGGCTGGTCCAAACAATCAGGGCAACTGCTACAACCCACCTTTCGTGTCTACCTTTTTTTTCCTCATAGATTGTAAGCTTGCGAGCAGGGCCCTCACTCCTCTTGGTATCTGTTATGATCTATGTGATTGTTATGCTGTAATGTCTATTGTCTGTACAAGTCCCCTCTGAAATGTAAAGTGCTGCGGAATATGTCGGCGCTATAGAAATAAAATTTATTATTATGTTATTACCTGTCCCGGGTCCATCGCTGCTCACCGCTGTCTGCTGCATCCTGTCAGTGACGTTTAGCCTGCAGAGTGCGTGGTGACGTGGTTAGTGTGCGCCGTGCCTTCTGCTGCCTGAATGTCACTGACAGATGACATGGCAGACAGCGGAGAGAGCAGTGTGGGAACGGGGGACAGGTGAATATCTCAGGGGCCGGGTCCTGAGCAGGAGAGGTGAGTATGGCATTTTTTTTTGCAGCAGCATATGGGGGCATAATATATTGAGCATCATATGGGGCATATTCTATGGAGCAGCATAGTCTATGGAGCAGCATATGGGGGGCATAGTCTATGGAGCAGCATATGGGGGCATAGTCTATGGGGCAGCATATTCTATGGAGCAGCATATGGGGGCATAGTCTATGGAGCAGCATATGGGGGGCATAGTCTATGGAGCAGCATATGGGGGCATAGTCTATGGAGCAGCATATGGGGGCATAGTCTATGGAGCAGCATATGGGGGCATAGTCTATGGAGCATTTTATGGGGGCATAATCTATGGAGCATCTTATGGGGGAATAACCTTCATGGAGCACTATTTGGGGCATATTATTCCATGGAGCATCCTATGGGGGCATTATTAACCTTTGTGCAGCATTATATGAGGTGTATTTTGTATGGAGCATCTTGTGGGGCCCATCATAAACTGTATGAAGCATTATACAGCTCCTGATTCAATATGGATATTCAAAACCATTTACCCTACTGATGTCTCAATTAATTTTACTTTTATTGGTATCTATTTTTATATTTGAAATTTACCAGTAGCTGCTGCATTTTCCACCGCAGGCTTATACACGAGTCAATACGTTTTCCCAGTTTTTTGTGGCAAAATTGGGTATATACGGGTAAGTACGAGTATATACGGTAAGTAAATAATTGCACAATGTTAACTTACTATAGGGTAAATTAATTTTACTTGGATTTTGTCTCACAACAGAGATCACTAGATAGGAGTCATTTTACGGTCGTAATACACAGAAATGTTCCCTGAACAGTGATCCATATGTCATCCGTTGTCAAGGTGTGGCTCCATTTCTTGCGCATGTAAGCATCCGTATGCCGAGATTTTCTCACAGGCTTGCAAAGTGGTCATATAATGGAGCCCAGTGACAGGTTAAAACCCAAACCCAAACGAAATATATATGTATTTATCCTATACACACACACACACACACAAGTCATTGAGACACATATTTATATTTCATAGAGTTCTACATAGCAGAATAGCTGCTAAATCGATTGCCGGCTTCTGGAAAGTCATTCCAAAACCTGACATGAAATGACACATGGTTTACATACAGTAAACAATTTCATTTATTTTTTGTTTGACCAACAATTAGATTAAGGTATGTGTATAAAGTTTGGGACATCTAGGTATTACATTAAAGGGTTAAAGCGTTGAAAAAAATGCGTGGGCTCCCGCATTTCGCAACCAGAGAGGGAAAGCCAGTGAGTGAGGGCAGATATTAATAGCTTTGAGAGGGACCATTGTTTTTGGAAGCAGCTGGCGCAGACTCATTGATGAGTGGTCACGACACCGCTCATCACTGAGTCTGGCTCTGCTTCCTTTCATTCTACAGTAGTTTACAGTCGGAGCGGCTGTGTTAGCAGCGCTCTGCCTGCAAACTGATCAACACCCCCCCAGATGGATTTACGCCGCATGACGTGACTGAGCGCCGTATAGGTAATGTATATGTTTGGTTTATTATTTTAACCTTTTTTACTGGAGAATGAGGGCATCGCAATGGAATTAGGAGTGTAATAAAGAATTAAACAATGCGTGTAGTATATTATTTCATTAAAATACTTTGTTCTAATTGCATCTAATAGATGCACCTTTTCTGGGCAGCTGGGGGCTGTTGTTTTTAGGCTGGTGGGGCCCAAGATCAATGGCCCCTTACCCAGGGGTGGATTAAGGGTAGCCAGGGCCCGGGGCAGTTCAGACTCTGTGGGCCCCCCTCGTCACGTGACGGGGGTCACGAATCGTAGAGCCACACTCTACATAGAGAATAATGGGGCCTCCAGCACTGACCTCCACCCGCAGAGCCACACTCCACATAGAGAATAATGTAGCCTCCAGCACCGACCTCCACCCGCAGAGCCGCACTCCACATAGAGAGTAATGGAGCCTCCAGCACCGACCTCCACCCGCAGAGCCACACTCCACATAGAGAATAATGGAGCCTCCAGCACCGACCTCCACTTTTTTTTGCAGACGCCGGACAGGCATTTTTTCCATTTTGAAGCATCAGGCGGGATGCGGCGAAAAATGGAAAAACCGGACCCGGCGCCTGCTGCCACCGGATCTGGCTTTTTTCCCATAGACTTACATTATCGCCGCATTGCGCCTGACAGCCATGCGGCGTGTCTGGCTTTAGCCGGAAACGGCAAAAAATGCCTGTCCGGCGTCTGCAAAAACGTTCCATGCAACGTTTTTTGACAGCGCCGGACCGCTTTTTTGCAGAGCGCATGCGCGAAGACTCTCTTTCCCTCTCCCTCTCCTGCACCGTATCCGGCAAAAACAGATGATCCGGCGGGCTGCGGCTCCTACCGGATCAGGTTTGACAACTTTTCGCCACAGCCCGCCGGATTTAAAATCCGGAAATGTGACAGTAGCCTAAAGCCGGACACGCCGCATGGCCGTCAGGCGCAATGCGGCGATAATGTAAGTCTATGGGAAAAAAGCCGGATCCGGTGGCAGCAGGCGCCGGGTCCGGTTTTTCCATTTTTCGCCGCATCGCGCCTGATGCTTCAAAACGGAAATGTGAAAGTAGCCTTAGTCAGGTTGGTTGTCAAAAATAGGGGGGACCCGACGCTTTTTTTAATTTACTTAACTTATTAAAAAAAGTGTGGGGACCTGTCTATTCTTGAGAACCAACCTTGCTGAAGCTGACAGTTGAGGGCTACAGCCCCCAGCTGCAAGTTTGGTCTGGTTGGTTCACAAAATGAGGGGGACCCCACGTCAGGTTTTCATTCATTCTTCTCTCCTGCTCACTGTTGCCAGCAGAGCAGGAGAGAATGACAGCTGTGTTCAGCACCAGCCGCAGGGGAACAGTGTTTACTGTAGCACTTCTTCCCCAGCAGCGTCCGTGTGCAAGTGTTCAGCATTTTTGCGGACCGTGCACTCACACGAACACTGACATGTCTCTGTGTTTTTCACACGGACCGTGTGTCCGTGAAAACACGCTGACATGTGCAGAGACATTCATTTTAATGTGTCTACGTATGTGTTTCTCTGGGACGTGAGGAAACTGTCATCACGTACCGGAGCCACCGATGTGTGAAACCGACCTATAGCTTCCATACACATAAAGCTAAAGTCGGCAGGATCAGCCAACAATCTGACGTGTATTGGGGCTTCCCACCTATCCCTTGATAATTGATTTCAGGGGAGAGAAGGATCCGGCTTGTTGGAATTCCAGTAGTTGATCCTCTTGTTCGCTCTGAAGATAAGCTGCCACCAGTGGAGTTCGACACCTGTATGTAATAAGAGGGCACACTCACTCCTGTATGCCTCTACAGAAAAAAGGATCTGTCAAAAATGTTTTGCCCCATATATGAAGAAAAAAACATGGAACCAAAGCAGGCAGACATTGTGACTTAGGTCAGCGCTCAATGCTGCCATCACTAACCCATATCTGGAGACGGCTCAAGTAGGTGGATCTTACCTGGCTGCATTTATTGCCACAGAAGCACTACTCTACCTGAACCACAATTCTGAATTCAGCCACTTATGGGTAAGCATAAACCCTTTCACTACCCTGGGAGACTGTTGTGACCCAGGAATAAAACCAAAATGGCATTTCCTCTGCCCCACTTAACCATAATAAACAGACTCAGAAACCAAATGATGGGTGAAGGTCGGTCACAGCTTTATTGAATGTTTTCTTAACAATCATTTTAAAGGCACTTTACTTCTCTTAAGAACGCGCTCGCTACCAAATGCCCTGCTCTGTATTCGCAGGCAAGTCGGCCAGCGAGCCGTAACTTTGTGCCAATCCTTGTTTCACCGCCGCTGTGACTTGAAAACTATAATAAACAGAACAAAATGAACATTAGGAAATCATCATAACAAAAAAGGGGAGGGAGGGTGGGACAAGCACCTCCGGGATCCGGTCAAAAGGAAAGAGGGAGGGTAGCCACGGATTTGGTGCTATATAACCCCCAGGAAGGGGTTGTGCTAATCCCTACCCAATCCCATTAGCCCCCATACATAATACTCCGCCCCAGCATGACATGGGTGGGCGAGTTCAACTTTAACCCATAATGGAAGGGGAGGGGAGGAAAGGCGCCACAGTCAGGGGCACTCTCCTTAATCAGTACAGTGCCCACCAGACTGTTGTGACCCAGGAATGAAACCAAAATGGCATTTCCTCTGCCCCACTTAACCATAATAAACAGACTCAGAAACCAAATGATGGGTGAAGGTCGGTCACAGCTTTATTGAATGTTTTCTTAACAATCATTTTAAAGGCACTTTACTTCTCTTAAGAACGCGCTCGCTACCAAATGCCCTGCTCTGTATTCGCAGGCAAGTCGGCCAGCGAGCCGTAACTTTGTGCCAATCCTTGTTTCACCGCCACGGAGGATCCTGTTTTAAACAGGACTCCGACCCCCACCCATCAATAGCAAAGCTTGCTCCACTCCATCTTGCAGACCGGATAAGAAAATATCGAGCCCGATGTCATTCAGATGAACCCCGTCAGGCCTTAGCAGGGTGCTGTTATCCCCTTCCAGTTGCCTGTGTCGAATGACCACACCAAACCTCTCGCGTACAAACCGAGAAACACGGGCATTGATTGACCTCCTCGTGCGCTCGACTGCCATCCCATCACGAGCCCCTTGCCAAACCGCCCTCGGGACAATCTCAGACCATACTAGCACCAATTCCGGAAAAAAACTATGAAAGCGTTCCATGTCAGCTCGCATCATAGTTAAAAGTTCCGCCATCTTATACGAGCAAAGATCGTTACCCCCCGCATGCAAGATCAAAATAGTCGGCCCCCGAGCCCCTCTCGCGATCGAAACAACCTCGGGTAACACTTGCGGCCACTGCAAGCCCCTAATGCCTCTCCACATGAAAACGACGTCCCGGAATCCCAGATGCCGTCCTCCTGGGCGACACTCGGCCCGCTGTGCAGCCCAGAAAATATAGGAGTGTCCCAGCAACCAGACAGTCGGTCTGACGGAACCTGCAGGAAAAGAAAATTTTAATACAACAAATCCGGACGAATATAACGAGCAAAACACGCCGATCTCCATCTCCCTATCCTCTGGACTTCGGCATCAGGAAGGCCCTCCTTGGCCGCCTCCGTAGCGGCCCCAATGCGGAACGAATGAGTGCCATACTCACCAGCGGGAACTCCCAGCCCCTTCAAACATCTGGTAACCACAGTCTGGAATTGATACCTGGTTAAAGGTAGGTAATCTGCATGCGTGAAAAAGAAACTACCCCCTTTTCTAACAACCAAGTATGCTTTAAGCAACGCGACCGGACACATTGACGAATTGGCAGCATGCAGCAAAACCCAAGAACCCCGACCCAACGGATCTGTCTTTGATTTTCGAATTCTCACCCGCACCGAGTCCTCCAAAAAGACCACATCCTCAAACCGCAAACCACACCCCAAATCGAGCTTTGAACGCGGAACCAACTCCCCAACCCTTAAGGCTCCGAAAAAAGCTAAACCAAAAGCAGCGGACACAAGGGCTGCTTCAAAGACTGAACTACACACCTGATCCGCAATTGCAATAAGTCGACTAAGGAGAGCTAGGGACACCGGACGCTGACACTCAGTACTAGGCTGGACCCTCCTCCAACCCTTCATAGCCTGCCTAACAATAAAACATTTCGTAACATCAGACCAGCCTAACAGCTGAAAATGAAAAGCAACACCAGACAAACGTTGCTGTGCTGACGCACCCGACAAACCCTTACTATTCAACTGACACAAGAACTCAATCGTAACTTGTAATCGCGAATTCTCACACACCTGAACCGGTCTGCTACCTGCCAACTGACACCACTCCAACCATGCCTTACCATACGCTTGCCACGTCGACTGGGACACCGAGGAACGAACAAGGGACTTCAACTGTTCCCGATCACGTCCCACAGAATCGGCGGGCAACTGTAAACCTCCGGAAGGGCATGGAGACCAAGATCCAAGAAAACCTGTAAATCAAAAGAGTCAGAAGAGTTAGCAAACAAACCATCAGGGCCCTGTTCAAGTTGAGCCCGAAACCAAATGTTGAATTGCAAACAAAGCAGAGCCAGTCTACGAAGAAGAGCCAAAACCTGCGGGGACCTGGAAGACATGTGGTTAATACAGCGAACCACCCCAGGGTTACTTGACCTAAAATGAATCTCCTGATTACACAACAAACTACCCCACAACTCAATCGAAACGACGATTGGAAAAATCTCGCAAAGGGTTTTGTCATGGCCAAAACCCGACCTGGCCCAAAACTCCGGCCAAACCTCGCGACACAGTCGATGCTCAAATCTTGTCATGAAACCCACAACTCCGTCCTCCGATGCAAACAAATTTAAGTCATGTGCCGTCCGGCACGGTAACATGAAGCAAGTGTGACCGTTGAATGTTCATAAAAAAGAAAGCCACACCTCCAAATCTGCCTTCATGGCTCTTGTAACCCGCACCCTGTGGTGTGGGCTGGAGGCTCCTTTCGTAGCCAATGACAGTCGTCGTGAGAACGCCCTTCCCACCGGCATGACTCTGCACGCAAAAACCAACAACCCCAACAGTGATTGCATCTGCAAGAGGGTAACCTTTCGAACTGACAGGAAACCCTCAATCAGAGAGACCAATTTTTGAATCTTCTCAGCGGGTAGTCGATACACCATCGCTATCGTATCAATTTCAATGCCCAAAAAAGACAAAATTTGAACCGGGCCAATGGTCTTTTCTGGTGACAAAGGAACACCGAATTTCTGCGCAATTGACTTGAACGTGGAAAGAAGCTTATCACACACATCCGAGGAATTCGGACCAACAAAAAGGAAATCATCCAGATAGTGAGTGAGAGACCGCGTTCCCGACTCCCATCTCACTACCCATTCTAAAAAAGAACTGAAAAGTTCAAAATATAGCAAGAAATTGAACATCCCATGGGGAGACACATGTCAAAATAAAATTCCCCATCTACCTGACAACTCAACAGATGAAAACAATCCGGATGCACCGGCAACAATCGAAACGCCGAATCGATATCCGACTTGGCCAACCAAGCACCATCCCCTGCGATCCTAAGCAAAGCCACAGCCCTATCAAACGATGCATAGGATACTGACGCATCGTCGGGAGAAATACCATCATTCACCGAAAACCCCTTTGGGTGCGACAAGTGGTGAATCAAACGAAAGGAACCAGGATCCTTTTTCGGGACCACCCCCAAAGGTGACACCCTAAAATCCTGAAAAGGCGGGGATAAGAACGGACCGGCCATCCTACCCAGCGCTACCTCCTTCTGCACCTTCGCCAACAAAACATCTGAGTGATCACGGGCAGACTTCAAATTTGCCGAAAAACCGGGGGACCTATGCAATTTAAACGGAATGAAAAAACCTTCCGAAAACCCAAAACGCAGCTGACCCGCTGCCTCCTTGTTAGGATATCAGTCTAGCCACGGCTCCATCGCGACTACGCTCACCGGTGTCTTTCCTCTCATTTTGCTGTGGCTTGACCGGTAGCTTTCCCGCAGGACGGGAACACTTAGAGGCCGGGTGGGAGCCTCCACTGGCCGAACACTCATGCCGGAATTTACAAAGGCCGTAAAACCTACAGTGTCCCTCATTGAACAACCAACAGGCACCGGGTCTCCGCACGACCACTGAACTGGAACCCATTGAGCCTTGTCCAGCAGCCGCTGATGGAAAGGGATACTGCTTCTGAGTCATCATAAGACGCAACCACACCTCAGTCGCCTTAACCCCCCAGCCAATGTCTGGATGGAGGGCTAACCGTCTCCTGAATTCCTCATCATACCTCCACCACGCAGACCCACCGTGAGCCTTGTATGAATTGTAGATCATATCCTGATAGATAAACAGCTCAGAGCAGCGACCCGGGTGCTGCTGACCCATAATGCAACCCAACACAGCGAAAGCTTGCAACCAATTATTCATAGTTTTCGCCACCTTTTGGCGCACTCTCTCCGAAAACCTCTCAACCGGTCTCCTTTCCTTGTCCACAGTGTGTTGATCCACCGACACCAACGACCAAATATCTACATAATCATTGCTCCAAATCTTCTTCTTAGTGTCGTCATCTATGTGCGATCCCAGCGCACTAACCCCGCAGAACATGGTATCCTTATACACCCCCCCTAGCGGGGCGTCCACCTTATGACACTCCTTTGCTGTACCAGCCGTGGAGGGCAATTGCCCGATCAACGCTCTCAAGACAGATATCATAGCAGCATTATCCATACTTGAAGAACCCAATAGGGAACACTCACCCGGATTGACCGTTGGAGGAGGGACTCCCGCAGATGGAGGAACTCCAGCTCCCGGATAACCCGCCGTACTGTTGATGCCATAACTTGTAGCCTCAGGGGTTGCGCTCGACTCGACCAGGCTGTAAGTCCTTGAACGAGCCCTCGACTCCCGACGCTCGGGAGGAGGGCCTCGAACATGCTCGGGACTCGCAGACGCGCTGGACACCTCTGACAACGAAGATGGATAGCCACGTCTCGAGGACCGGGGACGACCACGGGAGGAACCTTTGTGGCCGGAGCGCCTAGATCTTTTATGACGCCGCTGCGAAGCATGGCGCCCATGGCGACGCAACTGCGGGGATGAAGAATAAGAGGAGGAGGATGAAGATCTCCGGCGTCTACGCCTGTCCCGCCTCCCCCTCAAGGGACCGTCATCTACAGGAGCAGCAGCCACTGAAACTTCCCCGCTACCACCAGGTACGGCAATAGCCGGAGCCGGGCCGCGAACGTCCTCATGAGCCCCCTCTCTATGCGGCGCAGGAGCGAGCACCCCGCCACTCAGCGTACCCGACCCCCCGGAGAAGGGGACGGCTGACTAACCCTAGCGACAGGTGTCTGTGATACACAGACCTGCCCCCGCTCCTCCACCCCAAGCACCAAGGGCCGCTCCGGCTGCTCGCTTATCTGCTCCCCTGCTGAAGCAGAGGAGGTCGCACTGTGCCTACCCCCCATAATTACACTCGCCGCCCCGGTCCGCTTAACCCCCCTGGGCTCCCCACCCTTCTCCCCTGCTGATAGCAACGTGGGCACCCGCCCCGAGGCCACTACGTCCCTGCCCCCCCGCCGCGATGCCACGCTGCACCTTCGCGCGCTTCTCCCACGTGCAGGAGCCCCTGCACAGTCAGCGCCGCCAGACCGGAAGTCGGGGGGCGGTAACTTCCGCCCAGCCGCGCGTCGCTGGGAAGCACCGGCCAACGCCGGCGAAGCGTCGCGCAGCCGCAGAGGAGGGCGGGTTTCCCGGGGGACCGCCTGCCTCCCCGCGACCCCGCCGCCGCCGGCTGTTCTTGCCGCGACCCGGAGGCGGCGGCCGGACCATAGCGCCATGAAGACGCGTCAAGACCGGGCACCCCATCAGAGGCCGGGGCCTGAGAGGCCGCCAGGTGAGCGCCGATCTCCGCCAGGACACCATGTAGCCAGGGCTCTCCCTCCTGTAAGACCCGCAGGCGCAATGCCTCCAACAGCGGGTCACTCATAATGCCGCCAGACAGTGCTTGTGACAAGCACCTCCGGGATCCGGTCAAAAGGAAAGAGGGAGGGTAGCCACGGATTTGGTGCTATATAACCCCCAGGAAGGGGTTGTGCTAATCCCTACCCAATCCCATTAGCCCCCATACATAATACTCCGCCCCAGCATGACATGGGTGGGCGAGTTCAACTTTAACCCATAATGGAAGGGGAGGGGAGGAAAGGCACCACAGTCAGGGGCACTCTCCTTAATCAGTACAGTGCCCACCATTATACTAAGAGGACTTTATATAGGTGAAAATAGATGTTAATATATCTAGATATCACTAGTGTAAGTTCTGAGGAAGGTCACAGACCGAAACGTCATCGTTTTTCATACACTATACTTTACTTCTAAATAAAACTTCAAAAGAGTACCAGATTCCACATTTTTTGTATTGTAAGGATTAGGACCCTATCCGTGAACCCAATACACACTAGGAGTGCTGTACTTCCCTCTACATATGGCCCCATTATTTGGCCTAGACAACTAATCAGGCTGTAGGGGTCACATGGAAAGCAAAGTCGCATAAGAGAGTGTTTAATTTTTTAAACAACGCTGCTGAAGACAAAAAAAATTGTCAGTGAGATCTGAAGGATTTAGCACGGGTCTACATGTGAGGACTTTACTGCAGATCATTTCCTCAACAAATCGCAATGTGTGAACATGCACTGATACAGATCCACCGGCAGTTACTCATCACTAATATAACACCAAGATTTATAATGATAGAAATGAACATTCAGCCCATAGTTCTCACAGTTTTATTAAAACACAAAGAATAACAAAAAGGAGAGAGGTATAAATATATTTATACATACAAATGTAGAATAAACTTCACAAAATACATAGAATAAAGCCAATTTGGACATTAGGGCCAATGCAAGCAAAAACCTCTTGTACCCGAGACCCCAATGCATGGGAGCCATCCAGATCTCCATGAAGGAGATTTCCCCTGCAGGGCTCCCAGCAAGACGATGGGGTGCCTGGAAAAAATGACGATAGGCCCAGGAGGAGCAAAGGTGCAGAAGCTGGGAAACCACACATTGTTCCCAAATGGCAATGGTGACAGATGGCATCTAGATCTTCTATCTGGATGTGTGACGAGGAAAGGAATAGTGCAAGGATAGGAGAAACGCTGCAGCAAGAGAGCCCGCAGCAATGGCAACACCGGCAGGAGTCCAGAAAAATTAAAAAAGAGAAAAAAAAAAAAAAAAAGGTGAAAACTGCAGGAGGGGACATAAATCCAACCCCCGTCATCCACTGACCCCAGGCTGGAGTATCATGGCACCCTGTAGGCAGAACAAAATGTGTAATCTGTTTGCAATAAAACCATTATTTTGCAAGACTACCCAGCATCATTGGAGCAGAAGCCAGCTGAGGTTGAGCAGAGCCTAGAAAGAAAGAAAAAAAGAATCGGTCAGAGGGAAGGGAATCTGGGTGGGCTCCATAACACAGAAAAGGGTCGAAAGGCGCGGAAAAAAGAAAAAATGTCCGGGAGGTGCGGGGAGAAAAAGGGGCCGGGAGCCCCAGGAAAGAAAAAAAATAAAGGTTCGGGAGGCACGGGGAGAAAGAGGGGCCGGGAGCCTCAGGAAAGAAAAAAATAAATAAAGGGCCGGAAGGCACGGGAAAAGAAAAAGGTCCAGGTGGCGCAGGGAAAAAAAAAAAAGAAAAGGGCGTGAGGCACAGGAAAACAGGGCGGGGAGACACGGGATCTCCAGCATACAGACCAACGCAAGTAACAGCACCTCCTCCTTCCCCATGCAGACCACCCAGCATGCAGCTCCACGCAAGTGCCTTATGCAAGTAACAGGACCCTTTCCTTCCCCACGCAGACCCCCAACCCCATGCAAGTAAAAGGACCCCCTACTTCCCCACACAGACCCCCAGCACGCTTCCTCCACTTGGTGGAGAGATGACAAATGATGAATTGGCATCCAAAGAGGTCACTACTGTGGATGGCACTGTGAAAAAAGATGGAGGAAACCCACAACACCTAAAAGACAATAAAGACAATTTTTTAAGAAAAACACTGCCTAAGGCTATGTGCACACGTAGTTGCCAGTGCTGCGGATTTTTCAGAGCGGATTTTGAAAAATCCGCAGGTCAAAATGCCTGCGGTTTACCTGCGGATTAGCCCTGCGGTTTCACACCTCACAATGGTGAAGATGTGAAACTGCAGCAGAATCCGCACAAAGAATTGACATGCTGCGGATTGTAACCCGCAGCAAATCCGCATGGAAAAATCCGCAGCATGTGCACAGCAGAAACTGCTGCGGACCTGCAGGGCCAGCGGATCCGCAGCAGAATCCGCAACGTGTGCACATAGCCTAAGGCTACCTTCAGACTTACGTTATGAGGGACAGTGCAGGGCCGCCGCTAAGCTCCGCCCCACCTCCTCCGCTCAGCTCCTCCTATGGGCGCATGCGACCGGCGTACGCTATATTTAGCTTTGGGTACGCTGACCGTGCGCTGGTCTGCTTTTGCCGGTGCATCGCCCATAGGAGGAGCTGACCGGAGGAAAGTAGCCCAAGTTGTACAAAAAGACATGGCTGCACCTCCCAATATTCACACCTTGATCTAATGCCCATCAGCAAAAATGTACAAACTGAACATGAGGTTATTACTTTACATTGTGATCATTGCGGTAGGGCGAGGGCGAGCACCAGCGCACCCGGCAGGGAGAGTAGCAGCGCACTTCCTTCCCTAGGCACGCCCCGAGCACACAGTCCCATGCAAGCAACATCACCCCCTTCTCCCCAGGCAGACACCCCTCCAGCATGCAGCCGCATGCAAGCAACATCACCCCCTTCTCCCCAGGCAGAACCCTCCTCCAGCATGCACTTGCAGCCCCATGCAAACATCACCCCTTTCTCCCCAGACAGACCCCCCCTTCAGCATGCAAATGCAGCCCCATGCAAGCAACATCACCCCCTTCTCCCCAGGCAG
The DNA here is from genome assembly GCF_039654945.1 of Dendrobates tinctorius. Lineage (NCBI taxonomy): Eukaryota > Metazoa > Chordata > Amphibia > Anura > Dendrobatidae > Dendrobates > Dendrobates tinctorius. The sequence continues at coordinate 2,090,451 of NW_027361979.1, read as the reverse complement.
ACACCCCTCCAGCATGCAGCCCCATGCAAGCAACATCACCCCCTTCTCCCCAGGCAGAACCCCCTTTCAGCATGCAAATGCAGCCCCATGCAAGCAACTTCACCCCCTTCTCCCCAGGCAGACCCCCCTCCAGCATGCACATGCAGCCCTATGCAAGCAACATCACCCCTTTCTCCCCAGGCAGACCCCCCCAGCATGCACATGCAGCCCCATCACCCCCTTCTCCCCAGGCAGACCCCCCCTATAGCATGCACATGCAGCCCCATGCAAACAACATCACCTCCTTCTCCCCAGGCAAACCCTCCCCTCCAGCATCCAGCCCTATGCAGGCAACATCACCCCCTTCTCCCCAGGCAGAACCCTCTTCCAGCATCCAGCCCTTCTCCCCAGGCAGACCCCCCCCCTCCAGCATCCAGCCCCATGCAGGCAACATCACCACCTTACCCAGGCAGAACCCTCCTCCAGCATGCAGCTCCATGCAAGCAACATCACCACCTTCTCCCCAGGCAGAACCCCCCTCCAGCATGCAGCCCCATGCAAGCAACATCACCCCCTTCTCCCCAGGCAGAACCCCCCTCCAGCATGCAGCCCCATGTAAGCAACATCACCCCCTTCTCCCCGGGCAGACCCCTCTCCAGCATGCAGCCCCATGCAACATCACCCCCTTCTCCAGAGGCAGACCCCCCTCCAGCATGCACATGCAGCCCCATGCAAACAACAGCCCCCCTCTCCCCAGGCAGACCCCCCTCCAGCATCCAGCCCTATGCAGGCAACATCACCCCCTTCTCCCCAGGCACCACCCTCCTCCAGCATGCAACCCCATACAAGCAACATCACCCCCTTCTCCCCAGGCAGAACCCCCCCTCCAGCATGCATCCCCATGCAAGCAACATCACCCCCTTCTCCCCAGGCAGACCCCCCCTCCAGCATGCACATGCAGCCCCATGCAAGCAACATCACCCCCTTCTCCCCAGGCAGACCCCTGTTATGAATAAGTCACCGTAGGTGGCAAAAGCAGAAATACAAGCTAAGTCCAGAAAACCAGAGAAGTTGGCAACTATCAGATTGCAGACCCCTGAACCTATCAACACAACTAGAAGTAGCCGTGGGGGGTTCCTACGATGCCCTAGACCCCTCGATCACAGCCGGAGAATTACATAGGCCTAAAGAAAGAAAGGGGAAATCTAAACTGCCCCAGAGCAGACCCCAAAGCAATAGGCAGCCCCCAACATATAATGACGGTGAAGCAAGATGAAAATACTAACACAGACAGAAAGATAGACTGAGCAAAGACGGGGCCCAAAACTACCTAGATAGGAAAGGACAGGAAGGCTGCTGTCTGCAATCTGCCAAAACCCTATCAAAGACATAAGCCACCAAGCTGATATGAAAAAGGCCCTGAAGCAGCTAGGCTTCAAAAACTAAATCAGCACTCAGGTATTTTCAGAAGACAGAGCAAAATGAATTCAGCACACCCCAGCAGGGAATGGCAGAAATCCAGAAAAACAAAGCAAAACAAAGTCAAAGCACAAAAGCAAAAGGCCGAGCAGCAAACTTAGCTTTAGAGGAGCAGGAATTCAGACTGGTCTCCAAGGATCCCACAGAGAAATCACCCGCAGGGCAGAAGGGCGTCAGCAGCCTTATATCCAGTCAGTAACTCCACTCAGCCAGTCATCATCAGGGAGTTCCTCGGGCCTCAGCACTGAAGGGGAAAATGAACTCACAACAGACCCCCCCTCCAGCATCCAGCCCTATGCAGGCAACTTCACCCCCTTCTCCCCAGGCAGAACCCTCCTCCAGCATGCAGCCCCATGCAAGCAACATCACCCCCTTCTCCCCAGGCAGACCCCCCCTCCAGCATCCAGCCCTATGCAGGCAACATCACCCCCTTCTCCCCAGGCAGACCCCCCCTCCAGCATGCACATACAGCCCCATGCAAGCAACATCACCCCCTTCTCCCCAGGCAGCAGGGGCGTATCCAGGGGGGGAGCCGGGGCATTTGCCCTGGGCGCAGCCCACAGAGGGTCGCCATCGAGCCGTCTGATGCGGCGGTCCAGAAGGAGGCTCCCCGTTGGCGGCATTCTGCCGCCCCCCACACTTGGATTCTCCAGTTCTCTAAGCCGGCTGTCAAACTGACAGCCAGCTCAGAGAAAGTGCTGCGCGTCGGTTCTCAAGGATTGTACTAGCGTCTTCAGACGCTAGTACACTCACTTGCTGATCCCTAAGCCCTGACGCCGCCGGCACTTCCGCATCAGTGAAGCGCCAGCAGCGTGTCAGGTCACATGATCACGCTGCTGACGTCACTCGCCGGCTCTTCAGAGGCGAAGACAACAGGGCAGGCAAGCAGTGAGGCAGCGTTGTGGTTGGTGGTAAGTGCTCCAGCCCCATACAGGGCAATGGAGCTGAAGACACCAAAGAAGATTTAAGAAATGTAAGGACATGACCTAGGGGCAAGAAAGGGATGTTTGGGGTCAGAGATACTATATGGAGTCAGCGCAAGGGAATGTGTGAGATTGGGGGATGGGTGCAGTCTCATGGATAGGGAGGGAGCAGGGGAGTAAATTGAGGACAGTGTGTGAGGAGCAAGGTCAGAGTGCAGACAGATGTGTGTGGTGGAGAAATATCAGGATCATATGGGGGGTGAGGGGGGAGAAATATGAGGAACATGTGGGGGAGCAAGGAGGTAGAACTATGAGGAACATATGGGGGCGAGGGGGGAGAAATATGAGGAATATATCGGGGGGCGAGGGGGGAGAAATATGAGGAACATATGGGGGCAGAAATCTGAGGACATTATGGGGGCCAGAGGCATTTCTGGGGGGGGGCAACTGGCAGAGAGGCACATTCGGGCCACCAGTGTCTCCCCTGGCGGCTGCATTCTGCAGCCCCACAGCCTGGGAGTCGGCCGCTCTTTGTGTTGGTTGTCAAGCTGACAGCCGATGCAGAGAAGCTGCAGTGCGCCGGCTCCCAGGGATCAATTGTACTCGCGTCTGTACAGATGCCAGTACAATTGAAGCTCTGACAGCCAGGTCAGAGCGACGCCAGCAACGTGATCATGTCATGTGATCACGCTGCTGACGTCACTCGCTGGCACACAGAGCGAACACTGGTGGTAAGGGCTCATACCCACTTGCGAGAGACTCGCACGATTCTTGTGCGAATCTCTCGCATGAAACCTGGGACTGCCGCCCGCACTCAGACCAGAGTGAGCGGCTACATGTATTTCTATGTAGTCGCACGCTCCGGTCCCAGTGGCAGTGCCGGGTCTCTCGCAAGTGAGAGTGAGCCCTAAGTGTGCTCCACTGAGGAGCTGAAGAAACCACTGAAGATGGGGGGTGGGATTTGGAGTGGGAGGTTACTTAATGTGTGGGAAGATTTGAAGTGGGGATTGGGGGGGATTTCATGTCTGGGGGGATTTGGAGTGGGGATGAGGGGTACTTAATGTGTGTGGGGGATTTGGCATGGGGATGGGAGGATTTAATGTGTGGTGGTATTTGGAGTGGGGATGAGGGGTACTTAATGTGTGTGGGGGATTTGGCATGGGGATGGGGGGATTTGGCATGGGGATGGGAGGATTTAATGTGTGGTGGTATTTGGAGTGGGGATGAGGGGTACTTAATGTGTGTGGGGGATTTGGCATGGGGATGGGGGGATTTGGCATGGGGATGGGAGGATTTAATGTGTGGTGGTATTTGGAGTGGGGATGAGGGGTACTTAATGTGTGTGGGGAGATTTGAGGACACAAAATGAAGAGTATGTATGAGGGGATGGGTGCAGACAGTATGGGGAGCAAACGGGTAAATGTATGTGGACACAGTATGAGTAGCGATGGGAAAAATGTATGTGGACACAGTATGGGGAGTGAGGGTGATGGGATGTGTGCAGACACAGTATGGAGAGTCGGGGGTATGTGTGAGCACAGTATGGAGAGTGAGGGGGTAAATATATGAGGAGACAGTATGGTGAACAGGTGGATGTTAGAGGAGACAGTATGAGGAGGGAGGGGAATATTTTCAGGCGACATTATATTGCAGATATTTTTATTCAGGAGCATTATAATGACACTTCTATCTTTAAGGACGTCGTGTGGAGAGTTGGTGCAGAAGACCGGAGAAGATGGAAGTCTGCAGAGATGAGATGTGGATGAGAAAACTTATCATGGGTTCTGGACAAGAAGAAAAGAAGGAGAACGACTCCAGAGATGGCATCATCTATAAGGTACCTGGATGTAAATGTTATTTGTGATACTGACTAATTCTCATGCTTTCATTTATGTTAGGAGCAATAAAGGAGTTGTCCAGGTTTTTGCTGAGTCTGCAGTCATTCCTTGTGACTGCAGACTTCTGAATTCTCACAGTGCCCACTGAAGGCTGTTAGGATTCTAGCATGCTGGTAATTTACATACATGCGATCACATGCTGACTAGACATGTGTGGCCTCACTCAATGAAAATGAACGGAGCGAGGCCGGGCACATCTAGTCGGAATGTGGCCAGAAGTATATAAATCACATACTTGTGCTGACATGACCGTGTACTCTTGCCACCAGTACGGGAGAATCCTAAATATGTGCAGTGCATTCATTGTGAGAGTTCAGAAGCTGCAATGTCAGAATTCAGCTCTGCAGGTTCCAGTAGTCATCACATGGACACTTCACTCATGTGCGATTTTAATACTTATGGTCCTGTGACAGCGAGCTTCTCATCCTGCTTTTTCAGTTTTTCACTGAACATTGAGAGCATTAGGGAGAGTATGGCTAAGTGTGGAAATCGCATGTGTGCGGGGCAGGGGGGGGGGGCGCCGAACCAAATTCTTGCCCCGGGTGCCAGAAAGCCTAGATACACCTCTGCCAGGCAGAACCCCCCCCCCTCCAGCATGCAGCCCCATGCAAGCAACATCACCCCCTTCTCCCTAGGCAGACCCCCCCTCCAGCATGCACATGCAGCCCCATGCAAGCAACATCACCCCCTTCTCCCAAGGCAGACCCCCCTCCAGCATCCAGCCCCATGCAAGCAACATCACCCCCTTCTCCCCAGGCAGACGCCCCCTCCAGCATGCACATGCAGCCCCATGCAAGCAACATCACCCCCTTCTCCTGAGGCAGACCCCCCTCCAGCCCCATGCAAGCAACATCACCCCCTTCTCCCCAGGCAGACACCCCCTCCAGCATCCAGCCCTATGCAGGCAACATCACCCCCTTCTCCCCAGGCAGACCCCCCCCCAGCATGCACATGCAGCCCCATGCAAGCAACAGCACCCCCTTCTCCCCAGGCAGACCCCCCTCCAGCATCCAGCCCCATGCAAGCAACATCACCCCCTTCTCCCCAGGCAGACTCCCCCTCCAGCATCCAGCCCCATGCAAGCAACATCACCCCCCTTCTCCCCAGGCAGACTCCCAGCTTGTGCATAAACATCCACTTACCTGATCTGTGACCCCAAAATACTCCAAATCCCGCCATGACACCCACAGCTTCCTGGTGTCTGCTTTCAGTGCTCACTGCTCTATGGAAGAGGTCACGCCCCTTCTGGTCACATGGGCGTGACGTCAGCAGAGGTCCTTTAGCCTACTTGGATTTAGCTTCTACCCTACCGAATCGGAAGGGTTGAGCCTAGACTGTATGGGCTCCTTCCAGGTGCCTGACTGCAGCCCATACAGTCTAGCCGGCTCACTACTGAAGATGCTAGACTGTATGTGCTCCTTCCAGGTATATATTCTGGAAGATAGCAGACATTATGGGCTGCTGCCTGACCCTAACTGCAGCCCATACATGACACTAGAATGTATGTGCTCCTTCAAGGTATAAATTATTAAAGTCAGCCGGATACATGGGCTCCCTCGAGGTCCTAACTGCAGCCCATACAGTCTAGCCGGCTCACTTGTGAAGATGCTAGACTGTATGGGTTCCTTCCAGGTATATATTCTGGAAGATAGCAGACATTATGGGCTGCTGCCTGGCCCTGACTGCAGCCTATACATGACACTAGAATGTATGTGCTCCTTCAAGGTATAAATTATTAAAGCCAGCCGAATATATAGGATCCTTCCAGGTCCTAACTGCAGCCCATACAGTCTAGCCGGCTCACTACTGAAGATGCTAGACTGTATGGGCTCCTTCCAGGTATATATTCTTGAAGATAGCAGACATTATGGGCTGCTGCCTGACCCTGACTGCAGCCCATACATGACACTAGAATGTATGTGCTCCTTCAAGGTATAAATTATTAATGCCAGCCGAATATATGGGCTCCTTCCAGGTGCCTTGTTGCAGCCCATACAGTCTAGCCGGCTCACTGGTGAAGATGCTAGACTGTATGGGCTCCTTCCAGGTTTATTTTCTTGAAGATAGCAGACATTATGGGCTGCTGCCTGGTCCTAACTGCAGCCCATACAGAATGTATGTGCTCTTTCAAGGTATAAATTATTAAAGCCAGCCAAATATATAATCTCCTTCCAGGTCCTAACTACAGCCCATACAGTCTAGCTGGCTCACTACTGAAGATGCTAGACTGTATGGGCTCCTTCCAGGTCCTAACTGCAGCCCATACAGTCTAGCTGGCTCACTACTGAATATGCTAGACTGTATGGGCTCCATGAGGTCTATATTATTGTAGATACGTGCTCCTGTCGGCTACATATTATTGTAGATATAGACTGTATGGGCTCCTGTCAGGTATATATTATTGTAGATATAGACTGTACGGGCTCCTGTCAGGTATATATTACACAAACAGAAGGCACAGAATAACAAATGTGTAGAAATACCTTGCAGTAAGACATATGACAGCAGTCAGCAAGTGCTGATAAAAAGATGACAACAAATAAAGGGTATTTAGTCGATACTTTTTTTGCAAAAAAATGTATACCAAGCTGCTCCACCTCGTCAAGGTAATCCTTATTGAAGCAGTCCCTATCTAATGTATTTAAAACCTGAACATATGAACAGTGTCTAAATTAACAGGATTAAGACAGGTGCTTTCTAGTATGGGCACGTGGTGTAAGACAGCTCTTTATGTGCATGTCACACAAAAGAGGGGTGGGTCTCTCAAATCAAGCACGAAAAAAAATAACTGGATTAAAAACACGTGATATGTACACATGTGTGAACAAGTCAGTTGGACACTTCACACCACCCACTAGCTGAAACACAAACAGAAGGCACAGAATAACAAATGTGCAGAAATACCTTGTAGTAAGACATATTACAGTAGTCAGCAAGTGCTGATATAAAGATGACAACAAATGCAGGGTATTTAGTCGATACTTTTTTTGCAAAAAAAAATGTATACCAAGCTGCTCCACCTCGTCAAGGTAACCCTTATTGAAGCAGTCCCTATCTAATATATTTAAAACCTGAACATATGAACAGTGTCTAAATGAACAGGATTAAGACAGTCATATGTCTTACTGCAAGGTATTTCTGCACATTTGTTATTCTGTGCCTTCTGTTTGTGCTTCAGCTAGTGGGTGGTGTGAACAGTGTCTGACCCAGTGTTTTTAATCCAGTTGTTTTCATGTTTATGCATGATTTGAGAGACCCCACCCCTCTTTTGTGTGACATGCACATAAAGAGCTGTCTTACACCACGTGCCCGTACTTGAAAGCACCTGTCTTAATCCTGTTCATTTAGACACTGTTCATATGTTCAGGTTTTAAATACATTAGATAGGGACTGCTTCAATAAGGGTTACCTTGACGAGGTGGAGCAGCGTGGTATCCATTTTTTTGCAAAAAAAGTATCGACTAAATACCCTGTATTTGTTGTCATCTTTTTATCAGCACTTGCTGACTACTGTCATATGTCTTACTGCAAGGTATCTCTGCACATTTGTTATTCTGTGCCTTCTGTTTGTATTTCAGCTAGTGGGTGGTGTGAACAGTGTCCGACAGACTTGTTCACATTTGTGCATGTCACATGTGTTTTTAATCCAGGTATATATATTATTGTAGATAGACTGTATGGGCTCCTGTCAGGTGTATATTATTGTAGATACAGACTGTACGGGCTCCTGTCAGGTATATATTATTGTAGATGTAGACTGTATGGGCTCCTGTCAGGTATATATTATTGTAGATATAGACTGTACAGGCTCCTGTCAGGTATATATTATTGTAGATATGGACTGTACGGGCTCCTGTCAGGTATATATTATTGTAGATACAGAATGTATGAGCCCCTGTCAGGTATATATTAGTGATATCAGAATGTATGGGCCTGTCAGGTATACAGCTGTGCTCAAAAGTTTACATAGCCCGGCAGAATTATTGCTTTCTTGGCCTTTTTTCAGAGAATATGAATGATAACATCAAAACTTTTTCTCCACTCATGGTTAGTGTTTGGGTGAAGCTATTTATTGTCATACTACTTTGTTTTCTCTTTAATTATAATGATAACCCAAAACATCCAAATCACCCTGATCATAGTTTACATACCACATTTTTTGTAATACCATGTATTGCCCCCTCTAATATCAATTGACTACTTGAAGTAGTTTGTGGTAGTTATGGATAAGGTTCTTTATTTTCCCAGATGGTAAAGCTGACCACTCTGACCATCAAAAAGTTTTGATGTTATCATTCATATTCTCTGAAAAAAGGCCAAGAAAGCAAAAGTTCTACGGCGGTATGTAAACTTTTGAGCACAATTGTATCAGTGATGACATCGGAATGGAGTATATATAAAGAGAGAAAAAAGACTCTGCATCACCATTAAAAAATAGAAATAAACTAAAAACTTTATTCAAAACATTAAAATCATGAAAAATAACGCCCACAGGTAACAGCTCTATCAGTGATCTCCTGCCCACACTGAAAAAATATTGCAACATTTGTTAATAGTGAGCTGTACTGCAGGTTGTGAGTTCAGAAGCAAGGATATAAGTACAGAGATGCATTGTAAATAGCAATGTATCTCTATGTTCCTATATTGTACAGTTGAAGAAAATATATTTTTTTATATAAAATAAACTTAAAAAAAATGCCAATTTCAATAACCTTTTCATCCCCCCCCAGTATTTTTTAACTTTAATGACCAGACCACTCCTAGGAAGTTTCACCACTGTACCATGTTTTCTGCATTTGTGGATAATGGGTCTCACTGTGGTTCGCTGGAATATCAAAGCTTTAGAAATGGCTTTATAACCTTTTCCAGACTGATAGATCTGAATTACTTTCCATCTCATTTGTTCATGCATTTCTTTGGATCGCAGCATGATGTCTACCTTTTGAGGATCTTTTTGTTTACTTCACTTTGTCAGGCAGGTCCTATTTAAGTGATTTTTTTGATTGAGGATAGGTGTGGCAGTAATCAGGCCTGGGTAGGGCTAGGGAAACTGAACTTTGCTTTTCGAAGATGTGACAAACCACAGTTACAAAAAAAGTAGGGGGCAATAACTTTCACACAGGGCCCTGTATTTTCTTCCCAATTAATAATAAAGACCTTCATTTACAAATAGAATTTTGTGTTTACTTGTGCTATCTTTGTCAAATATTTTAATTTGTTTGTTACTCTGAAACATTTAAGTATGACAAACATGCAAGAGAGTAAAAAACCAGGAGGGGTGGGCAAAAAGTATTTCACATCACTGTACATTACCGGACCACACAGATCTTTATATGAAGCATGTACCCACCACATCTCCTGTATATACAGTAATGACCCCCTACAAATAGTGACTTAACCCCTTCCTGACCAGTGGCAGCGTATGCATCATGAAAGTCGGTGCCAATCCGACGAATGACATATGCTGTGTCATGGATTTAAAGCCCCCCTGCGGGTCGGGTGACCAGGGTCAATGAAAGGTCACTCAACCCGCAAATACAGGGGGTTTTGTACTTCACCACAGGGGGGTGGCTTCGCCCCCACGTGGCTACGATCGCTCTGATTGGCTGTTTCACTTTTAACAGCCACTCAGAGCGATAGTAATATTTCAATGAAATTTGATGAAATATTACAAACCAGCCATGGCCGATGCTGCAGTAGCATTGAACATGGCTGGAGACACTGATCTGACCCCCCCACACGGTTAACGGGGGCGATCTGCCCCCCGCCGCTGAATGACAGCAGCGATCGGCTGCCGCTGTCATCATCTGCTCCCCCCGCCTTCTGATTACCTCCCCTCCCACCCCTCCCCTGGTACCTTTCCGAGTGCCGCTCCCGGTGTCCCGCGGTCCTGGATCATGTGCACCGCCATCTTAGAAAATGGTGGGCGCATGCGCAGTGCACCCGCCAGAATCTGCGGCTGCAGATTTCATTCATTCATTTTGATCACTGTGATAAACTTTAACAGCGATCAAAGTAAAATAAAAAGTAAATACCCCCCCCTTTATCACCCCCATAGGTAGGCACATATAATGAAATAAAGAAAATATTTTTATTTTTCCATTAGGGTTAGAATTAGGGTTAGGTTTGGAAATTAGGGTTAGGGTGGAATTAGGGTTAGGGTTGGAATTAGAGTTAGGGTGCAACTAGGGTTTGGGTTGGAATTAGGGTTAGGGGTGTGTTGGGGTTAGGGTTAGGCTTGTGGTTAGGGTTGGGATTAGGGGTGTGTTGGGGTTAGGGGTGTATTGGGATTAGGGTTGGAGTTAGAATTGAGGGGTTTCCACTGTTTAGGCACATCAGGGGGTCTCAACGCGACATGGTGCCACCATTGATTCCAGCCAAGTTTGCGTTCAAAAAGTCAAACGGTGCTCACCCCCTTCCAAGCCCCGACGTGTGCCCAAACAGTAGTTTACCCCAACATATGGGATATCAGCGTACTCAGGAAAAATTGCACAACAACTTTGGGGGGCTAATTTCTCCTATTACCCTTAGGAAAACAAAAAAGAGTGTGCTAAAAAATCATTTTTGAGGAAAAAAATAATTTTTTATTTTCACTGCTCTGTGTTATAAACTTTTGTAAAGCACTTGGGGTTTCAAAGTGCTCACCAGACATCTAGATATGTTCTTTAAGGGGTCTAGTTTCCAAAATGGTGTAACTTGTGGGGGTTTTCACTGTTTAGGCACACAGGGGCTCTCCAAACGTGACATGGCGTCCAATAATGATTGGAGCTAATTTTCCATTCAAAAAGTCAAATGGCGCTCCTTCCCTTCTGTGCACCAAAACAGTGGTTTATGACCACATATGAGGTATCCGTGAACTCAGGAGAAATTGCCCAACACATTTTAGGATCCATTTTATCCTGTTGCCCATGTGAAAATGAAAAAACTGAGGCTAAAAAAATTTTTTTTGTGAAAAAAAGAATTTTTTTTAAGGATCAATATGTGAAGCACCTGGGGGTTCAAAGTGGTGACTATGCATCTAGATAAGTTCCTTGGGGGGTCTAGTTTCCAAAATGGGGTCAGTTGTGGGGGAGCTCCAATGTTTAGGCACACAGGGGCTCTCCAAACGCGACATGGCAACCACTAAATATTCCAGCATATTTTCCATTCAAAAAGTCAAATGGCGCTCCTTCCCTTCTGAGCCCTGCTGTGCACCCAAACAGGTATCCATGTACTCAGGTGAAATCGCCCAACAAATTTTAGGATCCATTTTATCCTGTTGCCCATGTGAAAATGAAAAAATTGATGCTAAAAGAAAATTTTTGTTGGAAAAATTAAAATATCCATTTTTTCCTTCCACATTGCTTTAGTTCCTGTGAAGCACCTGAAGGGTTAATAATCTTCCTGAATGCAGTTTTGAGTAGCTTGAGGGGTGCAGTTTTTAAAATGGTGTCACTTTTGGGTGTTTTCTGCCATATAGACCCCTCAAAGTGACTTCAAATGTGAGGTGGTCCCTAAAAAATGTTTTTTTTTGTAAATTTTGTTGTAAAAATGAGAAATCACTGGTCAACTTTTAACCCTAATAACTTCCTAACAAAAAAATTTTTGTTTCCAAAATTGTGCTGATGTAAAGTAGACATGGGGGAAATGTTATTTAGTAACTATTTTGTGTCACATAACGCTCTGGTTTAACAGAATAAAAATTCAAAATTTGAAAATTGCAAAATTTTCGCCAAATTTCTGATTTTATCACAAATAAACGCAAAAATTATCAACCTAAATTTACCACTAACATGAAGCCCAATATGTCACGAAAAAAAAATCTCAGAATCGCAAGGATCTGTTGGAAGTGTTCCAGAGTTATTACCTCATAAAGGGACACTGGTCATAATTGCCAAAAATGGCCTGGTCATTAAGGTCAAAATAGGCTTGGTCATGAAGGGGTTAAGATAGAATGACCAACTTTCTACTCTGCTTTCTGTGCCACTTTGAGGCATGGCAGGCACAACGTAGGAACGTCCCTCACGTGTGGCCTGAGGCACGGTCTCGAAAGGTCCCTCACGTGTGGCCTGAGGCACGGTCTCGAAAGGTCCCTCACGTGTGGCCTGAGGCACGGTCTCGAAAGGTCCCTCACGTGTGGCCTGAGGCACGGTCTCGAAAGGTCCCTCACGTGTGGCCTGAGGCACGGTCTCGAAAGGTCCCTCACGTGTGGCCTGAGGCACGGTCTCGAAAGGTCCCTCACGTGTGGCCTGAGGCACGGTCTCGAAAGGTCCCTCACGTGTGGCCTGAGGCACGGTCTCGAAAGGTCCCTCACGTGTGGCCTGAGGCACGGTCTCGAAAGGTCCCTCACGTGTGGCCTGAGGCACGGTCTCGAAAGGTCCCTCACGTGTGGCCTGAGGCACGGTCTCGAAAGGTCCCTCACGTGTGGCCTGAGGCACGGTCTCGAAAGGTCCCTCACGTGTGGCCTGAGGCACGGTCTCGAAAGGTCCCTCACGTGTGGCCTGAGGCACGGTCTCGAAAGGTCCCTCACGTGTGGCCTGAGGCACGGTCTCGAAAGGTCCCTCACGTGTGGCCTGAGGCACGGTCTCGAAAGGTCCCTCACGTGTGGCCTGAGGCACGGTCTCGAAAGGTCCCTCACGTGTGGCCTGAGGCACGGTCTCGAAACGTCCCTCACGTGTGGCCTGAGGCACGGTCTCGAAACGTCCCTCACGTGTGGCCTGAGGCAAATGTGAACATCTTATACTCACCTACAGGGCGGTCTGGAATTATGTTTGTCATTGTTCTTCTTCCAGTACAGTCGTCCTTCCCGTGGATGATGCATCCTACATCATCCACACAACCTCCTCCATGACGCTTCTGTGCAGGAACACGTCTCTGCCCTGCCGATCACAAAGAGCAAAGTATTGCAAAGCGCAGAGAGAAGTCAGTCTGCAGTGGAGCGCGATGGAAGACACTGTGTGGATGGACTTAGGATGCGTCGTCGACTCAAGGATAGGAGGAGGCACCGGATTAAGACTAGCGAAGTCCATTGGATGAGGCTGCCCCGCAGGCAAATCTAATAAAAAAAAAAAAAAACTAAGTTATGCAGATTGGCATTCTAGAATGTGGTGTATATATAAGGGCATTCAGATAGTGGACGTGCTTTATAAAATGCTGTATATAGAGGGTATATAGGTAGTGGTCGTACTATATATACAGCATTCTAGAATGCTGTATATGGCGACATACAGAAGTGGTAGCACTTTATACGGGGGGGGGGTCATAAACTATGATTGAATACCCTGTAGTAAATAAACAGCAATAATGCATGAAAATATAAGGTACTTGGTTATCATGCTCGATTTAGATAGCAAGAGCCATAAGCCATCTACCACATCACAGTGACCCTAATTGGGACAGTGATAACTAATATTAAAAACCTTTATGTGGTTTCCCATTCCTGTGTGTCCACTATTTGGGCCTAATCCTTCTCAGTCCTTATCCACAAGCAAGTCACAGGACAAAGCGGTAAGGTTTTTAACATTAGTTAGGACTGTCCCAATTAAGTCACCGTGAAGTGGTGGGATGGCTTTGGCTTTTTTTTTTTTTTTAATAAAGAACATGTTAACTAAATCCCCTATATTATTTTCATGCACTGTGCCATTTACTGCAGGGTATTCAATCATGTTTGCGTTTTTTTTCTGTTCAGTGGCCAGTGTGAACGTGCGCTTACACGCTCCATGCACACCAGATTGTATCATTTTTTATGTGGAATCCTAGTGACATGTTCCCTTTAGGCAGGCTTACATCTATGCAGCTTGTACAAGTGAACTTCACTGTCTCAAAAGTGGTTTACCTGTCTAAGGCTAGTTTCACTCTAACGTATCTACACGCAGCGCACGGCGCCGCTAAGCCCCGCCCGTCATCTCCTACTATCGCACATCGCTGCATGCGATCTGCGCACCCTACCTTTAGCATAGGATGCGTAGACCGTGCGCTAGTAGGATTTTGCGTGCGCTGCGCCCTTTTGACGGCGCACCGAACGCACCATGTTGCATTTTGGAGCGCTCGGCGCACCGTCAAAAGAGCGCAGCGCACGCAAAATCCTACTAGCGCACGGTCTGCGCACCCAATGCTAAAGATAGGGTGCGCAGATCGCATGCAGCGATGAGCGATAGTAGGAGGAGATGACCGGAGGGGGCGCCGTGCGCTGCATGTAGATACGCTAGTGTGAAACTAGCCTAACCCAGTTATTACAGCACCTTCGATGTGTTACACAGATGCATCATGGGCTTGTCCATGCATGAAATAAAAGGCTAAATTACAACATGGAGACTTAAATCAGAGCAATGTTTTATTTACATTCAGAACCAGTTTAAGAGGAACAAATTAAGATTTCCCACAGAAATCTCAGACTTTTACTTTCAGAAATATTGGCTAAATAACATTCTTACATATATAGAAACCTTTAATTTTTATAAAAGTGCATTTTTTCTGCATTGAAAAGTTTTGCTTGTTTCATGTAATGCATTTCTTATGTATTGTACAACTGTAATATGCTGTTGGTGCATGCGGGCAGGACTGATGGGAGGGTCTGTGGCTCGGCCCCCCGTGGCCTGCTTCCGGTGTCTAGGACCAGATATCATAATACCAGCCTTGAATAGTGAAGGAGACGGCAGCCAACCCTGAGAGACATCCAAGGTGGGAACACCCCGTCATTCCAAAGGGAGTCTGCTAGATCCAGGCGTAGTAGACCAGCGCTGATGGGTTTGTGGACGCCAGGAGGGGGTTGGACCTGAAGGAAAGTTTCTTTTCCTAGCGGGTAGGAAAAGTTGTCCTGTTGGTTGCTTTTTTTGGACTGAACATTTCCAAAACAACCACAATTGGACTGTGCACCTCTTGGGAAGCAGGAGTTTAGTCTTCTGTTGCAGCAGAAAAGTACTCTTACCCTAATAGGCAGAGGGAGGAAGCACTAGAAAGTTGGCATGCATGATTGTTCAGGGTGCTGGCGGTGTGTCCCGGCCACCAGAGGCTAGTTGAGAGCCTGGATTTTTTTTTTTTTTTAAAAGAGTAGGGTCACAGGAGCCTCTGTCAAACGTGGAGGCCGCATAAATAGGAAGGTTTCCCCAGGAGATGTCCATATTGCTCAGGGGAAACTAGGACATATTTGTCTTGTCCCTTCATTATTTTAATCTAGCCCCCTCACTGCCTGGTAGGATATACCTGTCCTGAAGATTTCAAATCTTAACCTTTACACAGACTTTCGGGCGACTGGCAGGTAACGGATTTTTCTTCCCTCCCTACTCTATCTGGCTCTGGGGGCGCGAGAGGGAAGGGGATTAGTGGCAAGGACGGTCCGCCGGAAAACCGCAAACACCCCAGCTTAAACCCCCCATTGGACGTCCACACGCCCCCACAGCATAAGCCCCCATCGGACGTCCACACGCCCCCACAGCATAAGCCCCCATCGGACGTCCACACGCCCCCACAGCATAAGCCCCCATCGGACGTCCACACGCCCCCACAGCATAAGCCCCCATTGGACGTCCACACGCCCCCACAGCATAAGCCCCCATCGGACGTCCACACGCCCCCACAGCATAAGCCCCCATCGGACGTCCACACGCCCCCAAGCATAAAACCCTATTAGACGTCCACCCCCCAGAATGAACCCCCATCGGACGTCCACCCTGGCATAAACCCCCATTGGACGTCTCCCCCCCAGCATAAACCCTCATCGGACGTCCACCCCCCCTTAAGCCTAAGCCCCTATCGGACGTCCACCCCCCTTAAGCATAAGCCCCTATTGGATGCCATTCCCAGCATAAAACCGTCATTGGACATTCACCCCCCGCATAAAACCTCATCGGACGTCCACCCCCTTCTCAGCATAAGTCCCATCGGATGTCCATCTTCCCCATCATAAATCCCCGTCGGATATCCACCCCCCGTCGAACACCCCCCCAACCAGAACCCATAAGCATGCATTAATCCCCCGGGAGCCCAACCAGACCTCACAAACGTGCATTAACCCCCCCGGGACCCAACCAGACACGGCAAGCGTGCATTAACTCTCCTGGGAGCCCAAGCTGACACCACAAGCATGCATTAGTACCCCCCCCGAAGTACAACCAGAGCCCACAAGCGTGCATTAACCCCCAACCAGACCCCACAAGCATGCATCATTAACCCCCCTCTCCCGGGACTGCCAGACACCACAAGCGTGCATCATCAACCCCCCTCTCCCGGGACTACCAGACACCACAAGCGTGCATCATCAACCCCCCTCTCCCGGGACTACCAGACACCACAAGCGTGCATCATCAACCCCCCTCTCCCAGGACTACCAGACACCACAAGCGTGCATCATCAACCCCCCTCTCCCGGGACTACCAGACACCACCAGCGTGCATCATCAACCCTCCTCTCCCGGGACTACCAGACACCACAAGCGTGCATCATCAACCCTCCTCTCCCGGGACTACCAGACACCACAAGCGTGCATCATCAACCCTCCTCTCCCGGGACTACCAGACACCACAAGCGTGCATCATCAACCCTCCTCTCCCGGGACTACCAGACACCACAAGCGTGCATCATCAACCCTCCTCTCCCGGGACTACCAGACACCACAAGAGTGCATCATCAACCCTCCTCTCCCGGGACTACCAGACACCACAAGCGTGCATCATCAACCCTCCTCTCCCGGGACTACCAGACACCACAAGCGTGCATCATCAACCCTCCTCTCCCGGGACTACCAGACACCACAAGCGTGCATCATCAACCCTCCTCTCCCGGGACTACCAGACACCACAAGCGTGCATCATCAACCCTCCTCTCCCGGGACTACCAGACACCACAAGCGTGCATCATCAACCCTCCTCTCCCGGGACTACCAGACACCACAAGCGTGCATCATCAACCCTCCTCTCCCGGGACTACCAGACACCACAAGCGTGCATCATCAACCCTCCTCTCCTGGGACTACCAGACACCACAAGCGTGCACTAACTCCCCCGGTACCCAGCCAGACCCCGGGAGCGTGCATTAACACCCCCCCTGGAGACCCAACCAGACCGCTCAGATGTGCATTAACCCCCCCAGGACCCAACCAGACCCCACAAGCGTGTATTAACCCCCCCAACCCAGACAGACCCCACAAGCGTGTATTAACCCCCCCAACCCAGACAGACCCCACGAGCCAGTCTTAACCCCCCTAGGAGCCCAAGCAGACCCCACAAGTGTGCATTAACCCCCACCCCCTGACAAAACAGACCCTGCAAGCGTGCATTAACCCCCCAGGGAGCCCAAAGCAGACCTCACATGCATGCATTAGTACCCCCCGAAGTACAACCAGACCCCACAAGCGTGCATTAACCCCCACCCACCTGCCCCAACCAGACCCCACAAGCGTGCAGTAACCCCCACCCCCCTGCCCCAACCAGACCCCACAAGCGTGCATTAACCCCCCACCCCCAACCAGACCCCACAAGCATGCATTAACCCCCCCGGACCCCACCAGACCCATAAGCATGCATTAGCCCCCACCCCCCTGCCCCAAACAGACCCCACAAGCATGCATTAACCCCCCCGGACCCCACCAGACCCATAAGCGTGCATTAGCCCCCACCCCCCTGCCCCAAACAGACACCACAAGCATGCATTAGAACCCCCCGAAGTACAACCAGACCCCACAAGAGTGCATTATACCCCAAGCCCCCTGCCCCAAACAGACCCCACAAGCATGCATTAACCCCCCGGACCCCAAATAGACCCTGCAAGCATGCATTAACCCCCCAGGAGCCCAAGCAGACCCCACAAACAAACATGAACCCCTCCAGACCCTAAACAGACCCCGAAAGCGTGCATTAACCACCCCGGACCCAACCAGACCACACCAGCGTGCACTAATCCCCCCTCCGGGAGCCCAACAGCTCCCAGATAAGCACCCAAATCCCACCAGTTAGCCCCAAGTATCAGCCCCCATCATCTAAGAAGACACCAACCTGTTACTTACTAAACCCTCCTGCCTGTCACTGACCTCACTTCACACTGCTCACAGACGCCGGCACCAGAGAGACAGCTGAGACAGTGTGTAATGGAGGCTTCTCTCCCTGCACCAGACGGCAGAGACACGTAATGGCGTCTTCTCTTCCTGCCTTTGCTGTCAGAACACGCCCCCCCATATGACACGCCCCCAGAACTGACATCACACCTGGAAGGAGCCCATACAGTCTAGCATTTACCCAATCGGAAGTGTGACTGACCTCGCGCTTTTCTGACAGGAACCAGCCAATCAACAGCGCCCGCCTTGTCGCTGTGGTCAGTGTGCTAGGTACAGGTACCGCGCAGTCGCTCCGCAGTCCGCAGGCGGTTTTGTCTCCGTGAGGTAAGTTTAGGTGTAATATGAGGGGCCTCGTGTGTATAACGCCGGTGTCTAGTACCGGGGCCGGTCCACTGTCAGTGGCTGGAAAAGCCTCACAATGCAGTGATCGGGGCATCACAGGTGGGAATGGTGCAGGAGGGCCGACAGAAAGCTTCAGGGTCCACACATTACTGTATGTACCACTGCTTCCTCCACCTCTATGGGAGAAGCGACCTCCGCCCCGGGCGTCCACCTCTGTGGGAGAAGGGACCTCCGCCCCGTCCACCTCTGTGGGAGAAGGGACCTCCGCCCCGTCCACCTCTGTGGGAGAAGGGACCTTCGCCCCGTCCACCTCTGTGGGAGAAGGGACCTTCTTCCCATAGAGGTGGACGGAGCGGAGGTCACTTCTCCCACAGAGGTGAATGGAGTGGAGGTCATGTGTCACTCCTATAGAGGTGAATGGAATGGAGGTCACACGTTGCTTTTTCCATAGAGTTGAATGGAGCGGAGGACGTTCCTCCTATAGAGGTGTACGGAGCAGAGGTCCCTTTTCCCATAGAGGTAAATAGGTAAATGGAGCAGAGGTCGTGCGTCGCTCCCCTGGGTGTGAATGGAGCGGAGGTTGTTCCTCCCATAGAGGTGAATGGAGCGGAGGTTGTTCCTCCCATAGAGGTGAATGGAACGGAGGTTGCGCGTCACTTCTCCCATACAGTAGACTTGGATGGGACTAACTTCTGGAGAAGACCCTGGGGGAGGTTTTCCTGCTGCCCCTTATTTTGGTTGCAGTCTGTTCAGACCTGCAGTTTGGCCCCTGTTCGGTCTCTATCTGGTTGCAGTGAATGATCTGCAGTAGCTTTTACTGTCTTTGTTTTCTGATGCCTCTTATATTCTTATTTATTGGTTTTACATTTTCCTTTTTTTCTTTTTCCTATAGCCTTTTCACGTGTAAAGATGTCGTCGTTTTCTGACCTGAAGGATGAGCTGAGGTGCCCCATCTGCCTTTGTATGTACACGGAGCCGGTGACCCTAAGGTGTGGACACAACTTCTGCAACTTGTGTATTCGCCACACCCTGGACAGCCAAGCGTCATCCGGGATCCACTACTGCCCCTGTTGTAGGAAAAGGTTTACGATGAGACCTTGTCCTCACCCGAACATCACCCTGTGTAACATAGTGAAGCGTCTTCAGTCCTTCTCACCGAAGACATCCATAGTCGGCATCTCCTGCACCTATTGTATTACTGCACCAGTGTCCGCTGTAATGTACTGCCTCTTGTGTGAGGCCTCGCTGTGTAATGATCACATCGCCGTCCACAACAAGTCTCCTGAACATGTGCTGGTTGCTCCCACATTGTTTTCCCAGACTGGAAAATGCATTATCCATAGTAAACTCCTGGATTATTTCAGTCCTGAAGATGTAAATAATCAGACTCAGGAACACGCTGGGCCCAGTCAGAGCACGAACCGGAAAGAACTGCTGGAGAAGCTGACCTTAAAGAGAGAGATTATCGCAAATTGCACTGGGAACCATCTGCTCCACAGACGAAAGATGCAGACCTTAGCAGACAACTACGCTTTCGCTACGAAGGCTTTGTTTGCAAATCTTAAAAGAAACCTCTCTTCCCTGGAGATTCGCATCCTAAATGAGATCCGAAGGCACGAGGAGCAAGTTTCCTTCTCCGTTGACGACTGTATTAAACGACTGGAAGTGAGAGAGAACGAAATATCCAAGCAGATCGCATGCATCCAGGAGATCAGCAATTTTCCGATACCAAAGCCTGAGATTGCTGGCCAAGGTCACATTGAAGCTGAAGGAACCAACAGAGAAAATGTGAACCTAGTAGATGCGTTTCGTGTGGACAATTTCAACCCGGTTCTCATTTCAGAGACTTTATGGAGAGAATTGCATGATATTATGGCCAATATCAATGGCCCCTACAGAGGGAACAGTGCCATAGACATCTTACTGGATGTGGGCACAGCCGGGCGCAACATCACGGTGTCCAAAGACCAGAAAACTGCATCTTGTACCAAGATAAAAAGAAAACTAAGCAAAATTCCACAAACGCAGGTAAATTATCAGGTGCTGAGCACTCAGAGCTTCTCGGGAAGATATTACTGGGAAGTTGAGACTTGTGACAAAGGTTGTTGGAGGATAGGAGTTGTCTATCCCAGTATAGGCAAGAAAAAGCCAACATCTAGGATCGGGGACGATGAGAAATCCTGGTGCTTGTGTTGCTTTCATCACGAATATTCTGCAAGACACGACGGTAGGAAAATCAAACTGTCTCAGAAGGTCTCAACCCTGAGACTAGGCATTTACCTGGACAGCAAGGCTGGGACACTCTCCTTCTTTGAGCTCAGTGATCCCATCGAGAAGCTCTACACTTTCACCACCACTTTCTCTGGACCTGTCCATGCCGTCTTATATCTAGGAGGGAGTGGATGGCTGAAAATTGGATCGCCGACGCGCTCACTTCCACTTTTCGCAGATCAGTTTGGCAACAAAATGTGTGAATAGAATTGGTTTCTTGTGTCCAAGGGGGGACGTCTGCCAATGGACGTTGCTGGAATTTCCAAGTGGAGACCTCCTACGTTCTCGAAAGATATGTTCAGTAATGCTGTTGGAAAACCACAAATAGGGGGATTCAGTTGGATCTTTCTGACTTGTTTTATGTTGTGAACTATATATAAGAAGACCCCCGTCCTAGAAGACAAGTTGCCGTACGAGTCTCTGCACTTAATTCATGTTTCTGGTTAAAGTTATTGTTCTGTTTAAGCTGTAGTAACAAGAAAGGAGATGTCTGATGGATGGACAGTGCACACAGCTGCTCTTTATGTGCCTTGTCCAGGCTGTACGTGGGTGCCACGTTCTCAAGACCTGATACTCATACCATTGGTAGGATTCACATCTATTATACTTTGTCACATTCTTAGAGTTGCCACAGTTGGGAGCAACCCTATAGGCCAATAATTAGCACAGAAAGTTGGACTCGTTAGAATCATTATAGCTGTTACCTTTAGGCAATGAGAGGTTAATGCCTAAGAATCCCGTTATTACAGAGGCTGATGTAAATGGAAATGTTGTACTGTGGATTGTAGTAATAAATTGTGTTGGGTTTAAGGCTGATGTCTGTCTTGTCATTTTGTTTTATGCTTTGTTCTGAGGGTCCCTATCTGACGGCCTGTGTTGCTTGGTGGTCTCGTATCGATTTTGCACTATGTACTGCCAAGTAGTTCTGATGAGGTGGAAACCGTATGGTTCATCTGTCCTAGGCGCAGACTAAGGGCTCAAACTCACTGGCGACAAATACGGTCAAGTGCGATCCATTAAAAAAACGGATTGCACTCGGACCAATGTTATTCAATTGGTGACAACTCATCTGCGAGTTTTTTTCTCAGCTGAAATCGGACTGAGACGCATGCTGCGTATTGCTGAGTATCTCGGACGAGACTCGCCAATGCAAGTCAATGGGTGCGAGTTAAAAAAAATCGCACAGCACTCACACTATTCAAGTGCTGTCTGATTTTTACGCACCGTGGTCCTTTGAAAACCCGGCAAATCATGTCTGGCTACTGTAAAATCACACTGACAGCTCACAAAACAATAGATATATACACACAGAAAACATATATACATATAGTGCTGTGCAAATTAATTGGGACAAAGCATTTTTTTAAGTAAAATCATAAGTTGGTTACCAGTCAGTGATTCAAACCATTTTTAACTACTTTGAACAGGCACTCACACCTGTTCAAAGCAGTTAAATCTGGTTTGAATCACTGACTGGTAACCAACTTACGATTTTACTTAAAAAAATGCTTTGTCCCAATTAATTTGCACAGCACTGTACATACATGTCAGTGACAAAAACAATTAGTATAGTGTTGGTGCAAAATTATGGACTTTATATTCAATTAATAAATGATTATTTCAAGGAACAAAATGGCGTGGGTACCCCTATAATTTATAGCCAGCAACACTATACTATTTGTATTTGTCACTGACGTGTGTGTGTGTAGCATAGGCAGGAGAGCTGGTACTGGACATAGCGACAAAGCGTCAGACTCAGATCAGACAGTTAGCTCGACTGGACATGGGTCTCATGACCGCAACAAATGTGGGAGGTTGCCATGGATAGAAAAGGGTCTGGGGACACAGTTGGACTGTGACTTAAGGGCCAAGGCTCAAGGCCGACATAAGGACCGCTGTAATGGACTACGTCTCGGGAGCTGACGCTCAACGACGGCTGAAAGGGCCCTCTTGACTGGTAGGGCAAGGTGACATGGGTGCCCAGTCTCGAGGCCCCTGGTTTGTGACGTGTTCAATCCCACAAGTTTGAACAGGTGGGGGGGTATGTGATGCAGTGACCCCTGTGACAGCTAGGGGGCACTGTATGGGCTTCCCAGGACATGCATGCCGGCGTTTCCTTTGTTGTGATGGGGAAATGGTGAGCGGCAGGGTTGTAAATGGCCGATATGTATCACAAGGGTGGGTGCCCTGTGACGGAAGCTAGAACGTGCTTTGATCAGATCTGCTGATTGTTACTGTTTTATAATGGGAGGCTTCCAGGTGACTTGGAGAGATGGGTGGATCCAGTCACCTACACACCCACCCAGGGGCGTGTGTCTGAACACCCAAGTAAAGCCTGTATGTGTGTGTGTAAAAGGACCTGCAATGAGGTCATGACCATGTGATCCATACCTCACCTGTGGGTGTGGTTACGGACCATATAATGTGATCAGGGTGGGTCACATGGGAGAGAGTGTGTGTACCTGAATGGTTCAGGCTGCAAGGTCCTGTAACACCTGTGTGTTGGGAGATCCTGGGAGTAGGATTGGATCCCTGAAGAGCACATGGTGGTAGGCTTTGGACCTGTTGAGGCCGGTGTTTTGGGAGACCCTTGGGAGTAGGATCAGATCCCTGAATAGCACCCGGTGAAGCCTGTGTGTTGGACGGTCCTGTGGGGGACAGACGTCCTGAACAGCACTCGGAGAGGCCATGTGTGAGCAGAGTCGATGACGGCCCTGCATTGGGGAAACTACCGTTCCTTCTGCGGATCTGGACTGTCAGGAGTGCCCTGGTCACAAGGACGGTGATCACAGGAAGGCATCTTCCCAAGGAGAGAGGACTGACAAGGAGTCAGCATGTGGAGCAGGAGCTCCTGTAAGGTAACTCCATAGACTGTTGGTGCCTGTGATGTTCCATGGATGTTACTGAACTGTACGGCGTGCAGTCACCCACGGTAACTGGACAGTGAGAAGTCCAGCGTATTTAGAGACTGCGAGTTAAAGCTGTATGTTGTGATGGACTATGTGTAAGCCGGTGATGTGCAACCTGGCTTACTGTGTGGTTTATGCTGTGTAAAATAAACCGAAATAGACTGTTTTATGTGCAAAACTGTGCCTGTCTACATTAATCCCGTGCCAAGCGAGTGTCCCCCAACGCACTTAGTGAGCGCTATCTTACTCTCTCTCTCTCTCTATAATGTGTGTGTAACGATAATGTAAAGTATCATGCATTTTTCACTATTTCCAGAATCTTCCATTCACATACTGAACTCTGTTTGACCCCCCCTGTTCTTTTCCCTTTTGCCTGTCACAGATGCGGACCTGTTTCTCGTTAGCTCTGTAATACGACCCTTCAGCTCTCTCTCTTTCTCACTCCTTCCTGCTCCTTCCCCCTCCCGAAGTTAGTTAATTAGCCAGGAGAGAATTTCCTTTGTTTGTAACATGTGCTCTGCGACTAAAATGGATATGTCATCATCCAAGGTGGATCTGACAGTTTAAATGCGCAAAGTGAACTTTTTTCCCTTTGGCTTGGTGCCAAAGTGGGTTGATTGCCCTCGGTGGCCATTAGAATTATTACACATGGTGTTGTTCATTCTAAGTTGCCCCGGTGGTGGTGAGAGGTAGTGCACTTTAGTTTCTTTGGTTTAATGTGCACTTAATTACAAATCAGGTGTTAGGCTCTATAAAAGGGAGCCAGGTGTGTCCAATCACTGTTGGTGATATTGTGTGTTAGTCATTCACAAGGAAGCCTGGGTGAATGAAGGAGCTGAACATGAGTCCTGCGCAGCCCAGCCAGAGGGGACGAGTGGCAGCTAGGTGGTCTGCAAGAAGGGCTGGCATGGCGTGGTGGAGTCACAGTTTATGGTGTTGGCAGGAAGTGCTTGCATGGCTTCGTGGAGTGACGACTATGGAGAGAGTTGCACTCAGCATGCGAGACTTGGTTGCTGAGAGCTGGACTCAAGCATGCTTTACTTTTTGGGCAGGAGCTGAACTCATCTTTGGGACTCTGTTACTGTACTTCTGCAATTGGTGGTGGACTCTGCTCCAAGGCTGCACTATGGTGAAGGATCCAGTTATGGTGATGGATCCGGGTGAAGATGCACACAGGTGGTGGGCTCTGTTGCTAGGGTTTTTAGGTTCCTGTTGCGTGCCCGGTGCGGAGCCGGCATAGGGAACGTTAGGAGTGCAGGGACACTGGCTCAGGAGAGCTCAGGAGGCCTCCACTTCCCTATTCCCTATCGCAAGGCTCACCATTGTTAATGTTTCCCAGGTTTCCCTTATTGTTTAAATTTGCCTTACTGGAGGCGGGGTTTCCAGACTTGTATATACGTGTAATGTCTAAATTCGCCAGTTGGAGGCGGTGTATCCAGCTGCACGTGTTTATTATTTAAATTCGCCCCACTGGAGGTGGTGTATCCAGGGTCACTTGCGTCACTTGGGTTCGCCTTGCGGTAGTCGCTGCGTCCAGACACACGTGACCGTGACAGGATATAGTTAGAATCTAATCATTCGATATAACTCGACACCAGATTGATAGAAATATGAACATTACATATATGGGACGTGCGCCGACAAGGCTTAGTGGCCCATGTTTTTCACAGTTCCAGCAACAACAGAACCAGAGAAATGGATTTCTCCTGAACAGAATTGAATAGACTGCCAGTGTTTGGTGTCATTAGAAAGCTAATTTCAATATAAGCTGAATGATGGTTCTGCCAATATTCTGCTAGGTCCTCAAGCCCAGTTATGATCATTATAAGTTTTCTGAACAGAATGGGAACTCTGAAAGCAGGGGGAGGGCGTTCTAAAACCGGCCCCTTTAGTGATGTCACAAGCCCAGACGTATAAGTCCGCAACTAAGCCCCCCCGTTAGTTGCTGCCTAGACGCTGTTGTCTCAAGACCCCCACATGCATTTGGATGTGTCGCCCATTCCCCAGCCTTGTTCTGCCTAAGATTATCTAAGCAATGTGTGAGTTTATTTCTGCTTTTAAATCCCTTTTTTTAGTATTTGCTTTGTACATCATTTAATTGTCTCATTTGTAAAATCTTTTTATACCTTCTGTAAACACTGCCTACCTTTTTTGGAGTAAATATAAAATTTATTAGTCTCGTATCTTCTTGCTCTATGACGAATTCACGTGCCTAAAAGTTGATTACGCTACGATTTTGGGTTGGCTTCGTACCCCTCTATTAATTTTAAATATTAATAGAGAAATCGGAAGCTGGTGGCAGTGAAGTGTGTTCTGGGCTGGTGGGTACCGCTGGCAGTGACGGAAGGGGTTTTATAAACTGATTTGTCTGGCTGCGGCTAGGACTAGTTATAATTCCCTGGCTGCAGCAGGCCTAATAGCCATTGCACAACCAGTAGCCCTTTTGGCGACTAATTATCCAAGGTGCAGTTCCCTGACTGACCTGAGGGTAAGGGGGGCACCGGAGAGCTGCAAGTTCCAAAGTGAAGCTGAAAAGTGGGATATACATAAATCCCAGAAGCTTGTAACATTGTGGCAGCAGTGGGATAACTAAAATAAGCCCCTGCGGTAAATTGTTAGGGCAAGACTAGCTTGCTGTTTTCATCACATTGTTGGCAGTGGTGGGATAACTAAGATAAGTCCCCTGCACATGTGATAGCCGTGTGCTGGCCAAAGGTCACACCCTGACAATACATATATATATATATATACTGTATATAATATTAATATTGCACAGAAAGAAGAAAAGCCTGCAAATAATTTGTCGGCTTCTGTAAAATGAATGCAGGAGGCGACAGTATAGAAGACATGGTTTACATACCGTAAACCATTGCAGAACAGTTCGATTTATATATGTCATTGTCTAGTACTGTTAGTAGTATGTGTGTGTAAAATTTGGGAACTGTAGGTATTTAATAAAAGAATGTATTCACAGGAAAAACTGGCATGGGCTCCCGCTCAATTTTCTGTGCCAAAGAGGGAAAGCCAGTGACTGAGGGCAGATATTAATAGCCTAGAGAAGGACCATGGTTATTGCCCCCCCACCTGACTAAAAACATCTGCCCCCAGCCACCCCAGAAAAGGCACAGCCTGTAGAGGGTGGCATGTGGGGTAATAAGAGGTTAATGTCACCTTTGTATTGTAAGGTGACATTAAGCCAGCTTAGTAATGGAGAAGAGTCAATAAGACACCTATCCATTACTAATCCTGAAGATTTTAAAGGGTTAAATAAACACACACGCAGAATAAAGTATTTTAATGAAATAAAAGACTACACAGTTTTCCCATCTTTATTCTTCTGCTAATCCAAACGATGCCCACGATCTCCTGTAAAAAATAAAAAAACAACAATATACATTTCCTGTGCGGCATACAATCAAGTCCCACGGCGTACATCCATATCTGGGGGTTAAATAGTTTACAACAGGGAGTAGTGCTAATGCGACCGCCCCGGCTGTAAATCACTGTGGAATTAATGAGAAACTGCCTGCTTCTCACAGCCTGACTCGAGGTAAATTCTATTTAACCACCAGATATGGATTTACGCCATGGGACTGACTACGCCGGACAGGTATGATATAATGTTGGTTTTTTTTTCATTTTTTCAAGAGATCGAGGGATTCGGGGAATTAGCAGAGGTTGTAAGTATGGTTTAAGTAAGAACAATAAAGAACTCTGTGTGTTTATTTCAAATAAAGAATTTTTTAATAGGTGTCTGTGTTTTATTTACTATTTGATCTATTTGGGGTTTAGTGATATCTAATTGACGCATCTTCATTACTAACTTCGGGGCTTAACGTCACAAAGGTGACATCAACACCCCAACTATTACCCAATATGCTGCCGCTACAGGGCAGTGGGAAGAGCAAGGCTATGTGCCAGAATTGGCGCAACTTCCAGATGCGTATATGGATTGAATGCACATGTCACATGGATGTCCCGTGGAAAAATCGCACAGAAATCGCATTACACTCGCATAGCACTCGTCCGTTTTTTCTTTGCTCGCAAATGGGTATGAGCCTTAACGCCCAGATTGGCTACGTTTCTCCTGACTTGAACTCGACAGCCTCAAGTATCCCTGGTCAGTAGTAAATTGTGTCCTTCAGAAGAGGAGCTCAATCATTAGACATCCGGTCTGCCTGCAAATATCAAATGTGGAGGACAAAAAGCATACAGCCATATAAAGCCCAGTAATCCTGCTGCAGAAAATTTTTACGTTTTTCACCCTCTCCGTTCATCCCTTTTCTGTCTCGCTTCCTTACAGCCAGGACGGAGAGGTCTGCTGCAGAATCAAGTGTTCGTCCATGCTTAATCAGCTGCAAGAACCAAATTTATCTGGATTACTCCTTACAAGACAGATTCTCCGCTGTAAACCGCTAGCGGGGATATTAAAGTGTGGAGCAATTAGAGGGAAAACCTGCAGAGAATTCCTCTCCCCGATCTTGGACAAATACAGAGAACCTGCAATCTCGTGGCAGTCGGATAGTGCTAGGAAGGCAAAAAACATGAATATAATATGAGGGTGTGTAATAATGAGGGTTACATATCCCTAGTCCCTGGAATGGGACGTGATCGACAGGTGGAAACTTACTGTGACACCATCAGAACCCACATAATGCAGAGACATGAAAAAATGTTGATGAGCAGCCAACGCTAACCCCAACATTTTTTGGTTAGATTGTGAACACGACACTTTTCCTAATGATACCTGTTGGCCTTTTGTGCATTTGTGAAAAAACACCACTTTTTCACATATATTGTTAAGTCGCTTTTCTTTTGTCTTGTATCCATTTGATGTTTTCTTCGGCCCAATTCTTCAAAATAGACCACATGGTTCATGAATTTTGTACAAAATAAAAAAAATGGGGATTCGTCATTTTCGGAGCTTGTTGTTAGACTGACAATATTCAAATGTACTCGCCTTCTTCAGGTGTAAGGGAACAGTATAGGCCAGGGGGAATAATGTGAACAGATAGTATGAGGACAGTAAGGGGATGGAAAAGTGAGGCGACAGTACAGGGATTGAATAGTGTGAGGAGACAATGTGGAAATGGAAAAGTGTGAGGGGACAATGTGGAGATAGAAAAGTGTGAGGGGACTGTATGGGGATTGAATAGAGTGAGAGGACAGTAAGGGGATTGAACAGTGCGGGGACAATGGAGATGAAAAAGTGAGAGGACAGTGTGTGTGTGGAAAAATGTGAGGGGGCAGCCTAGGAGGGGACAGGATGGGGGGAAAAGTGTGAGGTCACAGTATGGATTTGAAAAAATGTAATGAGATGTTTTTTTGGAAATGCATGAGGGGGAATAGTCTGAGAACAGTATGGGAGTAAATGGTGTAAGGGGGGAATAGTGTGAGGGGGTCAGTATGAGGGAAGTGTTCGGTGGATGGGGAGAAATGTGTGAGGGGCATTAGTATGAGGAGCCTGGGAGACAGTGTGAGGGAGAAAAGTTTCAGAGGACACAATGTAGAGACTGGATAATGTGAGGACACAGTATGGAGGGGAGATTTGTGAAGGGGAACGCCATACTGAATTTTTGCCCTGGGTGCAGGAACACCTAGATTTTGCACAGGGTATGTGTGTGTCTGGTACTTTTGAGCAAATAGTATATGGCAATGCTAGAGCGCTCAGCATGGATCTCTGCAACAATGTGAACCGAACCTTCAGTTCACCACAAATTTAACTCTGAGACAAACGGAGAGCGAGGTCTGCACGTCTGGACACTGAGCTCCCATCACTTTTACATCACTTTTGTGTTCTGCATACAAGTATGGAAAAGAGATTCTCCCTCCACCCTCTGAACTCAGTTTCTCTCAGTAAATAGGGGTACATCTAAATCCTTGATAAAGACGTAACCCCCTGACAGAGCAAGGGGGATACATCTGTATAAGCGATAACCGTCCCCACTGATGGCTCTTACCGAACATTAAGAAAAGGAAATGCTTTAATGGAATAGATTTCGAGGACACTTCGGCTGAGGACACGCGACTCCACGGATATATATATTACTCTTAATACTGGTTTTTATTTTTCACAAGGTGCAGAAACCTTTCAGTGCAACAAAAAAATAGACTAGTGTCTGAAGTGTGAGCATCCATGTAAGAATTAACCAGAAGAGGATTCTAACTCTGCAACAACAGTGCCACCCCGGCATGCATTAACCCCCCCAGACCCCAAACAGACCTGTAAGCATCCATTAACCCCTACACCCCTACCCAAACAGACCCCACAAGCATGCATTAACCCCCCAGACCCCAAATAGACCCTGCAAGCATGCATTAACCCCCCTGGGAGCCCAAGAGACCCCACAAGCAAGCATTAACCCCTCCGAATCCTAAAAAAACCTGCATTACCCCCCCCAGACCCAATCAGGCCCCACCAGCGTACATTAATTCCCACTTCCCTCCGGGAGCCCAACAGCTCCCAGCTAAGCACCCAAATCCCACTAGTTAGCCCCAAGTATCAGCCCCCATCAACCAAACATCTAAGACACCAACCTGTTACTTACTAAACCCTCCTGCCTATCACTGACCTCACCCCACACTGCTCACTGACCCAGGCACCAGAGAGACAGCCGAGACACGTGTAACGGAGGCTTCTCTCCCTGCACCAGATGGCAGAGACAATGGCATCTTCTCTTCCTGCCTTTGCTGTCAGAACACGCCCCCTCCGTATGACACGCCCCCAGAACTGACATCACACCTGGAAGGAGCCCATACAGTCTAGCATCTACCGTTTTGTCTCCGTGAGGTAAGTTTAGGTGTAATATGAGGGGCCTCGTGTGTATAACGCCGGTGTCTAGTAGCGGGGCCGGTCCAGTGTCAGTGGCTGGTGTGTTGTGGCTCCTGTAGTGAGGAAAAGCCTCACAATTAGTGATGGGTAAAATGCGTTTTTTTGGTGAGCCGGCTCTTTTGGATCGGCACACCAAAAAGAGCCGGCTCTTTTGGCTCCGAAAACGGCTCTTCATTTCCTATTACCTTTGGCTTTAAATTTGAAGCCAAATTCTGGTATGTGTTAACCCATGATTGTATACCTTTTAGTAAAAATCTACACATGTGCCAATTTATGACATAAAACAGAATAGTTTCCAGAATAACCAGATTTTATATTTGCTGTAAAAACTTTAACAAACACAAAATGAACATGCAAAATAGCAACAAGATCCTAATTATCAGTGCCACATTTTAAAGCTACCTTCACACTTCGCAAGTTCGCTGTGGGCTGTCTGCTGCAAACAGTCTGCAGCAAAACTGCAGTGTCACATGTCGCATCTGCATCCAGGCAGATTTAGATAAGGAATTTGTGCCGTTGTGGGTCGGGCGGTGACAGCACGGAGCTGTGCGATCGGTCCCCGGAGGCCAATCACGGAGTTCTGTGCGCATGTCATGCGTGCGCACAGAACTGCCTGTCGCATCTCCGGCCCCGCCCCCTGAGGCAGGGGCATAAGAGAAAATGCAGCGCTGGAGCCGGGAAAGGTAAGAATTGAGCCTACCCCTTTAAACCTGATAATTTCCAAAATAACAGCGTGTGTGTTAACTTAAAAACAATCACAAGAGGGCAAGGAATGCTTGTCACAGATTGGAGGGGGGCGGGGCTGTGAGTCAGTGCTATGTGAGGCAGCAGGAGGAGCATGCATTCTTTCTCAGTCTCC
The DNA here is from genome assembly GCF_039654945.1 of Dendrobates tinctorius. Classification (NCBI taxonomy): domain Eukaryota; kingdom Metazoa; phylum Chordata; class Amphibia; order Anura; family Dendrobatidae; genus Dendrobates; species Dendrobates tinctorius. The sequence goes on along the minus strand of NW_027361979.1, from coordinate 2,058,933 downwards.
TGGATAAGATCAGAGTGACTACTGCCGGGAGGGGCGGGGCAAGAGGGGACTGACTGTGGAACGTGAACTGGCAAAGAGCCGTTTAAATTTCAATTGGCTCCCTGCCAGGAGCCGGCTCATATGATTCACTATAAAGAGCCGGCTCTTAGAGCCAGCTCCTTCGGGAGCTACCCATCACTACTCACAATGCAGTGAGGGGCATCACAGGTGGGAATGGTGCAGGAGGGCCGACAAAAAGCTTCAGGGTCCACACATTACTGTATGTGCAACTGCTTCCTCCACCTCTATGGGAGAAGCGACCTCCGCCCCGTCCACCTCTGTGGGAGAAGGGACCTCCGCCCCGTCCACCTCTGTGGGAGAAGAGACCTCCGCCCCGTCCACCTCTGTGGGAGAAGGGACCTCCGCCCCGGGCATCCACCTCTGTGGGAGAAGGGACCTCCGCCCCGGGCATCCACCTCTGTGGGAGAAGGGACCTCCGCCCCGGGCATCCACCTCTGTGGGAGAAGGGACCTCCGCCCCGGGCATCCACCTCTGTGGGAGAAGGGACCTCCGCCCCGGGCATCCACCTCTGTGGGAGAAGGGACCTCCGCCCCAGGCATCCACCTCTGTGGGAGAAGGGACCTCCGCCCCGGGCGTCCACCTCTGTGGGAGAAGGGATCTCCGCCCCGGGCGTCCACCTCTGTGGGAGAAGGGACCTCCGCCCCGGGCGTCCACCTCTGTGGGAGAAGGGACCTCCGCCCCGGGCGTCCACCTCTGTGGGAGAAGGGACCTCCGCCCCGGGCGTCCACCTCTGTGGGAGAAGGGACCTCCGCCCCGGGCGTCCACCTCTGTGGAAGAAGGGACCTCCGCCCCGGGCGTCCACATCTGTGGGAGAAGGGACCTCCGCCCCGGGCGTCCACCTCTGTGGGAGAAGGGACCTCCGCCCCGGGCGTCCACCTCTGTGGGAGAAGGGACCTCCGCCCCGGGCGTCCACCTCTGTGGGAGAAGGGACCTCCGCCCCGGGCGTCCACCTCTGTGGGAGAAGGGACCTCTGCCCCGGGCATCCACCTCTGTGGGAGAAGGGACCTCCGCCCCGGGCATCCACCTCTGTGGGAGAAGGGACCTCCGCCCCGGGCATCCACCTCTGTGGGAGAAGGGACCTCCGCCCCGGGCATCCACCTCTGTGGGAGAAGGGACCTCCGCCCCGGGCATCCACCTATGTGGGAGAAGAGACCTCCGCCCTGTCTACCTCTGTGCGAGATGTGACCAACCTTAGAGGTGAATGGAGCGTAAGTCCTTCTTACCATAGAGGTGGACGGAGCGGAGGTCACTTCTCCCATAGAGTTGAATGGAGTGGAGGTCATGTGTCACTCCTATAGAGGTGAATGGAATGGAGGTCACACGTTGCTTCTCCCATAGAGTTGAATGGAGCGGAGGACGTTCCTCCTATAGAGGTGTACGGAGCAGAGGTCCCTTCTCCCGTAGAGGTAAATGGAGCAGAGGTCGTGCGTTGCTCCATTTACCTGGGTGTGAATGGAGCGGAGGTTGTTCCTCCCATAGAGGTGAATGGAACGGAGGTTGCGCGTCACTTCTCCCATACAGTAGACTTGGATGGGACTAACTTCTGGAGAAGACCCTGGGGGAGGTTTTCCTGCTGCCCCTTATTTTGGTTGCAGTCTGTTCAGACCTGCAGTTTGGCCCGTTCGGTTTCTATCCGGTTGCAGTGAATGATCTGCAGTAACTTTTACTGTCTTTGTTTTCTGATGCCTCTTATATTCATATTTATTGGTTTTATATTTTCCTTTTTTTCTTTTTCCTATAGACTTTTCACGTGTAAAGATGTCGTCGTTTTCTGACCTGAAGGATGAGCTGAGGTGCCCCATCTGCCTCGTTATGTACACGGACCCGGTGACCCTAAGGTGTGGACACAACTTCTGCAACTTGTGTATTCGCCACACCCTGGACAGCCAAGCGTCATCCGGGATCCACTACTGCCCCTGTTGTAGGAAAAGGTTTACGATGAGACCTTGTCCTCACCCGAACATCACCCTGTGTAACATAGTGAAGCGTCTTCAGTCCTTCTCACCGAAGACATCCATAGTCGGCATCTCCTGCACCTATTGTATTACTGCACCAGTGTCCGCTGTAATGTACTGCCTCTTGTGTGAGGCCTCGCTGTGTAATGATCACATCGCCGTCCACAACAAGTCTCCTGAACATGTGCTGGTTGCTCCCACATTGTTTTCCCAGACTGGAAAATGCATTATCCATAGTAAACTCCTGGATTATTTCAGTCCTGAAGATGTAAATAATCAGACTCAGGAACACGCCAGGCCCAGCGAGAGCACGAACCTGAAAGAACTGCTGGAGAAGCTGACCTTAAAGAGAGAGATTATCGCAAACTGCACTGGGAACCATCTGCACCACAGACGAAAGATGCAGACCTTAGCAGACAACTACGCTTTCGCTACGAAGGCTTTGTTTGCAAATCTTAAAAGAAACCTCTCTTCCCTGGAGATTCGCATCCTAAATGATATCCGAAGGCACGAGGAGCAAGTTTCCTTCTCCGTTGACGATTGTATTAAGCGACTGGAAGTGAGAAAGAACGAAATATCCAAGCAGATCGCATGCATCCAGGAGATCAGCAATTTTCAGATACCAAAGCCTGAGATTGCTGGCCAAGGTCACATTGAAGCTGAAGGAACCAACAGAGAAAATGTGATCCTAGTAGATGAGTTTCGTGTGGAAAATTTCAACCCGGTCCTCATTTCAGAGACTTTATGGAGAGAATTGCATGATATTATGGCCAATATCAATGGCCCCTACAGAGGGAACAGTGCCATAGACATCTTACTGGATGTGGGCACAGCCGGGCGCAGCATCACGGTGTCCAAAGACCAGAAAACTGCATTTTGTTCCAAGATAAAAAGAAATCTAAGCAAAATTCCACAAACGCGGGTAAATTATCAGGTACTGAGCACTCAGAGCTTCTCGGGAAGATATTACTGGGAAGTTGAGACTTGTGACAAAGGTTGTTGGAGGATAGGAGTTGTCTATCCCAGTATAGGCAAGAAAAAGCCAACGTCTAGGATCGGAGACGATGAGAAATCCTGGTGCTTGTGTTGCTTTCATCACGAGTATTCTGTAAGACACGACGGTAGGAAAATCAAACTGTCTCAGAAGGTCTCAACCCTGAGACTAGGCGTTTACCTGGACAGCAAGGCTGGGACACTCTCCTTCTTTGAGCTCAGTGATCCCATCGAGAAGCTCTACACTTTCACCACCACTTTCTCTGGACCTGTCCATGCCGTCTTATATCTAGGAGGGAGTGGATGGCTGAAAATTGGATCGCCGACGCGCTCACTTCCACTTTTCGCAGATCAGTTTGGCAACAAAATGTGTGAATAGAATTGGTTTCTTGTGTCCAAGGGGGGACATCTGCCAATGGACGTTGCTGGAATTTCCAAGTGGAGACCTCCTACGTTCTCGAAAGATATGTTCAGTAATGCTGTTGGAAAACCACAAATGGGGGGATTCAGTTGGATCTTTCTGACTTGTTTTATGTTGTGAACTATATATAAGAAGACCCCCGTCCTAGAAGACAAGTTGCCGTACGAGTCTCTGCCCTTAATTCATGTTTCTGGTTAAAGTTATTGTTCTGTTTAAGCTGTAGTAACAAGAAAGGAGATGTCTGATGGATGGACAGTGCACACGGCTGCTCTTTATGTGCCTTGTCCAGGCTGTACGTGGGTGCCACGTTCTCAAGACCTGATACTCATACCATTGGTAGGATTCACATCTATTATACTTTGTCACATTCTTAGAGTTGCCACAGTTGGGAGCAACCCTATAGGCCAATAATTAGCACAGAAAGTTGGACTCGTTAGGATCATTATAGCTGTTACCTTTAGGCAATGAGAGGTTAATGCCTAAGAATCCCGTTATTACAGAGGCTGATGTAAATGGAAATGTTGTACTGTGGATTGTAGTAATAAATAGTGTTGGGTTTAAGGCTGATATCTGTCTTGTCATTTTGTTTTATGCTTTGTTCTGAGGGTCCCTATCTGACGGCCTGTGTTGTTTGGTGGTCTCGTATCGATTTTGCATTATGTACCTCCAAGTAGTTCTGATGAGGTGGAAACCATATGGTTCATCTGTCCTAGGCGCAGACTAAGGGCTCATACTCACTGGTGACAAATACGGTCGAGTGCGATCCATTAAAAAAACGGATTGCACTAGGACGAATGTTATTCAATTGGTGACAACTCATCTGCTAGTTTTTTTCTCAGCTGAAATCGGACTGAGACGCAAGCTGCGTATTGCTGAGTATCTCGTACGAGACTCGCCAATGCAAGTCAATGGGTGCGAGTTAAAAAAAATCGCACAGCACTTGCACTATGCAAGTGCTGTCCGATTTTTACGCACCGTGGTCCTTTGAAAACCCGGCAAATCATGTCTGGCTACTGTAAAATCACACTGACAGCTCACAAAACAATAGATACCGTATATACTCGAGTATAAGTCGACCCGAGTATAAGTCGACCCCCCTTAATTTTGCCACAAAAAACTGGGAGAACTTATTGACTCGAGTATAAGTCTAGGGTGGGAAATGCTCCATAGATTATTCCCCCATATGGTGTCCTCAGAAGAAGCTCCATAGATTATTCCCCCATATGCTGCCCCCATAAGAAGCTCCATAGATTGTTCCCTCATATGCTGCCCCCATAAGAAGCTCCATAGATTTTTCCCTCATATGCTGCCCCCATAAGAAGCTCCATAGATTTTTCCCCCATATGCTGACCCCATAAGAAGCTCCATAGATTGTTCCCCCATATGCTGCCCCCATGCTGCTGCTGCATGTAAAAATAAAAAAAATGACATACTCACCTCTCCGACGCTGGGTGTCAGGTTCTCACCTGTCCTGCGTCCATGGCTGCTCACCGCTATCTGCCACGTCATCAGTCAGTGACGTTCAGACTGCAGGGGGCGCGGCGCGCACTAACCACGTCACCGCACCCGTGGCTGTCTGAAGTCACTGACCGATGACAGACAGCAGCAAGCAGCCATGGACGGTGAGTATCGCTATACTTACCCGTCCTGACGCTGTGTCTTGAGCCCCCAGCTTCTCCGCGCTCTCTCTTCCTGCCTTCAGCGGTCATGTGGTACCGCTCATTAAAACTCATGAATATGCGCATATTCATGAGTTTTAATGAGCGGGACCACGTGACCGCTGAAGGCAGGAAGAGAGCACGGGGAGAAGCTGGGGGCTCAAGACACACCCGTCCTGACGCTAAGTATGACCTGACACATCCGCCCCCTCCGACCCCCTTTGTATATGACTCGAATATAAGACGAGAGGGGGACTTTCAGCCCAATTTTTTGGGCTGAAAATCTCGACTTATATTCGAGTATATACACATAGAAAACATATATACATATAGTGCTGTGCAAATTAATTGGGACAAAGCATTTTTTTAAGTAAAATCGTAACTTGCTTACCAGTCAGTGATTCAAACCGGGCACTCACACCTGTTTAAAGCAGTTATATCTGGTTTGAATCACTGACTGGTAACCAACTTACGATTTCACTTAAAAAATGCTTTGTCCCAATTAATTTGCACAGCACTGTACATACATGTCAGTGACAAAAACAATTAGTATAGTGTTGGTGCAAAATTATGGACTTTATATTCAATTAATAAATGATAATTTCAAGGAACAAAATGGCGTGGGTACCCCTATAATTTATAGCCAGCAACACTATACTATTTGTATTTGTCACTGACGTGTGTGTGTAGCATAGGCAGGAGAGCCGGTACTGGACATAGCGACAAAGGGTCAGACTCAGATCAGCCAGTTAGCTCGACTGGACATGGGTCTCATGACCGCAACAAATGTGGGAGGTTGCCATGGAGAGAAAAGGGTCTGGGGACACAGTTGGACTGTGACTTAAGGGCCAAGGCTCAAGGCCGACATAAGGACCGCTGTAATGGACTACGTCTCGGGAGCTGACGCTCAACGACGACTGAAAGGGCCCTCTTGACTGGTAGGGCAAGGTGACATGGGTGCCCAGTCTCAAGACCCCTGGTTTGTGACGTGTTCAATCCCACAAGTTTGAACAGGTGGGGGGGTATGTGATGCAGTGACCCCTGTGACAGCTAGGGGGCACTGTATGGGCTTCCCAGGACATGCATGCCGGCGTTTCCTTTGTTGTGATGGGGAAATGGTGAGCGGCAGGGTTGTAAATGGCCGATATGTATCACAAGGTGGGGTGCCCTGTGACGGAAGCCTGAACGTGCTTTGATCAGCAGATCTTCTGCTGATGGTTACTGTTTTATAATGGGAGGCTTCCAGGTGACTTGGAGAGATGGGTGGATCCAGTCACCTACACACCCACCCAGGGGCGTGTGTCTGAACACCCAAGTAAAGCCTGTATGTGTGTGTAAAAGGACCTGCAATGAGGTCATGACTATGTGATCCATACCTCACCTGTGGGTGTGATTACGGACCATATAATGTGATCATGGTGGGTCACATGGGAGAGAGTGTGTGTACCTGAATTGTTCAGGCTTCAAGGTCCTGTAACACCTGTGTGTTGGGAGATCCTGGGAGTAGGATTGGATCCCTGAAGAGCACATGGTGGTAGGCTTTGGACCTGTTGAGGCCGGTGTTTTGGGAGATCCTTGGGAGTAGGATCAGATCCCTGAATAGCACCCGGTGAAGCCTGTGTGTTGGACGGTCCTGGGGGGGACAGAAGTCCTGAACAGCACCCGGAGAGGCCATGTGTGAGCAGAGTCGATGACGGCCCTGCATTGGGGAAACTACCATTCCTTCTGCGGATCTGGACTTTCAGGAGTGCCCTGGTCACAAGGACGGTGATCCCAGGAAGGCAGCTTCCCAAGGAGAGAGGACTGACAAGGAGTCAGCATGTGGAGCAGGAGCTCCTGTAAGGTAACTCCATAGACTGTTGGTGCCTGTGATGTTCCATGGATGTTACTGAACTGTACGGCGTGCGGTCACCCACGGTAACTGGACAGTGAGAAGTCCAGCGTATTTAGAGACTGCGAGTTAAAAGTGTATGTTGTGAAGTACTATGGACTATGTGTAAGCCGGTGATGTGCAACCTGGCTTACTGTGTGGTTTATGCTGTGTAAAATAAACCGAAATAGACTGTTTTATGTGCAAAACCGTGCCTGTCTACATTAATCCCGTGCCAAGCGAGTGTCCCCAACGCACTTAGTGAGCGCTATCTTTCTCTCTCTCTCTCCCTATAATGTGTGTGTAACGATAATGTAAAGTATCATGCATTTTTCACTATTTCCAGAATCTTCCATTCACATACTGAACTCTGTTTGACCCCCCTGTTCTTTTCCTTTTGCCTGTCACAGCTGCGGACCTGTTTCTCGTTAGCTCTGTAATACGACCCTTCAGCTCTCTCTCTTTCTCATTCCTTCCTGATCCTTCCCCCTCCCGAAGTTAGGTTAATTAGCCAGGAGAGAATTTCCTTTGTTTGTAACATGTGCTCTGCGACTGAAATGGATATGTCATGATCCAAGGTGGATCTGACAGTTTAAATGCACAAAGTGAACTTTTTTTCCTTTGGCTTGGTGCCAAAGTGGGTTGATTGCCCTCGGTGGCCATTAGAATTATTACGCGTGGTGTCATTCATTCTAAGTTGCCCCATTGGTGGTGAGCGGTAGTGCACTTTAGTTTCTTTGGTTTAATGTGCACTTAATTACAAATCAGGTGTTAGGCTCTATAAAAGGGAGCCAGGTGTGTCCAATCACTGTTGGTGATATTGTGTGTTAGTCATTCACAAGGAAGCCTGGGTGAATGAAGGAGCTGAACATGAGTCCTGCTCAGCCCAGCCAGAGGGGACGAGTGGCAGCTAGGTGGTCTGCAAGAAGGGCTGGCATGGCGTGGTGGAGTCACAGTTTATGGTGTTGGCAGGAAGTGCTTGCATGGCTTTGTGGAGTGACGACTATGGAGAGAGTTGCACTCAGCATGCAGGACTTGGTTGCTGAGAGCTGGACTCAAGCATGCTTGACTTTTTGGGCAGGAGCTGAACTCATCTTTGGGACTCTGTTACTGGACTTCTGCAATTGGTGGTGGACTCTGCTCCAAGGCTGCACTATGGTGAAGGATCCAGTTATGGTGATTGATCCGGGTGGAGGAGAAGATGCACACAGGTGCTGGGCTCTGTTGCTAGGAGCGTATGCAACAGAGCAAAGCTAAGTGGTGTTTCCCCTGTTTTGTCATCTTTCCTCATGTGTGTTTTAGTGCAGTGGTGGGATTAGTTTCCGCACCGACCAATTCCCTAGTGAGGGTTTAGGTCAGGACGAACTAGGGTTTTTAGGTTCCTGTTGCGCGCCCGGTGCGGAGCCGGCATAGGGAACGTTAGGAGTGCAGGGACACTGGCTCAGGGGAGCTCAGGAGGTCTCCACTTCCCTATTCCCTATCGCAAGGCCCACCATTGTTAATATTTCCCAGGTTTCCCTTATTGTTTAAATTTGCCTTACTGGAGGCGGGGTTTCCAGACTTGTATATACGTGTAATGTCTAAATTCGCCAGTTGGAGGCGGTGTATCCAGCTGCACGTGTTTATTATTTAAATTCGCCCCACTGGAGGCGGTGTATCCAGGGTCACTTGCGTCACATGGATTCGCCTTGCGGTAGTCGCTGCGTCCAGACACACACGTGACCGTGACAGGATATAGTTAGAATCTAATCATTCGATATAACTCGACACCAGATTATGATAGAAATATGAACATTACATATATGGGACGTGCACCGACAAGGCTTAGTGGCCCATGTTTTTCACAGTTCCAGCAACAACAGAACCAGAGAAATGGATTTCTCCTGAACAGAATTGAATAGACAGCCAGTGTTTGGTGTCATTAGAAAGCTAATTTCAATATAAGCTAAATGATGGTTCTGCCGATATTCTGCTAGGTCCTCAAGCCCAGTTATGATCGTTATAAGTTTTCTGAACAGAATGGGAACTCTGAAAGCAGGGGGAGGGCGTTCTAAAACCGGCCCCTTTAGTGATGTCACAAGCCCAGATGTATAAGTCCGCAACTAAGCCCCCCCGTTCGTTGCTGCCTAGACGCTGTTGTCTCAAGACCCCCACATGCATTTGGATGTGTCGCACATTCCCCAGCCTAGTTCTGCCTAAGATTATCTAAGCAATGCGTGAGTTTATTTCTGCTTTTAAATCCCTTTTTTTAGTATTCGCTTTGTACATCATTTAATTGTCTCATTTGTAAAATCTTTTTATACCTTCTGTAAACACTGCCTACCTTTTTTGGAGTAAATATAAAATTTAGTAGTCTCGTATCTTCTTGTTCTATGACGAATTCACGTGCCTAAAAGTTGATTACGCTACTATTTTGGGTTGGCTTCGTACCCCTCTATTAATTTTAAATATTAATAGAGAAATCGGAAGCTGGTGGCAGTGAAGTGTGTTCTGGGCTGGTGGGTACCGCTGGCAGTGACGGAAGGGGTTTTCTAAACTGATTTGTCTGGCTGCGGCTAGGACTAGTTATAATTCCCTCGCTGCAGCGGGCCTAATAACCATTGCACAACCAGTAGCCCTTTTGGCGACTAATTATCCAAGGTGCAGTTCCCTGACTGACCTGAGGGTAAGGGGGGCACCGGAGAGCTGCAAGTTCCAAAGTGGAGCTGAAAAGTGGGATATACATAATTCCCAGAAGCTTGTAACATTGTGGCAGCAGTGGGATAACTAAAATAAGCCCCTGCGGTAAATTGTTAGGGCAAGACTAGCTTGCTGTGTTCATCACATTGTTGGCAGTGGTGGGATAACTAAGATAAGCCCCCTGCACATGTGTGCTGGCCAAAGGTCACACCCTTACCGTGACAATACATATATATATATATATATATGTACTGTATATAATATTAATATTGCACAGAAAGAAGAAAAGCCTGTAATTAATTTGTCGGCTTCTGTAAAATGAATGCAGGAGGCGACAGTATAGAAGACATGGTTTACATGCCGTAAACCATTGCAGAACAGTTCGATTTATATATGTCATTGTCTAGTACTGTTAGTAGTATGTGTGTGTAAAATTTGGGAACTGTAGGTATTTAATAAAGAATGTATTCACAGGAAAAACTGGCATGGACTCCCGCTCAATTTTCTGCACCAAAGAGGGAAGGCCAGTTACTGAGGGCAGATATTAATAGCCTAGAGAGGGACCATGGTTATTGCCCCCCCACCTGACTAAAAACATCTGCCCCCAGCCACCCCAGAAAAGGCACAGCCTGTAGAGGGTGGCATGTGGGGTAATAAGAGGTTAATGTCACCTTTGTATTGTAAGGTGACATTAAGCCAGCTTAGTAATGGAGAGGTGTCAATAAGACACCTCTCCATTACTAATCCTGAAGATTTTAAAGGGTTAAATAAACACACACGCAGAATAAAGTATTTTAATGAAATAAAAGACTACACAGTTTTCCCATCTTTATTCTTCTGCTAATCCAAACGATGCCCACGATCTCCTGTAAAAAAATAAAAAAACAACAATATACATTACCTGTGCGGAGTACAATCAAGTCCCACGGCGTACATCCATATCTGGGGGTTAAATAGTTTACAACAGGGAGTAGTGCTAATGCGACCGCCCCGGCTGTAAATCACTGTGGAATGAATGAGAAACTGCCTGCTTCTCACAGCCTGACTCGAGGTAAATTCTATTTAGCCACCACATATGGATTTACGCCATGGGACTGACTACGCCGGACAGGTATGATATAATGTTGTTTTTTGTTTTTCATTTTTTCAAGAGATCGAGGGATTCGGGGAATTAGCAGAGGTTGTAAGTATGGTTTAATTAAGAACAATAAAGAACTCTGTGTGTTTATTTCAAATAAAGAATTTTTTAATAGGTGTCTGTGTTTTATTTACTATTTGACTATTTGGGGTTTAGTGATATCTAATTGACGCATCTTCATTACTAACTTCGGGGCTTGACGTCACAAAGGTGACATCAACACCCCAACTATTAGGCTGAGTTCACACGTGGTATTTTTTTCGCGTTTCCGCGGCGGTTTTAACCGCACGATTTTGCCGCGAAAAATAAGCATCCCATGCATTCCTATGGGATTCTGCAATGCTGTGCTAATGCTGCGGTTTTTACCGCGGCGGAATCGCTTCGCGGTAAAAGCCGCAGCATGCTCATTAATTTGCGGAATCATGGTGATCCCGCACCCATAGGAATGCATTGTTCCGCTTACATCCCGCATGTGGCTGTGCACACCATGCGGAAAGTAAGCAGAACAATTGCGGATGGTACCTACGGTCCGGAGGAGATGAGACTGTCCTCCGGGCTTTGGGTACCATATCCCTGTAAAAAATAGAATTTAAAATAAAAAATATTGTTATTCTCACCTTCCGACATCCCGCGCAGTCTTCCCGCCTCTCTCCACGCTCCCGGTCCCAGTAATCCTTTGCGAAAATGCCCGCGATGGCGTCCGTTCTCGCGGGATCGCGAAGTCTCGCGGTCATTCGCACGACGTCATCGCGAATTACCGCGAGACATCGCGATCCCGCGAGAACGGACGTCATCACGGGCATTTTCGCAAAGGATTACTGGGAACGCCTGCGCGGGACGCTGGAAGGTAAGAATAACACCATTTTTTATTTTTTTTTACATTCTATCTTTTACTACTGATGCTGCATAGGCGGCCTCAGTAGTAAAAAGTTGGTCACACTTGTCAAACACTATGTTTGACGAGTGTGACCAACCTGTCAATCAGTTCTCCAAGCGATGCTACAGATCGCTTGGAGAACGCTAGCATTTTGCAAGCTAATTACGCTTGCAAAATTCTAGTTTTTCCACGGGAAAATCACGGGAATTTAAAATACGATTTTCCCGCGGAACGGAATTCCGGAATTCTCGCAGTAATTTCCGCGAGAGTTCCGGTACGTGTGCACTTAGCCTTACCCAATATGCTGCCGCTACAGGGCAGTGGGAAGAGCAAGGCTATGTGCCAGAATTGGCGCAACTTACAGATACGTATATGGATTGAATGCGCATGTCACATGGATGTCCCGTGGAAAAATCGCACTGAAATCGCATTACACTCGCATAGCACTCGTCTGTTTTTTCGGTCCGGAAATCAGACCGGTTTTTTTTTTTTGCTCGCAAATGGGTATGAGCCTTAACGCCCAGATTGGCTACGTTTCTCCTGACTTGAACTCGACAGCCTCAAGTATCCCATGGTCAGTACTAAATTGTGTCCTTCAGATGAGGAGCTCAATCATTAGACATCCGGTCTGCCTGCAAATATCAAATGTGGAGGACAAAAAGCATACGGCCATATAAAGCCCAGTAATCCTGCTGCAGAAAATTTTTACGTTTTTCACCCTCTCTGTTCTTCCCTTTTCTGTCTCGCTTCCTTACAGCCAGGACGGAGAGGTCTGCTGCAGAATCAAGTGTTCGTCCATGCTTAATCAGCTGCAAGAACCAAATTTATCTGGATTACTCCTTACAAGACAGATTCTCCGCTGTAAACCGCTAGCGGGGAAATTAAAGTGTGGAGCAATTAGAGGGAAAACCTGCAGAGAATTCCTCTCCCCGATCTTGGACAAATACAGAGAACCTGCAATCTCGTGGCAGTCGGATAGTGCTAGGAAGGCAAAAAACATGAATATAATATGAGGGTGTGTAATAATGAGGGTTACATATCCCTAGTCCCTGGAATGGGACGTGATCGACAGGTGGAAACTTACTGTGACGCCATCAGAACCCACATGATGCAGAGACATGAAAAAATGTTGATGAGCAGCCAACGCTAACCCCAACATTTTTTGGTTAGATTGTGAACACGACACTTTTCCTAATGATACCTGTTGGCTTTTTGTGCATTTGTGAAAAAACACCACTTTTTCACATATATTGTTAAGTCGCTTTTCTTTTGTCTTGTATCCATTTGATGTTTTTTTTCCGCCCAATTCTTCAAAATAGACCACATGGTTCATGAATTTTGTACAAAATAAAAAAAATGGGGATTCGTCATTTTCGGAGCTTGTTGTTAGACTGACAATATTCAAATGTACTTGCGTCCTTCAGGTGTGAGGGAACAGTATAGGCCAGGGGGAATAATGTGAACAGATAGTATGAGGACAGTAAGGGGATGGAAAAGTGAGGCGACAGTACAGGGATTGAATAGTGTGAGGAGACAATGTGGAAATGGAAAAGTGTGAGGGAACAATGTGGAGATAGAAAAGTGTGAGGGGACTGTATGGGGATTGAATAGAGTGAGAGGACAGTAAGGGGATTGAACAGTGCAGGGACAATGGAGATGAAAAAGTGAGAGGACAGTGTGTGTGTGGAAAAATGTGAGGGGGCAGCCTAGGAGGGGACAGGATGGGGGGAAAAGTGTGAGGTCACAGTATGGATTTGAAAAAATTTAATGAGATGTTTTTTTGGAAATGCATGAGGGGAAATAGTCTGAGAACAGTATGGGAGTAAATGGTGTAAGGGGGGAATAGTGTGAGGGGGTCAGTATGAGGGAAGTGTTCGGTGGACGGGGAGAAATGTGTGAGGGGCATTAGTATGAGGAGCCTGGGAGACAGTGTGAGGGAGAAAAGTTTCAGAGGACACAATGTAGAGACTGGATAATGTGAGGACACAGTATGGAGGGGAGATTTGTGAAAGGGAACGCCATACTGAATTTTTGCCCTGGGTGCAGGAACACCTAGATTTTGCACAGGGTATGTGTGTGTCTGGTACTTTTGAGCAAATAGTATATGGCAATGCTAGAGTGCTCAGCATGGATCTCTGCAACAATGTGAACCAAACCTTCAGTTCACCACAAATTTAACTCTGAGACAAACGGAGAGCGAGGTCTGCACGTCTGGACACTGAGCTCCCATCACTTTTACATCACTTTTGTGTTCTGCATACAAGTATGGAAAAGAGATTCTCCCTCCACCCTCTGAACTCAGTTTCTCTCAGTAAATAGGGGTACATCTAAATCCTTGATAAAGACGTAACCCCCTGACAGAGCAAGGGGGATACATCTGTATAAGCGATAACCGTCCCCACTGATGGCTCTTACTGAACATTAAGAAAAGGAAATGCTTTAATGGAATAGATTTCGAGGACACTTCGGCTGAGGACACGCGACTCCACTGATATATATATTACTCTTAATACTGGTTTTTATTTTTCACAAGGTGCAGAAACCTTTCAGTGCAACAAAAAAATAGACTAGTGTCTGAAGTGTGAGCATCCATGTAAGAATTAACCAGAAGAGGATTCTAACTCTGCAACAACAGTGCCACCCGGCCAGGACCCATTTCTAGGGATTTTCCTTGGTCTTCAGGTTGAACGTCCACATGTATGTAGGACCTCTCTGCCACATCTTGTACACAGGACAGGCGTAAACGTTGAGGGTGTTTATCTACAGGGATTGCCTTGATGAAGATGACCGGCATCCCTGGAGTTAAGTCTTTGAGCCACACATCGGTGATGATGCTGGTCTGTAAGGGGGAGATAAATGGTACCCTGTAAGTATCAGGAAGGGTTAAAATGAAGCTGCTGCTTTACGGTAAAATAGCGCCATCCTCATGTATGGCTTTATGTGGTACTGCAGCTCAGCACTATTCACGTCTGCACAAATGCCGAGACACCAAGTGTGACCCTTCTAGGACTATTTCAGTCTTTATTAGACATCTTTCTGGTGACGAGATCCCTTTTAAAAGCTCAAGTGAAATGTAGAAAAAGGTTTATCATTCTTTTTTTCTCTTCTTCAAAAAGAATTATATCAGATGTGATTATAAATCACCATGGAAAAAATATCTGGTGAACGCGACATTATATATTCAGCACCAACGTCTATAAGGAGCGAGTCCAGCTCCAAGATAAATGATGCGATAATAATAATAATCTTTATTTTTATATAGCGCTAACATATTCCTCAGCGCTTTACAGTTTGCACACATTAGGCCGTGATGGATGTGCGGAGACGCAGATTTCAGGCTCTTAAGCGCAACAGATATTGTAATGATAGATGGCGGTGTGCGGATGCCAGCCATGCGCTTTATTAATGCGTTACTGGCAGACGGATCTTAAATAGTCGGGTTTTATTTCTTCTTGGGAAATCTGTCGGATTGTTATAAATGTTTGGAACAGCGATTGTCTGGATTTGCCCGCAGAAGCCCTCCGTCCATGCTCCGCGGCTGGTAAGACGAATGCCGTATGACGGGCTTTTACGTACAGTGAATGCAGCTCATTCCTTCTACATCTCAGTCGTGGTCATTGCTTCTGCACCTGCTGAATTTATATTTCTTAATTTTGCATTTAGGAAGAAAATTAATAAAATCTAAATAGTCTGCAAATTGTCGCTTCATAGAGGAAGAGGACTAGAACTCTAGTGCCACCTATTGGAAATAGCAATCCTAAAAGTCAATGTCGACCCTTTAACGAGCCTTGTTACATGACTTAGGATAAAAGCCAAAACCAGAATCTCAGTTTGCAGACACTGTGTTTCAGGGTACTGCCCCTCGTCATTGCAAAGTGTGAGATCTGGTTTGGCTGAGTGAGAGGCGTCTGACCGATATCCAAGAAGTATCGTTTCTCCTTGCAGAAAATAACATGCTAAGCATGCCGAGATGAGGAGACTTAAAGCCGCAATGCTCCTCTGGGAAATATGCAAATTGTCTCTTCAGAGAGGAAGAGGACTAGAACTCTAAGTGCCACCTATGACTTTTAGGATTGCTACT
The DNA here is from genome assembly GCF_039654945.1 of Dendrobates tinctorius. Taxonomy (NCBI): domain Eukaryota; kingdom Metazoa; phylum Chordata; class Amphibia; order Anura; family Dendrobatidae; genus Dendrobates; species Dendrobates tinctorius. Next base: position 2,043,201 of record NW_027361979.1, on the reverse strand, counting down.
TCTGTTATGGAAATATATGTGTATATGTATTTCATCTAGATCTCACTTGCCTGCTATAGGCTATATACTCTTATATACTCATATACACTCTATATATTCCTATATGCGCACTTAGAGATATAATCACAGCTGTCCTGAACTTTGTAGCTAGTTACTGGAGATGACCTATGTTACGTGTTACAGAACCACTCAGCACCCAGAATATGTTGTGCAGTTATATGTATGTATAATAGGTTCCATGTGAGATGCATGTCCCTAATGCATCAGTTCACAGGCTGCGCCCCTGGGCAGAGGGGACACAGTATTCTCCTTTTGTCCACCCTCCCCCCACCTTTGTAATTCCCACAGTAAACATCGGCAGGCTCCGGCCACCTGCGGCTTTTGTAATGTATGTCTGACCTGCCGCTTTTCTATTGACCGGCTCTCTGTATCTGTGTGATATATTCTGTGTCCTGTGAGTAAAGTGTTGTCAGACCGGAAATACACGGAGAAGCAGTGATCTTTTATATGCGCCCATGTAACCAAGGAATTCCAGCCAGCGTCATTCATTCAGACTCCAGCCAACGCAGAGCGGACCTCCGAAAACACGGGGTGGTACTGAAAGAGGTACCCCAGCTTGGTAGACCCCGTTACACTAGTGGCAGCGGCGGGATATGATACCCCTTCTACAGGAGGAAAGGAATGAATGGAAAACAACTACCAGAAGTTAAAAGATCTGGTGGAAGCCCGAGGGTTGATCGCCAGCAACAAAACAAAAGCGGATTTATAGCAGCCATCATGGAACACGACAGTGCAGTGCCCCCCAATGTGAACGTGGAGGAGACCGAATTCCAGAAGGAGATATAGAACAGATTGGCGTTCTGTGGCCCAAACCCTGCGGTAGAGATCATACGAGAGGTTATGGCTGATGTGCGTACAGATCTGAAGGAAAAGATGGCCGAGCGGACCAGGATAGAGCAAGCCAAGATAGAGATGGCAGAGCAGACCAAAGTGGAGCTGGCCAACATGGAGATGGCAGAGTGGAGAGAGGAGAGCCAGCGAGCAGGGGGAGCTCTGGCCTTCGACCAGGTACCTTCAACAGTAAGCCACAAAAAGATCCAGTATAATGCCTTCTGACAGTTGGGGGAGGCAGAGGAAGACATTGATGGCTTTCTGCAGGACTTTGAGCGGCAGTGTGCCCTTCATCAAGTGAAGCCGGAGGAACGGGTTCAGATTCTGGCCAGCAAGCTGACAGGCCGGGCAGCGGACGCCTATCGCACGGTACCTGATGAGGACTGTATGGACTATGAGCGGATCAAAGAAGTGATCTTGGCCCGGTATGCGCTGACACCAGAGGCATACCGCCAAAAGTTCCGCGGACTTATAAAACGCGTAACCGATACCCACGCTGAATGGGCCTGTAAATTACGGTGGTCACTGCTACAGTGGGTACAAGGGAGCCAAGCAACCACTAAGAAGGACGTCTTCCAGCTCTTCTTGTTAGAACAATTCTTTAATGGACTAACCCCCGAGACACAGGAATGACTTCGGGACAGGCGGCCAACGACTCTTGAGGAAGCCGCTCGTCTGGCCGATGAACATCATGATGCCAGGAGGCCGCAGTTGTCCGGATCAAAGATCGTCACTAGGGGCCCGCCCATGGACCTGGAGGGCCCCAAACCACCGAAGATTGTAGGGGGACCAGCTATAAACCCGGCCTACCACAGTCCCCCTGGGGCGCGATGCCACACCTGCCGTCAGCTGGGCCACCTGCAAAGACAATGTCCCAACCGGGCTCTGCATACCCAGTGGCCAAAGGCGGGAACAGCTACCTTCAGCCAGGTTGCTGTACACTGCTACCAAGGCGAAGCTGACCCGGCATTGGGGGCTACGACTAACCAAGGGGTGGAAGAGATGGAGGAAGTGCTGCATGAAGTAGACCCCGTGCAGGCAGCCCGGGCAGATAATCGACAACAGCATCAACAGGTCGTGTGGGTTAATGGGAAACGTATGCAGGGACTAAGATTCCGGAGCAACTTTGACCCTTGTAAAGCCTCATCTCGTCCAGGAACAAGAGAAGATGGACCGGACAGTGGCAGTCCATGTAGCAGGGGGAGCCATACATCGACTGCGCACTGCCAGGATTCACCTGAACTGGGGAGTCGGGGATGGCCTTGTTGAGGTCGGCTTGATGGAGGATTTGACTGCAGACGTCTTGCTGGGAAATGACTTAGGGCCCATGTTGTCTGCATTCTCGGTGGCCCCTCTGGCTGAGACCTATCCTGTGACCACCCGGAGACAAGCTCGAGCTGCGGAGGCGGAATCACACTCAGAGGAAGCCCAGGTAAGACATCCCAGCCCTGCACGTATTCCCATAGCCAGACACATTTCTTGGGCCACCCCAGATGAATGTAAGAAGTTACTTGAGGATCCTTCATTAGAGGGATATCGTGGGAAGGCACAGGATGGGAGAGGAGTACTGGAAGGGGAACAGTTTGTATGGAAGCAGTGACTCCTCTACCGGATCACAGAGCAGCACCACACAGGGACGTGCCCCACTATAAAACAACAGCTGGTAGTTCCAAAGAAGTATAGGCAGGAGCTACTGCGAATCTCTCATGATATACCTTTGGCCGGGCACTTCGGCGTCAGTCGCACCAGGCATCGTCTGACACAAAACTTCTTTTGGCCAGGGGTAACCTATGATGTTCGTCAGTACTGCCAGACCTGTGACAGTTGTCAACGCATTGGCAAGAGGGGGGATCGATGCAAGGCCAAATTACGCCCCATCCCCATTGTGGAGGAACCATTTAGCCAAGTAGCGGTCGATCTGATTGGGCCATTAGCCAAACCCAGTCCGTCCGGGAAAAAATATATATTGACAGTGGTAGATTATGCCACATGGTATCCAGAGGTGGTTGCGTTACCTAACATACTGGCAGAGATGGTGGCGGCCGCCCTGCTCCAGGTTTTCTCATGGGTTGGATTTCCCCGGGAGATTATCTCGGACCAGGTTACCCAGTTTACAGCAGAGGTGACCAACCAACTGTGGAAGCTGTGCGGCGTAAAGTCCATTAGAAGCGCCCCATACCACCCGCAAACCAATGGGTTGTGTGAATGCTTTAACGGGACATTAAAACAGCTCATTGGGACTTTTACCAGGAGATACAGGGACTGGGAGAAATTCTTGCCACACCTCCTGTTTGCCTATTGGGAGGTGCCCCAAGAATCCACAGGGTTCTCCCCGTTCGAGCTGGTATACGGGAGACGGGTAAGGGGACCCCTAGACTTAGTGCTGGAACACTGGGAAGGGGAGGGCCTCATAGAAGGGGTACCTATTTTACCCTATGTGCTGGAATTCCGGGACCGCCTACAGGAGCTGACTCAGGCTGTACGTGAGAACATGCAGGCGACTCAGCGGCGCCAGTGCATATGGTACGATCGGAGGGCCAGAGAGCGCACTTTGGAAATAGGACAGAAGGTCCTGGTGTTAGAGCCCACTAAGCAGAATAAGTTTCAAGCTGCATGGCAGGGGCCCTACCAGGTAGTGGGGAAAATAGCCGACACCACCTATAATGTCGCCGATTGTGACTACCCCAGGGTTATCCGCATGTTCCACGTGAATATGCTGAAGCCCTACCAGGAGCGCCCTGAAGAGGTAGTGGCCATCTGTGCACCTGAAACAGAGGATTTAGCCGGACTTCCCTTGCCGGATGCCTCAGGGGAAAGGACTCAGTCTAAAACATGGGACCAGGTACACTTGGGTGAAGACCTATGCCCCCGGGAGAGACAGTAGGCGGAGGCGTTGTTGAGGCTGTAACAGAGGATGTTTTCAGAGAGACCGGGGTACACTCGCCTGGCACAACACAAGGTTGAGACGCAGGATCAGACCCCCTGCGACAAAATCCCTTCCACGTCCCTGAGTCTGTACGAGAGGGGATGCGACAAGAGATGTTGCGTTTAGGGGTCATTGAAGAGTCAGATAGTCCCTGGGCATCCCCCGTAGTGTTAGTGCCCAAGAAGGATGGGACTACACGGTTTTGTGTAGACTATCGTAAGCTCAATGAGAAAACAGTGACAGATACATACCCCATGCCGCGTGTGGATGAGTTGTTGGGACCGGCTGGCGGGGGCAAAGTATTTGACCAACATCGATCTATGCAAAGGTTACTGGCAGATTCCCCTTAGTCCTGACGCTATTCCCAAGTCGGCATTTGTCACCCCGTTCGGCTTATTCCAGTTTCGAGTTATGCCATTAGGGATGAAGAATGCCCGGCGACCTTCCAAAGGCTGGCTGACCGGCTTCTGGATGGTCTCCAGGACTATGCTTGTGCCTACCTGGATGACATCGTCATCTGCAGTGCGACATGGGAAGAGCATCTAAATCACCTAGAGACAGTATTGGACAGGATCCACCAGGCCGGAATCACCCTGAACCCAAACAAGTGTCACGTGGGCAAAGCAGAGGTTCAGTATTTAGGGCATTGGGTGGGAAGTGGGAAACAGCGACCAGAACCAGCCAAGATTGAGGCCATAGCCAAATGGCCCATCCCACGCACTAAAACCCAGGTCATGGCGTTTCTAGGGACAGCGGGGTATTGCAGGAAATTCGTTCCCAATTACAGCAGCGTAGCCAAGCCCCTCACTGATTTGACCCGTAAGAACCAACCCCGCCAGGTAACCTGGACCTCAGAGTGTGAGGAAGCCTTCCGCCAACTAAAGGACGCCCTCACAAATACCCCTGTATTGGCCGCACCCGATCCAAGTAAACGTTTCCTTGTTCATACAGACGCTTCTATGTTTGGATTGGGGGCAGTACTGAGCCAAGTCGGGCCGGACGGCCAAGAACACCCGGTAGCTTACCTGAGTCGGAAACTAGTGCCCCGTGAAGTAAGCTATGCGGCCATCAAGAAGGAGTGCCTGGCGGTAGTATGGGCACTCAAGAAGTTGCAACCAAAACCAGGGGAAGAGTCTTGAGGAGATCATTTGCATATTCCCAGTGCCTTCTGGGTAAGTGAAGAGTCTCCGCGAGCTCAACGATGACTGGGTTTTGGCCGTTGCAGCTGAAAAGAGGAAATCGGAAAACCAGGGGAAGAGTCTTGAGGAGATCATTTGCATATTCCCAGTGCCTTCTGGGATAAGTGAAGAGTCTCCGCGAGCTCAACGATGACTGGGTTTTGGCCGTTGCAGCTGAAAAGAGGAAATCGGAAAACCAGGGGAAGAGTCTTGAGGAGATCATTTGCATATTCCCAGTGCCTTCTGGGATAAGTGAAGAGTCTCCGCGAGCTCAGCGATCACTGGGTTTTGGCCGTTGCAGCTGAAAAGAGGAAATCGGAAAACCAGGGGAAGAGTCTTGAGGAGATCATTTGCATATTCCCAGTGCCTTCTGGGATAAGTGAAAAGTCTCCGCGAGCTCAACGATGACTGGGTTTTGGCCGTTGCAGCTGAAAAGAGGAAATCGGAAAACCAGGGAAAGAGTCTTGAGGAGATCATTTGCATATTCCCAGTGCCTTCTGGGATAAGTGAAAAGTCTCCGCGAGCTCAACGATGACTGGGTTTTGGCCGTTGCAGCTGAAAAGAGGAAATCGGAAAACCAGGGGAAGAGTCTTGAGGAGATCATTTGCATATTCCCAGTGCCTTCTGGGATAAGTGAAGAGTCTCCGCGAGCTCAACGATCACTGGGTTTTGGCCGTTGCAGCTGAAAAGAGGAAATCGGAAAATCAGGGGAAGAGTCTTGAGGAGATCATTTGCATATTCCCAGTGCCTTCTGGGATAAGTGAAAAGTCTCCGCGAGCTCAACGATGACTGGGTTTTGGCCGTTGCAGCTGAAAAGAGGAAATCGGAAAACCAGGGGAAGAGTCTTGAGGAGATCATTTGCATATTCCCAGTGCCTTCTGGGATAAGTGAAAAGTCTCCGCGAACTCAACGATCACTGGGTTTTGGCCGTTGCAGCTGAAAAGAGGAAATCGGAAAACCAGGGGAAGAGTCTTGAGGAGATCATTTGCATATTCCCAGTGCCTTCTGGGATAAGTGAAGAGTCTACGCGAGGAAAAACCAGGGGAAAAGAGGAAATCGGAAAAACCGCGCGAATTTTGGCTCATCTTTCATCGTTTTTAAGAAATCTCAAGATGGAAGAGGCCAGGAGCCATTTGGTGAGCTGCATTTCTTGTTACATGTTCACAGATTTACCAGTGGAAAAGCCAAACTTCACATGCCACAAATGCAAGCTTGTGTCCTTGTTGGAGGAAAAGTTGCAAAATCTCGAAGAGAGGTTAGCTACGTTGAAGATCATTAAGGAAGGTGAAGAGTTCTTGGACAGAGCAGAATTATCTCTTCATGTTACAGAAAGAGAAGAAATTCGAAGTGCACCTGAAGAAACAGAGGAATGGAGACATGTGACCCAGAGAAGCAGGAGGATCAGGAGGCAGTCAGCACCCATACTGCTCAGAAACCAGTACCAGGCTCTCACGCAGGAAAACGATGAAGAAATACATCAGGATAAGACTTTGCCAACAAACAGCAACCTTGTACGCCTTCAGAGTCCTCCTGGATGGAGAAAGAAAAATGTTGTGAAGAAGAAACGGAGAGTGGTGGTCATGGGGGATTCCCTGTTGAGAGGAACAGAGGCCGCTATCTGCAGACCGGATATAACTTCAAGAGAAATGTGCTGTCTTCCAGGTGCAAAAATTAAAGATGTGTCTAACAGGATATCAGGACTCTTCAGACCTACACATGACTACCCATTCCGGCTACTACATGTGGGGACAAATGACACCGCAAGAAACGACCTGGAAACCATCTGCAGAGACTTTGAAGACTTAGGCAAGAAAGTGAAAGATCTGGGAGCGCAGGTGGTCTTCTCTTCCATCCTCCCAGTGGATGGCCATGGAACAAGGAGGTGGAATAAGATTCTGCAGGTGAACAACTGGCTACGTCGATGGTGCCGTCAGCAACGATTTGGATTTCTGGATCACGGAGTGAACTACTTATACGATGGACTACTTGCTAGAGATGGGGTGCACCTTACGAAGACTGGAAAGCATGTATTTGGAAGTCGCCTTGCTACACTTGTAAGGAGAGCTTTAAACTAGAACAACATGGGAAGGGAAGCAAAAGACCAGAAAAAGCCATACACCTGACAAATGCTATTGAGAACTCTGCTATTAGAAGTGGAAAGGAAGAACAAAGATGAAAGAATCTAATTAATAAAAATATTGGAGAAAGAGAAACCAATCACAAACTAAAATGTTTCTATACTAATGCACAAAGCATGGGCAACAAACAAGGAGAATTGGAACTACTAACACAGGAAAAGAAATATGATGTCATTGGAATCACTGAAACTTGGTGGGACAATACACATGATTGGAATACAAGACTAGAAGGATACAACTTATTTGCAAGAAACAGACTTGATAAACGAGGAGGGGGTGTTGCATTGTATGTTAGAAACGCGTATATCTGCACAGAGATTGAAGCTTCAGAGACTGGGAGTTCTGTGGAAACTGTTTGGGTAAGAATACAAGGACAGAACAATGGAAAGGACACCATTGTAGGCATTTACTACAGGCCACCTGTGCAAGCTGAAGATATGGATGAACTCTTTATGCATCAAATGGCCAAGTTCTCCAAAAAATATGACATAGTTGTCATGGGAGATTTCAACTATCCAGACATTTGTTGGGAATCTCTCTCAGGCAAAACTAACAGGTCAAGGAAATTCTTATCCTCTCTTGCTGACAACTTTATCCTCCAAAAGGTAGGGGAGAAAACAAGGGGAACTGCTACCTTGGATCTAATCCTTATAAACAGGGAGGAAATGGTTGAGGAGGTAAAAGTGGCTGGAACCCTAGGAGGTAGCGACCATGCTATTTTAGAATTTTGGATAACTAGAGGCGGAAGACCTGTGAAGACGCAGACGTCAAGGTTAGATTTCAGAAAGGCAGATTTTAAGGGATTCAGAAAGATAATTGGAGGGATCCAATGGCTGGATATCCTTAAAGACAAAAATGTCCAGGAAGGATGGGAAATCTTGAAAAATGAAATTCTCAAAGCACAGTTGTTAACAATTCTGAAAAGAGGGAAGAATAGGAAGCATTTAAGGAAACCAGGATGGGTGAACACAGAACACATGCTAAAAAGGAAGAAAAAAATGTTTATAAAATGGAAAGAGGGAGGCATATCTAAAGAAGAATATAATGCTGTCTGCAGAACCTGCAGGGCACAAATCAGATTAACTAAAGCTGAAAATGAATTGAGGCTTGCAAGAGATGTCAAAAGCAATAATAAAGGATTTTGGGGATATGTCAAAAGTAAAAGAAAAGTCAAAGATGCTATAGGATTTTTACAGGATGAAAATGATGAAATGGTAAGACAGGATGTTGAGAAGGCTGAACTTTTAAATTCCTATTTTGCATCTGTTTTCTCTCAGAAAGGAAATGTAACACCAACTGTTCTTCACTGTCCTATTAAGGGAATAGAAGAATCCAGGATATCTATAAACAGAAAGATAGTAAGGAAACACTTAGCTAACCTAAATGAATTCAAGTCTCCAGGTCCAGATGAATTACACCCCAGAGTACTGAAGGAGATAGCAGAAGAAATTTTTGAACCCCTCTCCATAATCTTTGAAAATTCTTGGAGAACAGGAGAAGTGCCAGAAGACTGGAGAAGAGCAAATGTTGTTCCTATCTTCAAAAAGGGGAAGAAGGTCGACCCAGGCAACTATAGGCCGGTGAGTCTGACTTCTATACCAGGAAAGATCTTTGAACAAATTATTAAACAACATATATGTCAATTCCTGGATAAGAATGAAGTGATTAAACAGAGTCAGCATGGGTTTGTAACTAATAAGTCATGTCAGACTAACTTAATTTCCTTCTATGACGGTATCACTGATTGGGTGGATCAAGGAAATGCTGTAGATATAGTATATCTTGACTTCAGCGAAGCATTTGACAAAGTCTCTCATACAATCCTTATTGAAAAAATGACTAAGTATGGAATGGAAAAGGCAACTGTTAGGTGGATTCATAACTGGCTTAGTGATCGGACCCAAAGAGTGGTCGTAAATGGCTGCACATCCAGTTGGAAGAATGTCTCAAGTGGGGTACCACAGGGCTCTGTCCTGGGCCCTGTATTATTCAACATCTTTATCAACGATTTAGATGAAGGAATTGAGGGTAAACTGATTAAATTTGCTGATGACACAAAGCTAGGAGGGATAGCTAATACTAGAGAAGAGAGAGAGAGGATTCAAAAAGATTTAAATAAACTGGAGAAGTGGGCAGCAACTAACAGAATGGTTTTTAACAGGGAGAAATGCAAAGTACTACATCTGGGCAATAAAAATGAAAAAAGCATATATAGAATGGGAGGAATAGGGCTAAGTGACAGCACATGTGAAAAAGACTTGGGTATACCAATAGATCACAGACTGAATATGAGTCAACAGTGTGATGCAGCAGCAAAAAAGGCAAATGCAATTCTAGGATGTATTAACAGAAGCATACAGTCTAGATCACGTGAAGTCATTATTTCCCTCTACTCCTCTTTGGTCAGACCTCATCTGGAATATTGTGTCCAGTTTTGGGCACCACATTTTAAAAAAGACATCAACAAACTGGAGCAGGTTCAGAAAAGAGCGACCAGAATGGTGACCGGTCTGCAAACCCTGTCTTATGAGGAAAGGTTGCAGGATTTGGGAATGTTTAGTTTGCAAAAGAGAAGACTGAGAGGAGACTTAATAGCTGTATACAAATATCTAAAGGGCTGTCACATTGTAGAAGGATCAACTTTATTCTTATTTGCACAAGGAAAGACTAGAAGCAATGGGATGAAACTGAATGGGAGGAGACACAGATTAGATATTAGAAAAAACTTTTTGACAGTTAGAGTGATCAATGAGTGGAACAGGCTGCCACGAGAAGTGGTGAGTTCTCCTTCAATGGAAGTCTTCAAACAGAGGCTGGACAGACATCTGACTGGGATGATTTAGCGAATCCTGCTTTGAGCAGGGGGTTGGACCAGATGGCCCAGGAGGTCCCTTCCAACTCTACGATTCTATGATTCTATGATTCTATGATTCTATATTTGTATGGACGACAGTTTTCCCTCCTAATGGACCATAATCCCCTAGTCTGGCTTAATCGGGTCTCCGGAGACAACGCCAGATTGCTGCGGTGGAGTTTAGCCCTACAACCTCTGGACTTCACCATCCACCACAGACCCGGCAAACAAAATGGTAACGCCGATGGACTAATTTGACAAACGGAACTTGCACCAACCCCATAAACTTCGGTCATCCCCAAACCGATCCATTGAGGATCAGACTGTGTATGCCGATTGCGTCGCTGAAGAGGGGAGCCATGTTACAGAACCACTTACCACCCAGAATATGTTGTGCAGTTATATGTATGGATAATAGGTTCTATATGAGATGCATGTCCCTAATGCATCAGCATTCCCCTTTTGTCCGCCCTCCCCCCACCTTTGTAATTTCCACAGTAAACATCGGCAGGCTCTGGCCACCTGTGGCTTTTGTAATGCATGTCTGGCCTGCCGCTTTTCTGTTGGCCTGCCCTCTGTATCTGTGTGATATATGCTGTGTCCTGTGAGTAAAGTGTTGTCAGACTGGTAATACATGGAGAAGCAGTGATCTTTTATATGCGACCATGTAACCCAGGGATTCCAGCCAGTGTCATTTATTCAGACTCCAGCCAACGCAGAGCGGACCTCCGAAAACACGGGGTGGTACTGAAAGAGGTACCCCAGCTTCGTAGACCCCGTTACAATCGCTTTTAGAGAAAACTGTATCTGAAATCACCCTTAGGCCTCCTGCTGGCGCAGAGCTCATATGGCGCCACACTGGGAGTCTTGATGGTGTCTTACTGTGGTTTCCTCTTCTGCCTCCATACAGCTCAGTATTATGGAGACCCTCTATATTAGATGCAACACTTTCTAACACCATATTTAAGGTATTTGATGGTTTTTGGATGAAACATAAAGGCACAAAGCATTACCTGTGTGTCCCAGCGTGCTCCCTCCATGAACAATCCGTGGACGTACGCCAATCTCGCGGAGGACTGCTGAAGTCCTCTCTGTTCGTCTTGGTCACATCGCACTGCAGAGTCATCTTATTAAGCGGCCATTCATTCTTCCTGGCCATAGACTGCATGATGGCCGTAAGGAAGGACTGTGGGTTAAAGAACCCGGCCAGCCAGATGGCAGAGGGCAGAGCAAATGGGCAGGTTTATTAAAAGCCTCTAATTTTTACACATTGTAAACATAACAATTTGCTGTAAACTTTCGGTTGTATTTGGCGGACAGTGCAGCATCACCAGCCTTTTACCTTATTATCAGCCCTAAGTTGAGCTCCTTCAGGGAGCGTTTGATCTCTCTGGCCAGCAGGAAATGTTGCGCCCCCAGGAGTATGGTCACCACAGTGGCATTACCTTCATCCTAGGGAGTGTGATGTCATGCTTGGAAGCAATAAAGGGTCTCTCTGTCAAGTAAATTCAACACACAGCACGGTTCCCACTTCAGGCCAGCAGAGGGAGCTCTGAACCAAAGCTGGGGGAGGAGCTGCTCTCTGGGGGCCAGGAAGGGGAAGTTTAGTTAGTTCCTGTCAGGAGGGAGAAGCGTGTGGACGAGAGGAGAAGAGCTGGAGGATTGAGCAGAGCTCAGGCTCACTTCGAGCGTAGCGCATGGTTCCGGGGTCCGTTCCCCAAGGCTGTTTGTGAAACTGATGTTCCTGCAGCAGAAACCAGAGGAATAGGAAGCTGTAAATGCTTTGTTCCCACATAAGACTCGGATGTACAACTGCAACGTGTGAGCCAGAAGAAGAAGGCTACAGCTGTCTGCCATAGGAGGGGGTTCTAAAAGAGAGCAAGCAAGAGGAACTTCAGTGTAACTCAGTACTGCATGTACCTCAGATAAGCGCTAGAAAGGAGACTACACAACCCATCTGCATAGAGAGATTCCTGAGTTGCTTCCAGGCTGGCCAACTCCTGTTCCATCTGTAATCTGCATCCTGGACTGCACTTGCAAAGCAAAGTAAAGGTAAAGGAAACTGCACCCTGTTGTGTCATTGCCTTCTTCCTGCAACCCCTTCAGCACTGCTACATCTCTGTGCCTAACACTGCACCCTCTTCCTCAACACCTATTCTCAATGCCCTGGGACTACAGCTCAACCTGTGGGGAGCTATTACATCATGCTGCCTTATACCATCTGTCCCAGGGGATCTGCCTGCAGCGTCGGCTTAACCCCTTTATTGCCGAGCACCACAGGTGGCGTCACGTATCATCCACTTATAAACTTTTACCAGCCACGCTTAACCCCTTTTACATGGATGCCCAGGGCCAAGGACTGGGTCACTGCTACTGTGACACTTCCCTCTGAGACACCGGCCCAGTACCGAGTACCCCACCCATTTTGGCATCCCGAACAGGGTGTCCCCGAGTCCTGTGTGCCAGAGACTGTGTGTGTGCCATAGGCCTATTGCGCCATTGCCACCATTACTCCGCCACTTGGTGCGCGTGGTAAGCCAACGTGGCGGGCTGTTGTGGGCGGAGCCAGAGGAGAGCGCAAAAAAGTGAAGTGCTGCGTGGGAAGAGATCAGCGCGCGGGAAGTGAGAAGCAGAGGCCTGCAGTCTTGGCATCCCCCGATCATCCAGCCTGCGGAGCGGCAACCAGTAAGCCAGCGCAACCCAGGGCCTGGCCAACGTTAACTAGGGGGGAGGAGAATGTCTGAGGCAAGAGAAGATGCTGCGGTGAATGCCACCGCACCCTGTTGCGAATTCACTTTCTGGTCTGTCTCTGGTTGCTGGTGAGGGTAGTAGAGCTGGTTGTATTGACAGAGGAGTCGTGAGTTCTCTTTCCGGGCTCCCTCTGGTGGTTGCAGGAGGTAATGAAGCTGATCTAATTAACAGAGACCTGCCACATGATAATGAGGACGACGATTGGACATCTAGAGTCTCTGACTGGATTTAAGACAGGCGACTCCCTCTATCCCTGCTGGTGATTTTTCCTGCCTCCTGAGGTCTTAGTTTCCAGTTCAGTCCCTGCATTCTCAAGCTAAGTGTTCTTTGCTATTGTTCACATTTGATTTGGTTTTGTCTATTCAGTTTAGTGTGGTCAGCCAGCCCCGGCTGGGGCTGTGCTGAATTTCCATTCTTGTGTTACTGGTTGTGCCAGTTTGCTTTTTGTCCCTTATTAGATTGGCCTTTTTTTGCTCTATTTTCAGAATATTCCAGAGTGCTGATATAGTGGGTGAAGTCTAGTGACTTCATGGTTTTTTTGCTGTCAGAAGTGTTGGACATTTTTGCAGGGGTTTTTGGCGTGATTGCAGACAGTATATTTCCATTCCTGTCCTTTCTAGTTAGTGTGGGCCCCATCGTTTGCTCAGCCTATTTTCCTACCTGCGTTTGTGTTTTCATCTTGCTTCACCAACAATATATGTTTGGGGGCTGTCTATTCCTTTGGGGTCTGCTCTGGGGCAGTTTAGATTTCCCCTTTTCTTGCTTTAGGCTTATTTAGTCCTCCGGCTATTTCGAGGCGTCTAGAATCATCGTAGGTACGCTCCATGGCTACTGGTAGCTGTGTGGATAGGATCAGGGGTCTGCAATCCGCTTAGTTACCAACCTCTCTAGTTTTCTGTGGCTTGGTCTTGGTTTCCTCCTCGGTGACCCAATCATAACAGCACCCCCCCACAGCGCCGCAAGATGCAGAGCCCAGCGCAGCCACGGCCCCAATGGCACTGCAGAATCCAGCGGCTAGTGCCGCTTCCAGAGCGCAGCAGGAACAAGCCCCCATCACAGCAGTCCCCATAATGCCGCTGTCCATGCCCTATATACCTGGTTACCGCAGTACTCAGGGGAGTCACATACCCTGAGTGAATTTAAAGAGAGACTGTGCAGTTTGTTTGAGGTGTATCCTCTGTCTGAAAGCCAGAAAGTGAACATCCTTATTGGGCAGCTAATTGGTGCAGCGCAAATGGAAGTAAAAGCCTGGCAGGACACTGATAAAGAGACTGTTAAAAAGATCCTGGCTAAGCTAAGAAGTATCTTTGACACTCGCAAAGCAGCTGAAATAAAAATGAGATTCTTTGGGTGTAAGCAGAGAGCGCAGCACAGTATGCGGGACTATGCTCTTAACCTGCAGGAGGCGCTGCGAGCCATAAAGCAGATTGACCCAGACAGTATGAAAGATGGAGACAGACTGTTAAAGGAGCAATTTATTGAGGGACTCCTATCCAGTACACACAGAGCACAGCTGCGCATCATAGTGGGTCGCCCCGTCCCAGGGCTGTGGGGTACTCGGTACCGGGCCGGTGTCAGTGGGATGTGTCAAAGCAGCAGTGACCCGGTCCGTGGCCCTGGGCACTCAAATCAATGGTGGTTTGTAGTTAATGGAATGGAATAGTTCGTGATGCCACCTGTGGTGTTTGGCAAGCAAGATGTTAAGCCAACGCTGCGTGCAGATCCTCTGGGGCTGATGGTGTGTTGCAGCATAGACGGTGTAGCTCCCCACAAGTGAAGCTGTAACCCCAGGGCAGTGTATAGGCGCAGGCGGTTGGAGGAATGTTGGTACCCAGATATAGCAGTGCTGACGGCGTTGGCGCACAAGTGAATGGAAGACACCAGGGCTGGTAGTTCCAAAGCTTTACTCACAGTTCGTGGTACACACTGGTGCCTGCCTCCGTGCTGTGTCCTCCGGGGCAGACACTCAACGAACCTCCCGGGCAAGTCAGGATTCTCCTCTCCAACACCCCGCCAACATGTACCTCTCCTGAATGACTCCTCTATTGCGCCTGGTAGTGTGAAGAGCTCCAGTACCGTGGTACTCTGAAGTTCCTCCTGTCAGATGTTCCTAACAACTCTCCTTGTACGGCAGACAGCTGTAGCCTACTTCGGGGACTCCCTTTATCCTGAGTCCCGGCTCTCTATACAGATGCTGTTGTGCCCCAAGTCTTGGATGGGAGTAGTGCATTTACAGCCAACTACTCCACCGGTGTCTGCTGCAGAACCATAAGTGTCCATACAACCTCGGGGACCGGGCCCCGGCCTTGCGCTGAGAACCTATAGGCAGGGTTCCTCTTCCAACCCACAACTCCTCTCTGTTCTCCTACTCCTTCGTTCCTCGCTGTTCCTTCTCTCTCTTATGGAAGCTTAGGTTGCAGTTCTACGTCTTTCTCCTGTTCTCATGTCACTGAGGCAGCTGCAGCACTCCTTCCTCTCTCTCGGACCCATCCTCAGTCTCTCCTGACTGACTGTCCTTCTCCCGCCTGACCTCCCGTCAGACTGACCTGTAATTCTAAACTTTCCCAATATTTTATATATCTCAACTCCACCCACCTCCCAGCACATCTCGTGTTACGAAGCAAGGACCCACGAAAGGTGCTCTGCTATCCTCTAAGCATGGAGTCGCAATCTGGTCCATTGCTGAACTATCCTGTGTGTGGGTGCAGGTGTTGGAGCGTGGAAAGGAGTTCCCAACTTACCTAGGTGGTGGGGCACTACACCTTAGGAGAAGGTGCAGTACCTCTGTGGCGACTGAGCCTCAAAGGCGCCACAATAGCCCTACAGAACCCTGATCTAGACTTTGCAGACTTCAAAAACAGGGCTATTTGGGTGCTGCATAAACCAAATGTCATCAGTCCAGCGCCCCCTAGGCGCCCAGCGATCACATACCACCAAGAAGCAGCATCTTTCCCTCCCAGCCCTGTGGGGGCTGATGCACAGACTCTGGATAATGATCCATCTACAGGACTGCGCCTTCAGGTCCAAGAGCTGGCCAAAAGTATGGCTGCACTTGCCAAAACTGTGCAGTCCATGCAGATGTCCTCAAAGGAGAAGATCCAGCTGGCCTACAGTCCAGAGGATGCCCCATGGCTACGGAAGAAGAGGATCCCGCCACTCCAAGGGAGAGACAATGATCGCTATGACCAGAATGGACGTCTCATCTGTCGTCGCTGCTGCATGGCAGGCCACATCGCAAGATTCTGCCACCCTGGGGCAGAGGGCCAACCCCCAGGAGTAGGACCACAAGGCCCAAAGAACTTGCAAGCAAAGTATGTTGGAGGGCGACCGGTCCTCCCAGTGGTGATTGACGGTATCCCCATGAACGCTTTGCTGGACACTGGCTCTCAGGTGACAACTATGCCATATATCCTTTACAAGTGGTATTGGGCTGACTCTGAACTTACTCGCGGCCCAAGTGATGAATTGACAGTAGTTGCCAGCAATGGTCAGTCTTTGCCGCAAGTAGAATGTAAAGAGATTACCATTAAAGTGGGGCGAGTAGAGTTAAAATCTCAAGGTCTGATAGTTGTAGACATTGATCGACGAGAATGTAACCCAATGATGACCTTAGGTACTAATGTGATTGAAAATTGTCTTGCCGAGGTTACTGTTTTGTTGCAACAGGTGGCTGAGACTGCTGGTTCCAGTGAACAACGAGTCCTGCAGAAGGAGATCAAGGCCCTGATGCAAAGACAGCAGGTAGAACTGTCTGGTGGAGAAATTGGCAGCGTCAGAGTGAAATTTTAATTTGGTGTCGGGCAGCCATCGGCCTCAGAGGAAAAGATTACCAAGCATTGGTAGAGCTAGTGTACTCTGATAGCAGGCCCACTATCCTGACAGCCAGAGGGGTAGTTGATGTCCGCAAGAGAGAGTACCTGTACGCCTCTTGAATTGTGGGGAAGAGGAGGCCACCAATACTTCGGTATGCCACAGTTGCTAAGCTGCTTACCATCAGTAACAACGCAATACACGCAGCAGAGCCCTTGGTCTCGTCCGACCAGGCAGGGGACAATGGCTCTGTAAAGCAGCTGAAGGAGTGGTGTCAGCAACTGCAGGTGGGAACTGAATCCACCCCTTCATACCAAAAGAGTGGGGTTTACCGAGTGACTAAGGAGTATGAGCGGGTATTCAGTTAACACCCCCTAGACTTTGGGAAGGCAAAAGGAGTTCAACACCATATCCCCACTGGAGATCATCCACCCATTAAGTAAAGGTACCGGCCTATACCCCCAACACAATATCAATGTGCCAAAAGTATGTTGCGGGAAATGAAGGAGGCTGGGGTGATCAGAGACAGTTGTAGCCCCTGGGCAGCTCCGATAGTCTTTGTGAAAAAGAAAGATGGCACCATGAAAATGTGTGTTGATTACCGAAAAATTAACAACATTACACATAAGGATGCCTACCCATTACTCAGAATTGAGGAGTCATTAGCTGCACTTAAAACTGCTAACTATTTTTCTACCTTAGATCTCACTAGTGGGTATTGGCAGGTTCCCGTGGCAAAGGCAGACAAGGAGAAAACAGCGTTTACCACCCCAATGGGTCTCTGCGAGTTCAGCTACATGCCATTCGGGCTCTGCACCACCCCAGGGACATTTCAACAGCTAATAGAGTGCTGTTTTGGACACAAGAACTTTGAGACAGTCCTGTTATACCTTGATGATGTCATTGTTTTCTCCAAGACTTATGAAGACCATCTGAATCACCTGGCTGAGGTGTTTCAAGCCTTGTCCAACTTTGGCCTGAAAGTGAAGCCATCCAAATGCCACCTCCTGAAGCCCAAAGTACAGTACCTCGGCCATGTAGTAAGTGCAGAAGGTGTGGCACCAGATCCTGACAAAGTCACTGTCTTCCGGGACTGGCAGAAGCCCAGCAACCTCCATGAGGTACATCAATTCCTCGGGTTGGTAGGCTACTACCGAAGGTTCATCAAAGGCTTCACTGAGATAGCCACTCCTATGCAAAATATTCTGGCGGGCCAGCCCAAGAAACCCAGGAAGAAGAGTCCTACATTTGAATGGAATGAGGAACTGGAGAGGTCCTTCACTCGACTGAAAATAGCCTACCCAGATTATGACCAACCATTTGTTCTGTATACTGATGCCAGCAACGTGGGACTGGGAGCAGTACTGTCACAGGTACAGAATGGCAAAGAAAGAGTGATCTCCTACGCCAGCAGGAAGCTTCGTCCCACTGAAAGGAACCCTGACAGCTACAGTTCCTTCAAACTGGAGTTCCTCGCCATAGTCTGGGCTATGACTGAACGATTCAAGCATTACCTAGCTTCAGCCAAGTTTACCATCTTCACGGACAACAACCCGTTGACACACTTGGAAACTGCCTAATTAGGTGCACTGGAGCAGCGATGGATGGCCCGGCTGTCTAACTATGAATTCACCATCAAGTACCGAGCGGGGCACAAGAATGCCAATGCTGATGCGCTGTCCAGAATGCCCAATCTGCCAGATGCAGGAGAAGACCTTGAGGCACTCGAAGAAATAGAGTTACCTGCCTTTCACCGGCCAATTGCGGCCCAACGTGCCCAAGGAGTGAGAAACCGATGGTCTATTGTGAAAGAGGCCACCCTAAATCCATTGCCTCATCATGACTGGGCAGAAACACAGGATAACAACCCCGCAGTCCGCCTGGTAAAGGAGCTACTGTTGCAAGCTGACTCATGCCCACGTCCAGATGCTCCTGAAGAAACCCAGCAGTTGTGGAAGGAAAGAGGCCAGCTGTTCATCTATGAGGGAAAGCTGTGTCGGAGGAGTATCAATGCCCGCACTCATGAGTTGGTCTGGCAGGTGGTAGTCCCAAAGAGGGAGGCATCAATGGTCTTGGAAGCATACCACAATGGAGCTGGACACTTCGGATGGAAGAAGTTGGAGGCCTTGCTCCGGGAGAGATTCTATTGGGCTGGTATGAGGAAGGCCATTGAAAATTGATGCCGGGAGTGTGGACAATGCAACCTGCGCAGGAAGGACTATAACAGCCAGCGAGCTCCTTTGCAGCCAATAATAACTAAACAGCCACTCGAGTTGGTCGCCCTGGACCATGTGAAGCTGGTTTCAAGCCGTTCAGGCTACATTTATGCTCTTACCATCGTTGACCACTACTCGAGATTCCTGGTAGTCATGCCTGTCAAGGATCAAACAGCCAGGACAGCAGCCAGAGCATTCCAACAGCTCGACCACACGGATACCCCGAGTGAGTGCTTACAGATCAATGTCCAGCCTTTGAGGCAGAAGTGTTCCAGGAATTCTGTAATTTGTACGGTTGCAAGAAGATCAGGACAACACCGTACCATCCACAGACCAATGGCATGTGTGAAAACATGAATCAGGTGGTGATCGATCTACTGAAAACCTTGCCTTTGGAAGAGAGGAATTTGTGGCCAGAGAAGTTACCAGATCTGGTAGACCTCTACAATCACATTCCTGTGAATTCCACCAACTGCACACCAGCCTACCTAATGAGAGCGAGGCCTGGCAAGTTGCTTATTGAATTGGATATGGGAGTTCTTACACCTGAGGTGACATCACCAGATGCTGACTGGGACACAGAGAGGCAGCAGCAATACTGAAGAGTACAAGAGTATGTAGAAAAGAGTCTAGCTCAGGTGAGACAAAAACAGGAAAAGAACTACAATCAACATGCACATGCAGTTCCCTTGTCACCAGGAGAACAAGTCTTAAAGAGGAAAAGGAGAATGCATAAATTGGATGACCAATGGGAAGCTGAACCCTACACCATCTTACCATCAAATTTCGACAACACCAAAGTGTAAGGCAGTAAGGATGGAGGAGAAACCTCATCAGCAGTATCGAGGGATCATCTGAAACTGTGCCCTGACCAGCTAAAGGAAAGGATGGGAGAACAAAACAAATTTAACCCATAGAAGAAGAAGAAAAGGTCAACACTGTTGAATTTCCTACAACCTGGACAAGAGTGGATCAAGCCATCGTACAGTCATGGCCAAAAGTTTAGAGAATGACACAAATATTAATTTTTACAAAGTCTACTGCTTCATTTTTTCTAATGGCAATTTGCATATACTCCAGAATGTTATAAAGAGTGATCAGCTTAACAGCAATTACTTGCAAAGTCAATATTTGCCTAGAAAATGAACTTTATCCCTCAAAACACATTTCAACATCATTGCAGCCCTGCCTTAAAAGGACCAGCTAACATTGTTTCAGTGATTGCTCCATTAACACAGGTGTGGGTGTTGATGAGGACAGGGCTGGAGATCAATCTGTCATGATTAAGTAAGAATGACACCACTGGACACTTTAAAAGGAGGCTGGTGCTTGGCATCATTGTTTCTCTTCTGTTAACCATGGTTATCTCTAAAGAAACACGTGCAGTCGTCATTGCACTGCACAAAAATGGCCTAACAGGGAAGAGTATCGCAGCTAGAAAGATTGCACCTCAGTCAACAATCTATCGCATCATCAAGAACTTCAAGGAGAGAGGTTCCCTTATTGCCAAAAAGGCTCCAGGGCACCCAAGAAAGACCAGCAAGCGCCAGGACCGTCTCTTAAAAGTGTTTCAGCTGCGGGATGGGGCTACCAGCAGTGCAGAGCTTGCTCAGGAATGGCAGCAGGCAGGTCTGAGTGCATCTGCACGCACTGTGAGGTGGAGACTCTTGGAGCAAGGCCTGGTCTCAAGGAGGGCAGCAAAGAAGCCACTTCTCTCCAGAAAAAACATCATGGACAGACTGATATTCTGCAAGAAGTACAGGGAGTGGACTGCTGAGAACTGGGGTAAAGTCATTTTCTCTGATGAATCCCCTTTTCGATTGTTTGGGACATCTGGAAAACGGCTTATTCGGAGAAGACCAGGTGAGCGCTACCACCAGTCTTGTCTCATGCCAACTGTCAAGCATCCTGAAACCATTCATGTGTGGGGTTGCTTCTCAGCCAAGGGAATGGGCTCTCTCTCAGTCTTGACTAAAAACACAGCCATGAATAAAGAATAGTACCTGAATGTCCTCCAAGAGCAACTTCTCCCAACCGTCCAAGAGCAGTTTGGCGATCAACAATGCCTTTTTCAACATGATGGAGCACCTTGCCATAAAGCAAAGGTGATAACTAAATGGCTCAGGGAACAAAACATAGAGATTTTGGGACCATGGCCTGGAAACTCCCCAGATCTTAATCCCATTGAGAACTTGTGGTCAATCATCAAGAGACGGGTGGACAAACAAAAACCTTCAAATTCAGACAAAATAAAAGCATTGATTTTGCAAGAATGGACTGCTATCAGTCAGGATTTGATCCAGAAGTTGATTGAGAGCATGCCAGGGAGAATTGCTGAGGTCCTGAAGAAGAAGGGTCAACACTGCAAATATTGACTTGCTGCATTAACTCATTATAACTGTCAATATAACCTTTTGTTACTCATAATATGATTGCAATTATATTTCTGTATGTGATAAAAACATCTGACAAACACACATAAAAACCAGAGGCCAGCAGATCATGTGAAAATATAATATTTGTGTCATTCTCTAAACTTTTGGCCATGACTGTAGTTCCTGTCCTAATCTTTCCCCAGCCTACTGCAACTGAAGTAGCAGAGACTCAAGAGAACCCTGAAAATCAGGAAGTTCAAGCAGCGGATGCCACACCAGCAGTGGAGCCAGAGAATCCTCGCCCTGCCAGTGGTCAATCTGTCATGCCCACAGTGAGTCTAAGAGTTCGTAGACGGCTACTACCCAGTTTACCAAGAGCAGTAACAGGCCCACTAAACCTAAATAGGCCATTAGAAGTACCCATGCTATGCAGATCTACCCGTAGTACCAAAGGTGAGATCCCAGTTAGATATAGAGATTAAAGTGCAAATAGAAAATGTAAACTGTAATTGTAAATATGCAACTTTTCAAGTTTATGTGCCTACAGAGACTCTGTAAGAACTTTTGAACAATCTCAATTTGTTTTTGATGGACAATTGGACAACAGGACTATGTGTGGTCAAAACTACTTGTACATAGTTTAACAACTGCTGAGGAAATGGACCATGGACATTGACGCATGGACTAATCGTCAAAAGGACAATTTTTGAGCTTTGGGTTTTTTGTAATTTTTCATTTTTGAAATCCTGTTACATTTACAATTGTTCATTTGTTAATATGTTTTGCATGTTTTCTTCAGTCCGGGAGTACTGAATTACACTAGGGGGGAATGTGGCGCCCCCAGGAGTATAGTAGTATAGTCGCCACAGTGGCATTACCTTCCTCCTAGGGAGTGTGATGTCATGCTTGGAAGCAATAAAGGGTCTCTCTGTCAGGTAAATTCAACACACAGCACGGTTCCCACTCCAGGCCAGCAGAGGGAGCTCTGAACCAAAGCTGGGGGAGGAACTGCTCTCTGGGGACCAGGAAGGGGAAGTTTAGTTAGTTCGTGTCAGGAGGGCGAAGTGTGTGGACTAGAGGAGAAGAGCTGGAGGATTGAGCAGAGTTCAGGCTCACTTCTAGCATAGCGCATGGTTCCGGGGTCCGGTCCCAGAGGCTGTTTGTGAAACTGATGTTCTTGCAGCAGAAACCGGAGGAATAGGAAGCTGTAAATGCTCTGTTCCCACAAAAGACTTGGAGGTACAACAGCAACGTGTGAGCCAGAAGAAGGAGGCTACAGCTGTCTGCCATACGAGGGGGTTCTAAAAGAGAGCAAGCAAGAGGAACTTCAGTGTAACTCAGTAAGGCATGTACCTCAGATAAGAGCTAGAAAGGAGACTACACAACCCATCTGCATAGAGATATTCCTGAGTTGCTTCCAGGCTGGCCAACTCCTGTTCCATCTGTAATCTGCATCCTGGACTGCACTTGCAAAGCAAAGTAAAGGTAAAGGAAACTGCACCCTGTTGTGTCATTGCCTTCTTCCTGCAACCCCTTCAGCATTGCTACATCTCTGTGCCTAACACTGCACCCTCTTCCTCAACACCTATTCTCACTGCTCTGGGACTACAGCTCTACCTGTGGGGGGCTATTACATCTTGCTGCCTTATACCATCTGTCCCAGAGGATCTGCCTGCAGTGTCAGCTTAAGCCCTTCATTGCCGAGCACCACAGGTGGCGTCACGTATCATCCACTTATAAACTTTAACCAGCCATGCTTAACCCCTTTTACATGGATGCCCAGGGCCACGGACCGGGTCACCGCTACTGTGACACTTCCCTCTGAGATACCAGCCCGGTACCGAGTACCCCACTGCCCTGGTGGGTGACCCAGATCATCCTCTTGCACTCCTGGAAGGTGACCACTATGTACAGAGTTCTCTCCTCCACCTTCGCCATCAGTTCTTTGATATTAAACTCCTCCGGGAGGAGGCCTTCACCTGCAGAGGAAATACATACAACAGTCACGCTGTAGTGAAGGGGTCCAGGGAGGAATGGACAGGGGACTGGTCCAGTTCCACCTCCCCATTACTGCCCACATTAGCTGCGGAGTGACTCGTTATCCGGACTAACCTACCTCCTGGCTACCATCAAGAGGATATTCTCCCCCTTTAGAATAATGCCCTGAGATTTCTAGTGGTGGCCTCTAAGCTTACAGACATTATTCCTCCGTCCACTAATATATCAGATGAGGACATTTTTGATCAGGGCATCAGAATCTGCTGACGGGTCTTTTCTGTCTGGTACTATAAGCAATATCCTTACCTTCTCCCGGGTGACGCCGCCGCCCTCGCCCATACTGCTGTCCTGGGGCTGCATCTCCAGGATGGTGTGGAACAACTTCTCCGATGTCTGAGTCAGGAAGCTGATCTCTGCGTTGGGGTGCAGGCCGTACAGGTACGGAGACTCGACCGGGAGCACATCATCGATATACTGGGAGGTCAAGCAGAAGAGTGCTGTAATGGTGAAGACTGAGGACATCGTGTACCATGACAACAGGTTTCAGTTCCTCCCACCACCCTCCGACATGTCTCCACAATACCTTGTGGCATCCGTTGTAATCCATGTTCCCGGGCAGTGGGATCCCCGGAGCCAGAAACAGCTTGCCTGCCATCATTTAGGGCTTTATGAACTCCTCCAGATAAGTCCTGCACAGACGTCGGTCCCAGTCATCTGTGATGTGACCTCCATACATGATCTTGCCAAACAGATAACGCATGTCATCATAGGGGACCTGAAACACAAAGTAAATGGGGCGTAAAGGACACAGGAAATGCAGATGTGAGTGGCGAGGACTACGACTTCTGTGTCATTTGACAGCAGACGAGGCTCAAATAAAAAGTCAGCGAGCTACACGCCGCTCACACTGCTGCCAGTGAGATAGACGCCTGAACACACTCATGGACTTCATCTTCTGCCATGATTATAGTAGAATTCCTTTTTCAATGGCGCGGTGATGCAGGAGGGGGGACTGCGTTTCCTTCTCATTCACAGATTAGGGGTCTTGAATGAAACATTAATGTACCACTAGAGTTGAGCGAAACGGGTCGAAAAAATTCAAAAGTCGCCGACTTTTGGCAAAGTCGGGTTTCATGAAACGAAACCCGACCCTAGGATGAGGTCGGCCACGAGGTCGGCGACTTACGCGCCAAAGTCGCGTTTCAAAAGTTTGTTTTGCGCTCTTTTTCAGCCAATCAGGATCCACGGACACTGTGGGCAACGTGATGACATAGGCACGGGTCACCACCATCTTTCAGAAGGGCATGCAAGTGATTGGCTTGCTTTGGTGGGTGTCACAGGGGGTATAAAAGGGCGTGCACGCCGACCGCCATCTTACTTCTGCCGATCTTAGTATAGGGAGAGGTTGCTGCTGATTCTGTAGGGAGAGCGTTAGGCAGGGAAGAAGACAAAAAAACTGCTTCTGCTGCTAACGATTTGGCCTGCACAACACACCAGTCACTGTGTGTGCAGTGCAAGGGGAGGCTATATAGTGGTGTATCAGTGGTGTTGGTTGTTGGGCTGCCTTCTAAGGCTGCCTGACATTCCTGCATTGCTGTTTACCCACTGCTCCGCAAACTGCTTTTTTAAAAGCAATCCCAATTTTTTTTTTTTGTCCTGCTGAGAAGAAAAAAAAACTGCTTCTGCTGCTAGCAATTTGGCCTGCACAACACACCAGTCACTGTGTGTGCAGTGCAAGGGGAGGCTATATAGTGGTGTATCAGTGGTGTTGGTTGTTGGGCTGCCTTCTAAGGCTTCCTGACATTCCTGCATTGCTGTTTACCCACTGCTCCGCAAACTGCTTTTTTAAAAGCAATCCAATCTCCCTTATCCTCTAGTCACTTTTGTCACAGCTGTGCCATCGAGCCTGTCACATAGCGCTCAGATATTCATTGGGCCTCACACAATCCAAAAGTGTCCAGTGTCCAAAAGTGTGTGCAGAGATTCAAAATCTCCCTTATCCTCTAGTCACTTTGGTCACAGCTGTGCCATCGAGCCTGTCACATAGCGCTCAGATATCAGTGGGCCTCACACAATCCAAAAGTGTCCAGTGTCCAAAAGTGTGTGCAGAGATTCAAAATCTCCCTTATCCTCTAGTCACTTTGGTCACAGCTGTGCCATCGAGCCTGTCACATAGCGCTCAGATATCAGTGGGCCTCACACAATCCAAAAGTGTCCATCCAGTGTCCAAAAGTGTGTGCAGAGATTCAAAATCTCCCTTATCCTCTAGTCACTTTGGTCACAGCTGTGCTATTGAGCCTGTCACATAGCGCTCAGATATCAGTGGGCCTCACACAATCCAAAAGTGTCCAGTGTCCAAAAGTGTGTGCAGAGATTCAAAATCTCCCTTATCCTCTAGTCACTTTGGTCACAGCTGTGCCATCGAGCCTGTCACATAGCGCTCAGATATCAGTGGGCCTCACACAATCCAAAAGTGTCCAGTGTCCAAAAGTGTGTGCAGAGATTCAAAATCTCCCTTATCCTCTAGTCACTTTGGTCACAGCTGTGCCATCGAGCCTGTCACATAGCGCTCAGATATCAGTGGGCCTCACACAATCCAAAAGTGTCCAGTGTCCAAAAGTGTGTGCAGAGATTCAAAATCTCCCTTATCCTCTAGTCACTTTGGTCACAGCTGTGCCATCGAGCCTGTCACATAGCGCTCAGATATCAGTGGGCCTCACACAATCCAAAAGTGTCCAGTGTCCAAAAGTGTGTGCAGAGATTCAAAATCTCCCTTATCCTCTAGTCACTTTGGTCACAGCTGTGCCATCGAGCCTGTCACATAGCGCTCAGATATCAGTGGGCCTCACACAATCCAAAAGTGTCCAGTGTCCAAAAGTGTGTGCAGAGATTCAAAATCTCCCTTATCCTCTAGTCACTTTTGTCACAGCTGTGCCATCGAGCCTGTCACATAGCGCTCAGATATCAGTGGGCCTCACACAATCCAAAAGTGTCCAGTGTCCAAAAGTGTGTGCAGAGATTCAAAATCTCCCTTATCCTCTAGTCACTTTGGTCACAGCTGTGCCATCGAGCCTGTCACATAGCGCTCAGATATCAGTGGGCCTCACACAATCCAAAAGTGTCCAGTGTCCAAAAGTGTGTGCAGAGATTCAAAATCTCCCTTATCCTCTAGTCACTTTGGTCACAGCTGTGCCATCAAGCCTGTCACATAGCGCTCAGATATCAGTGGGCCTCACACAATCCAAAAGTGTCCAGTGTCCAAAAGTGTGTGCAGAGATTCAAAATCTCCCTTATCCTCTAGTCACTTTGGTGACAGCTGTGCCATCGAGCCTGTCACATAGCGCTCAGATATCAGTGGGCCTCACACAATCCAAAAGTGTCCATCCAGTGTCCAAAAGTGTGTGCAGAGATTCAAAATATCCCTTATCCTCTAGTCACTTTTGTCACAGCTGTGCCATCGAGCCTGTCACATAGTGCTCAGATATTCATTGGGCCTCACACAATCCAAAAGTGTCCAGTGTCCAAAAGTGTGTGCAGAGATTCAAAATCTCCCTTATCCTCTAGTCACTTTGGTCACAGCTGTGCCATCGAGCCTGTCACATAGCGCTCAGATATCAGTGGGCGTCACACAATCCAAAAGTGTCCATCCAGTGTCCAAAAGTGTGTGCAGAGATTCAAAATCTCCCTTATCCTCTAGTCACTTTGGTCACAGCTGTGCCATCGAGCCTGTCACATAGCGCTCAGATATCAGTGGGCCTCACACAATCCAAAAGTGTCCAGTGTCCAAAAGTGTGTGCAGAGATTCAAAATCTCCCTTATCCTCTAGTCACTTTGGTCACAGCTGTGCCATCGAGCCTGTCACATAGCGCTCAGATATCAGTGGGCCTCACACAATCCAAAAGTGTCCAGTGTCCAAAAGTGTGTGCAGAGATTCAAAATCTCCCTTATCCTCTAGTCACTTTGGTCACAGCTGTGCCATCGAGCCTGTCACATAGCGCTCAGATATCAGTGGGCCTCACACAATCCAAAAGTGTCCAGTGTCCACAAGTGTCTGCAGAAATTCAAAATATCCCCTGTCCTATAGACACCTTGCACCTTGTTTTACATTACTATATAGTTTGTTGGATTTTGTCTACATTTCTACCAAAAATGAGGAAGGCTGGTGGAAGAGGCCGTGGAATTGGGCGAGGGTTGGCAGCTGGTAATGATGGTGTTGGTGGTGGATCTGATGGTAGTGGCAAGAGCAAAATAGGACCGAATGCAGGAGGTGCTGACCCTGCATCATCGTCTGGCTACATAAGGCCTCGAACGCTTAGTTTTCTAGGAGTTGGCAAACCGCTTTTAAAGCCAGAGCATCAGGAAAAAGTTTTGTCTTACATTGCTGACTCAGCCTCCAGCTCTATCGCCTCCTCTTCTTCAGTTGTAAAAAGTAAAAGCACTGAGTCGTCATTGGAGGCTCATGTTCATGAACCACACCTTACCATGTGTCCTTCACCCCAACCAAGATTGAAGGATGACGCAGGCCATACTACTGATTACTCCATGGAGCTGTTTTCACATACCATGCCTGGATTATCAAGTGAAATGGTGAATTACCCAGGCCAAGATGAATCTGACATGGAGTGCACTGATGCACAGCCGCTGATGGATGATTCTGCTGGTACATTCACTCAGAGCACTACATTGTCCTCGCAGTGTACAGAGCCAGATTCTGACCCTGATGAGACTCAGGTGCCCCTTCCCGCACACTATACCACCATACACGGTGACACAGAGGAAGGTGCACATGACATTGAAGAGGAGGTGATGGATGACCCAGTTGTTGACCCAGATTGGCATCCATTGGGGGAAGAGGGTGCTGCTTCCAATAGCTCAGATGAGGAGCATCCACAGCAGACATCGACATCACAACAGCTGTTATCTGGCAGGCCCGGAGCACTCCAAAGACAGGTTCCAAACATCAAAAGAGTTGCTGGACAGCTTGTCCAGAGGGTCAAAAGATCACAGCGTGCTAGGCCGCAAAATGTCTGCCAAAGTAGGGAGAGTGCAGTGTGGCACTTTTTTGACCAAAATCCTCATGATCAGGCCAAGGTTATCTGTAAGAAGTGCGCAAAAACCTTTAGCCGAGGGAAAAATCTGAAAAATTTGAATACCAGTTGCATGCTTAGACATTTAACCAGCATGCACTTGCAAGCGTGGACACAACACCAAACCTCAAGTGCCACATGTGCAACTGATCACAACGAAGGTAGTCAGCAACGCTACATTGTTTCCCCCACTGTAAGCCCACCGGTTAGCACAGCAGCAAATATTGAGGTGTCGTTGCAAGACCACAGCAGTCAGGGAATCCCACTGTTATATCAACGAAAGACTGATTCTAGGCCATCAGAAAGAACACCAACTCCATCACCATCATCAACCCTCTCTCAGTCCGCCCTGTCCACCGCTACTTCCACCATATGCAGCTCTCAAGTCCAGCTCACCCTCCCAGACACTATGAGTAGGTCAAGAAAGTACTCAGTCTCTCATCCGCGTACACTGGGTTTGAACGCCCACATTGCCAAACTAATCTCGTTTGAGATGATGCCCTTTCGGTTGGTGGAAAGCACAGCTTTCCGCGAACTCATGGCCTATGCAGTACCACGCTATGACCTACCCAGTCGCCACTTCTTCTGTTGCAAAGCCATCCCAGCCCTCCACCATCATGTGAAAGACCGCATTGTCCATGCACTCAAGCAGTCAGTGAGCGGAAAGGTGCACCTCACAACTGATTCATGGTCCAGTCGGCATGGCCAGGGCCGTTACGTGTCCATCACTGCGCACTGGGTTAATGTGGTGGATGCAGGGTCCACAGGGGACAGCGGTGGTGGGACAGTGCTGCCTAGCCCATGGTATAGGAAACAGTTGGCTGTAGGCGTTCGACCCTCCTCCTCCTCCTCCTCCTCCTCCAGAAGCGAAAGCTCGTCCACAGAGCGCAGTCGTACGAGCACTCCATCTGCAGCTGCCACTGTTGCACACGATGTGTCCCCCTATCGAGCAGCTAGTGGAAAGCGTCAGCAGGCTGTGTTGCAGATGATGTGTTTGGGCGACAGACACACCGCCGAGGTGCTGGCCGAGTACTTGAAGCGACAAACTGAGTCATGGCTGGGCAGTGTACATCTTGAGGCAGGCAAGGTAGTTAGTGATAACGGCCGTAATTTTGTGGCAGCCATAGCCCTTTCAAAACTCAGCCACATACCTTGCTTGGCTCACACCTTGAACCTGGTGGTGCAGTGCTTCCTCAAAAATTATCCGGAGTTAACAGCCCTGCTCCAGAAGGTGCGAAGACTGTGCGCGCACATCCGCCGGTCGCCTGTACACTCCGTTCGTATGCAGAAGCTGCAGCGATTGCTCCACCTTCCCAACCACCGCCTCATTATCGACATTGCAACAAGGTGGAACTCCACCCTGCACATGGTGGAGCGGCTGTGCGAGCAGAGGCAGGCCATAATGCATTTGTGGGAGGATACACGGCCAGGCACTTTGAGAGCAGACATGGAGTTGACAGGTGTGCAGTGGTCGAAGCTGAAAGACCTTTGTAAAGTCCTTCAGTGTTTTGAGGAATGCACACGGATGGTAAGCGCAGACGACGCCATCCTAAGCATGAGCATCCCACTTATGCGTCTGCTCATGCAAACTTAGACGCACCTTAAGGAGCAGGCGTCTGCAGCCAATGTTGATGAGGAGGAAGAGGAGGAGGGAATCCTTGATGACATTCAGCCATTGTCTGCTCAGGGACCTCTCCTGGACGAGGTGGAGGAAGAAGAGGAGGAGGAGGATGATGATGGGGATGATTACTTAGGGGAGGAGGATGCATCTCGTGGGGCAAGTGAAAATGTTGGCGTGGCAAGGTCTGGTACAGGGTTTGTGCGTGACTGGAGGGATGTGGATTTGCCAGAAAGTGCTCCTCCACCCAGCACTCGCAGTGCATCATTGACACCGGGAACATTGGCCCACATGTCAGATTATGCCTTGCGGATCCTAAAAAGGGACCCCCGCATTGCCAAAGTGATGAACGATGACGACTACTGGTTGGCCAGCATCCTGGATCCACGCTATAAAGGCAAATTACAAAACATCATGCCACAGGAGAACCTTGACCTAATATTGGCTAATAAACAAGCAACTCTGGTAAATCGGTTGCTTGAGGCATTCCCAGCACACAGCAGCGGTGATGGTTCTCACACGAGCCGTACGGGCCGGGGGCAGCTTGGCAGAGGTGTTCGTGGTGCACACAGCAGAAGTGGCGTTGGAGACAGGGGTTTCATGACAATGTTGTGGACTGATTTTTCAAATACCGCTCACACAACTGGTAATACTGCATCGATGGAAAGTGACAGGAGACAGCAGTTGTCAACTATGGTTACAAACTACTTTTCCTCCCATATCGATGTTCTCCCACACAGGTCATTCCCCTTTGACTATTGGGCCGCTAAACTGGACACCTGGCCTGAATTGGCCCAATATGCCTTACAGGAGCTCGCTTGCCCAGCTGCAAGTGTGCTATCGGAAAGAGTCTTCAGTGCAGCTGGATCAATCCTGACAGAAAAAAGGACCCGTCTGTCAACCCAAAATGTGGATGATCTAACCTTCATTAAAATGAACCACGCATGGGTTTCCAAGGATTTTGTCCCACCTTCCCCTGATGACACATAGGGTGACAGAAAAATGGCTTGCTTTGGTCCACCTCTTCCTGGTACTTCACCTATTTCGCCTTTTGCATCAGCTGAATGTCCAACATCAACATATGCCACTTTCTAAAACTCCCTAACTGTGCTGCCTCCCCCCCATGGCCGGGGTCACAACCTAGCGCACGACACCGTGCGAGTGCCGTTGCCCTGGACAGGTGGGTAGGCCGACTCTTGGGCGCGGGCACTGGCACAGGGTCCCTCATAGTGCAATCAAATGTCTCTGACGGTGGTGGTGCACACCCGCCGTCAGACACACCGCTGTACTATGAGGGGCCCAGTGCCAGTACCGACGCCCACGAGTGGGCCCCCCTTGCTTGGGCAGGGCCCCAGCATTTGCAATCTTTACCTCTCCCTGCTCCTCCGCTGTGTAGTCTGGGCCGTCAAATCCATACTGTGCCTGACACCGTCTGAGCCTGCCTCCTGAGACATATATTTTGAATGTGTACGCTATCCATACATGTTATCCGGGGATACGGTACCCTTTCTAACCTTTGTGCAATCACGTGCAATCCATACTGGGCCTAACACCGTCTGAGCCTGCCTCCTGAGACATATATTTTGAATGTGTACGCTATCCATACATGTTATCTGGGGATACGGTACCCTTTCTAACCTTTGTGCAATCACGTGCAATCCATACTGGGCCTAACACCGTCTGAGCCTGCCTCCTGAGACATATATTTTGAATGTGTACGCTATCCATACATGTTATCTGGGGATACGGTACCCTTTCTAACCTTTGTGCAATCACGTGCAATCCATACTGGGCCTGACACCGTCTGAGCCTGCCTCCTGAGACATATATTTTGAATGTGTACGCTATCCATACATGTTATCTGGGGATACGGTACCCTTTCTAACCTTTGTGCAATCACGTGCAATCCATACTGGGCCTAACACCGTCTGAGCCTGCCTCCTGAGACATATATTTTGAATGTGTACGCTATCCATACATGTTATCTGGGGATACGGTACCCTTTCTAACCTTTGTGCAATCACGTGCAATCCATACTGGGCCTGACACCATCTGAGCCTGCCTCCTGAGACATATATTTTGAATGTGTACGCTATCCATACATGTTATCTGGGGATACGGTACCCTTTCTAACCTTTGTGCAATCACGTGCAATCCATACTGGGCCTAACACCGTCTGAGCCTGCCTCCTGAGACATATATTTTGAATGTGTATGCTATCCATACATGTTATCTGGGGATACGGTACCCTTTCTAACCTTTGTGCAATCACGTGCAATCCATACTGGGCCTGACACCGTCTGAGCCTGCCTCCTGAGATATATATTTTGAATGTGTACGCTATCCATACATGTTATCCGGGGATACGGTACCCTTTCTACCCTTTGTGCAATCACGTGTAATCCATACTGGGCGTGAGAACGGCTGGCGAGCTGTTAAGCAAGCTACAGCACCTGTGGTTTGCACACGTAAGTTTTTCAGTTTTTCAGGAATTACGGTTAGGCCTAATTCCGGAACTGCGGTTGACCTGCACTTACTGGGAAATCATTGTTCGCGGGTAATAATTGTAATCAGTGATCCCCATCACTAACGTTGTTCAGCAGGTTATCTGCACCTGTAAGCGACAAACGCTGGCCTTTTCAGTGTAGCGCACTTGCAGCCACGGACATGTAAGGGCATGACACACCAGTTATTGGCCAATCTCATGTGCCAGAGCCTCACGTGTCCCTCTAGTAAGCCGGACTCGGACCGCGGGGCATGACGGAGTCTCGTTCGTTAACGGAATTAAGCTTGCAATGTGTGCATCTGTTCTGTAGCTGGCATGGTTGAGGTTTCCCAGGTGGAGTCGAATTTAACCGTAGGCTCCACTCCTGGTGGTGCCCTTCTGGACATTCCTTTAAGGTTCAGCTTTGCAACCATACTGCCCACGTAAAACAAACACTTTGCCTTCATGAACGCTGTTTGGAGGGTCATGACTCGTGGGAATAACGCCGCCCAATCAGTTAACCTGCTAGAGAGATCCTTCGTTGCTCCCAAGCATGACATCACACTCCCTAGGAAGAAGGTAATGCCACTGTGGCGACCGTACTCCTGGGGGCGACACAAGTGCACTGATGCCCAGCCACTGCTTGATGAATCTGCTGGTACATTGACCCAGACCACTACATTCCCCTCGCATGCTACACGACCTGAATCTGACCCTGATGAAACTTAGGTTACCCTTCCCATATACAGTTCCATCTTACACGGTGACAAAGAGGAAGCTGCAGATGAAAGTGCAGGTTCGGCCCACCCGCCATCAGACACACCACCGTACTATCAGGGGCCCTGTGCCAGTGCCGTCGCCAACGAGGGGGCCCCCCCTGCTTGCCCAGGATCACAGCACTTGCAAAGTTGAAATACTGTGCAGTGAGATGGAAGATGGGGACGACGAGGAGTCCAGACAAGTACAGGGATTCCCTAGCGAGGAGACTTATTTGATTGTTTTCAATGTTGGGACAGCAATTTTTGGGGAGCACTATACTCTGGAGAATGATAGATGGGGCCCACCATACACTGGAACATTCCAAAGGTGGACATCAGACACTGGAGCAGCATTTACAGGGCCCATTATACACTAGAGCATTAGAAATGGGGCCCATTATGTTTGGAGCATTATTTGGGCCCATAAGACAGTGGAGCTTCATCCATGGGGACCAACATATACTGTAGCATTATGTGGAGCTCATCATATACTGTTTCAAACATTATATGGGACCAATGATTCTGTATGGAGAAATAGATGGGCCTCGTCATGAGATGTAAAAAGTGAGGTATTTTTCATTGTACTATACCGCTATTTCTCTGCCGTATCGGAGCATGATGAGTTGTGGTATGTGTTAAAGGGGCGCTCTTTCGCCCAGGGCACATGAAAACCTGGAGCCAGCCTTCCCCCCCCACAGTCTGTAGCCAAATAACCCCCATTTTTCAGTGCGTAACTTGTATTATGAAGTTAATTAAGGTTGACAAGCTTAAGTAAGAAGAATTGATGCTTTTGGCATTCAAATGGGCACTGTTGGTGTGTTTCCTGTCCTCCTCTCACTGCCGACTTTTATTCCCCATTGACTTACATTGGGTTTCGTGTTTCGGGACGACCCCGACTTTTCCCTATAATCGGACGATCTTGCTCGACCCGACTTTTGGAAAAGTCGGGTTTCACGAAACGAAACGTGACCCTAAAAAACCAAAAGTCGCTCAACTCTATGTACCGCCAATAAGACCAGGAGTCTGGCACCTGTCTCGCTGTCACTTTACATTTAGCAATGAGATTTTATGTTACTGGAGGCCTGAAAGTATGAAATTAGCGTGGTGAGATGCCATCTACAGGCTGATCAGGACATTGCCAGTGGCTATTGCGCATGTGTAGCTCTGGTTTTTACCTTGGCATTGGCTTCCAGATAATTGTACAGCACGTTGTCTGAAATTGTGAGGTCTCCGGTGTTAAAGGGATAGGAGCGGTTCCAACCCTGGGGCCCGAACTTCCTCCTCTCGGTCACAACTGCGTGGAAGTAACACAGAGCGAACAGGATGCTCTTGAACTCTGTTTCACGTGCGCACATCTCCAGAGTGTCCTATATGTGAGAGCAGAGAAGAACATGGCATGTCACCGTTTTACCCATCAAAGAGATTGGGGTCATCTCTGACAGGTGGACTCTCCCAAGTTATGAGGTTACCTGGTTGAAGTTATCCAGAGCCTTGTGCAGGTTGGTGTGCATGCCGGTTGGAGGTTCGATGGTGATTTTGATGGCGTTTTCGAGGATGCCCTGAGGAATGATGTGACCCTCGGGGGACCCGACGGGCCCGGCGCTGATGAACACACGGAAATTGGGGTGGCTTCCTTCTCTGTGATGTTCCAACTTCTTCTCCAGTGTGCTCAGCCACTTAGCCACCAGATGAATGTTCTGCCATAGATATAATGCACAGGTCTGCCTGACAAGGGCACAGGACCG
This sequence comes from Dendrobates tinctorius, assembly GCF_039654945.1. Taxonomy (NCBI): domain Eukaryota; kingdom Metazoa; phylum Chordata; class Amphibia; order Anura; family Dendrobatidae; genus Dendrobates; species Dendrobates tinctorius. The sequence continues at coordinate 2,008,371 of NW_027361979.1, read as the reverse complement.
GGCCGCTAACAGGTCTAGAATATTGTCATAATTGGCGCATGTGCTAAACTTACGTGGCTGAACTTTTTTTTTTTGGACAAGTTTTATATTTGATTGGCGCCTCCAGAAGTCAGAGCGCGGTCTGAGCGGATTTCAGAAATGTTCCCAATCACAGAGGTGTGTAATGAGAACGCTTTCATTACCCCGGCCCTCCAGCGGTGAAGATGGCACGGCGTACCCATCACAGAAAACTTAAGTTCATCAATTTACAATCTGATTGTAATTCGGTGGAGCGACAGCGAATGAAGATGCACCGACTCCAGGAATATTTTACCCAGCTACTGATGTGACTCGAGTGGCATTTTAGCTAACGGAGGCTGATGGCTCGTCAGAGGGGAAATATGGGTACAGAGAGCCCAGGACGGCTGGAGAAGTTCTATGGTCAGGGAGCAGGACTTAGGTCCGAACGGCTGCACAAATATGGGGGTTGTACTGGGATGTGTGCACAGATATGACAGCACCCCTCATTGTAAATGTCACCCCCAGGACCACCCACACTGCAGCAGGCTCCCCAGGGTGTTGCATGGAGTACACTGTGGCTGCAGGCAATCTCTACATTATTCAGGGTAGAATCGGACAGCGACAGGCGCTGATCTCCTCCTTGTAATCAACATTCTTGAGGCTTAATGTAAAATCTGGGCCTGGAGAGCAGCTGGGACATAGAGATGACACTTGACTGAACATCACAGGACTTCAGAATAATTGCTGCCGAGTCTCCGGCTTCTACAAGCTTTGTGTACATTTTTTTATAGAGCGGCCACAGATCTTGTAAGAATTAGGTTATGGCAGAAAGGTCAGAAAGTTGCCATCAAGGGGAGAAATCCCCCTCATTGCTCTGAAAGATAAGGAATTAATTGGATGGAGGTTCCAAACCTGCAGGATCCAGCGCTTGTTCAGCCACAAACCTCCTGTCCCTGCCCCAGACACATGTTATGTAGGTTATGATTGTCAAATGTGTAACCAAGTTACCGCCCTATGAAGAAAAAAGATGCATAATAGAAAGATGTGAATGACAGTATCATTATATATTCTGAATTATACTCCAGAGCTCCACTCGCTTTTCTGCTGGTGCAGTCGCTGTATACATATATTACATTACTGATCATTTACTGATCCTGAGTTACATCCTGTAGATATTTTATTATAAAAATGAAAAAAAACATAACAATAATAATAACAGAAACATAACAAGAATATCAGCCAGAAAATAATCCGTATACTTAACACTGGTCCATCTGCTCTTTCTCGCCTCACACACATATTATACATATATACCGAATAATAGCTAATAATAATTTACACCTTCCGGTCCAGTCATCAAACAATTAGCAAACAACTAGTAACAAACAATAAAATAAACAAAGACCAATTTAAATATATACATAAACATTTTTTTAAAATAAATATATATAAAATAACCAAACTATACAAATATATACAAGATATACAATACTAAACTAAACACCCCACACTCAAGCCCACCATTCCAAACCTCCACACTCCCCTGAAGAAGCCACATAGCGTGTGGCGATACGCGTGGGACCTTGCTCCCCCCACTCCCTTACCCCACCAGCTGCTTCCAGCATTTTCTGGCATTATATATCTTCATGCTGAATATTGCTTGGTTCTTATGCATCTACAGGGTCTATAAGTTTTTCTTTTTGGGTCAGGTATTGAACAATTGTGTGTTTTTTTTTCCTTGTTAACTCTTTATTGGCTCATGGTGCTGTGAATAGTGGCTTTCTACACCTCACATACACAGACCTTTTGGTCTATGTATGATTACACTATTTTACATACATTGTTCGTGATATCCAAAATGTTGAGGTGGCTTGTTTGATATGTCACTATTGCCATGTGGGGTTTTTCTGCTGTGGGAGTATCATCATATCATTATTTCATGATTTGAGATGATTGCAATTTTTTGCATCTTTTAATCTGTTTTTAATGTCTTTTTGCTGTTTTGTGTATGTGTCAGGTATTGGTGTATAAATAATAAAATTTACCTTTTGTAGAGTTCCCATATGTAGATATATTGCTTTTCTTTTTTGCTCTTTGTATGACAAAACTTTGAATATATCTTTGGTGAACCCATTTTTGACTAATTTGAATGTGCCCTCCGTCCATATTTTATTGCATAACTAGAAATAAAGTGCAGCAGTCCCGGCTATCAAGTTCTCAGAATGCCTCCATTGGCCCATTCCGCATAGGAGAGACCGGCCAGCCGAGACTAGCCAATGGAGGCGCCCACCCTGTTGTACACCTCTGTGTTGAAGGGACAATGAATCAGGAAATGGTCCATGCTTTCCAGCACGGTACCACAATGCTCCCGAGGACAGTTCCTGTCCTCAGAGCTCCTACACTTCAGATTGTCCCTCACACACAGTTTCCCATGGAAGCAGCGCCAAGCCAAGTCCCAAAACTACAAGGGGATCCTGATAGAATTCAAAAGATGCAAACCTACCCTAAGATCCCAACTTGGGCAATTTCTGAGCACCAGAGGCCTCTGGAAATGGGTCAACAGAACCCTATTGTCGAGGAGTTTCCTTGGCAGAGTCCTGATCTCCCACATTCCCAGACCCCACCGGCGAATTACTTTCAGAACCAAAGTAGCATAAGCCGGAAGATGTCCTTGCGGTGTGCGAAGATCCTTCACTTGCCCTCCTGTTTCCCATTCCTGGAAGAAAGGCTGAAACCATCCCCTACAGGAGAATACCAACAGAGGAGCCCTCTCTTTCCAGAGGTTTTCAATATTGATCTTAATGAAGGTATCCACAAGGAATACCACAGGGTTGACCATACCCACCCCTCCTAGTCTCCTTGTATGGTAAGTAACCTCCCTTCTGACCAGGTTCAGTCTATTCCCCCATAACAGTTGGAAGAACAAACTGTAGACCCGAGTCCAGAGAGACTCCAGCAAGATGCACACACTGCCCAGATAAATCAGTAAAGGGAGCAGATAAGTTTTGATCGGGTTTACCCTTTTCCTAAGGGTCAAAGACCAACCCTTACAATGGTTCACCTTCTGAGTGGTGATCTCAAGCCTTTTGTCCAAATTTTGTTTAGGGTAATCCCCCTGGCCAAATTCAATGCCAAGGACTTTTGCAGAGACTTTGGGTCCTGGAAGGGTGTCCGGGAGATCAAAACCAGGATCTCCTCCTCCCAGCCAGAGACTCTCACACTTATTCTGGTTGATCTTGGACCCGGATGCCTTTGAGTAGCGATCTACTTGTGACATCAGCCACCCTGCCTCTTCGTGAGAGGAAACAAAAACAGTGACATCATCGTCATACGCCACCACCCTCAGGTGTGCTCTGGTGCTGCCTGGTCCATCCAGATCCCAGCCAACGGTCCACACTCCACCTTCCTAAGAAGTGGGTCAATCGCAAACACGTACAGCAGTGGGCTCAAGGGACAACCCTGACAAACACCAGATCCAACCTCAAAAGAGCTGCCAATCCAACCGTTCACAAGTGGGAAACTCTCTGCCCCCACCGTACAAGGTTTTAAGTCAAACCCCCCCAGCAAGCCATATCTCAGAAGGACAGACCAGAGGTACTTGTGATTAACCCAATCAAACACTTTTGCCTGGTCCAGTGACAGCATGTAAACCTTCCAGTGACCAGCCCTACCCTGCTCCACCGCCTCCCAGACACCGAACACAGCACTAAATGTGCTGTGACCTGGAACAAAGCAATGCTGGGCCTCCGAAAGGAGTCGGGGTGCAAATTTCACCAGCTGGTTAAACAGCACCTTTGCCAGAACCTTCCTGTATGCATTGAGAAGCACTATGGGATGCCAGTTCTCAATGCAAGATGGGTCCTTACCCTTTGACAAGATGATCAGGGCAGACCTCCTCATTGACTTTGGCAAAGTGCCCAAGGAAAGACACTCATTGAATACCTCAGTCAAGAGGGGAACCAAAGCTTCTTGTCATGGTTAGGACATGGTTAATGTCCTGTTCTCATAGGGTTAACGTTTGCCGGCCTCTCTTTGGATCTGGGAGGGGTATTTATACTCACTCCAGACTAGGATTCCCTGTCAGCTATACTGTTATTCTGGCTGTGTGTCTGATCCCCCTTGCATGCGTGGATACTGCATTGCTTGTTTGATTCCAGTGTATGACCCGGTCTGTCCCTTCACTTTGAACTCCGTCTCTCATTTTGGTACTATTGTCTTCTCCGGTTCTGACCTCCTGGCTTGGCTATTGTTACTCCGTTACAGTTTGTCCCTATTGTACCGTTCATTGCCTGTTCTGGTTTTCTGATCTATTGCTATGTCCTGACTATTCGCTCTGTTTAACCCTTTGGTACTGTCCTGCTATCTCGTGCTTTGACCCCGGCTTGATCTGGTTTCTGTCTCTGTCTATGCCCCTTGGTAACTTGTCCCGTAGTTACCTTTCTAGGAGTTTCCCTCCAGCTCCTAGCTCTGTGGAGCTTAGGTCACGCCCCCAGCAGTCACGTGCTTCAGGTCCTGATAGTCTGAAGCACGCATCATCACCGCTGCTGTCCCACTCCACAGGTATCTTTGAGCACTGTTTTTGTACTCAGGACATGCACACTGGCTCAGTGAGCAAGTGCAGTGCGGTGTTCCTGACAATATAGCTGACCATTTCAGTTTTTTTTTTCCTCTGAAGGAAAAAAAAAAGTGTGTTATCCTCATGGATCCCATGCAAGCTTTGGTTGATCAGGTCAAGCACCTGACCCAAATGTTCTACAAACCTAATGTGAAACAGCGCACGATGGCCCATACCCAGCAACAGTTGGTGGATACTGTGCAGGGGGCTGTTGCTGCAGGGGCTCCTAGTGATGGAGATAGAGATGTGTCATTGGCATCCCCCGAATCTCCGGTCAAATTGCCAGACCTTTTCTCAGGGGATAAAAGGGAGTTCCGGTCGTTCAGAGAAGGATGCAAGCTTTTTTTTTCTCTGAGGCCCCGCTCCTCCGGGGATGAGATCCAGAGGGTGGGGGTCGTCATTTCCCTACTTCGGGGGGCTCCACAGGCATGGGCTTTCTCTCTCTCTTCCTCTGCTCCAGAACGTATGTCTGTGAATTTGTTCTTTGAGGCTCTGGGGCACATTTATGATGAGCCTGATAGAGTGCATCTGGCAGAGGATATGGTGATGAGTGTGACACAGGTGAGGCACTCTGCTGAATGGTTCTGCTCAGAGTTTAGACATTGGACGTCCGAAGTATGATGGAACAACGCTGCCGTGAGGGGGTTGTTCCGCAGGGGCCTATCTGACCGTCTGCAGGATGCTCTGGCATTACATCCTCCTCCTGATACCCTGGAGGACGCCATGATGCAGGCGTCCGTATGGACCAGAGACTCCGTGCTAGAGGAATGATGCAACAAGAGTCTCCCTTGTACCCCAAATTGCGTGACACTGCACCTGTATCTGAGCCCATGGAGGTTGGGTCAAACTCGGTTAAGGAGAAAGAGAGAAGGCACTGTAGAGACAATCTACTATGCTTTTACTGTGGAGCTTCTGGACATTGGAAAAGGAATTGCCCCTCCTGCCCTTCTTCAGAGAAACGACTGAGTCTGGGCAACAATCGAGGAGGTTGTCCAGACTCCCAGGTACATTTTTTCTCACGTACAAAAATGGTGCTCCAGGTTGAATTGGAACTTGCTGGCGGTCCTGTTATGACCACTGCCGTTGTTGACTGTGGTTCTTCCATTAATCTGATTGATGCCCAAGTTGTGACTCTTAATAAGATAGGGACAGTCAGGTTAAAAGACCCTGTTAAAATTGTGGCTGTGGATTCATCCCCTCTTACCCGGGATGGAATTTGTTTTATGTCTGAAGTTTTTTCTATGAAACTGGGTTCCACTCATGTGGAAAATTTAGGTTGTTTCATTATGAATAATCTGCCTGCAGGACTGGTATTGGGAATGCCCTGGTTGCAACGCCACAATCCTCTTATTGATTGGGTGAAGGGGGAGATCACCCGATGGGGATGTAATGATAATGGTCTGTGTTGTAACCCGGTTCCTTTTGTCAATCCGATAAAATCTGTATCTGTGTCATCTGTCGGTCTGGAGGGTATTCCGGAGTACCTGAGAGACTTTGAAGATGTATTTTCCGAAAGTGAGGCTGAGGCGCTCCCATCACATAGACCATATGATTGTGCTATCGATTTAGTACCTGGTGCCAAATTACCCAAGGCTCGTTTGTTTAATATGTCTGGGCCTGAGCGCTAAGCTATGAAAGAGTACATCAAAGAAAGCCTTCGCAAGGGGCATATTCGGCCCTCGGTCTCACCCGTGGCAGCGGGGTTTTTCTTTGTAAAGAAAAAAGATGGTGGGTTGCGACCGTGCCTCGACTTTCGGGAACTGAACAAAATTACTGTTAAGGCTACTTTCACACTTACGTTTTTTGCGCTGCGCACCATGCGCAGTGCAAATGCACATAAAAAACGCATCATGCGTTTGCGTGCGTTTTTTGCGGGTTTGGGTGCGTTTTAAAAAAAAAACCGCATTCATTTCTTTGCGCAAATGTGCGCATTACCATGCGCACGTATGTGCACCCATAGGCTATGATGGGTGTTTGGGTGAAAAAAACGCATTGCGTGCACATGCGTTTTTTGGGGGCAAGTCGGACGCACCAAAAATGCAACAGGATGCATTTTGTGTGCCCGAGCGCACACTACAAAAAAATACATGCGCATACAAATGCGTACAAACGCATGTGTATGCGCACCCATGTAAAGTATAGGAAAAAAACGCATGCGTTTTTTTGCGCAAAAAAACAGCGTGTGAAAGTGTGAAACCAGCCTAAGAACACGTGCCCTCTCCTGTTGATTCCTGATCTATGCAACCAACTCACGGGGGCCAAATGGTTTTCTAAGCTCGATCTACGAGGGGCTTAGAACCTTATAAGGATCCGGGAGGAGGATGAATGGAAAACAGCGTTCCTGACAACTGAGGGGCTGTTTGAAAACCTGGTTATGCCTTTCGGCCTCACTAACGCTCCTACTGTTTTTCAGAACTTTATTAATGTTGTTTTTTCTGACTTGATTGGACGCTATGTAGTCATTTACCTGATTTACTCTGAAGACAGTCAGTCACACTTACACCATCTACGTACGGTTCTTATGAGACTCCGGGAGAACCATTTGTATGCTAAGCTGGAGAAGTGCTCATTTTTTATGCAAGAACTGTCTTTTCAGGGTGTAATTGTATCCGGGGAAGAATTCCGCATGGATCCAGGGAAGGTTCAGGCCATTACAGATTGGGTGCAGCCTCATGACCTGAAGGGGTTGCAACGATTTCTGGGCTTCGCTAATTATTATGGGAAGTTCATTAAAGGGTTCTTGCAGGTGGTGAAACCCATGACGGACCTCACTCTTAAAGGGGCAGATGTAAAAAATTGGTCCGTGACCGCAAAAAATTCCTTCATTACATTAAAGAATTGTTTTACTACAGCCCCTGTGTTGGTACAACCCGATTCGTCAAGACCTTTTATCGTCGAGGTCGACGCTTCGGAGGTGGGGGTGGGGGCAGTATTGTCACAAGGCCCCCCTACCCTGACTAACCTCAAACCCTGTGCCTTTTTCTCTATGAAGTTCTCTTCGGCCGAGAGAAACTATGATGTCGGTAACAGGGAATTGTTAGCAGTTAAATTGGCCTTCGAAGAATGGAGGCATTTTTTGGTGGGGGCCGCTCATCCCATTACTGTCATCACTGATCATAAAAACCTGGCCTATATCGAGTCTGCTAAGAGATTGACCCCCAGACAGGCTCAGTGGGCACTTTTTTTTTTTCTCGATTTCATTTTACCATCACGTTCCGACCAGGGTCTAAAAATGTAAAGGCTGATGTCTTATTCTGAAGTTTTGATTCTGTGTCCCCTCCAGAACCTCCTTCCTCCATTCTTCAACCGGGAGTGGTTGTAGCCGAAATCTCCTCTGAGCTACAGAGAGAGATTCTGGAAGCACAAGCACAAGCTCCCAGGAATAAACCCCCAGGTAAATTGTTTGTACGCGAACAATTCCGTCTCACACTCCTTTAAGAATTTCATGATTCAGTGTTAAGTGCACACCCTGATATTGCAGCTGCCTGGGGGGCAGTATCTAGGGGTTTTTGGTGGCCCTCTATGGGTACTGATATAAAAAGGTTTGTGAATACTTGTGGGGTGTACGCTCGCTCTAAAAGCTCTCAGGTCCGGCCGGGGAATTGGTGCCTTTGCCAATTCCGGATAAACCATGGAACACCTGTCCATGGACTTTATCACTAATCTTCCAAGGGCAACTCAGTGGTATGGGTAGTGGTTGATAGATTTTCTAAGCAAGCCCACTTTGTGCCATTACCTGCATTACCGTCTGCTGAAACCTTGGCCCGCTTGTTTATACAGCACATTGTTCGGCTGCATGGAGTGCCTGTGAACGTGGTGTCGGACAGGGGTGTGCAATTTGTGGCCAGGTTTTGGAGAGCATTTTGTATGAAATTGGGGGTCACGTTGTCATTCTCCTCTGCCTATCACCCGGAATCCAACGGACAAACTGAACGCACCAACCAGTCATTGAAGCAGATTCTGAGATGTCTGGCCTCCTCCAGACATGAAGACTGGTGTGAGGTATTACCCATGGCAGAATTTGCATTCAACTGTCGGATTAATCAGTCTACCAGAAAGTCTCCCTTTCAGGTCAATTATGGGTTTGTTCCGCAGTTTGGGGAATTTTCCCGTATGGATTCGGATTGCCCTGGTGCCGAGGGGATGGTACAACAGTTAAATACCCTCTGGAAGGAGGTGCAGGGGAACATCTCCAAAGCCCAGAATAAGTTCAAACATTTTGCGGACAGGAGGAGGGGGGTGGTTCCTGCGTTGACAGTGGGGGAAAAAGTCTGGTTATCCACACGTAACATCAAACTCTATGAAGTTGGGCCCCAAATTTATTGGCCCTTTCAAGATTGTAGAGGTGATCATCCCGGTGGCATACAGATTACAGTTGCCCACCTCCTTCAAAATCTCTAACGTCTTCCACAGGTCCCTATTAAAACCTGTGGGGACAGTTAGAGAAGATCCCTCATCCGTGGCTCCACCAGTGTTGGTAGAGGGTCAACTGGAGTACGAAGTAGGGCGCATCGTTGATTCACGGTGGGTGCGCCGGAGACTTCAGTACCTTATTCATTGGAAGGGATATTCCATTGAGGATCCGTCATGGGTTCCGACCAGTTCAGTGCACGCTGATTGACTGGTGTGGGCTTTTCATGCCAGATACCCTGAGAAACCTGGAGGTCCAGTGGCCCCTCATTAAGAGGGGGGTACTGTCATGGTTAGGACACGGTTAATGTCCTGTTCTCACAGGGTTAACTTTTGCCAGCCTCTCTTTGGATCTGGGAGGGGTATTTATACTCACTCCAGACTAGGATTGCCTGTCAGCTATACTGTTATTCTGGCTGTGTGTCTTACCCCCCTGGCGTGCGTGGATACTGCATTGCTTGTTTGATTCCCGTGTATGATCCGTTCTGTCCCCTCACTTTAAACTCTGTCTCTCATTTTGGTACTATTGTCTTCTCCGGTTCTGACCTCCTGGCTTGGCTATTGTTACTCCGTTACAGTTTAACCCTATTGTACCGTTCATTGCCCGTTTTGGTTTTCTGATCTATTGCTACGTCCTGACTATTTGCTCTGTCTAACCCTTTGGTACTGTCCTGCTATCTCGTGCTTTGACCCCGGCTTGATCTGGTTTCTGTCTCTGTCTGTGCCCCTTGGCAACTTGTCCCGTAGTTACCTTTCTAGGAGTTTCCCTCCAGCTCCTAGCTCTGTGGAGCTTAGGTCATGCCCCCAACAGTCACGTGCTTCAGGTCCTGATAGTCTGAAGCACGCATCATCACCGCTACTGTCCCACTCCACAGGTATCTTTGAGCACTGTTTTTGTACTCAGGACACGCGCACTGGCTCAGTGAGCAAGTGCAGTGCGGTGTTCCTGACACTTCCTTAAAGGTCTTATAGAACTCAGATGTTAAGCCATCTGGACTGGACATTTTTTTTTTTTTTGGGCAAGCCCTTCAATCACAAACTTAACTTCCTCTTCCCTGGTCATCTCTGTCAAAACGTCAAGAGAGCGGTCTACCTCTGGTTCGGGAAAGCCTTCAGCCAGGAAAGCCGACATCTCATCCCAATCAAGATCCCTCTTCCCCAAGAGGTGCGAGTAGAAGGATCTGACAACTTCCTGGATCCCTGATCTGGATTGCCTCAGGGACTCTGCAGTGTCGACCAGTCCTGTAACCACTTTACCATTCACTGACATCTTGCAGTTTCTGCAAGTTTCGGGCGAGCGGTACTTCCCATAATCCTTCTCAAAAACCAAAGATGCGTATCTATCGTACTGACACCTAATGAGAGATCTCCTTGTGGCTACCTCCAGTTGAGACAAGATGCTCGAGTTTCCTCCTCAGACCCTGATACAGGCAGTACCTGTTCAGACTCCAGAAGAATCTTGCCACCCTTTTCTTGAACATCTCCCATCACTCTGACTTACTAGTACAAAGATCCAGTAAGGGTACCTGCCGCTAAAGAAAATCCTCAAAGGACTGTCATATCCGCTTCTTCCAAGAGAGACGAATTGAGCCTCCGAAAGCCTCTTCCCATCCAGAGGGTCTCTAACATTCACAGAAAACAAAATTAAACATTGGTCGGAGAACTCCACCTCAACAACAGACACTGCTGAAGAGACAGCTTCCTCCTTTAAATAAAACCTATCTATTCTGGACCTACAGTTACCTCTATGATAGGTGAAGCCCTCGTGGCCTGGGGTGTGCCGAATGTGGACATCCACCAGGCGAGCCTCACTAGCTATACTATTAAGGGCGAAGCTATCATAAGTCAGCTTGTCTCTGGAACCTCCTCTATCTTGGGGCCTCGTGACAGTATTGAAGTCCCCTTCAAAGACAATCTGCTGACTTGTAAAAAGGTAGGGCTTGATCCTCATAAAGAGACACTTCCGGTCCCACTTAGATTAGGGACCATACATGTTAATAAGCCGGAGCTCGTGTCCCTTCATGAAGACATCTAAGATCAGGCACCTCCCTTTCTAACTCAATAACCCGTCGGCATTCCACTGATGCGGTAAAAAGGATCTCGGCTGCAAGATACCAATAGGAGGGCCCGAGTCTCCACTCCCTCTTGGCTTTAAACACTTCTGCCATGTTTGTCAGCCTGGTCTCTTGCAAAAAGAAAATGTCAGCTTCAACACAGCTGAGAAAATCAAAGGCCGCAAATCTGGCTGTATTTGACTTTATGCTGGCGAAATTAATGGACGCTAGCATCAACGGAGTGGGTACCGCCATCATTGGTTCTTGCGTTAGATGGCTTTCTTCTTCCCATTCCACTTATCCTCTGCCTCAGAGGAGGAATCCTTCCCCCTCTTTAATGACACAGAGGTGTCCATTCCCACGTGTTTTTTCTTTTTGTCGTCCTCGTCTCCGGACTCTGGGCCAGGCCCTCCTTCCAAGGACCTTACATTCCCGGAAGAAGGAGACTCGGCACCCCCTGTAAGCTCCACCGAAGCCGGAACCTCACCCTCAGCTTCCTCCTTAGAGGAAGAGATGTTCTCAAGGGCTTGGAATCAGTTAGAAAGACCAACCAGAGGTGAGTAAGATTTTTCCTTCCTTAGGTACCTTGGTCAGAGCGGGAGATGTTTTATCTCCCTTATTTCTCTTCTTTTTGGTGCCAAGCTTACTCTTGTCCTCTAGCCATTGCATATTATCCTCATCCATACTTTCATAATGGGAGGATTCTGAGGCAGTAGCAACTACCTCCCTTTGGATCCTCCTGACCTCCTCATCCAACTCATCATCCCTCGGGCCTCAGCAGCAAGACTGGCACCCAGGAAAGGGGTCACCTCAGTAGCCCGGGGCTCGCCCAGCTTCCTCTTCTGTCTGCACTTGTCTAGATGCCTCAGCTGGGCAGGCGTCTTTTTGCAGGCACATTTCTGCACAGTGCAGTTTTCACTGAAGTGTGTGGGGTCACCGCACTTGTGACAGAGCTTCGGTTGCCAAGGGTAGAAGACCTGGATACGATCCCTACCCAGGAAGGCAGATGATGGAATGTGGGCAACCATACCACCTGAACGCTTAAGTTTTATCTTAACGTACAGGCCCCTGACCAGATACCATACTCGTCATGGTTTTTCTTTGGCATCTCCACCACTTCTATATATTGGCCAAGCCATGTCATGATGTCATAACAAGAAAGCAACTCGTTACAAGTCATCACGGTAACTTTCTTGACTTGATTTTGGCGAGACACCACCTGGATGGCAAAGTCTCGCCAGCCGGGCTCATTTTTTGCCAACTCATAATCCAACCAGAAGAGCTCAAGCAACTCTGGCCGAACAAAGCTGACATCATACTCAGGAGTGGAATAGGGATGTATCAAGGCATAGATGTCAATAGCCTTGAAGTCCATCTTCAGCAGGAGCTCCACAACCTTAGACCTTGGAGGACACGCATCACTGCCCCTCCACCGAAGACGGACCACATTACTACGCACACTACCTGGCCCGGCTGTTGGGAGGGACCACACTGTATTTTCCACTCGGCCATGCGCTAGTATATACTTTACTTGCTAGATGTTGGAATGGTGATGGATGTATGATTCTGGTGACTGACTTATTAAGATTCCCCTCCCTCTGATATTACGCATGTGGATAGGGAACTAGAGAAAGAGTAAGCGCCAGTCAGTGGCAAGCCTTAGGACACTGTGCACACCGCACCTCTACACTAGGGTCCGATCGTGCCATGTCTCATGGCACTATCGTATAGCGGCTGTGTTTGCCGCTGCGCTGCAGTAAGCAGCACTTACTGGCGTCCGCGGTAGTGACGCCGCATGCATGGTAGGTCTAGACGGACACCGACCTCAGCCTTGGGCCCATGTCCTGTGACCGTATACCGCGCGTGCAATTTAGCTGAGACCTGTGAGTCTAACAGGCTCGACGTTTATGTTTATGTTACAGCGCCTCTGTGAGCTAACAGAGTCCGTTCAGCGCACATCGGGTGGCGTTTAACCCGTGCACGTTATACCTCCATATAGCGCCTCTGCCATTACTCAGCAGCAGTGATAACACCTTCTGCACGGTGGACCCCGAGCAGCGAACGCACTTTATTATTTATTTATTTAGTGCGTTCCGCCATTCCTAACAAGGATAGATCATCCTCTCAACCCTCTACCATTAGTGATCTCTCCCCTTCTTTAGAGCCTCCAGGAGACGCCGCTGCAACATGCTGTCCCCAGAGCCCGGAGACAAGGAGCATGCCCTATTTCCCCCGGTGGTGACAGCAGCATAACTCCTGACGGTTCAGGGGGGCAACCGGACCAGTGACCACATCAATACCACTATTACCACCACTATTACCCACCTCCATAATCCCCTCACCCTTCACCAAGTCAGCAACCACACAACTAGACAAAGAAATTTCTTCATCCACACCTCCCACCACATTCAGTCCTGCTGGACCAGTGACAGCAGGGGGTGGCATTTTGACCTCCACATCATAACACTCAAGGGGCTCAGTCTCCTCCACAGAACTGGAAGTGACCTAACCCCTGGACATACGGGTGCCCTCCGCATCATCGTTCCTTCACTAGGCGCCGCTGATCTTTTGCTGCTGTGAGGCGCCGCTGATCCTTTATATCAGGATCTTGCTGACCAGCGACGCCACCACAGAATAGGATTTTGGGAGGATCAGTATGCCCAGCCCCAACAACCCCCTCACACTGCAGCTGCTCCTCAACTAAGTGATCAGCGGCAACAACATTCAGGGGTGCCAAGGCTACCGGAGCTGCCCCTGACACTGGGCCGCTCCCTCCCTCCCACTGATGAGCGCACCACAGTATCGTGGTTTAATGTTTAAGTAAGATATGATTTTGCAGAACATTCTAGAATCTCCCATTGCTACTCTACTGATGAGAAAATCTGCTTGTCACAGCTGAACCCCCCCCCCCCTTATTCACCTACAGCTCTGTGTCTGCATTGGTAATATGACACCAGACATTTCCTCTGCAAGCATTTGTCCCCCCCTGCAAGGAATGTTGATTAGCTAAGTGAAAGACTGTCTTTGTTTGAAATCATGTGCTTGAATCCAGCTATGGAAAGCATTAAATTAAGTCATATCGCAAGAACCATATGCGACAGATATAAAAACCACATCTCTGCATAGGGGACAAACCCAGTATTCTGATCCCTAATTTTCCCTAGTTCTAACACCCCCAGAACCTGAGATATGGATTACTCCCAAATGGTGTGTCACAACTACTGCATGTTTGGTTTTGCTTTATTGTATTCGATAAACTGGGAAAAATGATACCATGTACCTGTCTATACAAGGTCCCCCCAGCTATAGATATAGTCATTATAAGTTTTGCAGTTAAATTATAACTTCAAGAGTAGGGGGCTGAACCTCCCCAGCCGGCCCCTTCTGTGATGTCACACAGCAGAGGCCATAAGGCATTCCATTGAACAAGCCAGTCAGTTCTGCAAGAGACTTCATGCCAAGAGGTTCGCAGATGAACTGGGATGTATGGCTGGCTGCCCATCCCCTGGCCACATGGCGTGCCTAAAGACCATTAAGCAACTGTAAGTGTTGATCTATGTTAATCCCCATTTATTTTATATTTGCAATGTACATATCTAATGTCTCAACTTTGTAAAATCATTTTATCTTTGTAATCACTGCCCCACTTTGGGGAATAAATCGTAAACTTATTAGTCTGTCTTCATGCTCTATGAATCGAACTTAAGCGCCTTAAGATAATTACGCTACTGATTGGGTTGGCTTCGAACCCCTCTATTAAGTCTTTAACTTAAGCAGAGAAATCAGAAGCTGGTGGTGGCGTGGTGTGTTTGGTTGGTTGGGCTAGCTGGCAGTACAGAAGGGTCTTATATGCTGAATGGGTGGCTGCGGTCAGAGCCTTGATAATTTCCTTACTGCAGCGGTCTAATCTCCTGTGTACAACAAGCAGCCTGTCCGCTGACTAATTATCCTATGTGTAGTTCCCTGACTGACCTGAGGATAAGGGGCGCCGGAGAGCTGCGAGTTCCAAAGTGGAACTGAGAAAGTGGGATACACATAAATCCCCCGCAGTTCGTCGAAGGTTGTTAGCAGTAGTGGGGCATACAAAATAACCCCCCTGCGATAAATTGTTAGGGCAAGACAAGCTTGCTGTATTTTTATCACATGGTGCTAGTGGTGGGATAAGTAAGATAAGCCCCCACTGTGCCTGTGATAGCCATGTGTCGGCAGTGCATTGCATTCCTTCCGTCCGCCGACATACCCGTGTCAGCGGTGGGTTTGTGACATATTGGTGGCAGCGGTGGGATAATCATAGAGCATTAGTGATTTGGTTTGAGCAATCATTCCTCTCACTAAAAACCTGCACGGTTCCTGCGGGGCCCTGTGTCATAGGTTTTGGAGAACAGACTCAGTGTTTACTAGTCCTGATACAATTTTGTGTACTCGCGAGTATCCCCTCCCTTCTCTTCATTTTTCTTTACTATCTTTTATTTGTCAACCATGGCTACTCGGGGAGAATCCCATTATAAGCAGCTTAATAAGGACACCCTGAGGTCCCTGTGCACGGCAAGCCAGATTGATGTCACCGACAAGACCAAAGCCCAGTTGGTCGCAGCTCTAGTGCAACGGGATGAGAGCCATTGCGCAGAAGGCAGCACCATTGCAAATGGTGCAGCCGCGGAGGTCCAGCTGGTGCAGGTCGGCCTGACCGGCAGCCAGGAAGTCATGGACTGCTATCTGCAAATGGCCCTACAGCAGCTCCCTGCTGAAGACCATGATGGACGTCTGAAGCTGATCCAGCAAGCTCAGGAGAAAGCGGAGCAACGAGCCGAGAGGGAGGCAGAGAGAGCTGAGCGCCAAGCACAGGCAGAAAGAGCTGAGCGCCAAGCCCAGCGAGAGGCTCAGCAGTGGGAGGCCCAAGCTCAGAGAGACTACGAACTTGAGATGCTCCGGCAAGGGGGAACACCCCCAACAGCCCGGAGCAGTGAGCCCAGCAGCGCCCAGAGTCTGAGACCCCGGCCAGAGCACTTTCCCGTGATGGAAAAGGACGGAACCTTGGACATGTTTCTGCAGGTTTTTGAGAAAGCCTGCAGACAGTACCAGCTGCCTAGAGAACAATGGGCCAGGTACTTGACCCCAGGGCTAAAGGGCAAAGCCCTGGAGGCGTTTGCTTCTCTCCCGCCAGAAGACGATGATGACTATGATGCCATCAAGCAGGCTCTGATCGACAAATACTGGCTGACACCCGAGGTGCACTGAAAGAAGTTTTGGAACCTCCAACGTGGCCCATACGATAGTTATAGCGATGTGGTGCAAGGACTCAGGACCCACTTTGACCAGTGGATCCATGGACTGTCAGTTGATTACTTTGTCCTACTGAGAGACCTGATGATCAAAGACCAGTTCCTGCATCTTTTCCCAGCTGAGGTCTGACAGTTCATCCTGGACCGAGAGCCTACGAATGCGGACAAAGCTGCGCAGATTGCCGACAACTATGAGGCCAACCGAAAGCCAGAGACACGGAGACCAGTCACTGCCAGCTGGAGAGGGGGTAAGCCTGCAACCAACCCCAATGCCCCAGCTAGCCATCCCTCCGGAGGCCCTGTCCCTGTTGCCAAAACCAGGCCTACTACTGACAGTCGCCTGTGTTTCAACTGCAAGCGGACTGGTCATATCAGTGTCACCTGTCCGGAAAGGCAGAAGAATCCCCCAGCCAAGGCCTCTGGGCCCACCACCTCTGTTCTTTTGGTGGGAGGTGTGGTGGGGAGGATTGACGTCAACCTTCATCCCGTCCAGGTGCTGGCCCGTCTTGCTAAAGGCCTCAAGGACACCGGGGCTGAACGAACCCTCATCCATCCTGGACTGGTGGCCCCTGAAGAGTCTGTTGAGAGGAAAACCCTGACTGTCACCGGGATTGGAGGCACCCGTTGTCCCTTCCCAGTGGCCCGGGTTTTACTTGATTGTGGTCCCGGGAGCAGGGTGAGAGAAGTGGGAGTATCCGAAAACCTGCCCACTGATGTTTTATTGGGGACTGATTTGGGGAGGATGGTTGCCTGCTACATCCCTGAAACCCCTCCCCAATCTGATAATAATGGTAACGTTAACCCTGATGATGATGATGTTGATGAAGAGGGGAAACTGAATGTGTTACCTACTAATGCATTGATGAGTAATGATGCAACTAATAACCACTCTTTCCCCAGGAATGATGCTGATGGAGATGGAAATGTACCAAAGAAAACTGATAACCATTCTTTTCCCAGGAATGATGCTGATGATGATGATGTATCTGTGCCGTCTGAACCTATTAACCATTTCTGTGAAACGGTAGATGTGTCCACAGGCACCGAAGTGCTCAGCCCCATCACTCTGCGGAGTGAGAAGGCTGAGGAACCCCTAGCAGGAGCAAGCAATGGTGCTCAAGGAAATAGGGAGGTGCATGGGAACCATGAGAAAGGTGATACCCTGCAACCGACCAGTGCCACCGAGGAAGGTAACTGGCCAATAAGTAGCACTGCTCCTGAAGTGTTGGGGGTGGATGGGGAGGTAGAGCCCACAGCAGCCTCTACTGGTGCGTCTATAGAAATCCCCAGGGAGACAGCATACATAGCAGCTGTCACAAGCAGTCAGAGTGCCCACATCGCAGGTAGCGCCCTGCCTTCTAGACCCCCTTCTGCTACAGGAGAGACTGAACCAGAGGTGAACCCACAGGAGTGTCCATCGTGGATTATGTCATGCGCTTCCATGACAAGATGCAGACCTTGACGCAGTTGGTGCATGACAACATGACGCAGGCTCAGGCTGACCAGAAGCACTGGTACGACTAGAACGCCCGGGAGTAAACCTACCAGGTGGGTCAAATGATGTGGGTGCTGGTCCCTGTACTAACGGATAAGCTTCAGGCAGCCTGGGAAGGCCCATACGTTGTCCACCAACAGCTCAACCCGGTCACCAACGTGGTCACGCTTGACCATGCTCGGGGTAGCCGCAAGGCCTTTCATGTCACTATGCTGAAGGCGCATCACGAACGTGAAGCCTGCATCCTACCGGTCTGCAACCTGCCCGAGGATGGGGAGGAAGATCCCCTCCTGGACATGATGGACCAAGCCAATGCCAATGGGCCCATTGAGGACATGGAGATAAGTGATTTGCTAACCGTACCCCAGCGGTCGCAGTTTTTGGCCACCCTGGACCTCTTCCCGGCCGTGTTCACCAACAGACCTGGGAGGACGGAGTTAGCGGTTCATGAGGAGGACACCGGGAATCACGTCCCACTACGGCGAACACCTTATCGGATCTCTGAGGAGATGCAACAAGTCATGTGCCAAGAGATCGATGAGATGTTAAGGTTGGGGGTGATTCGACGGTCAAAAAGCGTGTGGGACTCACCTGTAGTCCTTATACCTAAAAAGGATCGGACCACCCGGTTCTGCGTGGACTACAGGGGGCTCAACGCCATCACAACCTCTGATGCACACCTGATGCCGCGCATCGAGGAGCTACTTGAGCGGTTGGCAAAAGCAAAATACATATCCATCATGGATGTGAGTCGGGGATACTGGCAGATTCCCCTGAGCCCTGAGGCACAGGAGAAATCCGCCTTTATCACACTCTTTGGACTGTACGAGTGCACAGTCATGCCCTTCGGCATGAATAATTCCCTGCCACTTTCCAGCGGATGGTCAACCACCTGCTCCGGGGACTGGAGGAGTACACAGTGGTGTACTTGGATGACATTGCAATCTTCAGTTCCACCTGGGAGGAACACCTTCAGCATCTCTAGGAGGTGCTCAAGCATCTTCAAAAGGCAGGCCTGACTATCAAGCGAGGTCCACTACATGGGGCACCGGGTAGGCGGGGGTTCCATGAGTCCGGAGCCGGAGAAAGTGGATGCAATCGTGTCCTGGTACACCCCCAGGACCAAGAAACAGGTGAAGTCCTTCTTGGGCACTGCGGGGTACTATAGGCGGTTCGTACAGGACTATAGCGCCTGTTGTGAGCTCATCTGTTCATTCATCTTTTGTGTCTGAGGATCTCCCTCTTCTGGTGAAGGAAGGTAGTGAGGCTGATTACCAAACACTAGAGTTGAGCGAAATGGATCGAAAGATTTCAAAAGTCGCCGACTTTTGGTAAAGTCGGGTTTCATGAAACGAAACCCGACCCTAGGGTGAGGTCGGCCACGAGCTCGGCGACTTTAGCGCCAAAGTCACGTTTCAAAAGTTTGTTTTCCGCCCTTTTTCAGCCAATCAGGATCCACGGACACTGTGGGCAACGTGATGACATAGGCAGGGGTCACCACCATCTTTGGGAAGGGCATGCAAGTGATTGGCTTGCTTTGCGGGGCGTCACAGGGGGTATAAAAGGGCGTGCACGCCAACCGCCATGTTACTCATGCTGATCTCAGAATAGGGAGAGCTGCTGCTGCTGCTGATTCTGTAGGGAGAGCGTTAGGCAGGGAAGAAGACACCAAAAACTGATTCTGCTGCTAGCGATTTTGCCTGTACAACACACCAGTCACTGTGTGTGCAGTGCAAGTGGAGGCTATATTGTGCTGTATCAGCTGTGTTGGTTGTTAGGCTGCCTTCTAAGGCTTCCTGATAGCTGCATTGCTGTTTTCCCACTGCTCTGCAAACTGTTTTTTTAAAAGCAATCCAAATTTTTTTTTTTGTCCTGGTGAGGTACTGAGTGTGCATTTTTTCACACCATACAGCGGTGTACGCTCCTCACGCAGTACCGTGTAACGGCTGTTATCACGGCCACAGTGAAGCTATCGGTGTGTGACTCTGTAAGAATAAGTCGAGGACATGTTCCATTCTTACAGACCTCCACCTTCTAATTTTGTCTGCTTTTCAAACAGTTAAGTAGATTTGCTGTTTGATCACATTCAAAACTATAGAGAGACAGTGTGTGTCAGTCCGTATACTTAAAAAACACGGAGCTTGACAATTTTACGGACATCGGACAGCGGTGTACGTGCACGCTCCTCTCTCAGTAAAGTGTAACGGCTGTTATCACGGCCACAGTGAACCTATCTGTGTGCGACTCTGTAAGAATAAGTTGAGGACATGTTCCGTTCTTACAGATCTCCACCTTCTAGTTTTGTCTGGTTTTCAAACAGTTAAGTAGATTTGCTGTTTGATCACATTCAAAACTATAGAGAGACAGCGTGTGTCAGTCCGTATACTTAAAAAACACGGAGCTTGACAATTTTACGGACACGGGACAGCGGTGTACGTGCACTCTCCTCTCTCAGTACCGTGTAACGGCTGTTATCACAGCCACTGTGAAGCTATCTGTGTGTGACTCTGTAAGAATAAGTCCAGGACATGTTCCGTTCTTACAGACCTCCACCTTCTAGTTTTGTCTGGTTTTCAAACAGTTAAGTAGATTTGCTGTTTGATCACAATCAAAACTATTGGGAGACAGCGGTGTCAGTCCGTATACTTAAAAAACACGGAGCTTGACAAATTTACGGACACCAGAGAGCGGTGTACGTGCACGCTCCTCTCTCAGTACCGTGTAAAGGCTGTTATCACGGCCACAGTGAAGCTATCTGTGTGTGACTGTAAGGATAAGTCGAGGACTTGTTTCGTTTTTACAGACCTACACTTTAGGGAGATTCCTATTCTGCCCAATTCTATATACACCTTGTAGTTTGTCATACACTTGCCAATTTCTGCCTGTGACATAGCGGTGTGATATTCACTGGGCCTCACAAGATGCAACAGTGTCCACAAGTGTGTTCAGAAATTCTATATCTCCCCTGTCCTATAGTGACATTTTTCACACCTGCGACATTGAGACTGTGACATAGCGGTGTGATATTTACTGGGCCTCACACAATCCAACAGTGTCCACAAGTGTGTTCAGAAATTCTACATCTCCCCTGTCCTATAGTGATATTTTTCACACCTGCGACATTGAGAATGTGACATAGCGGTGTGATATTTACTGAGCCTCACACAATCCAACAGTGTCCACAAGTGTGTTCAGAAATTCTACATCTCCCCTGTCCTATAGTGACATTTTTCACACCTGTGACATTGAGACTGTGTCATAGCGGTGTGATATTAACGGGGCCTCACACAATCCAACAGTGTCCACAAGTGTGTTCAGAAATTCTACATCTCCCCAGTCCTATAGTGACATTTTTCACACCTGCGACATTGAGACTGTGACATAGCGGTGTGATATATACTGGGCCTCACACAATCCAACAGTGTCCACAAGTGTGTTCAGAAATTCTACATCTCCCCTGTCCTATAGTGACATTTTTCACACCTGCGACATTGAGACTGTGACATAGCGGTGTGATATTTACTGGGCCTCACACAAACCAACAGTGTCCATAAGTGTATTCAGAAATTCTACATCTCCCCTGTCCTATAGTGACATTTTTCACACCTGCGACATTGAGACTGTGACTTAGCGGTGTGATATTTACTGGGCCTCACACAATCCAACAGTGTCCACAAGTGTGTTCAGAAATTCTACATCTCCCCTGTCCTATAGTGACATTTTTCACACCTGCGACATTGAGACTGTGACATAGCAGTGTGATATTAACGGGGCCTCACACAATCAAACAGTGTCCACAAGTGTGTTCAGAATTTCTACATCTCCCCTGTCCTATAGTGACATTTTTCACACCTGCGACATTGAGACTGTGACATAGCGGTGTGATATTTAATGGGCCTCACACAATCCAACAGTGTCCACAAGTGTGTTCAGAAATTCTACATCTCCCCTGTCCTATAGTTACATTTTTCACAACTGCGACATTGAGACTGTGACATAGCGGTGTGATATTCACAGGGCCTCACACAATCCAACAGTGTCCACAAGTGTGTTCAGAAATTCTACATCTCCCCTGTCCTATATTGACATTTTTCACACCAGCGACATTGAGATTATGACATAGCGGTGTGATATTTACTGGGCCTCACACAATCCAACAGTGTCCACAAGTGTGTTCAGAAATTCTACATCTCCCCTGTCCTATAGTGACATTTTTCACACCTGCGACATTGAGACTGTGACATAGCGGTGTGATATTAACGGGGCCTCACACAATCCAACAGTGTCCACAAGTGTGTTCAGAAAATCTACATCTCCCCTGTCCTATAGTGACATTTTTCACACCTGCGACATTGAGACTGTGACATAGCGGTGTGATTTTTACTGGGCCTCACACAATCCAACAGTGTCCACAAGTGTGTTCAGAAATTCTACATCTCCCCTGTCCTATAGTGACATTTTTCACACCTGCGACATTGAGACTGTGACATAGCGGTGTGATATTTACTGGGCCTCACACAATCCAACAGTGTCCACAAGTGTGTTCAGAAATTCTACATCTCCCCTGTCCTATAGTGACATTTTTCACACCTGCGACATTGAGACTGTGACATAGTGGTGTGATAATTACTGGGCCTCACACAATCCAAGAGTGTCCACAAGTGTGTTCAGAAATTCTACATCTCCCCTGTCCTATAGTGACATTTTTCACACCTGCGACATTGAGACTGTGACATAGCGGTGTGATATTAACGGAGCCTCACACAATCCAACAGTGTCCACAAGTGTGTTCAGAAATTCTACATCTCCCCGGTCCTATAGTAACATTTTTCACACCTGCGACATTTAGACTGTGACATAGCGGTGTGATATTAACGGGGCCTCACACAATCCAACAGTGTCCGCAAGTGTGTTCAGAAATTCTACATCTCCCCTGTCCTATAGTGACATTTTTCACACCTGCGACATTGAGACTGTGACATAGCGGTGTGATATTCACAGTGCCTCACACAATCCAACAGTGTCCGCAAGTGTGTTCAGAAATTCTACATCTCCCCTGTCCTATAGTGACATTTTTCACACCTGCGACATTGAGATTGTGACATAGCGGTGTGATATTAACAGGGCCTCACACAAACCAACAGTGTCCACAAGTGTGTTCAGAAATTCTACATCTCCCCTGTCCTATAGTGACATTTTTCACACCTGCGACATTGAGACTGTGACATAGCGGTGTGATATTCACAGGGCCTCACACAATCTAACAGTGTCCACAAGTGTGTTCAGAAATTCTACATCTCCCCTGTCCTGTAGTGACATTTTTCACACCTGCGACATTGAGACTGTGATATAGCGGTGTGATATTTACTGGGCCTCACACAATCCAACAGTGTCCACAAGTGTGTTCAGAAATTCTACATCTCCCCGGTCCTATGGTAATATTTTTCACACCTGCGACATTTAGACTGTGACATAGCGGTGTGATATTAACGGAGCCTCACACAATCCAACAGTGTCCACAAGTGTGTTCAGAAATTCTACATCTCCCCTGTCCTATAGTGACATTTTTCACACCTGCGACATTGAGACTGTGACATAGCGGTGTGATAATCACAGGGCCTCACACAATCCAACAGTGTCCACAAGTGTATTCAGAAATTCTACATCTCCCCTGTCCTATAGTGACATTTTTCACACCTGCGACATTGAGACTGTGACATAGCGGTGTGATATTTACTGGGCCTCACACAAACCAACAGTGTCCACAAGTGTGTTCAGAAATTCTACATCTCCCCTGTCCTATAGTGACATTTTTCACAACTGCGACATTGAGACTGTGACTTAGCGGTGTGATATTTACTGGGCCTCACACAATCCAAGAGTGTCCACAAGTGTGTTCAGAAATTCTACATCTCCCCTGTCCTACAGTGACATTTTTCACACCTGCGACATTGAGACTGTGACATAGCAGTGTGATATTAACGGGGCCTTACACAATCAAACAGTGTCCACAAGTGTGTTCAGAATTTCTACATCTCCCCTGTCCTATAGTGACATTTTCACACCTGCGACATTGAGACTGTGACATAGCGGTGTGATATTTAATGGGCCTCACACAATCCAACAGTGTCCACAAGTGTGTTCAGAAATTCTACATCTCCCCTGTCCTATAGTGACATTTTTCACACCTGCGACATTGAGATTATGACATAGCGGTGTGATATTTACTGGGCCTCACACAATCCGACAGTGTCCACAAGTGTGTTCAGAAATTCTACATCTCCCCTGTCCTATAGTGACATTTTTCACACCTGCGACATTGAGACTGTGACATAGCGGTGTGATATTCACAGGGCCTCACACAATCCAACAGTGTCCGCAAGTGTGTTCAGAAATTCTACATCTCCCCTGTCCTATAGTGATATTTTTCACACCTGCGACATTGAGAATGTGACATAGCGGTGTGATATTTACTGAGCCTCACACAATCCAACAGTGTCCACAAGTGTGTTCAGAAATTCTACATCTCCCCTGTCCTATAGTGACATTTTTCACACCTGTGACATTGAGACTGTGTCATAGCGGTGTGATATTAACGGGGCCTCACACAATCCAACAGTGTCCACAAGTGTGTTCAGAAATTCTACATCTCCCCAGTCCTATAGTGACATTTTTCACACCTGCGACATTGAGACTGTGACATAGCGGTGTGATATATACTGGGCCTCACACAATCCAACAGTGTCCACAAGTGTGTTCAGAAATTCTACATCTCCCCTGTCCTATAGTGACATTTTTCACACCTGCGACATTGAGACTGTGACATAGCGGTGTGATATTTACTGGGCCTCACACAAACCAACAGTGTCCATAAGTGTATTCAGAAATTCTACATCTCCCCTGTCCTATAGTGACATTTTTCACACCTGCGACATTGAGACTGTGACTTAGCGGTGTGATATTTACTGGGCCTCACACAATCCAACAGTGTCCACAAGTGTGTTCAGAAATTCTACATCTCCCCTGTCCTATAGTGACATTTTTCACACCTGCGACATTGAGACTGTGACATAGCAGTGTGATATTAACGGGGCCTCACACAATCAAACAGTGTCCACAAGTGTGTTCAGAATTTCTACATCTCCCCTGTCCTATAGTGACATTTTTCACACCTGCGACATTGAGACTGTGACATAGCGGTGTGATATTTAATGGGCCTCACACAATCCAACAGTGTCCACAAGTGTGTTCAGAAATTCTACATCTCCCCTGTCCTATAGTTACATTTTTCACACCTGCGACATTGAGACTGTGACATAGCGGTGTGATATTCACAGGGCCTCACACAATACAACAGTGTCCACAAGTGTGTTCAGAAATTCTACATCTCCCCTGTCCTATAGTGACATTTTTCACACCAGCGACATTGAGATTATGACATAGCGGTGTGATATTTACTGGGCCTCACACAATCCAACAGTGTCCACAAGTGTGTTCAGAAATTCTACATCTCCCCTGTCCTATAGTGACATTTTTCACACCTGCGACATTGAGACTGTGACATAGCGGTGTGATATTAACGGGGCCTCACACAATCCAACAGTGTCCACAAGTGTGTTCAGAAAATCTACATCTCCCCTGTCCTATAGTGACATTTTTCACACCTGCGACATTGAGACTGTGACATAGCGGTGTGATTTTTACTGGGCCTCACACAATCCAACAGTGTCCACAAGTGTGTTCAGAAATTCTACATCTCCCCTGTCCTATAGTGACATTTTTCACACCTGCGACATTGAGACTGTGACATAGCGGTGTGATATTTACTGGGCCTCACACAATCCAACAGTGTCCACAAGTGTGTTCAGAAATTCTACATCTCCCCTGTCCTATAGTGACATTTTTCACACCTGCGACATTGAGACTGTGACATAGTGGTGTGATAATTACTGGGCCTCACACAATCCAAGAGTGTCCACAAGTGTGTTCAGAAATTCTACATCTCCCCTGTCCTATAGTGACATTTTTCACACCTGCGACATTGAGACTGTGACATAGCGGTGTGATATTAACGGAGCCTCACACAATCCAACAGTGTCCACAAGTGTGTTCAGAAATTCTACATCTCCCCGGTCCTATAGTAACATTTTTCACACCTGCGACATTTAGACTGTGACATAGCGGTGTGATATTAACGGGGCCTCACACAATCCAACAGTGTCCGCAAGTGTGTTCAGAAATTCTACATCTCCCCTGTCCTATAGTGACATTTTTCACACCTGCGACATTGAGACTGTGACATAGCGGTGTGATATTCACAGTGCCTCACACAATCCAACAGTGTCCGCAAGTGTGTTCAGAAATTCTACATCTCCCCTGTCCTATAGTGACATTTTTCACACCTGCGACATTGAGATTGTGACATAGCGGTGTGATATTAACAGGGCCTCACACAAACCAACAGTGTCCACAAGTGTGTTCAGAAATTCTACATCTCCCCTGTCCTATAGTGACATTTTTCACACCTGCGACATTGAGACTGTGACATAGCGGTGTGATATTCACAGGGCCTCACACAATCTAACAGTGTCCACAAGTGTGTTCAGAAATTCTACATCTCCCCTGTCCTGTAGTGACATTTTTCACACCTGCGACATTGAGACTGTGATATAGCGGTGTGATATTTACTGGGCCTCACACAATCCAACAGTGTCCACAAGTGTGTTCAGAAATTCTACATCTCCCCGGTCCTATGGTAATATTTTTCACACCTGCGACATTTAGACTGTGACATAGCGGTGTGATATTAACGGAGCCTCACACAATCCAACAGTGTCCACAAGTGTGTTCAGAAATTCTACATCTCCCCAGTCCTATAGTGACATTTTTCACACCTGCGACATTGAGACTGTGACATAGCGGTGTGATAATCACAGGGCCTCACACAATCCAACAGTGTCCACAAGTGTATTCAGAAATTCTACATCTCCCCTGTCCTATAGTGACATTTTTCACACCTGCGACATTGAGACTGTGACATAGCGGTGTGATATTTACTGGGCCTCACACAAACCAACAGTGTCCACAAGTGTGTTCAGAAATTCTACATCTCCCCTGTCCTATAGTGACATTTTTCACAACTGCGACATTGAGACTGTGACTTAGCGGTGTGATATTTACTGGGCCTCACACAATCCAAGAGTGTCCACAAGTGTGTTCAGAAATTCTACATCTCCCCTGTCCTACAGTGACATTTTTCACACCTGCGACATTGAGACTGTGACATAGCAGTGTGATATTAACGGGGCCTTACACAATCAAACAGTGTCCACAAGTGTGTTCAGAATTTCTACATCTCCCCTGTCCTATAGTGACATTTTCACACCTGCGACATTGAGACTGTGACATAGCGGTGTGATATTTAATGGGCCTCACACAATCCAACAGTGTCCACAAGTGTGTTCAGAAATTCTACATCTCCCCTGTCCTATAGTGACATTTTTCACACCTGCGACATTGAGATTATGACATAGCGGTGTGATATTTACTGGGCCTCACACAATCCGACAGTGTCCACAAGTGTGTTCAGAAATTCTACATCTCCCCTGTCCTATAGTGACATTTTTCACACCTGCGACATTGAGACTGTGACATAGCGGTGTGATATTCACAGGGCCTCACACAATCCAACAGTGTCCGCAAGTGTGTTCAGAAATTCTACATCTCCCCTGTCCTATAGTGACATTTTTCACACCTGCGACATTGAGACTGTGACATAGCGGTGTGATATTTACTGGGCCTCACACAATCCAACAGTGTCCACAAGTGTGTTCAGAAATTCTACATCTCCCCGGTCCTATGGTAACATTTTTCACACCTGCGACATTTAGACTGTGACATAGCGGTGTGATATTAACGGGGCCTCACACAATCCAACAGTGTCCACAAGTGTGTTCAGAAATTCTACATCTCCCCTGTCCTATAGTGACATTTTTCACACCTGCGACATTGAGACTGTGACATAGCGGTGTGATATTTACTGGGCCTCACACAATCCAACAGTGTCCACAATTGTGTTCAGAAATTCTACATCTCCCCGGTCCTATGGTAACATTTTTCACACCTGCGACATTTAGACTGTGACATAGCGGTGTGATATTAACGGAGCCTCACACAATCCAACAGTGTCCACAAGTGTGTTCAGAAATTCTACATCTCCCCTGTCCTATAGTGACATTTTTCACACCTGCTACATTAAGACTGTGACATAGCGGTGTGATATTTACTGGGCCTCACACAATCCAACAGTGTCCACAAGTGTGTTCAGAAATTCTACATCTACCCGGTCCTATAGTGACATTTTTCACACCTGCGACATTGAGACTGTGACATAGCGGTATGATATTCACAGGGCCTCACACAATCCAACAGTGTCCACAAGTGTGTTCAGAAATTCTACATCTCCCCTGTTCTATAGTGACATTTTTCAAACATGCGACATTGAGACTGTGACATAGCGGTGTGATATTCACAGGGCCTCACACAATCTAACAGTGTCCACAAGTGTGTTCAGAAATTCTACATCTCCCCTGTCCTATAGTGACATTTTTCACACCTGCGACACTCAGACTGTGACATAGCGGTGTGATATTTACTGGGCCTCACACAATCCAACAGTGTCCACAAGTGTGTTCAGAAATTCTACATCTCCCCTGTCCTAATGTAACATTTTTCACACCTGCGACATTTAGACTGTGACATAGCGGTGTGATATTAACGGGGCCTCACACAATCCAACAGTGTCCAAAAGAGTGTTCAGAAATTCTACATCTCCCCGGTCCTATAGTGACATTTTTCACATCTGCGAGATTGAGACTGTGACATAGCGGTGTGATATTTACTGGGCCTCACACAATCCAACAGTGTCCACAAGTGTGTTCAGAAATTCTACATCTCCCCGGTCCTATATTAACATTTTTCACACCTGCGACATTTAGACTGTGACATAGCGGTGTGATATTTACTGGGCCTCACACAATCCAACAGTGTCCACAAGTGTGTTCAGAAATTCTACATCTCCCCGGTCCTATGGTAACATTTTTCACACCTGCGACATTTAGACTGTGACATAGCGGTGTGATATTAACGGGGCCTCACACAATCCAACAGTGTCCACAAGTGTGTTCAGAAATTCTACATCTCCCCTGTCCTATAGTGACATTTTTCACACCTGTGACATTGAGACTGTGACATAGCGGTGTGATAATCACAGGGCCTCACACAATCCAACAGTGTCCACAAGTGTATTCAGAAATTCTACATCTCCCCTGTCCTATAGTGACATTTTTCACACCTTCGACATTGAGACTGTGACATAGCGGTGTGATATTTACTGGGCCTCACACAAACCAACAGTGTCCACAAGTGTGTTCAGAAATTCTGCATCTCCCCTGTCCTATAGTGACATTTTTCACACCTGCGACATTGAGACTGTGACTTAGCGGTGTGATATTTACTGGGCCTCACACAATCCAACAGTGTCCACAAGTGTGTTCAGAAATTCTACATCTCCCCTGTCCTACAGTGACATTTTTCACACCTGCGACATTGAGACTGTGACATAGCAGTGTGATATTAACGGGGCCCCACACAATCAAACAGTGTCCACAAGTGTGTTCAGAATTTCTACATCTCCCCTTTCCTATAGTGACATTTTTCACACCTGCGACATTGAGACTGTGACATAGCGGTGTGATATTTAATGGGCCTCACACAATCCAACAGTGTCCACAAGTGTGTTCAGAAATTCTACATCTCCCCTGTCCTATAGTGACATTTTTCACACCTGCGACATTGAGACTGTGACATAGCGGTGTGATATTCACAGGGCCTCACACAATCCAACAGTGTCCACAAGTGTGTTCAGAAATTCTACATCTCCCCTGTCCTATAGTGACATTTTTCACACCAGCGACATTGAGATTATGACATAGCGGTGTGATATTTACTGGGCCTCACACAATCCAACAGTGTCCACAAGTGTGTTCAGAAATTCTACATCTCCCCTGTCCTATAGTGACATTTTTCACACCTGCGACATTGAGACTGTGACATAGCGGTGTGATATTAACGGGCCCTCACACAATCCAACAGTGTCCACAAGTGTGTTCAGAAAATCTACATCTCCCCTGTCCTATAGTGACATTTTTCACACCTGCGACATTGAGACTGTGACATAGCGGTGTGATTTTTATTGGGCCTCACACAATCCAACAGTGTCCACAAGTGTGTTCAGAAATTCTACATCTCCCCTGTCCTATAGTGACATTTTTCACACCTGCGACATTGAGACTGTGACATAGCGGTGTGGTATTTACTGGGCCTCACACAATCCAACAGTGTCCACAAGTGTGTTCAGAAATTCTACATCTCCCCTGTCCTATAGTGACATTTTTCACACCTGCGACATTGAGACTGTGACATAGTGGTGTGATAATTACTGGGCCTCACACAATCCAAGAGTGTCCACAAGTGTGTTCAGAAATTCTACATCTCCCCTGTCCTATAGTGACATTTTTCACACCTGCGACATTGAGACTGTGACATAGCGGTGTGATATTAACGGGGCCTCACACAATCCAACAGTGTCCACAAGTGTGTTCAGAAATTCTACATCTCCCCTGTCCTATAGTGACATTTTTCACACCTGCGACATTGAAACTGTGACATAGCGGTGTGATATTAACAGGGCCTCACACAATCCAACAGTGTCCGCAAGTGTGTTCAGAAATTCTACATCTCCCCTGTCCTATAGTGACATTTTTCACACCTGCGACATTGAGATTGTGACATAGCGGTGTGATATTAATGGGGCCTCACACAATCCAACAGTGTCCACAAGTGTGTTGAGAAATTCTACATCTCCCCTGTCCTATAGTGACATTTTTCACACCTGCGACTTTGAGACTGTGACATAGCGGTGTGATATTCACAGGGCCTCACACAATCTAACAGTGTCCACAAGTGTGTTCAGAAATTCTACATCTCCCCTGTCCTATAGTGACATTTTTCACACCTGCGACATTGACACTGTGACATAGCGGTGTGATATTTACTGGGCCTCACACAATCCAACAGTGTCCACAAGTGTGTTCAGAAATTCTACATCTCCCCGGTCCTATGGTAACATTTTTCACACCTGCGACATTTAGACTGTGACATAGCGGTATGATATTAACGGAGCCTCACACAATCCAACAGTGTCCACAAGTGTGTTCAGAAATTCTACATCTCCCCTGTCCTATAGTGACATTTTTCACACCTGCGTCATTGAGACTGTGACATAGCGGTGTGATATTCACATGGCCTCACACAATCCAACAGTGTCCACAAGAGTGTTCAGAAATTCTACATCTCCCGTGTCCTATAGTGACATTTTTCACACCTGCGACATTGAGACTGTGACATAGCGGTGTGATATTAACGGGGCCTCTCACAATCTAACTGTGTCCACAAGTGTGTTCAGAAATTCTACATCTCCCCTGTCCTATAGTGACATTTTTCACACCTGAGACATTGAGACTGTGACATAGCGGTGTGATATTCACAGGGCCTCACATAATCCAACAGTGTCCACAAGTGTGTTCAGAAATTCTACATCTCCCCTTTCCTATAGTGACATTTTTCACACCTGCTACATTAAGACTGTGACATAGCGGTGTGATATTTACTGGGCCTCACACAATCCAACAGTGTCCACAAGTGTGTTCAGAAATTCTACATCTACCCGGTCCTATAGTGACATTTTTCACACCTGCGACATTGAGACTGTGACATAGCGGTATGATATTCACAGGGCCTCACACAATCCAACAGTGTCCACAAGTGTGTTCAGAAATTCTACATCTCCCCTGTGCTATAGTGACATTTTTCACACATGCGACACTGAGACTGTGACAAAGCGGTGTGATATTCACAGGGCCTCACACAATCTAACAGTGTCCACAAGTGTGTTCAGAAATTCTACATCTCCCCTGTCCTATAGTGACATTTTTCACACCTGCGACACTCAGACTGTGACATAGCGGTGTGATATTTACTGGGCCTCACACAATCCAACAGTGTCCAAAAGAGTGTTCAGAAATTCTACATCTCCCCGGTCCTATAGTGACATTTTTCACACCTGCGACATTGAGACTGTGACATAGCTGTGTGATATTTACTGGGCCTCACACAATCCAACAGTGTCCACAAGTTTGTTCAGAAATTCTACATCTCCCCGGTCCTATAGTGACATTTTTCACACCTGCGACATTGAGACTGTGACATAGTGGTGTGATATTAACGAGGCCTCACACAATCTACCAGTGTCCTCCAGTGTGTTCAGAAATTCTACATCTCCCCTGTCCTATAGTGACAATTTTCACACCTGCGACATTGAGACTGTGACATAGCGGTGTGATATTTACTGGGCCTCACACAATCCAACAGTGTCCACAAGTGTGTTCAGAAATTCTACATCTCCCCTGTCCTATAGTGACATTTTTCACACCAGCACCATTGAGACTGTGACATAGCGGTGTGATATTAACGGGGCCTCACACAATCCAACAGTGTCCACAAGTGTGTTCAGAAATTCTACATCTCCCCGGTCCTATAGTAACATTTTTCATACCTGCGACATTTAGACTGTGACATAGCGGTGTGATATTAACGGGGCCTCACACAATCCAACAGTGTCCACAAGTGTGTTCAGAAATTCTACATCTCCCCTGTCCTATAGTGATGTTTTTCACACCTGCGACCTTGAGACTGTGACATAGCGGTGTGATATTAATGGGGCCTCACACAATCCAAAAGTGTCCACAAGTGTGTTCAGAAATTCTACATCTCCCCTGTCCTATAGTGACATTTTTCACACCTGCGACATTGAGACTGTGACATAGCGGTGTGATATTCACAGGGCCTCACACAATCCAACAGTGTCCACAAGTGTGTTCAGAAATTCTACATCTCCCCTGTCCTATAGTGACATTTTTCACACCTGCGACATTGAGACTGTGATATAGCGGTGTGATATTTACTGGGCCTCACACAATCCAACAGTGTCCACAAGTGTGTTCAGAAATTCTACATCTCCCCTGTCCTATAGTGACATTTTTCACACCTGCGACATTGAGACTGTGACATAGCGGTGTGATATTCACAGGGCCTCACACAATCCAACAGTGTCCACAAGTGTGTTCAGAAATTCTACATCTCCCCTGTGCTATAGTGACATTTTTCACACCTGCGACATTGAGACTGTGACATAGTGGTGTGATATTAATGGGGCCTCACACAATCTACCAGTGTCCTCAAGTGTGTTCAGAAATTCTACATCTCCCCTGTCCTATATTGACAATTTTCACACCTGCGACATTGAGACTGTGACATAGCGGTGTGATATTTACTGGGCCTCACACAATCCAACAGTGTCCACAAGTGTGTTCAGAAATTCTACATCTCCCCTGTCCTATAGTGACATTTTTCACACCTGCACCATTGAGACTGTGACATAGCGGTGTGATATTAACGGGGCCTCACACAATCCAACAGTGTCCGCAAGTGTGTTCAGAAATTCTACATCTCCCCTGTCCTATAGTGACATTTTTCACACCTGCGACATTGAGACTGTGACATAGCGGTGTGATATTCAATGGGCCTCACACAATCCAACAGTGTCCACAAGTGTGTTCAGAAATTCTACATTTCCCCTGTCCTATAGTGACATTTTTCACACCTGCGACATTGAGACTGTGACAGAGTGGTGTGATATTCACAGGTCCTCACACAATCCAACAGTGTCCACAAGTGTGTTCAGAAATTCTACTTCTCCCCTGTCCTATAGTGACATTTTTCACACTTGCGACATTGAGACTGTGACATAGCGGTGTGATATTCACAGGGCCTCACACAATCCAACAGTGTCCACAAGTGTGTTCAGAAATTCTACATCTCCCCTGTCCTATAGTGACATTTTTCACAATTGCGACATTGAGACTGTGACATAGCGGTGTGATATTTACTGGGCCTCACACAATTCAACAGTGTACACAAGTGTGTTCAGAAATTCTACATCTCCCCTGTCCTATAGTGACATTTTTCACACCTGCGACATTGATACTGTGACATAGCGGTGTGATATTCACAGGGCCTCACACAATCCAACAGTGTCCACAAGTGTGTTCAGAAATTTTACATCTCCCCTGTCCTATAGTGACATTTTTCAGACCTGCGACATTGAGACTGTGACATAGCGGTGTGATATTCACAGGGCCTCACACAATCCAACAGTGTCCACAAGTGTGTTCAGAAATTCTACTTCTCCCCTGTCCTATAGTGACATTTGTCACACTTGCGACATTGAGACTGTGACATAGCGGTGTGATATTCACAGGGCCTCACACAATCCAACAGTGTCCACAAGTGTATTCAGAAATTCTACATCTCCCCTGTCCTATAGTGACATTTTTCACAATTGCAACATTGAGACTGTGACATAGCGGCGTGATATTTACTGGGCCTCACACAATTCAACAGTGTCCACAAGTGTGTTCAGAAATTCTAAATCTCTCCTGTCCTACAGTGACATTTTTCACACCTGCGACATTGAGACTGTGACATAGCGGTGTGATATTTACTGGACCTCACACAATCCAACAGTGTCCACAAGTGTGTTCAGAAATTCTACATCTCCCCTGTCCTATAGTTTAGTGACATTTTTCACAGCTGCACCATTGAGACTGTGACATAGCGGTGTGATATTAACGGGGCCTGACACAATCCAACAGTGTTCACAAGTGTGTTCAGAAATTCTATATCTCCCCTGTCCTATAGTGACATTTTTCACACCTGCGACATTGAGACTGTGACATAGCGGTGTGATATTCACAGGGCCTCACACAATCCAACAGTGTCCACAAGTGTGTTCAGAAATTCTACATCTCCCCTGTCCTATAGTGACATTTTTCACACCTGCGACATTGAGACTGTGACATTGCGGTGTGATATTAACGGGGCCTCACACAATCCGACATTGTCCACAAGTGTGTTCAGAAATTCTACATCTCCCCTGTCCTATAGTGACATTTTTCACACCTGCGATATTGAGACTGTTACATAGCGGTGTGATATTCACAGAGCCTCACACAATCCAACAGTGTCCACAAGTGTGTTCAGAAATTCTACATCTCCCCTGTCCTATAGTGACATTTTTCACACCTGCGACATTGAGATTGTGACATAGCGGTGTGATATTCACAGGGCCTAACACAATCCAACAGTGTCCACAAGTGTGTTCAGAAATTTTACATCTCCCCTGTCCTATAGTGACATTTTTCACACCTGCGACATTGAGACTGTGACATAGCGGTGTGATATTCACAGGGCCTCACACAATCCAACAGTGTCCACAAGTGTGTTCAGAAATTCTACATCTCCCCTGTCCTATATGCACCTTGTACCTTGTTTTACATTACTATATAGTTTGTGGGATTTTGTGTACATTTTTACCAGAAATGAGGAAGGCTGGTGGAAGAGGCCGTGGAATTGGGCGGGGGGTTGCCAGCTGGTAATGATGGTGTTGGTGGTGGATCTGATGGTAGTGGCAAAAGCAAAATAGGACCGAATGCAGGAGGTGTTGAGCCTGCGTCATCTTCTGGCTCCACAAGGCCTCGAAGGCTTAGTTTTCTAAGAGTTCGCAAACTGCTTTGAAAGCCAGAGCTACAGGAAAAAGTTTTGGCTTACATTGCTGACTCAGCCTCCAGCTCTATCGCCTCTAAAGCACTGAGTCGTCATTGGAGGCTCATGTTCATGAACCACACCTTTCCTTGGGTCCTTCACCCCAACCAAGATTGAAGGATGACGCAGGCCATACTACTGATTACTCCATGGAGCTGTTTTCACATACCATGCCTGGATTATCAAGTGAAATGGTGAAATACCCAGGCTAAGATGAATCTGACATGGAGTGCACTGATGCATAGCCACTGATAGATGATTCTGCTGGTACATTCACTCAGAGCACTACATTGTCCTCGCAGTGTAATGAGCCAGATTCTGACCCTGATGAGATTCAGGTGCCCTTTCCCGCATACTATACCACCATACACGGTGACACAGAGGAAGGTGCACATGACATTGAAGAGGAGGTGATGGATGACCAAGTTGTTGACCCAGATTGGCATCCATTGGGGGAAGAGGGTGCTGCTTCCAATAGCTCAGATGAGGAGGAGCATCCACAGCAGACATCGACATCGCAACAGCTGTTATCTGGCAGGCACGGAGCACTCCAAAGACAGGTTACAAACATCAAAAGAGTTGCTGGACAGCTTGTCCAGACGGTCAAAATAGCACAGCATGCAAGGCCGCAAAATGTCTGCCAAAGTAGGAAGAGTGCAGTGTGGCACTTTTTTGAACAAAATCCTCATGATCAGGCCAAGGCTATCTGTAAGAAGTGCGCAAAGACCTTTAGCCGAGGGAAAAATCTGAAAAATTTGAATACCAGTTGCATGCTTAGACATTTAACCAGCATGCACTTGCAAGCGTGGACACAACACCAAACCTCAAGTACCACATGTGCAACTGATCACAAAGAAGGTAGTCGGCAACGCTACATTGTTTCCCCCACTGTAAGCCCACCGGTTAGCACAGCAGCAAATGTTGAGATGTCGTTGCAAGGCCAAAGCAGTCAGGGAATCCCACTGTTATATCAACGAAAGACTGAATCTAGGCCATCAGAAAGAACACCAACTCCATCAGCATCATCAACCCTCTCTCAGTCGGCCCTGTCCACCGCTAGTTCCACCATATGCAGCTCTCAAGTCCAGCTCACCCTCCCAGAGACTATGAGTAGGTCAAGAAAGTACTCAGTCTCTCATCCGTGTACACTGGGTATGAACGCCCACATTGCCAAACTAATCTCGTTAGAGATGATGCCCTATTGGTTGGAGGAAAGCGCAGCTTTCCGTGAACTCATGGCCTATGCAGTACCATGATATGACCTACCCAGTTGCCACTTCTTCTCTCGCAAAGCCATCCCAGCCCTCCACCATCATGTGAAAGACCGCATTGTCCATGCACTCAAGCAGTCAGTGAGTGGAAAGGTGCACCTCACAACAGATGCATGGTCCAGTCGGCATGGCCAGGGCCGTTACGTGTCCATCACTGCACACTGGGTTAATGTGGTGGATGCAGGGTCCACAGGGGACAGCGGTGGTGGGACAGTGCTGCCTAGCCCACGGTATAGGAAACAGTTGGCTGTAGGCGTTCGACTCTCCTCCTCCTCCAGAAGCGAAAC
This sequence comes from Dendrobates tinctorius, assembly GCF_039654945.1. Classification (NCBI taxonomy): domain Eukaryota; kingdom Metazoa; phylum Chordata; class Amphibia; order Anura; family Dendrobatidae; genus Dendrobates; species Dendrobates tinctorius. Next base: position 1,971,176 of record NW_027361979.1, on the reverse strand, counting down.
TCATCCACAGAGCCCAGTCGTACGAGCACTCCATCTGCAGCTGCCACTGTCCCCCTGTCCCCCTATCGTGCAGCTAGTGGAAAGCATCAGCAGGCTGTGTTGCAGATGATGTGTTTGGGCGACAGACACACCGCCGAGGTGCTGGCCGAGTACTTTCAGCGACAAACTGAGTCATGGCTGGGCAGTATACATCTTGAGGCAGGCAAGGTAGTTAGTGATAACGGCCGTAATTTTGTGGCAGCCACAGCCCTGTCAAAACTCAGCCACATACCTTGCTTGGCTCACACCTTGAACCTGGTGGTGCAGTGCTTCCTCAACAATTATCTGGAGTTAACAGCCCTGCTCCAGAAGGTGCGAAGACTGTGCGCGCACATCCGCCGGTCACCTGTACACTTCATTCGTATGCAGAAGCTGCAGCGATTGCTCCACTTTCCCAACCACCGCCTCATTATCGACATTTCAACAAGAACTCCACCCTGCACATGGTTGAGCGGCTGTGCGAACAGAGGCAGGCCATAATGCATTTGTGGGAGGATACACGGCCAGGCACTTTGAGAGCAGACATGGAGTTGACAGGTGTGCAGTGGTCGAAGCTGAAAGACCTCTGTAAAGTCCTTCAGTGTTTTGAGGAATGCACACGGCTGGTAAGCGCAGACGATGCCATCCTAAGCATGAGCATCCCACTTATGCGTCTGCTCATGCAAACTTTGATGCACCTTAAGCAGCAGACGTCTTCAGCCAATGTTGACGAGGAGGAAGAGGAGGAGGGAATCCTTGATGACATTCAGCCATTGTCTGCTCAGGGACCTCTCCTGGACGAGGTGAAGGAAGGAGATGAGGAGGAGGATGATGATGGGGATGATTACTTAGGGGAGGAGGATGCATCTCGTGGAGCAAGTGAAAATGTTGGCGTGGCAAGGTCCACGAGTGTGCCCCCCTTGCTTGGGCAGGGCCCCAGCATTTGCAATGTTTACCTCTCCCTGCTCCTCCGCTGTGTTGTCTGGGCTGTCAAATCCTTCACTGGGAGTGCCACTACAAATTGATTGAACTGAAAGATGATGGTTAAGATGTAGCTATGCCCTGTCCTGCTGGCCGGGCTCTAGCTCCAGATGATCAATGGCTTCCATTTCTTATGGACGTCGACTCACAATGACATGCAGTGGTGGTTTATCATCAGCTTTCACAGTTTTCCTACTCACAAACGTATGACATTCCGGCGCACATTTTAAAATGTGCCCTCTCATGCCAATCAAATAGAATCGCCTACGGCCTGTGGCTTCTGTCTTTTGCACTCCAAAGTTACATGTCAGATCATGATAGCCAGTGAGCACCATGTTTTCATCGCTCCCTGTGACAAAAATTTGATTGAGATGAGTAACAGTGATGGAATCAACGGAAGTGCGATACAGCAAGACTTTATTCACAAAAAAATGTTTTCACTGTCTCAACACACAAATTAATTGAGGGTCAGCATCGCCTATGAGAATTGTGACGGAAGTTTTTCCCGTGAATAGTAATTCCTAGATTTCTGCAATCACTAGCCTTTATGTCAGTAATTGTATGCATCTCATTTCCTATTGCGGAGAGGCTGGACTGTATTACTGAGACAGAAATATATATGAAGATTTAAAAATAACACCAAAAATATATAGTTGTGTACGCCTCAAATGTATTTCCTTTTTTCCACTTTTAGATTGCTGTGTAATCCATACTGAGAACACGGAGATTTTACATGTTTAAACTATGCTATATATACCTGCTATCCAGTGATAAAGTACCCTTTCTCAACTTTGTACAATCTGGTCAAATCCATACTGGGCCTGAGAACATCTGAGTCTGCCTCCTGATCTATAGACATATATTTTTAATGTGTAAACTAGGCTACATATATACGTGTTATCCGGTGAAACTGTACCCTTTATCAACTTTCTACAATGTTGTTGAATCCATACTGGGCCTGAGAACGGCTGCCGAGCTGTTAAGCAAGCTACAGCACCTGTGGTTTGGACACATAATTTTTTCAGGAATGACGGTTAGGCCTAACTCCGGAGTTGCGGTTGACCTGAACTTACTGGGAAATCATTGTTCGCGGGGAATAATCTGAATCCCAGATCCCCATCACTAACGGAGTTCAGCAGGTTATCTGCACCTGTAAGCGACAAAAGCTGGTCCTTTCAGTGTAGCGTGCATGCAGCCTTGAACATGTACGGGAATGCTAGACCTGTTATTGCTCGATCTCACGTGCCAGAGCCTCGCTTATCCCTCTAGTAAGCTTGACGTGTACTGCGGGGGCATGCCGGAGTCTCGGTTGTTAACGGAATAAAGCTGAGAAATCGCTAGCACAACTACAAACACACATACCACACCTCACAAAGAATCGACAAAGCTTTCAAAGTGTGCATCTTTTCTTTAGGTGGCATGGTTGTGGTTTCCCGGGTGGAGTCCAATTAAGCCACAGGCTCCACTCCTGGTGGTGCCCTTTTGGACATTCCTTTAAGGTTCAGCTTTGCACTCATACTGCCCCCGAAAACCAAAAACTTTGCATTCATGGACGCTGTTTGGAGGTTCGTGGGAATAACGCCGCCCGATCAGCAGTCGGCATATGGGTCGCCCTCCCAGGGCTGTGGGGTAGTCGGTACCGGGCCGGTGTCAGTGGGATATGTCACAGCAGCGGTGACCCGGACGGTGGCCCTGGGCACCCATGTAAATGGCGTGGTATAAAGGTAAAGAGTTTATATAGATAGTTTGACGCCACCTGTGGTGTTCGGCAACATAGATGTTAGGCCGATGCTGCATGCAGATCCTCTGGGACTGATGGTGTTGTGCAGCAAAGATGGTGAAGCTCCCCACAGGTGGAGCTGGAGTCCCAGGGAAGTGTAGATGTAGTGATGGGGGAAAGGCACAGGCGGTGTAGGTGCTGGTACCCAGATGTAGCGGTGCTGGACTAACTGTAGGACACCAGAGCGTGCAGTTCCAAAGCTTTACTCACAGTCTGCAGGTTACACAGATGCCTGCCTCCGTGCTGTGTCCTCCGGGTCAGGACCTCAGCCAACCTCCGGGACCAAAATGGAAAGCTCCCTTCGAACACTCCGCCAACATGTACCTTCCTGAACGTCTCCTTTCTAGCGCTTGTGGGGGAAGCACTCACAGGACCGTGGTTCACTGAAGCGCCTCCTGTCTAACAGATGTTCCTCAGACTTTACTTGTATGGCAGACAGCTGTAGCCTTTTCCTTCTGGCTCCCACATGTCGATGCTGGGGCCTCCGAGCCTTAGTTGGGTACAGAGCATTTATAGCTGCTACTTCCCCCGGTTTCTGCTGCAGGAACGTCAGTGTCCCTACAAACTCGGAGACCGGAATCCGGACCATGCGCTCCAGCTAGGAGTGAGCCTTAACTCTGCTCATCCTCCAGCTCCCCTTCTCACGTCCACACACTTCCCCTTCCCTGCACAGAGTGCCCTAACTTACCTCCTCCCGACCACAGAGAGCAGCTCCTCAGCAGTCAGGTTCAGAGGTCTCCCTGCTAGTCTGGAGTGGGAAATGTGTTGTGTGTTGGTTTCACTGCTAGAGAGATCCTTCGTTGCTCCGAAGCTTGACAACACACTCCCTAGGAGTAAGGTAATGCCACAGTGGCGACCGTACTCTTGGGGACGCCATAAGTGCACTGAGGCCCAGCCACTGCTGGATGATGCTGCTGGTACATTGACCCAGACCACTACATTCCCCCCGCACTCTACACTGCCAGAATCTGACCCAGAGGAAACTCAGGTTCCCCTTCCCACATACTATACCACCTTACACGGTGACAAAGAGGAAGGTGCAGATGAAACTGCAGGTTCCTTGAGCAGGTGGGGGGCATACTCATGGGCGATGGCACTGGCACAGGGCACCGCATAGTATGCAAAAGTGTCTCTGCTGGTGGGAGGGCCTAAACAGCCAAGTGCAGTGAGATGGAAGATGGGGACGACAAGGAGTTCAGAGTAGTGCAGGGATTCCCTAGCAAGGAGACTTATGTAATTGTTTTCAATGTTGGGACAGCAATTTTTGGGGAGCACTATACTCTGCTGAATGATATATGGGGCCCACCATACACTGGAGCATTCCAAAGGTGGACATCAGACACTGGAGCAGCATTTACAGGGCCCATTATACACTGGAGCAGTAGAAATGTGGCCCATTATATATGGAGCATTATTTGGGCCCATAAGACAGTGGAGCTTCATCCATTGGGACCCACATATACTATAGAATTATGTGGAGCTCATCATATACGGTTTGAAACATTATATTGGATCAATGATTCCGTATGGAGAAATATATGGGCCTCATTACTCTGTATAGCGCACTAAGCGCTGGCCATAATACTGTATGGAGTTATATACTGTCCGTTCTTGGAGGTATTGGAGAATTTAAAATGGCTATCAGTCATGAGATGTAAGAAGTGAAGTATTTTTCATTGTACTATACTGCTATTTCTCTGTCATATCGGAGCATCATGAGTTGTGGTATGTGTTAAAGGGGCGCTCTTTGGCTCTGGGCCCACGAAAACCTGGAGCCAGCTCTACCCCCCAACTGTAGCCAAATAACCCCCATTTTTCAGTGCGTAACTAGTATTATGAAGTAAATTAAGGTTGACAAGCTTAAGTAATAAGAATTGATGCTTTTGGCATTCAAATGGGCACTGTAGGTGTGTTTCCTGTCCTCCTCTCACTGCCGACTTTAATTTCCCATTGACTTACAATGTGTTTCGTGTTTCGGTCGGACCCCCGACTTTTCCCTATTAGAGTTGAGCGAAACGGGTCGAAAAATTTCAAAAGTCGCCGACTTTTGGCAAAGTCGGGTTTCATGAAACGAAACCCGACCCTAGGATGAGGTCGGCCACGAGGTCGGCGACTTACGCGCCAAAGTCGCGTTTCAAAAGTTTGTTTTGCGCTCTTTTTCAGCCAATCAGGATCCACGGACACTGTGGGCAACGTGATGACATAGGCAGGGGTCACCACCATCTTTCAGAAGGGCATGCAAGTGATTGGCTTGCTTTGGTAGGCGTCACAGGGGTTATAAAAGGACGTGCACGCCGACCGCCATCTTACTTCTGCCGATCTTAGCATAGGGAGAGGTTGCTACTGCTGATTCTGTAGGGAGAGCGTTAGGCAGGGAAGAAGAAAAAAAAACTGCTTCTGCTGCTAGCGATTTTGCCTGTACAACACACCAGTCACTGTGTGTGCAGTGCAAGGGGAGGCTATATTGTGGTGGATCAGCGGTGTTGGTTGTTAGGCTGCCTTCTAAGGCTTCCTGACAGCTGCATTGCTGTTTACCCACTGCTCTGCAAACTGCTTTTTTAAAAGCAATCCCAATTTCTTTTTTTGTCCTGCTGAGGTACTGAGAGTGCATTTCTTCACACCATACAGCGGTGTACGCTCCTCACACAGTACCGTGTAACGGCTGTTATCACAGCCACAGTGAAGCTATCTGTGTGTCACTCTGTGAGAATAAGTCGAGGACATGTTCCGTTCTTACAGACCTGCACCTACTAGTTTTGTCTAGCTTTCAAACAGTTAAATATATTTGCTGTTTGATCACATTCAAAACTATAGAGAGACAGCGTGTGTCAGTCCGTATACTTAAAAAACACGGAGCTTGACAATTTTACGTACACCGGACAGCCGTGTACGTGCACGCTCCTCTCAGTACCGTGTAACGGCTGTTATCACGGCCACAGTGAAGCTATCTTTGTGTCACTCTGTGAGAATAAGTCGAGGACATGTTCCGCTCTTACAGACCTGCACCTACTAGTTTTGTCTAGCTTTCAAACAGTTAAATATATTTGCTGTTTGATCACATTCAAAACTATAGAGAGACAGCGTGTGTCAGTCCGTATACTTAAAAAACACGGAGCTTGACAATTTTACGTACACCGGACAGCCGTGTACGTGCACGCTCCTCTCAGTACCGTGTAACGGCTGTTATCACGGCCACAGTGAGGCTATCTGTGTGTCACTGTGGAAGGATAAGTGGAGGACTTGTTCCGTTCTTACAGACCTACACTCTAGGGAGATTCCTATTCTGCCCAATTCTACATACACCTTGTAGTTTGTGATACACTAGCCAATTTCTGCCTGTGACATAGCGCTCTGATATTCAGTGGGCCTCACACAATCCAAAAGTGTCCAGTGTCCACTAGTGTATGCAGAAATTCAAAATCTCCCTTATCCTGTAGTCACTTTTTTCACACCTGTGCCATCGAGCCTGTGACATAGCGCTGTGATATTCAGTGGGCCTCACACAATCCATAAGTGTCCAGTGTCCACAAGTGTGTGCAGAAATTCAAAATCTCTGTGATCCTGTAGTCACTTTTTTCACACCTGTGCCATCGAGCCTGTGACATAGCGCTCTGATATTCAGTGGGCCTCACACAATCCAAAAGTGTCCAGTGTCCACTAGTGTGTGCAGAAATTCAAAATCTCCCTTACCCTGTAGTCACTTTTTTCACACCTGTGCCATCGAGCCTGTGACATAGCGCTCTGATATTCAGTGGGCCTCACACAATCCATAAGTGTCCAGTGTCCACGAGTGTGTGCAGAAATTCAAAATCTCTGTGATCCTGTAGTCACTTTTTTCACACCTGTGCCATCGAGCCTGTGACATAGCGCTCTGATATTCAGTGGGCCTCACACAATCCAAAAGTGTCCAGTGTCCACTAGTGTGTGCAGAAATTCAAAATCTCCCTTATCCTGTAGTCACTTTTTTCACACCTGTGCCATCGAGCCTGTGACATAGTGCTCTGATATTCATTGGGCCTCACACAATCCAAAAGTGTCCAGTGTCCACTAGTGTGTGCAGAAATTCAAAATCTCTGTGATCCTGTAGTCACTTTTTTCACACCTGTGCCATCGAGCCTGTGACATAGCGCTCTGATATTCAGTGGGCCTCAAACAATCCAAAAGTGTCCAGTGTCCACTAGTGTGTGCAGAAATTCAAAATCTCCCCTGTCCTATAACACCTTGTACCTTGTTTTACATTACTATATAGTTTGTTGGATTTTGTCTACATTTCTACAAAAAATGAGGAAGGCTGGTGGAAGAGGCCGTGGAATTGGGCAAGGGTTGGCAGCTGGTAATGATGGTGTTGGTGGTGGATTTGATGGTAGTGGCAAGAGCAAAATAGGACCGAATGCAGGAGGTGTTGAGCCTGCGTCATCGTCTGGCTCCATAAGGCTTTGAAGGCTTAGTTTTCTAGGAGTTGGCAAACCGCTTTGAAAGCCAGAGCATCAGGAAAAAGTTTTGTCTTACATTGCTGACTCAGCCTCCAGCTCTATCGCCTCCTCTTCTGAAGTTGTAAAAAGTAAAAGCACTGAGTCGTCATTGGAGGCTCATGTTCATGAACCACACCTTTCCTTGTGTCCTTCACCCCAACCATGATTGAAGGATGTCGCAGGCCATACTACTGATTACTCCATGGAGCTGTTTTCACATACCATGCCTGGATTATCAAGTGAAATGGTGAAATACCCAGGCCAAGATGAATCTGACATGGAGTGCACTGATGCACAGCCGCTGATAGATGATTCTGCTGGTACATTCACTCAGAGCACTACATTGTCCTCGCAGTGTACAGCGCCAGATTCTGACCCTGATGAGACTCAGGTGCCCATTCTCGCACACTATACCACCATACACGGTGACACAGAGGAAGGTGCACATGACATTGAAGAGGAGGTGAAGGATGACCCAGTTGTTGACCCAGATTGGCATCCATTGGGGGAAGAGGGTGCTGCTTCCAATAGCTCAGATGAGGAGCATCCACAGCAGACATCGACATCGCAACAGCTGTTATCTGGCAGGCCCGGAGCACTCCAAAGACAGGTTCCAAAAATCAAAAGAGTTGCTGGACAGTTTGTCCAGAGGGTCAAAAGATCACAGCGTGCTAGGCCGCAAAATGTCTGCCAAAGTAGGAAGAGTGCAGTGTGGCACTTTTTTGAACAAAATCCTCATGACCAGGCCAAGGTTATCTGTAAGAAGTGCGCAAAGACCTTTAGCCGAGGGAAAAACCTGAAAAATTTGAATACCAGTTGCATGCTTAGACATTTAACCACCATGCACTTGCAAGCGTGGACACAACACCAAACCTCAAGTGCCACATGTGCAACTGATCACAAAGAAGGTAGTCAGCAACGCTACATTCTTTCCCCCACTGTAAGCCCACCGGTTAGCACAGCAGCAAATGTTGAGGTGTTGTTGCAAGGCCACAGCAGTCAGGGAATCCCACTGTTATATCAACGAAATACTGAATCTAGGCCATCAGAAAGAACACCAACTCCATCACCATCATCAACCCTCTCTCAGTCCGCCCTGTCCACCGCTACTTCCACCATATGCAGCTCTCAAGTTCAGCTCACCCTCCCAGACACTATGAGTAGGTCAAGAAAGTACTCAGTCTCTCATCCGCGTACACTGGGTTTGAACGCCCACATTGCCAAACTAATCTCGTTTGAGATGATGCCCTATCGGTTGGTGGAAAGCGCAGCTTTCCGCGAACTCATGGCCTATGCAGTACCACGGTATGACCTACCCAGTCGCCACTTCTTCTCTCGCAAAGCCATCCCAGCCCTCCACCATCATGTAAAAGACCGCATTGTCCATGCACTCAAGCAGTCAGTGAGTGGAAAGGTGCACCTCACAACAGATGCATGGTCCAGTCGGCATGGCCAGGGCCGTTACGTGTCCATCACTGCGCACTGGGTTAATGTGGTGGATGCAGGGTCCACAGGGGACAGCGGTGGTGGGACAGTGCTGCCTAGCCCACGGTATAGGAAACAGTTGGCTGTAGGCGTTCGACCCTCCTCCTCCTCCTCCTCCTGAAGCGAAAGCTCGTCCACAGAGCGCAGTCGTACGAGCACTCCATCTGCAGCTGCCACTGTTGCACACGAGGTGTCCCCCTATCGAGCAGCTAGTGGAAAGCGTCAGCAGGCTGTGTTGCAGATGATGTGTTTCGGCGACAGACACACCGCCGAGGTGCTGGCCGAGTACTTGAAGCGACAAACTGAGTCATGGCTGGGCAGTGTACGTATTGAGGCAGGCAAGGTAGTTAGTGATAACGGCCTTAATTTTGTGGCAGCCATAGCCCTTTCAAAACTCAGCCACATACCTTGCTTGGCTCACACTTGAACCTGGTGGTGCAGTGCTTCCTCAAAAATTATCCGGAGTTAACAGCCCTGCTCCATAAGGTGCGAAGACTGTGCGCGCACATGCGCCGGTCGCCTGTACACTCCGTTCGTATGCAGAAGCTGCAGCGATTGCTCCACCTTCCAACCACCGCCTCATTATCGACATTGCAACAAGGTGGAACTCCACCCTGCACATGGTGGAGCGGCTGTGCGAGCAGAGGCAGGCCATAATGCATTTGTGGGAGGATACACGGCCAGGCACTTTGAGAGCAGACATGGAGTTGACAGGTGTGCAGTGGTCGAAGCTGAAAGACCTCTGTAAAGTCCTTCAGTGTTTTGAGGAATGCACACGGCTGGTAAGCGCAGACGACGCCATCCTAAGCATGAGCATCCCACTTATGCGTCTGCTCATGCAAACTTTGACGCACCTTAAGGGGCAGGTGTCTGCAGCCAATGTTGATGAGGAGGAAGAGGAGGAGGGAATCCTTGATGACATTCAGCCATTGTCTGCTCAGGGACCTCTCCTGGACGAGGTGGAGGAAGAAGAGGAGGAGGAGGATGATGATGGGGATGATTACTTAGGGGAGGAGGATGCATCTCGTGGGGCAAGTGAAAATGTTGGCGTGGCAAGGTCTGGTACAGGGTTTGTGCGTGACTGGAGGGATGTGGATTTGCCAGAAAGTGCTCCTCCAACCAGCACTCGCAGTGCATCATTGACACCGAGAACATTGGCCCACATGTCAGATTATGCCTTGCAGATCCTAAAAAGGGACCCCCGCATTGCCAAAATGATGAACGATGATGACTACTGGTTGGCCAGCATCCTGGATCCACGCAATAAAGGCAAATTACAAAACATCATGCCACACGAGAACCTTGACCTAATATTGGCTAATAAACAAGCAACTCTGGTAAATCGGTTGCTTGAGGCATTCCCAGCACACAGCAGCGGTGATGGTTCTCACACGAGCCGTACGGGCCGGGGGCAGCTTGGCAGAGGTGTTCATGGTGCACACAGCAGAAGTGGCGTTGGAGTTAGGGGTTTCATGACAATGTTGTGGACTGATTTTTCAAGTACCGCTCACACAACTGGTAATACTGCATCGATGGAAAGTGACAGGAGACAGCAGTTGTCAACTATGGTTACAAACTACTTTTCCTCCCATATCGATGTTCTCCCACACAGGTCATTCCCCTTTGACTATTGGGCTGCTAAACTGGCCACCTGGCCTGAATTGGCACAATATGCCTTACAGGAGCTCGCTTGCCCAGCTGCAAGTGTGCTATCGGAAAGAGTCTTCAGTGCAGCTGGATCAATCCTGACAGAAAAAAGGACCCGTCTGTCAACCCAAAATGTGGATGATCTAACCTTCATTAAAATGAACCATGCATGGGTTTCCAAGGATTTTGTCCCACCTTCCCCTGATGACACAGAGTGTGACAGAAAAATGGCTTGCTTTGGTCCACCTCTTCCTGGGACTTGACCTATTTCGCCTTTTGCAGCAGCTGAATGTCCAACATCAACATATGCCACTTTCTAAAACTCCCTAACTGTGCTGCCTCCCCCCCCATGGCCGGGGTCACCACCTAGCGCACGACACCGTGTGAGTGCCGTTGCCCTGGACAGGTGGGTAGGCCGACTCTTGGGCGCGGGCACTGGCACAGGGTCCCTCATAGTGCAATCAAGTGTCTCTGACAGTGGTGGTGCACACCCGCCGTCAGACACACCGCCGTACTATGAGGGGCCCAGTGCCAGTACCGACGCCCACGAGTGGGCCCCCCTTGCTTGGGCAGGGCCCCAGCATTTGCAATTTTTACCTCTCCCTGCTCCTCCACTGTGTAGTCTGGGCCGTCAAATCCATACTGTGCCTGACACCGTCTGAGCCTGCCTCCTGATGTATAGACATATATTTTGAATGTGTACGCTATCCATACATGTTATCTGGGGATACGGAACCCTTTCTCACCTTTGTGCAATCACGTGCAATCCATACTGGGCCTAACACCATCTGAGCCTGCCTCCTGATGTATAGACATATATTTTGAATGTGTACGCTATCCATACATGTTATCCGGGGATACGGTATTCTTTCTCACCTTTGTGCAATCACGTGCAATCCATACTGGGCCTAACACCGTCTGAGCCTGCCTCCTGATGTATAGACATATATTTTGAATGTGTACGCTATCCATACATGTTATCCGGGGAATACGGTACCCTTTCTCACCTTTGTGCAATCACGTGCAAGCCATACTGGGCCTAACACCGTCTGAGCCTGCCTCCTGATGTATAGACATATATTTTGAATGTGTACGCTATCCATACATGTTATCCGGGGATACGGTACCCTTTCTCACCTTTGTGCAATCACGTGCAAGCCATACTGGGCCTAACACTGTCTGAGCCTGCCTCCTGATGTATAGACATATATTTTGAATGTGTACGCTATCCATACATGTTATCCGGGGATACGGTACCCTTTCTAACCTTTGTGCAATCACGTGCAAGCCATACTGGGCCTAACACCGTCTGAGCCTGCCTCCTGATGTATTGACATATATTTTGAATGTGTACACTATCCATACATGTTATCCGGGAATACGGTACCCTTTCTCACCTTTGTGCAATCACGTGTAATCCATACTGGGCGTGAGAACGGCTGGCGAGCTGTTAAGCAAGCTACAGCACCTGTGGTTTGCACACGTAAGTTTTTCATTTTTTCAGGAATGACGGTTAGGCCTAATTCCGGAACTGCGGTTGACCTGCACTTACTGGAAAATCATCGTTCGCGGGTAATAATTGTAATCAGTGATCCCCATCACTAACGTTGTTCAGCGGGTTATCTGCACCTGTAAGCGACAAACGCTGGCCTTTTCAGTGTAGCGCACATGCAGCCACGGTCATGTAAGGGCATGACACACCAGTTATTGGCCAATCTCATGTGCCAGAGCCTCACGTGTCCCTCTAGTAAGCCGGACTCGGACCGCGGGGCATGACGGAGTCTCGTTCGTTAACGGAATTAAGCTTGCAATGTGTGCATCTGTTCTGTAGCTGGCATGGTTGAGGTTTCCCAGGTGGAGTCGAATTTAACCATAGGCTCCACTCCTGGTGGTGCCCTTCTGGACATTCCTTTAAGGTTCAGCTTTGCAACCATACTGCCCACGTAAAACAAACACTTTGCCTTCATGAACGCTGTTTGGAGGGTCATGACTTGTGGGAATAACGCCGCCCAATCAGTTAACCTGCTAGAGAGATCCTTCGTTGCTCCCAAGCATGACATCACACTCACTAGGAGGAAGGTAATGCCACTGTGGCGACCGTACTCCTGGGGGCGACACAAGTGCACTGATGCCCAGCCACTGCTCGATGAATCTGCTGGTACATTGACCCAGACCACTACATTCCCCTCGCACGCTACACGGCCTGAATCTGACCCTGATGAAACTCAGGTTACCCTTCCCATATACAGTTCCATCTTACACGGTGACAAAGAGGAAGCTGCAGATGAAAGTGCAGGTTCGGCCCACCCGCCATCAGACACACCACCGTACTATCAGGGGCCCTGTGCCAGTGCCGTCGCCAACGAGTGGGCCCCCCCTGCTTGCTCAGGATCACAGCACTTGCAAGGTTGAAATACTGTGCAGTGAGATGGAAGATGGTGACGACGAGGAGTCCAGACTAGTACAGGGATTCCCTAGCGAGGAGACTTATTTGATTGTTTTCAATGTTGGGACAGCAATTTTTGGGGAGCACTATACTCTGGAGAATGATAGATGGGGCCCACCATACACTGGAACATTCCAAAGGTGAACATCAGACACTGGAGCAGCATTTACAGGGCCCATTATACACTAGAGCATTAGAAATGGGGCCCATTATGTTTGGAGCATTATTTGGGCCCATAAGACAGTGGAGCTTCATCCATGGGGACCAACATATACTGTAGCATTATGTGGAGCTCATCATATACTGTTTCAAACATTATATGGGACCAATGATTCTGTATGGAGAAATAGATGGGCCTCATCATGAGATGTAAAAAGTGAAGTATTTTTCATTGTACTATACCGCTATTTCTCTGCCGTATCGGAGCATGATGAGTTGTGGTATGTGTTAAAGGGGCGCTCTTTCGCCCAGGGCACATGAAAACCTGGAGCCAGCCCTACCCCCCCACAACTTTAGCCAAATAACCCCCATTTTTCAGTGCGTAACTTGTATTATGAAGTTAATTAAGGTTGACAAGCTTAAGTAAGAAGAATTGATGCTTTTGGCATTCAAATGGGCACTGTAGGTGTGTTTCCTGTCCTTCTCTCACTGCCGACTTTTATTCCCCATTGACTTACATTGGGTTTCGTGTTTCGGGACGACCCCGACTTTTCCCTATAATCGGCCGAACTTGCTCGACCCGACTTTTGGAAAAGTCGGGTTTCACGAAACGAAACTCGACCCTAAAAAAACAAAAGTCGCTCAACTCTATTCCCTATAGTCGGCCGATTTTGCTCGACCCGACTTTTGGAAAAGTCGGGTTTCATGAAACGAAACTCGACCCTAAAAAACCAAAAGTCGCTCAACTCTAGTGATAATCCATTTCAATTCATGTTGGGCCAAAAGTTTCTTAACATTACCCCCACGTATCCCAATGTGGACAGTTTCAATCCCCCTCACCATAAATTTTGTTGGATCACAATTAAAGTGCCGGGGAATTGTTTTTAATTCTGAAACATCTTGTGCAGTTCTTACCGCCATAATATCCCGCACGTGTTCCCTCACTCGTATTCTTAATTCCCTAGATGTTAACCCGATATAAATTAAATTACAGCTACAAGTAGCATAGCAAATTACATTCATGCTATTGCATGAAATGTATTCATTAATTCGATATTCTTTCTAGTTGTCAGCTGAGGAGAAGGTCCAATGCATAGGATATTGGTGCAAGCCATACAATGTCCACACTTAAAGCATCCCTTGATTTGCCTGGTATGTCCAAACAAATTCTCTTTAGGTGCCACATAATGACTTTTAATTAGCAGATCCATTAAATTCTTTGATCTGCGGGGGGTCATGAGAGGTTGATCTGATAGAAAAGATCCAAGGGAGGGTTCACTACATAAGATCGGCCAATATTTCTGGAAAATTTCCCACATATTGTCCCATTCATGATTATATTCTGAAATGTAACGAATAGTATCACTATTCTCATCATCCCTTGTTTTCTTCTTCGAATATAATAACTGATCACGTGTTGTCGACTTTGCACGATTGTATCCATTCCTAATGCATCTCCCACTATAGCCACATTGTTTTAACCTCTCCCTCAGGTCAGAGGCTTGTGCCTCAAAATGCTGGTCTGTTGAGCATATCCGCCTCATACTCAAGAACTGTCCGACTGGGACGGCCCTAATAGTCGCTTGGCTTTGTGCTGACTCTGCATGCAAAAGAGCATTAACAGATGTTGTTTTCCGGAAAACATCAGTCTGGACAGTGGATGTAGAATCAGAGTCACATCTGTACGTCAACCGTATATTAAAGCTGTTTGTTTGACTCGCAGTGCATCATTGACACCGAGAACATTGGCCCACATGTCAGATTATGCCTTGCAGATCCTAAAAAGGGACCCCCGCATTGCCAAAATGATGAACGATGATGACTACTGGTTGGCCAGCATCCTGGATCCACACTATAAAGGCAAATTACAAAACATCATGCCACAGGAGAACCTTGACCTAATATTGGCTAATAAACAAGCAACTCTGGTAAATCGGTTGCTTGAGGCATTCCCAGCACACAGCAGCGGTGATGGTTCTCACACGAGCCGTACGGGCCGGGGGCAGCTTGGCAGAGGTGTTCATGGTGCACACAGCAGAAGTGGCGTTGGAGTTAGGGGTTTCATGACAATGTTGTGGACTGATTTTTCAAGTACCGCTCACACAACTGGTAATACTTCATCGATGGAAAGTGACAGGAGACAGCAGTTGTCAACTATGGTTACAAACTACTTTTCCTCCCATATCGATGTTCTCCCACACAGGTCATTCCCCTTTGACTATTGGGCTGCTAAACTGGCCACCTGGCCTGAATTGGCACAATATGCCTTACAGGAGCTCGCTTGCCCAGCTGCAAGTGTGCTATCGGAAAGAGTCTTCAGTGCAGCTGGATCAATCCTGACAGAAAAAAGGACCCGTCTGTCAACCCAAAATGTGGATGATCTAACCTTCATTAAAATGAACCATGCATGGGTTTCCAAGGATTTTGTCCCACCTTCCCCTGATGACACAGAGGGTGACAGAAAAATGGCTTGCTTTGGTCCACCTCTTCCTGGGACTTGACCTATTTCGCCTTTTGCAGCAGTTGAATGTCCAACATCAACATATGCCACTTTCTAAAACTCCCTAACTGTGCTGCCTCCCCCCCCATGGCCGGGGTCACCACCTAGCGCACGACACCGTGCGAGTGCCGTTGCCCTGGACAGGTGGGTAGGCCGACTCTTGGGCGCGGGCACTGGCACAGGGTCCCTCATAGTGCAATCAAGTATCTCTGACAGTGGTGGTGCACACCCGCCGTCAGACACACCGCCGTACTATGAGGGGCCAAGTGCCAGTACCGTCGCCCACGAGTGGGCCCCCCTTGCTTGGGCAGGGCCCCAGCATTTGCAATTTTTACCTCTCTCTGCTCCTCCGCTGTGTAGTCTGGGCCGTCAAATCCATACTGTGCCTGACACCGTCTGAGCCTGCCTCCTGATGTATAGACATATATTTTGAATGTGTACGCTATCCATACATGTTATCTGGGGATACGGTACCCTTTCTCACCTTTGTGCAATCACGTGCAAGCCATACTGGGCCTAACACCATCTGAGCCTGCCTCCTGATGTATAGACATATATTTTGAATGTGTACGCTATCCATACATGTTATCCGGGGATACGGTACCCTTTCTCACCTTTGTGCAATCACGTGCAAGCCATACTGGGCCTAACACTGTCTGAGCCTGCCTCCTGATGTATAGACATATATTTTGAATGTGTACGCTATCCATACATGTTATCCGGGGATACGGTACCCTTTCTCACCTTTGTGCAATCACGTGCAAGCCATACTGGGCCTAACACCATCTGAGCCTGCCTCCTGATGTATTGACATATATTTTGAATGTGTACACTATCCATACATGTTATCCGGGGATACGGTACCCTTTCTCACCTTTGTGCAATCACGTGTAATCCATACTGGGCGTGAGAACGGCTGGCGAGCTGTTAAGCAAGCTACAGCACCTGTGGTTTGCACACGTAAGTTTTTCATTTTTTCAGGAATGACGGTTAGGCCTAATTCCGGAACTGCGGTTGACCTGCACTTACTGGGAAATCATTGTTCGCGGGTAATAATTGTAATCAGTGATCCCCATCACTAACGTTGTTCAGCGGGTTATCTGCACCTGTAAGCGACAAACGCTGGCCTTTTCAGTGTAGCGCACATGCAGCCACGGTCATGTAAGGGCATGACACACCAGTTATTGGCCAATCTCATGTGCCAGAGCCTCACGTGTCCCTCTAGTAAGCCGGACTCAGACCGCGGGGCATGACGGAGTCTCGTTCGTTAACGGAATTAAGCTTGCAATGTGTGCATCTGTTCTGTAGCTGGCATGGTTGAGGTTTCCCAGGTGGAGTCGAATTTAACCATAGGCTCCACTCCTGGTGGTGCCCTTCTGGACATTCCTTTAAGGTTCAGCTTTGCAACCATACTGCCCACGTAAAACAAACACTTTGCCTTCATGAACGCTGTTTGGAGGGTCATGACTTGTGGGAATAACGCCGCCCAATCAGTTAACCTGCTAGAGAGATCCTTCGTTGCCCCCAAGCATGACATCACACTCACTAGGAGGAAGGTAATGCCACTGTGGCGACCGTACTCCTGGGGGCGACACAAGTGCACTGATGCCCAGCCACTGCTCGATGAATCTGCTGGTACATTGACCCAGACCACTACATTCCCCTCGCACGCTACACGGCCTGAATCTGACCCTGATGAAACTCAGGTTACCCTTCCCATATACAGTTCCATCTTACACGGTGACAAAGAGGAAGCTGCAGATGAAAGTGCAGGTTCGGCCCACCCGCCATCAGACACACCACCGTACTATCAGGGGCCCTGTGCCAGTGCCGTCGCCAACGAGTGGGCCCCCCCTGCTTGCTCAGGATCACAGCACTTGCAAGGTTGAAATACTGTGCAGTGAGATGGAAGATGGGGATGACGAGGAGTCCAGACTAGTACAGGGATTCCCTAGCGAGGAGACTTATTTGATTGTTTTCAATGTTGGGACAGCAATTTTTGGGGAGCACTATACTCTGGAGAATGATAGATGGGGCCCACCATACACTGGAACATTCCAAAGGTGAACATCAGACACTGGAGCAGCATTTACAGGGCCCATTATACACTAGAGCATTAGAAATGGGGCCCATTATGTTTGGAGCATTATTTGGGCCCATAAGACAGTGGAGCTTCATCCATGGGGACCAACATATACTGTAGCATTATGTGGAGCTCATCATATACTGTTTCAAACATTATATGGGACCAATGATTCTGTATGGAGAAATAGATGGGCCTCGT
Source organism: Dendrobates tinctorius (assembly GCF_039654945.1). Taxonomy (NCBI): domain Eukaryota; kingdom Metazoa; phylum Chordata; class Amphibia; order Anura; family Dendrobatidae; genus Dendrobates; species Dendrobates tinctorius. Next base: position 1,953,404 of record NW_027361979.1, on the reverse strand, counting down.
CATGAGATGTAAAAAGTGAAGTATTTTTCATTGTACTATACCGCTATTTCTCTGCCGTATCGGAGCATGATGAGTTGTGGTATGTGTTAAAGGGGCGCTCTTTCGCCCAGGGCACATGAAAACCTGGAGCCAGCCCTACCCCCCCACAACTTTAGCCAAATAACCCCCATTTTTCAGTGCGTAACTTGTATTATGAAGTTAATTAAGGTTGACAAGCTTAAGTAAGAAGAATTGATGCTTTTGGCATTCAAATGGGCACTGTAGGTGTGTTTCCTGTCCTTCTCTCACTGCCGACTTTTATTCCCCATTGAGTTACATTGGGTTTCGTGTTTCGGGACGACCCCGACTTTTCCCTATAATCGGCCGAACTTGCTCGACCCGACTTTTGGAAAAGTCGGGTTTCACGAAACGAAACTCGACCCTAAAAAAACAAAAGTCGCTCAACTCTATTCCCTATAGTCGGCCGATTTTGCTCGACCCGACTTTTGGAAAAGTCGGGTTTCATGAAACGAAACTCGACCCTAAAAAAACAAAAGTCGCTCAACTCTAGTGATAATCCATTTCAATTCATGTTGGGCCAAAAGTTTCTTAACATTACCCCCACGTATCCCAATGTGGACAGTTTCAATCCCCCTCACCATAAATTTTGTTGGATCACAATTAAAGTGCCGGGGAATTGTTTTTAATTCTGAAACATCTTGTGCAGTTCTTACCGCCATAATATCCCGCACGTGTTCCCTCACTCGTATTCTTAATTCCCTAGATGTTAACCCGATATAAATTAAATTACAGCTACAAGTAGCATAGCAAATTACATTCATGCTATTGCATGAAATGTATTCATTAATTCGATATTCTTTCTAGTTGTCAGCTGAGGAGAAGGTCCAATGCATAGGATATTGGTGCAAGCCATACAATGTCCACACTTAAAGCATCCCTTGATTTGCCTGGTATGTCCAAACAAATTCTCTTTAGGTGCCACATAATGACTTTTAATTAGCAGATCCATTAAATTCTTTGATCTGCGGGGGGTCATGAGAGGTTGATCTGATAGAAAAGATCCAAGGGAGGGTTCACTACATAAGATCGGCCAATATTTCTGGAAAATTTCCCACATATTGTCCCATTCATGATTATATTCTGAAATGTAACGAATAGTATCACTATTCTCATCATCCCTTGTTTTCTTCTTCGAATATAATAACTGATCACGTGTTGTCGACTTTGCACGATTGTATCCATTCCTAATGCATCTCCCACTATAGCCACATTGTTTTAACCTCTCCCTCAGGTCAGAGGCTTGTGCCTCAAAATGCTGGTCTGTTGAGCATATCCGCCTCATACTCAAGAACTGTCCGACTGGGACGGCCCTAATAGTCGCTTGGCTTTGTGCTGACTCTGCATGCAAAAGAGCATTAACAGATGTTGTTTTCGGAAAACATCAGTCTGGACAGTGGATGTAGAATCAGAGTCACATCTGTACGTCAACCGTATATTAAAGCTGTTTGTATTCAACATAGCCATGAAATCCTCCAACTGCTGCACCGTCCCCCACCAAAATAACAAAATATCGTCAATATACCCCAGCCAAGACAGCACATGGTCAGCGGCCCCCGCACCCGCTTCCCCAAAAACCAACCTCTCCCAATACCCCAGAAAGAGCCTGGCGTACGTGGGCGCACAGGCCGCACCCATGGCCACGCCGCGTTTCTGCTGGTAAAAATAATCTTTAAACGTGAAAAAATTATGCGTGAGGACAAAGTTCAGCAGTTCAAGGATTAGCTCACATAAGGGGCCGTCCAGGTCGGAGGTCTCGAAAAAGATGCCCGCAGACCATCGTCATGCTTGATGCGGGTATATAAAGTTTCCACATCAGCGGTCACCAGTAACGTACTTGCATCAATACAGACCCCATCAACCCTAGCCAGGACGTCCGTTGTGTCTTTAACAAAGGAAGGTAAGGTTTCAACCAGTCCCTTGAGGTAATGATCAATAAATTTACAAATCGGATCACATAATCCATCTATTCCTGAGACAATTGGACGTCCTGGTGGGTTGAATGGGTCCTTATATACCATCGGGAGAAGGTAAAAAGTTGGCACCTTTGGAAAGAGAGCTGTCAGACCATCCAACACTTTTTTGTTTATTATCCCCAAATCGAAAGCCCTTCGTAGGATTTTCTGGAGAGCCACTGAAAAAGAAGCCACAGGATTATGGTCCAGTTTTACGTATACCTGAGTGTCACGAAGCTGACGAAATGCTTCTCGTTCATATTTCATTACAGGCCAGAAAACGATGTTTCCCCCCTTGTCCGCACCCTTAATTACCACATCTTCTAATGACTGCAGCTCCCAAATACCTTGTCTCTGTCTCTGAGTTGTCATAGTGGCTGTGTTGATAATTTTTTTAGGTCATCCATAATCATTCTAGTTAAAACCTTCACTGCCAGACATAGGGACAAGGGGGGAAACCTCGTTGACCTGGGCAAAACTGACTTAGGAAACCCACCTTTTCTGGTAGGGTTCTGTTCCTCCAATAATTCATCCAATATTTCTATGGCATCTCTCTCAGCGAGTGTCCAGTTATCCAACATATTTTCTCCTTTGTTGTTTTTCCAAGATTAATTTTCTTGAAAAGAGATGAAGGTTTTTCAACGCTGTAAAATAATTGTAGCTATTAGTGGGAGAAAAGGTCAAACCCTTGCTTAACACTTCCACCTGTGTATCAGACAACACGTGATCAGATAAGTTAATTACCTGAAGGCCTGTCTGAGGTTTATTCTCCGTCTGTTTACCAGATGATCCTTTCTTAAGATTTTGTCTATTGTTTATCATTTTTCATGTCTGTTCTTTTTACCCATTTGTTCATCCATAGAAACCGTAGATCTCACAGATGTAGACCGAGAACGAGAATATGAACTATTTCTACAAAAAAGGCGTGACCTTTCATTTGTTGTTCACCATTTATACACTCTGCCTTGCTGCTTATCATTCATATCTCGTTGGATTTTTTTTTACTTCGTCTCTTGTATTTCATCTGCCCATTTTTGTGTTTAATCTTCAATCTCCGTATTAAATTTCTTCAATGAATCACTAGACATATCTTTCATAATAATACTTTGCAAACCTTCAATCTCCCCTTCAATTATTTGCAAAGATTCTGCATTCATTTCTTTCAATATTTCCTTGAAACCATAAGAGCAGGTGTTAGTCAATCCCTCCCATCTCTCCTTAATTTCCAAGTTGTCAGTTGGAAAGGAGGAGAAAACCTGAACTCTCAGGCCCCTTGGGATTAACCCCTTCTGTAAATACTTGTCTAAAAAAAGCATGGTTCCACCATATCTTTGTTCATTTTCGTAAAAGATCTTTAAATTTTAAGACTGCTTCTTGTAAGTTGCTATCTTTACTCTCTACATTAGAATAATTGGTGTCTTTGAGCACATCATCTAAGGCCTCTTTCACACATCAGGTTTTCGCCGTCAGGCGCGATCCGGCGCTTTTGACAGAAACCGGATCCGGCGAAATGCAATGCCGGATCCGGTTTCCCCCCCATTGACTTGCATTTGCGCCGGATAGCGCCGGATGGCCATGCGTTTCATCCAGTTTTCGCCGGATCCGGCAATGTGTCGCGATCCGGCGTCTGGAAAAAACGGCTACTGTAACGTTTTTTGTCTCCGGCGAAAAAGCCGGACACGCCGGATCCGGCGCGTCCGGCTTTTTCACACAATGAAAGCCTATGAGCGCCGCAATGCGCCTAATCCGGCGAAAGCCGGATCCGGTGGCCGGATCCGGTTTTTTTGGTCTGAGCATGCTCAGTAGCTCTGCCCACAAGACATATATAAAAGCAAGACAGTGGGACCCACAGCCACACCCAACATGCCACCCAAGAAAGCAACCAAGCGCATCAGGAGAAGCCAGGAGACCACTGCAGCACCATCAGCACCACCACCACCCCAAATGGAGCAGCAAATGGAACATGCTGAGGAGGGGAGGCCAGCAGCAGATGAGAGACGGTAATTATCAAATCCCCCATTCCTCCAAACTAGGGCTATTGAATATCAAGATATTCATTGGCCCTTTGTTTCTCTTTATTCAACAGCCGCCCAATAGATGCAGCAGCAGCAGCAGCAATGGCAGCAGCTGGAACACCACCCACAGGCATGGAGTGTGGCCACCAGGAAGACAGCACATCATCTTCTGGGAGCCCTCCCTCGCATCGTCAGCGTTTGACGGTAAGTTTTTATTTCCAAAATCCATCATCTCTGTAATATATGTCTATTCATTGCCTTTTATTTCAAAACAGGATTCACAAGATGAAGAGGAGCTCCCAGAAGAAGAAGGAAGGGGTGGACAGACACCTGTAGTGGGCTCACAATTGGTAAGTTTTTTGCATCAAACGCAGAAACACAACATCACACTACACACAACACATAGAAAACAATGTTCTGCAGACCACACACAGCAAACAAATGCCTACATCCAAAGACATAACATTTTTTGTTTTCTTCTCTAGTCTTCCCAATCTGGTGCTCGGCCAAGAGGTCCTCGCAGTGCCTCCCAGGGTCGTCGGCGACAGCAACGCGGCAGTCACCAGCGTGTAAGTATAAATATTTTTGCTTTGTTTTTTTGCACTTTTTATTTCATTTCTTTTGTGGAGGCTAATTATGTTATTTTTGTCTTTTTCTTTAACAGCCTTCACAGCGTGCTCCCGACTCTGACGGTGAGGATGGAGGACTCGATGTGGACCACCTCATCGATCTCGTCAGAGAAAGGGAGCCGCTCTGGAATATGGCTGACCGCCGCCACGCTGACCTTATCGTTACCCGACGACTCTGGGAGGAAATCTGTTCGCTCCTTGTGGGCCGCTGGGAGGACCTCGATGTTCGGGCCCAGATTAAAGAGCGTAAGTATATACAGTACCGGTTGCTTGATGTAAACCAGTGTTTCACGAACTCCAGTCCTCGTGGTCCCCACGGATCATGTGTTCAGGATTTCTATTTACTATGGAAATCCTGAAAACATGACCCCTGGGGACCATGAGGACTGGAGTTTGGGAAACACTGATGTTGTATACTAACCACTTTGTCCTTTCTCGTTTCAGGGAACAGAATTGTGAATCGGTGGCGGTCTGTGAGGGATCGTTTCAAGAAGGAGTTCAATAAAGAGATGCGGGCCCCGAGTGGATCTGGAGGACGCAGGAGCAAGTACAAGTACACAGAAGCCCTGTCGTTCCTCCGGGAAACAATGGTCACTAGAAGGTAAATATTACACACCACATGTGAAAAAAAATGTTAGATGTAAATTTTTTTTTTCAGCCAGGGCCATACCATGTCAGTATTTTAATTGTTTTTTTTTCTCTTTATTCCACAGCACGGTGAGCAGCACTCGGGAGCCTGCACGATTGGACCCTTCTGAGGCGATCCCTGAGGAGACCGGCACCGAGGGACACTTCGACCGCCCCGGTACATCTGCACCTTCCCAGCCTTCCCACACATTCGACCCATCTGTCCCATCCACCAGCACAGGAGCATCGTGGCCGCCTACATTACATGAAGCTGCTGGTGAGGAGATCGCTTTCCCTTTACCCCACCCTTCTGCCCCTGCCACCTCTAGTACACCTGCGGGTACTGGGCGGCAGCGGCAGAGGGGTCAGGAAAAGACTTATGCGCCAGAGTTCTTGCATCTGAATGCATCTTTCCAGAACTGTCTAAAAGTCTTGTCAGAGCAAATCTCCGCAGGCTATCAGCAGATCAACTCCAGCATTCTGGAGGTGAAGACACTTCTGCAAACCATGCATTCAGAAGCAAGATCTTCGCCAAACCACACCTTTTTCAGGTCTGTTGTGGAGCGCATGGAAACGCTCTCTCCTGCCCAGCAGATGCATGTAATGCATTCATGCCACGCTGCTCTCCTGCAAGTTACCTCCCAACCTCCTCCTCTCACCACAGTAGTTCCTCCACCTGCACCCCCTCCAGCCACTTTCCATCCTCCCCCTCCTATTACATCTACACCCCCTCCAGCCACTTTCCATCCTCCCCCTCCTATTACATCTACACCCCCTCCAGCCACTTTCCATCCTCCCCCTCCTATTACATACCATCCACCTCCCCAGCACCATCCACCTCCCCAGCACCAGCAACCTCCCCAGCACCAGCAACCTCCCCAGCACCAGCAACCTCCCCAGCACCAGCAACCTCCCCAGTACCAGCAACCTCCCCAGTACCAGCAACCTCCCCAGTACCAGCAACCTCCCCAGTACCTGCAAACTCCCCAGTACCAGCAACCTCCCCAGTACCAGACATCTCCCCACTTCCAGCAACCTGCCCCGTACCAGACATCTCCCCACTTCCAGCAACCTGCCCCGTACCAGACATCTCCCCACTTCCAGCAACCTGCCCCGTACCAGACATCTCCCCACTTCCAGCAACCTGCCCCGTACCAGACATCTCCCCGCTTCCAGCAACCTGCCCCGTACCAAACTCCTTCCCCATACAACTTGCCATCAACATCATCTGCTCCTACAGTCCCTGCCCAACCCTCCACTCCACCACCCACCACCTCTTCTGCTTCCCACATGTCCACCCATTCTGTAGTTTTTTCCACACCTTCACCTCTAACTGTTCCTTCCCCACCACGATCCCAGTCCTCTCTCCACACTCCCAGTGTCGAAGTGTCCCGCAGACCCTCCAGCAGTATTTCCACCACACACTACACAGATTTATAATGTGTGTATTTAAATAAAAATGACCAGTTTTATGGTTTCAAAGCTTTATTAAACAAGTTTATTAAAATTTTAAAAAAGTTTACTAAAAAAAACATTTTTCAATAAAAGTTAAATTATTTTACACTGGTTGTCTGTCATTTCTTTCTGCGGTGAAAAAGGTTAAATACAGGGTATTTAAAAGGTGAAATGGTATTCAAAACTAGGTATATAACTGTGGGTAAATTTTAGCTTTTTGCCACAGTTGTGTTCCTGGTTGTGTTTGAAGCAAAGTATTTCACCTAAAAAGTTGTGTTTATTGTTGGTGATTTCCTAACAATGTACACAACTTTTATTAAAAGGTGAAATACTTAGCATAAAACACAACCAGGTACACACCTGTGGCCTAAAGCTAAAAATAGTAAGACCATGACAAGATAGCCAACTTTGGTTGGCAAAGGTATATACTGTTGGTCCAGAAGGTACACAAGTTTGGTTAGGGCACAAATCTTTCACACTCTGTCATCCTGCCAGTGTACTCTGCCATGAGGTTGACATAAAGTATAGTGCAAAATTGTCCCTCATTACTGAAACCGTCACAGAACTTCTAGTGGTAATGTCATGGTAATCTTGCAAGGTGGTTTCTTCAGAGGTGTCCTCAATGGAAATGGGTTCCTTGCAGATAACAAAATTGTTGAGTACCGCGCACGCTTTGATCACCTCGTCCACAGTTTCTGTCCTGAGGTTGATCGCAGTCAATAGGACCTGCCATTTGGCTGTCAGAATACCAAAGGTACATTCAACCATTCTTCTTGCTCTTGTGAGGCGGTAATTAAAAATGCGTTTTGGTCTTGTCAATCCTCTGCTAGAGTACGGTTTCAAAAGGTGTTCTGACAGCTGGAAGGCTTCATCCCCTACACAGACAAATGGCATAGGTGGACCAGATGTTTGCGGCAGCGGTCTAGGTGGTGGGAACTGGAAGGTGTTTCCATACAGTTTACGCCCCATGGCAGACAGTTTGAAAACTTGAGAGTCATTGGAGCGGCCATAGGCCCCAATATCAACCGCAATAAATTTGTATTCCGCATCAGCGATGGCCATGAGGACAATTGAAAAATATTTCTTGTTATTGAAATATTCCGATCCCGATCCAGCTGGCTTTACAATGCGGATATGTTTCCCGTCCACAGCGCCCAAGCAGTTTGGAAACTGACATATCTGTTGAAACTTGTCAGCAATTTCAATCCACCTCTCTGTTGTGGGCTCTGGTAAAAACTCTTCAGCTAAGGAGTCCCACAGTGCACGGCATGTGTACTTCACAATTCCAGATATGGTGGAAATCCCGAGTCTGTACTGGAAATGCAGTGACGAAAGGGATTCTCCAGTTGCAATAAATCTGTGGGGAATTAAAAAACAATAAATTAGTTTTAAATCACAGCATTACATACCAAAACTGACCTATAACACTTGGAGATACAAACTACCACCAACAAGATTGCAGTGAAAGTGTGCTCTGATGCGAGCATATCCAATAAATGTGGCTTACCTTAAAGTCACCATCAGACGCTCTGCGGGTGAAACAGAGAAGCGGCAATAGGTGTCCGCTTTTCTTATGAGGTGTGCAATGCGCTCGACCAAGTAATCAAAATTCTCCATTTTCATCCTAACATATCCAAAAAATTTATCCGGGTTTCGTCGAAGGTCCATGCAGAGTGTAGAATAGACCCCACGCGTCATTCTCTTGGCTGTGATGGGGTGGATCCACAAACGTCGTCTACGATGCCTGATGCGCTGCTGTCTCGCTCTCTCCTTCTCCAGAACAATCACCCTTAAACGATTCGCCTCCGCTGTAAAATCCGCCAAATTCTTCAAAATATTTCCAATGACAACATCCATCTTCGCCAGTACTTGCTCTTCTCTCCAACCTGCACTTTCTCCTCTACAACCTGTCAAAGAAGGGCTGTAGGAACATGCTATATATAGTTTTCCAGTAGCCAATCCCGTTCGGAAGGCCACAAGGGTCAATTTTAAAAACCGGATCCGGCGTAATCCGTCGAAAAACGGATAGAAAAACGGATGAACCGGATGAGACGGATCCGGTTATGTCTGTCAAGAAAAAGACGGATCCGGCAGAAAACCGGATCCGTCACATCCGGTTTTACGAAACATTTGCCGGATCCGGCGTTCCGGCACGACGCCGGATCGCGCCTGACGCCGAAAACCTGATGTGTGAAAGTAGCCTAACTGAGAGCGCCATGCACAGTCGCGCGCTTTAAAATCCATTATAGTATTGCTGGAAACAGCTGTGAAAAACACAGAAAGCACAATTATTATACAAAAATCCAGACTCATTGTATGCCATGCACAAATGTGCTGTGCCCTGACAAGAATATTAACTCCACTGCAATTAATATATGAAAAACAGGCAAACCACAGGAGTTTTTGTTAAGTATAAAATTACAAAAGTTTTATTAAGTGTCAAAAAAACCACAGTAAACACACACAACAATAAAAAACACATGTGCTCAGTTAGACACCACCAAGGGACAATGAGCCTCCATATGAAATAACTTGTATACATGTCATCCTGATACATATATCTGCTGGTATCACATTCCCCCACATAAAATATGTAAGTTGTCACAACCTAAAACAAATCCCAAAAGGCACCATAACTATAATGGGGCCACTCATTAAATAACGGGGGATAGGTTAACCCTCCCTTTTTGTCCAATAATGCACAACCCATACAGCGCTAAGATGCAATTTGCTCGGACTTAATAACAAAAGAGCACATGTGTTTTTTATCTTTGTGTGTGTTTACTGTGGTTTTTTTGACACTTAATAAAACTTTTGTAATTTTATACTTAACAAAAACTCCTGGGGATTGTAATGTGTCCGATTTTAAGTTGGAAGAAGAATAGGAGAGACCAATTGATGCAATGCTTGCCATGCACTGGAGAACATACGCTTTCTGAACCTCATCTACAAGGCGTCCCGCTGTGCGGCTGCCAAAAAAGTAAAGTAGCTCGACCAGTAACAGATGTTCTTAGTTGTCTTTGGATAGGATGAGACGGTGTTTGTTCAGTTGATCTTTCATTAACATTAACACCTAACACACGTAAACATCGAACACCAAGCGTATCCCCCGTTCCATCACAACCTCACTTTTTCCCATTCATGTTGTATGTGCCCTTTCACTCTTATAGCCTAATGTTTCACAACCTTAGGCCACACCTGTCAGTCACTTGTCACTAAATCAACAATCATTATTTATTTTCTTAGATAGTATGCCTGAACAGCATTGTTATACTTAACGATTTTTAAGAGGAAATGTGACCTTCTGATTTCTCACTGCAACACAGTTTTATCACAAACAATTTGGATTAGAAAATTGGGTCTCCTTGCTGAACTGGTATATTAGGCCTAACAATTTTTAAGCGCATATCTGTCCTTCTGATTTCTCACTGAAACAGTTTTATCCCAAATGATTTGGATTAGCAAATTGGACCGCCTGGCTTCACCCCAATATTAGATCTAGAGATTATTGAGTGGAAATCTGGCCTTCTCAATTCTCACTGAAACACAGTTTTAGCCCAAACAATTTGGATTAGCAAATTGGGCCTCCTGGATTCACCGCAATATTAGGCCTAATGAGTTTTATGTGAAAATCTGGCCTTCTCATTTCTCAATGTAACAAGTTAATCACAAACCAATTCCTAATTACTTGTTGCAGAGCATTCCAGAGAATTGGTGCAACTCGGGAGAAGTCTTGGAGCTGGGAGTAGGAAGTATGGATTAGTGTGGCTGTTAGTTGAAAGTCACTTTTGGAGTGTAGAGAATGGGTAGGCCGATAAACAGAAATGAGGAAGGAGATGTAGGAGGCTGCCACACTGTGGAGAGCTTTGTGAGTGAGAACAAGCAATTTAAATTGTATCCTGTAATGTATGGACAGCCAGGACAATTATTATAATATTTGGAGGGCTATGAGGGAGCCTTTATAATTTATTGAGGACTTTGTGGGGGACTATTATACTATATGCAAGCAAGTATACAGTGTGAATGTTTGTGTAGTTTCCATCATACTGTACGGAGGGCTATGTTGGGGCCATTTTACTGTTTGGAGGGCTAGTGGGATCCATAATACAGTGTGCTGAGGTGTAGGGCCATTACACTGTTTGTAGGCCCAATATACTACACGGATAACTGTGTGGGGGGTCACAGTTAGTGGAGTATACTGTGTTGAGCTTACCAAACTTTGTCGTGGGGAGTGGAGGAGGGGTATAATAGAGTAATCAAATTGTGCATGTCGAGGTTACTATGGAGGAATTCACTGTGGCGGTATCATACAGTACAGAAAGGAAAAAAAATAACCAGCTTACCTGAAGCAGTATGCAGCGTGTAGAAGCACGATACACATGTAGTCTCACGTGCGGTAATCAAAAAAATAGGTGTTGTTCCAGCTTCTTATAAAATGTAATTTTATTTATCAAAATTAAAATGGAAGATGACAGACATGATGTAACATGATAAATGGCTATGCATTTCGAACACAAAGTGTTCCACTGCTATATTTACAACTCATAAAACATGGGTTCTATCAAAACTACACCAAGCAGTCTAGTAAGAGATACATCTTTGCAATCAGGCTCTTTTGCTCCCACATTACTGTATTTTTTAGACTATAAGACGCACCCCAAATTTTCAGAAGGAAAATAGGGAAAAAATGAATGCATCAAATGGGGGTCAATCTTACAGTCCTAATTCAGTTTACCAGGGGGGAAGATCAGCAGCGATGGAGAAGTGGGGTCACAGGAGGTGTTCGTCGGTCTGGCAATTATCTGACTGGTGCGGCAGGTCTGGCAGGGCTACGGGGGCTCCACCAACATCTTGCAAAATCCTGGAGCCCCCCACATCCATTGATGCAATGCGGTGGCCTTTGGGAAAATGGCTGCCGGAGGTGGCATATGTGAAGATTGAGATCTCGGCACTGAGATCTTGTTGTTGAAATCTCAATTTGCACATTCGCCACCTCTGGGGGCCATTTTTCCAGAGCAATATGATCATTTTTCCAGCTCGGCTGTGATTCCTCTATTGACTTGCTCTATCAATTTGTCTTTTATTTTTTATTTTTATTCTTTTTTGCAGCAGCAATGGATGTGCGGGGGCTCCGGGCTTTCACAAGATGTCGGCGGAACCCTCGTATAACCAAGCAATGCCGAACCTGCCGCACCAGCCAGTGATGGGAATCAGATCATTGCCCTGCAGCATCAGATCACTGAACATCATGCCTTCCGAGACCAGGGCCGGCAGAATCACCTGACTCCTGCTGCAGCCACACTCCTGGTAGGTACATTCCGACTATAAGACACACCTCCATTTTCCCCAAAAAAATTTTGGGAAAAAAATGCATCTTATAGTCTGAAAAATGTGATATATAGCAAAAACCTTCTGATAGATTCCCTTTAATAACTGCTTTTATGGTACTTGTGTTTCACTCATGATTATTTATTAATTGTTCAATAGAATCTGTAGAAATCCATTTTCAATAACCTCCAATTTTTATGGCCATACATTACTGCATGTCTCACAGTTCATATACCGTATATACTCGAGTATAAGCCGACCCGAGTTTAAGCCGAGGCACCTAATTTTGCCACGGAAAACAGGGTAAACTTATTGACACGAGTATAAGCTGGGTATGCATTGTCCCTTCATCCCTGTTCTGGTAGGAGTGGTTTCCCGTCACTGTCCTTCTATGTGTGGCTCCCCCCATCCTGAAGTTGTATGTATGGCTCCCTCGGTCCATCGTTGTATGCATGGCTCACCCCCTCCTTTCCTGGTGTGCATGCTTTAAAAAAAAACAAAAACATCCTACTCACACTCCTCCAGCATGCCATCGCAGGCGCAGCACCTTGTTCCAGTTTCCAGCAGCGCTTCCTGTGCTGAGCACTTACATGGCACTGCTCATTAAGGTAATGAATATGAGCTCCACGCCTATGGGAGTGGAGACGCGTGCATATTTATAACCTTAATGAGTGGTTGCATGTGATCGTTCAGCACAGGAAGAGTTGCCGCCACCAAAAACAATGGAGATGCAGAAACAGCGTGAGGAGGGTGAGTTTGATGTCTTCTGGAAGCCGGCGGCTGCAGCTGTCACTGCTACAAGAGAAATGAATATTCATTTCTCTTTAGCAGTAACACAATTACAATGGTAGCCGCTGACTCCTGCCACTCCTCAGCTGTTCCTCCTCCCCCGCCGGCTTTTTGGACAATGACTCATGTATAAGCTGAGGGGGATGTTTTCAGCACACAAAAAATGTGGTGAAAATCTTGGCTTATACACAAATATATATGGTAATTTCTATAAAGATAATATAAAGTAAACTATTATATATTGTACTATTCACAGATAAATTATGCATTTTTCTGTACATTTACCTTTCTCTACTCTGTCTTTACATTTGCACATAAATTGTTTAGAAAATGTCTTTAATAATTTAAAGCCAGTGTGTTCCTAGAAATCTATGTTGAGTCCCAGGGCACCAGTGTAAAGGCTGTTAGACAACAAAATCATATCCATTTTCTAGAAAACAATAATAATTTCATGTCTGCTCTGCAACTGACAAGCCCTCTATTATCCTAACAGTCAAGGATTCCCACACTACCAAATAAAAACATTTAATAATGGTGTGAAATGAATTCATTGGGGGCAATAAACCCTTTTTTCTGCAATGTTCCCATCACTGCGTTATTCTTTGTAGTGAAACAATGTTTATATTTGTATCAGTATAAATCAAAAACAGATCAAGCTTTAAATAGACCTGGAGTTTGTAAGTACTAAAGCACTGCAGATATCAGTGGAGCTGGTGGGGGGCACATCGGAGTAGTCAGGTCCCTTCCTATAGTCCACGGCTCACTATTCAAAGTGTGTTTCCTCTGAAATGTAGCAGAGATTTTAAATAAAACATAACTGACTGCAATCTCAAATCTACTCTCTTGCTATGCTGCTCTCATTCGGGCAGCATTAGTACATTTACAAGATTTCTTTAAGGCTATGTGCAAACTTTGTAGATTTGCCTCTGGAATTTTCGGTGTGGATTCTCCCTCTCTTGGCAGAAAAAGCAGGATTTGATGTGAATATGATGTGGATTTTCATGCAGATTTGTAACCTAAATAAAGATATATTATTTAACAAAAAGGTGTACTAGAGGTGGCAGGGGCAGAAGGGTGGGGTAAAGGGAAAGCGATCTCCTCACCAGCAGCTTCATGTAATGTAGGCGGCCACGATGCTCCTGTGCTGGTGGATGGGACAGATGGGTCGAATGTGTGGGAAGGCTGGGAAGGTGCAGATGTACCGGGGCGGTCGAAGTGTCCCTCGGTGCCGGTCTCCTCAGGGATCGCCTCAGAAGGGTCCAATCGTGCAGGCTCCCGAGTGCTGCTCACCGTGCTGTGGAATAAAGAGAAGAAAAACAATTAAAATAGTGACATGGTATGGCCCTGGCTGAAAAAAAAAAGTTACATCTAAACATTTTTTTGTCACATGTGGTGTGTAATATTTACCTTCTGGTGAGCATTGTCTCCCGGAGGAATGACAGGGCTCGTGCGTACTTGTACTTGCTCCTGCGTCCTCCAGATCCACTCGGGGCCCGCATCTCTTTATTGAACTCCTTCTTGAAACGATCCCTCACAGACCGCCACCGCTTCACAATTCTCTCCCCTGAAACGAGAAAGGACAAAGTGGTTAGTATACAACATCAGTGTTTCCCAAACTCCAGTCCTCATGGTCCCCAGGGGTCATGTTTTCAGGATTTCCAAAGTAAATAGAAATCCTGAACACATGATCCGTGGGGACCACGAGGACTGGAGTTCGGGAAACACTGGTTTAAATCAAGCAACCGGTACTGTATATACTTACGCTCTTTAATCTGGGCCCGAGCTTCGAGGTCCTCCCAGCGGTCCACAAGGAGCGAACAGATTTCCTCCCAGAGTCGTCGGGTAACGATCAGGTCAGCGTGGCGGCGGTCAGCCATATTCCAGAGCGGCTCCCTTTCTCTGACGAGATCGATGAGGCGGTCCACATCAATCCCTCCATCCTCACCGTCAGAGTCGGGAGCACGCTGTGAAGGCTGTTAAAGAAAAAGATAAAAATAACATAATTAGCCTCCACAAAAGAAATTAAATAAAAAGTGCAAAAAAAAACAAAGCAAAAATATTTATACTTACACGCTGGTGACTGCCGCGTTGCTGTCGCCGACGACCCTGGGAGGCACTGTGAGGACCTCTTGGCCGAGCACCAGATTGGGAAGACTAGAGAAGAAAACAAAAAATGTTATGTCTTTGGATGTAGGCATTTGTTTGCTGTGTGTGGTCTGCAGAACATTGTTTTCTATGTGTTGTGTGTAGTGTGATGTTGTGTTTCTGCGTTTGATGCAAAAAACTTACCAATTGTGAGCCCACTCCAAGTGTCTGTCCACCCCTTCCTTCTTCTTCTGGGAGCTCCTCTTCATCTTGTGATTCCTGTTTTGAAATAAAAGGCAATGAATACACATATATTACAGAGATGATGGATTTTGGAAATAAAAACTTACCGTCAAACGCTGACGATGCGAGGGAGGGCTCCCAGAAGATGTGCTGTCTTCCTCATGGCCAGACTCCATGGCTGTGGGTGGTGTTTCTGCTTCTGCCATTGCTGCTGCTGCTGCTGCATCTATTGGGCGGCTGTTGAATAAAGAGAAACAAAGGGCCAATGAATATCTTGATATTCCATAGCCCTAGTTTGGAGGAATGGGGGTTTTGATAATTACCGTCTCTCATCTGCTGCTGGACTCCCCTCCCGTTGTTCAGCATGCTGCTCCATTTGGGGTGGTGCTGATGGTGCTGCTGCTGCAGATGTCTGCTGCCTTCTCCTGCTCCTGGTTCTTGGCTTGGGTGGCATGTTGGGTGTGGCTGAGGGTCCCATTGTCTTGCTTTTATATATGTCCTGTGGCAGAGCTACTGAGCATGCTCAGACCAAAGAAACCGGATCCGGCCGCCGGATCCGGCTGTCGCCGGATCCGGCGCATTGCGGCGCTCATAGGCTTTCATTGTATGAAAAAGCCGGACACGCCGGATCCGGCGTGTCCGGCTTTTTCGACGGAGACAAAAAACGTTACAGTCTCCGTTTTTTCCAGACGCCGGATCGCGTCACATTGCCGGATCATCGGATGAAACGCATGGCCATCCGGCTCGATCCGGCTCTAATGCAAGTCAATGGGGGGGAAACCGGATCCGGCATTGCATTTAGACGGATCCGGTTTTAGTCAAAAGCGCCGGCTCGCGCCTGACGCCGAAAACCTGATGTGTGAAAGAGGCCTAAGGTGGAAAGGCTACTTTACCATGACCAACAGTTTGGAGTGGCCATGCAATAATCAGAGATCACAGGCCATGAGTCATACAGAAACAAGCGCTGCTATCTTTGTAGCAAATAGCTCACAGCTGGCCCCTGTCATCCAGACAAAGACAAGATTGGGTAACAAATCATCCTAGGAGGCCACAGGCTGTTCACAATAGTTTTCAGAAAAGTAATAGTGAGCGCTAATGATGAGCGAGCATGTTCGCCACTAATCGGTACTCACCCAAGTATTGCTGTACTCGCGGTACATGACGAGCTCTGAGCATTTCCGGGATTATTCAGTGGGAGCTCAGGTTCCTACCCTGCATTTTTGGCGCTCTTCCAACATGCAGGGATTGTCTACCATGCACTGTAATGCCACCACAGTCATCTTTGTTGCAGTATTACAGTGATTGGCTGGCCGCACAGCGTCATCAGGTCTATATCAGACCTGGCACCGCCCTGCTCAGCCCAGTCGCCTCCGGAATCAGACAGTCTAGGAAGAGCTGTTCCTGAGATAGGGAGAGATTTGTGCTTTTATTAGTTAGTGTGGGTATACCATCATTGAATCCACATATCCAGTTAAACCAACAGTCCTTCTAAGAGCTAATTACGAGGTATATAGACTTAGTGCAACCAAAACCAGACTCATCATAAACTTGCACTGGGTGTACACACACCCGAATAAGTGCGATTCACCACTCTGCTGAAGGATCAGAAGAAACAGGAGAACAACCAGAGTATAGCATAAAAACATGAACAATCTTTATTGATGTATATAAAAGTTAAAAACAGAGTGAGAAACATAGACAATGTATAGACACCAGTGAATCCGGAATATGTAGCACAACACTGTAAAGTAACACCAAAAAACCCCTATAATGAATCATAGATTTCCCATGGTTATAGAAAGAGTGTTAAATACAAAGAGTAAAACCATGATCATTGCAAGTCAGGAGCCACGTAACAATTCAATGAGGCTCGGCCAGTCATATGACCTATATATATGACGTTCCACAACCCAGTAACACAATGGTAAACTAATCATGAAGGAGGGGAGAGGAGAGCAGACAGGTACTCACATAATGGCACAGCAGCGGCTACCCGGGACACCCCGACGCGCGTTTCGCAACTCCACGGTAGCAAAACGCTCGTCGGGGTGTCCCCTCCTTCATGATTAGTTTACCATGCTATACTCTGGTTGTTCTCCTGTTTCTTCTGAGGTATATAGACTGCAGTGCTAGGTAGGCAGGGAGTGAATGTGGGTATATACACATCAGTGCATGGCACTGTATGTGAGTATATTGATATCACTGCATACATCAAGAGGGTCCATTCCATTACTGTCTGCTGATGCCTATTACATATATTGACCGTACATACAATATACAGCTGCAGGTATCAGTGGGCAGGAATAATTTTTTTGGCATCTTAATCCTGATTATTTTATTTCAAAGCAATCCGGAAGCTCTCTTTTTTTACTCCATTTGCTTGTTGGCACAGCAGAATACAAACAGAGCCTTTTCATAGTACAGCGTGAAATTCCAGCTATTTTAAATGGGGTTGCCCATCCCAGCCATCACATCTGAGTGCACAGAAATTTCTGACAGTTCTGTGGTACTGTTACAGAATTTCTTAACAATATTTTGCTGCCCAAATAATGCTTAGCTGCCAAAAAAAATATTTAGCTACAGGGCAGATATTTTACACCGTGTTTTGTCCGCCACACTGATCGCATATCATTGCGCTCAAAATTGTGCCATTTCAGGTCTCCATAGGATTTTTTTTTCTGTGTCTTATCTTAGCCTAATTGTTAACACAATTTGACAGGGCAAAAAAATAATTAAATACAGGCCAGATATCGTAAATTGCTCTTTTATTCTATAAACTACTGACAACATGTCTTCGAATTTCCAAGCACTAAATTTTGTATTTGTTTTCAGAAAATGAGAAATGGTCAAAATAACAAAAAAATGCAGTGCTTGCAAACCTCAAATAATGCTAAGAAAACAAGGTCATAATCATTTAGAAACAACAATACTAATGTTCTAACCCAGGAAAAGTTCAGAAATCAATATTTTGTGGAATAACCATGATTTTTACTCATAGCTTTCATGTGTCTTGGCATGTGTAGTACGTGTGCCGACTGGGGGGTGGTCCCTTTTGGCCACGGAACAGACTGGAGGCAGAGGCAGAAATCCGTTCAATCAGGTCCAAACTTTATTCGGTGTCCTCTTGACATCCACAGCGGACACATCAGCTCCTGCTCCATGGCCTGGGTACCTGTCACCTTCCTTCTGCTACATCAGCTCCTTCCCCCTGGCTAAGTCTACCCGCTGTACACCTACTCACTCTTCGGTGTCCCAGCAGTCTGGTACCCAAACCTTTGTCAGTCACTGCCGTCCCTTCCTGGGCTGCCTCCTCAGGGCCACCCCACTCTCCGAGTAACCGTCTCTGGCTCTCCTCTGTGTTATGATTGAGTCACCGTAGGAGGCAAAAACAGAAATGCTAGCTAAGTCCTGAAAACCAGAGAAGTTGGCAACTATCAGATTGCAGAACCCTGAACCTATCAACACAACTAGCAGTAGCCGTGGGGGGTTCCTACGATGACCTAGACCCCTCGATCACAGCCGGAGAGATACATAGGCCTAAAGAAGGAAAGGGGAAATCTAACTGCCCCAGAGCAGACCCCAAAGCAATAGGCAGCCCCCCACATATAATGACGGTGAAGCAAGATGAAAACACTTACACAGACAGAAAGACAGGCTGAGCAAAGACGGGGCCCAAAAACTACCTAGATAGGAACGGATAGGAAGGCTGCTGTCTGCAATCTGCCAAAACCCTATCAGAGACAAAAGCCAACAAGCTGATATAAAAATGGCCCTGAAGCAACTAAGCTTCAAAAACTAAATCAGCACTCAGGTACTTTTCAGAAGACAGAGCTCACGGAACACTGCACGCTCCAGCAGGGAGTGGCAGAATCCAAAAAGCAAGAAAAACAAAAACAAATCTTAGATGCAAAAGGCAAAACAGAAAACTTTAGGAGAGCAGGAATCAGACTGGTGTCCAAGAGTCCACAGAGAAATCACCCGCAGGGCAGAAAGGGCATAGGCTGCCTTAAATCCAGTCAGTGATTCCACTCAGCCAATCGTCTACATTAGTCCCAGGTGCCTGATAATCAGGCTCACTACCTTCCTTCACTAGAATAGGGAGTTCACCAGGCCTCAGTGACGGAGGGGAAAATGAACTCACAACAGTACCCCCCCCTTGAGGAGGGGTTACCGAACCCTCAACAACGCTACCAGGGCGATCAGGGTGAGCCCGATGAAAGGCACGCACCAATCTTTTGGCATGAATATCAGAGGCAGAGACCCAGGAATTATCCTCCTGACCATAACCCTTCCACTTAACCAAATACTGGAGTCTCCGTCTAGCCAGACGGGAATCCAGAATTTTCTCTACCTCATATTCCAAGTTACCTTCAACCAATACAGGGTCCGGAGGTGCCACCTCAGGCACAACTGGCTCAACAAACCTCTTCAAGAAGGACTTATGGAACACATTATGGATCTTAAATGTGACAGGAAGAGCCAAACAAAAAGAGACCGGATTAATAATCTCCAAAATCTTGTAAGGTCCAATAAATCTAGGCTTAAACTTAGGAGAAGCCACCTTCATAGCAATATTTTTTGATGATAACCACACCATATCACCAATCTTAAACTGGGGACCAATGGTCCTATGTCGATTGGAAAACCGCTGGGCCTTTTCCTGGGAGAGAGATAACTTATCCACCACTTGGTCCCAGATCTGGTGTATTCTCTCCACCACAGTGTCAACACCTGGGCTGGCAGAAGGCTCCACCTGCCCTGAAGAAAATCGAGGGTGAAAACCAAAGTTACAAAAAAAAGGTGACATCAAAGTGGCAGAACTAGCTCTATTATTTAAAGCAAATTTGGCCAAGGGCAAAAATGAAACCCAATCATCCTGATCAGCGGAAATAAAACATCTCAAATACGACTCCAAGGTCTGGTTTGTTCTCTCTGTCTGCCCATTGGTCTGAGGGTGAAAAGCAGAGGAGAAGGACAACTGACTTCCCAACTTGGAACAGAACGTCCTCCAAAATTTAGACACAAATTGAACTCCTCTGTCAGATACAATGTTCTCAGGAATCCCGTGCAAGCGAACCACCTGTTGCAAAAACAGAGGCACCAACTCAGAGGAAGATGGCAACTTAGGGAGTGGTACAAGATGAACCATCTTAGAGACCCTTTCACAAATCACCCAAATAACAGTCATTCTTTGAGAGACCGGCATATCAGAGATGAAATCCATTGAAATATGGGTCCATGGCCTCCTGGGGACCGGCAAAGGCATCAACAACCCACTAGAGCGAGAACAAGATTTAGACCGGGAGCAAGTCCCACAGGACTGCACAAAATTCCTGACATCATGAGACAAGGTGGGCCACCAAAAAGAGCGACTCACCAGATCTCTAGTACCAAAAATACCTGGATGACCAGCCAATGCAGAGCAATGAACTTCAGACATCACTCTCTTCTTCCACTGGTCAGGAACATACAACTTTCCACTGGGGCAACGCTCAGATTTGTCCTCCTGGAACTCTTGCAGAGCAAGTCTCAAATCGGGCGAGATGGCAGAAAGAACTACCCCTTCGCCTAAGATGGTGGCAGGCTTGGTCACCACAGGAGAATCAGCAAAGAAACTCCTAGAGAGGGCGTCTGCCTTGACATTCTAAGTTCCAGGAAGGACAGAGACCACAAAATCAAAACGTGTAAAAAACAAGGCCCACCTAGCCTGTCTAGGGTTCAAGCGTTTAGCCGACTCTAGGTAAATCAAATTTTTGTGGTCAGTGAGGACCACAACTTGATGTTTGGCTCCCTCCAACCAATGTCTCCACTCCTCAAATGCCCATTTCATGGCCAACAGTTCCCGATTCCCCACATCATAGTTACGTTCAGATGAAGAGAACTTACGGGAAAAGAAAGCACAGGGATTCATTTTAGATGTTACCGCATCCTTTTGGGACAACACTGCTCCTGCACCAATCTCAGAAGCATCCACCTCTACCTGGAACGGGAGTGAGACATCAGGTTGCCGCAGAACCGGGGCGGAGGTAAATCTACGCTTCAGCTCCTGAAGGGAAGCAACCGCCTCCGGAGATCAATTCAACACATCCGCACCCTTCCTGGTCAGGTCAGTCAATGGTTTGGCAATACTAGAAAATTTTGCTATAAATTTCCAATAAAAATTAGCAAAACCCAAAAACTTCTGGAGGGCCTTCAAAGAAGTGGGCTGAACCCAATCATAAATGGCCTGTACCTTGGCCGGGTCCATTTCAATAGTTGACGGAGACAAAATAAATCCCAAAAAAGAAATTCTCTGTACTCCAAAAAGGCATTTTGATCCTTTGACATACAGAGAATTCTCTCTCAAGATCCGGAACACAGTCCGAATATGTTCCACATGAGAATCCCAATTCTTGGAGAAGATCAAAATATCATCCAGATAGATAATCAAAAATTTATTGACAAAGTCTCGGAAAATATCGTTCATGAAGCACTGGAAGACAGAAGGGGCATTAGTGAGCCCAAAAGGCATCACCAGGTACTCAAAATGTCCCTCCGGAGTATTAAACGCCGTCTTCCATTCATCCCCCTGCTTAATGCGGATAAGATTATACGCCCCCCTGAGGTCAAGCTTGGTAAACCAGCAAGCACCTCTGACTCTAGAGAATAGATCTGAAATCAGGGGTAACGGATACTGATATTTAATAGTAATTTTATTGAGGACACGCTAATCAATACAAGGCCTTAAAGAACCATCCTTCTTGGCCACAAAAAAAAACCCGGCACCTAAGGGTGAAGAGGATGGTCTAATATGACCCTTCTCCAACGCCTCCTTAATATAGGACCGCATAGCCTCGTGCTCGGGTACAGATAAATTGAAGAGCCGACCCTTAGGAAATTTACACCCCCGGTTTAGTTCAATTGCACAGTCATAACTCCTATGAGGAGGCAAGGACGCAGACTCATTCTCACTAAATACATCATAGTAGTCCGCCAAATAGTCAGGAACCTCATGCGACTGAGGAGAGGTGGAAAAAACCGGAGCCTCACTAAAGGTACACCGGCAACCCCAACTCACCACAGACACAGACTTCCAATCCAAAACTGGATTATGAATCTGCAACCAGGGAAACCCCAGAACAACGGCATCATGCAGACCATGCAACACCAAAAATCTGCAATTTTCTTGGTGGTCTGGGGCGACCCGCATGACCAACTGGGTCCAAAACTGAGGTTTATTTTTAGCCAGAGGGGTAGCATCAATCCCCCTCAAAGGGATAGGTGTCTGCAGAGGTGTCAACGGAAATCCACAACGTTTAGCAAAATCCAAGTCCATTAGGTTTAGCGCTGCTCCCGAATCCACAAAAGCCTTGGCGGAAAATGTGGACAGGGAACAGATCAGAGTAATCGCCAAAAGAAACTTAGGCTGAACCCCACCAACAGAAAACGTGTGTGCAAAGCGTTTCTCACGTTTTGGACAAACAGAAATAACATGTGAGGCATCTCCACAAAAAAAACACAGCTTATTACGCCTTCTGAATTCCTGACGTTGCGCCTTAGACAAAACTCTATCACATTGCATAGGTTCAGACGTCTGTTCAACCGGTGGCAACACCTCTCGTGTAATCCTGCGTTCACGTAAACGCCGATCAACCTGAATGGCTAAAGACATAGAATCGTCCAGACCAGAGGGAACAGGAAATCCCACCATAGTATCTTTTACGGCTTCTGACAAACCCTTCCGAAAGAGAGCAGCCAAGGCACTATCATTCCAGGTAGTAAGGACCGCCCACTTTCGGAACTTTTGACAGTACAACTCTGCAGATTCTCGACCCTGGTTCAATGCTAACAGGGTCTTTTCAGCCTGATCAATAGCATTAGGTTCGTCGTACAGCAACCCCAAGGCTTGAAAAAATGCGTTCACATTAGTCAGAATAGGGTCATCTGGTTTCAAAGAAAACGCCCAATCCTGGGGATCGCCGCGCAGCAAAGAGATGACAATTTTAACCTGCTGCGCGGGGCTCCCTGACGAGTTAGGCTTCAAAGCAAAAAATAATTTACAATTATTTTTAAAACTCAAAAATTTAGATCGATCCCCAAAAAATACATCAGGTGTGGGGATCTTTGGTTCAACAGCATGTGAACGAGCAAGATAGGCGGAAATTCCTCGCACTTCAGCAGCGAGCTGCTCCACACGATCAGACACTTGCTTTATCTCCAATGAGAGAAAAAAAAATTCCCCCTATGGCCTCAGAGATATAGAGGAAAGAATATACACACACCTTTTTTTTTTTTTTTTAAACACAATTCTTTCCTGCTATTGAGTACGCCAGGATCTGCGGTTTGGCGGGTGATTCTGTTATGATTGAGTCACCGTAGGAGGCAAAAACAGAAATGCTAGCTAAGTCCTGAAAACCAGAGAAGTTGGCAACTATCAGATTGCAGACCCCTGAACCTAACAACACAACAAGCAGTAGCCGTGGGGGGTTCCTACGATGACCTAGACCCCTTGATCACAGCCGGAGAGATACATAGGCCTAAAGAAGGAAAGGGGAAATCTAACTGCCCCAGAGCAGACCCCAAAGCAATAGGCAGCCCCCCACATATAAAGACGGTGAAGCAAGATGAAAACACTTACACAGACAGAAAGACAGGCTGAGTAAAGACGGGGCCCAAAAACTACCTAGATAGGAACGGATAGGAAGGCTGCTGTCTGTAATCTGCCAAAACCCTATCAGAGACAAAAGCCAACAAGCTGATATAAAAATGGCCCTGAAGCAACTAAGCTTCAAAAACTAAATCAGCACTCAGGTACTTTCAGAAGACAGAGCTCACGGAACACTGCACACTCCAGCAGGGAGTGGCAGAATCCAAAAAGCAAGAAAAACAAAAACAAATCTTAGATGCAAAAGGCAAAACAGAAAACTTAGCTTTAGGAGAGCAGGAATCAGACTGGTGTCCAAGAGTCCACAGAGAAATCACCCGCAGGGCAGAAAGGGCGTAGGCTGCCTTAAATCCAGTCAGTGACTCCACTCAGCCAATCGTCTTCATTAGTCCCAGGTGCCTGATAATCAGGCTCACTACCTTCCTTCACTAGAATAGGGAGTTCACCAGGCCTCTGTTCTCTGTATCCATCTTGTTGCCAAAACCCGGTACTTCCTTGACCTGCACTAATTCCTAGCTGTTAACCATACACATACAGTAAAGCATAGTGCACATCATCCTTTACATGTTCGTTCCATCTCAGACAGGTCCATGGGTCAGTCCACCCCCTACACATGCTTTCCACCAGTCTTTCACACTGCTTTTGGGCGACCTTATGCCACTCCTGGTGCAAAAATTTAAGAAGTTCTTCTTTGTTGGTTGGCTTGCGACTATCCATCTTCCTCTTGATTACATTCCAGAGGTTTTCAGTGGAGTTCAGATCTGGAGATTGGGCGATGATTTGATGTGGTGGTCCTTCATCCACACATTGGTTGACCTATCTGTGTGGTATGGCACATTGTCCTGCTGTAAAAAACAGTCCTCAGAGGTTGGAGACACTGCCTGAACCGAAGGAATCAACTGATTTTCCAGGATAACCTTGTATGCAGCTTAATTCATACGTCCTTCGCAAAGATTAACCTGCCCAATTTCAGCCTTTCTGAAGTATCCCCAGATCATCATCGATCCTCCACCAAATTTCACAGTGGGTGCAAGACACTGTGGCCTGTACGCCTCTCCAGTTCTCTGTCCAACCATTAGATGACCAGGTGTTGGGCAAAGCTGAAAATTAGGCTCATCAGAGAAGATTACCTTACTCCAGTGACTTTAGCCCTGCCTCTAGGAGCATGTTACAAGTTGTTCTTGCCGTGCACTTCACCCCAGCTGCCATTTCTCATTCTTTTTGTAGGTCACTTGATGTCATCCTGCGGTTGCTGAGTGACATTTGAATAAGATGACGGTCATCCCGGTCAGTGGAGAGTCGTTTTTGCCCTCTGCCAGTCTGTAGCTTTGTTGCCCCAATGTCTGTTGCTTAACCTTGTTATAATGGACTGCCATCTTAGAAATTTTAAGGATGGAGGCAACATGATGCTCACTGTATCCCTCTGCTAGTAAAGTCAGAATTTAGCCATTCTTTTCCTCAATCAAGATTTTTTTCTTCAACTCCTTTGGCATAGTGAAAAGTTATTTTTTCATTCCTATTACTTTTGGGATGTTACTAGCACTTGTTTTGCCATCCAGCTTGTCCTATTGCAAGAGGATTGTGAACACCACAGGAGAGTTTTTTATACTTTCCTTCATTAAATAAGATTTGGCTCAGGTGATCACCTAATCTGAAGCACATTAAGTAGAATGAGATGCATTCTGGTTGGAATTCATCTGACACTGGAATGGAATTGCTGTCAGACATGTAGAGTAGCTGATTTTTATAAAACTGTGCAGTGGTATCTTAAATTTTGATAGAGCTGTATCTGTGGGCAGCAAATTATGGCATTTTAGGCCTCCATTCTCCTTTTTTGGCTGTGTCTTACCATAATTCCATAATTCTATACAGTATTTTTCTGTAAAAGAACAAACATACAGGCCACATATTGAACAGTACGGTATCTCTGTCAGATGCCTAATCTATCTTTGGGCTACAAATTGTGGCATTTCAGGCCTCTATTCTACTGTTTTCTCTCTGTTACCCTAGGTCTATACACTATTTTGGGGTAAAAAATAATTAAATACAGGACACATATTGAACAGTGTTTTATCTGTCAGATGCCTGATCTATCTATGGGCTACAAATTGTGGCATTTCAGGCCTCCATTCTACTGTATTTGCTGTATGATACCCTAGGTCTATACACTACTTTGAGGTTAAAAATAAATAAATACAAGCCACATATTGAACAGTCTGGCATCTCCCTCAGATGCCTGATCTATCTGTGGGAAACAAATTGTGGCATTTCAGGCCTCCGTTCTCCTTTCTTGGCTGTGTTTTACTGTAATTCTATACAGTATTTTTCTGTAAAAAAAACAAACATACAGGCCACATATTAAACAGTGTGGTATTTCCGTCAGATGACTGATCTATTTGTGGGCTACAAATTGTGGCATTTCAGGCCTCCATTCCACTGTATTTGCTGTCTGTTACCCTAGTATTGACAAAAGTTTGATAACCAAAAATAAATTTTTACCTACAGTCCAGATATTTTAAAGTGGGTTTTCCCGCACACGGATCATATACAAGTTCGCTCCCAATTCAGCCATTTGTAGTGAACATGGAAAATATTGTAGTCGTTTTAAAATGGGCAAGGCGTATGGGAAGGGATGGCGAAGTAGACGTGATGGTGATGGTGCATGCAGATGCCAAAGCCGTGGACGAGCAGAAATTGTGCCACAACAAACTCCCACATCTTCTCACCCGACCTTCATGACCCTATTACTAGGGGCCTGCAGCAGGACATCACTATTGAAACCAGAGCATCGTGAAATGGTTGATGGTTCGTTAGCAGATAATGTTTCCGGTCACTTTGCCACCACCACCGCTACCACCCTATCTCCCACACGGTCAAGTCTGAGTAACTGAGTCTGGACCGCATATTCCTCACCCTGATCCTTCTTCCTCCCAATGTGCCAAGTGCCCAGAGACAACTGATCCCACACTTGGACACTCCGAAGAACTGTTCATTTTTCCATTTATAGATTTGGGCCTCTCACCTGGTCCACTTGAAGCGGGGCAAGATGAGATCGAATGTAGCCATGCCAAAATATTTGTGCAGCCATTGTCACATGAAGGCGATGGTGGGAACGTGTCACAAGAGGTGGATGGTGATGAAACAATTGCCAGCAAGTCAGGAGGAGGACCAGGGTGCGGAAATGGAATGTGAGGTGGTGGATGATAAAGTAACTGACCCAACCTGGCAGGAGGACATACAGTGCAAGGACAGCAGCACAAAGGGGGAGGGAGGCGTAGCACCCCAACAGGCAGGAAGAAGCAGTGTGGTGGCCGCAGACAGAAGGTGGGCAACCGATACTCATAACACCAACACAACGGAAGTTGGCAGTACAACTGTTAGGTCATACTGAGTCTGGTTGTTTTTTAAAGACTCTGCTGATAACTGCAAAAGGCCATTTGCACCACTTGCCATGCCCGCATCAGCAGGTGTTACAAAACTACCAGCCTGACCAACACCAGCACAATCAGGCACATGGCAGCAATGCACCCGACTTTTTGGGCCAAACCCTAGTCTCCAGGAACAGTGTCTGTGGGTGAAAACACTGATTCTTCCACTTCTGTGAATGCAAGCCAATCCCCTGTCCACAGTGCATGTGAAGATGCCTCCTGCCCTGCACCTATCATTGCCCACACTCAACTACCACCATCATCAAGCACGTCCACATCCTTGTCCCAGCGCAGCCTTCAGTTTTCCATACCCCAGCTATTGAAATGCAAGTGTAAATATGCAGCCAATGCCCCACAGGCCACAGTACTAAATGCACAAATTTCTCTTCTACTAGCGGTTGAATGTTGCTTTTTAGGCTTGTGGAGACGGAAGCTTTCAGCAACCTGATGATGGCAGCCATCCCAAGTTACTCGGTCCCCAGCTGCCACTATTTCTCCCGGTGTGTCATCCCAGCATTACACAAGCATGTGTCCCTCAATATTACCCGTGCCCTGAACAATGCTGTTACTATATAACTCCACCTAACCACGGACACATGCTTCTGGGCAGGGACACTACATCTCACTGACGAAACACTGGGTTAACACAGTGGAAGCCGGGACCCAGTCGGACCTTGGAATGGAACACGTCCTCCAAATGCTGAGAATTGTGGGCCCTATGTCAGTTAGGGTTGCCCCCACAGTCTACAGCTCCTGCACCTCCTCCTCCTCCTCTACAGCCTCCATTTGCGAAATGACCACATCAGTCACAAGCTGGAAGCACTGCAGCACTGCCTAAGACAAGCTTCTACAGGCTTTACAGAAGCTAATATGCTTAGGTGACAAACTGCACAATCCTGAAGAGCTGTGGACAGCTCTGAAAGAGCAGGCTGATGTGTAGCTAACACCGCTGAACCTACAGCTAGGCATGGTCATGTGGGACAATGGTCTGAACCTGGTGGTGGCTCTGAGGTGATGCGAGCTCACGCACGTTCCATGCCTGACCCATGTGCTTAACCTCCTTGTTCAACGGTTTCTCAAAAACAACCCGGAGCTGATGGATCTGTTTGTCAAAGTATGCAGCCTGTGTGCCCATTTTAGATAGTCAGCTCCAGCTTTCACTGCCCTTGTCGAGCTTCAGCAGAGTTTGCAGCTTCCGGCTCACCGTCTGGTGTTTGATGTCCTCATGCGTTGGAACTCAACACTACACATATTGGAAAGGATTTGTGAGCAGAAGAGGGCAGTTGACTACCATCATCTACAAGGCTGGTGGTATTCAGTTCAGAATGCACAAATAAGTCCTCAGGAGTAGGCATGGATGTCAGACCTATGTACCATCCTATAAAACTTGGAGGAGTCCACCAAGATGGTGAGCGGCAATGATGCCGTAACTGGCATCACCATCCCGCTTTTTTGTCTTCTGAAACGCTCTCTGCTCAGATTCAAAGAGGTGGCATTGCAGACTGAGCACGATGAGATGGAGCAAGGAAGCATACAGGGTGATTACACACAGACCAGCCTCATGTCATCTCAAAGTGGATTGGTTGACAATAAGGAAGTGGAGGAGGAGGAAGAACAGGAGCTACTTTCATGCGCTATAGATGGTACTACAAGCACAACTGTCATACCGTCTGTTCAGCGTGGATGGACTGAGGACAGGGAGGAGGAGAGCATGGTTAGTCATCCTCTTGGTCAGAACACGGAAGTCTTGCCTGTTAGCAGGCTGCCACGCAAGGCTGACTTTATATTGTGTTGCCTTTCTTGTGACCCTCGTATTGTCAGAATTTTGGCTGACAGTCATTACTGGTTGGTTCCACTTCTAGACCCCTGCTACAAGGAGAGCTTTCAATCTCTTCTTTCAGAGGCAGACAGGGGTACTAGAATGGTGCAGAACCCAAAGGCCCTTGTTGCGGAATTATTAAAAAAATTCCCATCTGAAAACGATGGCTACAGAGGTCACAGTTCGTTGAACAACCAAGGAGTACAGGCAAGAGAGACACAAATCCAATCAAGCAGAGGCAGGGAAACACTGGTAACATTCTGCGAGAGATTTCCCAGACCCTCCCATCGAAGTGGCCGTGATGCGCGTCGTACTCTCTCAAAGAGTGCAAAGTTTTGGAAGATGGTGAGTGAGGGAGTACCTTTCTGACCGTACCAACGTCCTCCAAGATTCCTCTGTGCCTTTTAATTATTGGGTCTCAAAGCTGGATAAGTGGCAAGAACTGGCTCTCTATGCCTTGGAGGTCCTGTCCTGTCCTGCCGCAAGCGTTTTGTCAGAGCGTGTTTTTAGTGCCGCTGGTGGAATTATAACTGATAAGCGCATCTGCTTGTCAACTGAAAATGCGGACAGGCCGACTCTTATAAAAATGAACAAGGGCTGGATTGGGGCAGATTTCTGTACGCCACCGCATGATAACAGTGAATCCTAACCTCAAATCCAGTGTTTTTTTTGTGAGGTCTATTTCCTTGCACCTCTTCACACCCACACATGGGTATATGCTTCCTGATTTTGGATATTTTCTGTTATCGTCCTCCTTCTCATCATCCACCACCACTAGATCACCATGGTGACCATGGTCCGTGAGGCAACAGCCACTAAAATTTTTTGTGAGGGTGTTTATTATGCCCGTTCCAAAACTTTTTACACTCTATGTTGAGGTGTCCCCCCCAGGGGAAAATGTTTTTCAGCCTATACACTTAGTGTATGGGCATTACAAGTATAGGAGACCAGCTCATGTAAACTGGGAAAACATTTTGCTGAGTCCATCCTCCACGTCTCTGTCAGCACCACCACTAGATCACCAGTGTGAACATGTTCCGTGATGCAACAGGAAAGTATTTTTTTTCAAGGGTGTTTATGATGCTCATTCCAAAAATGTTTACACACTATGTTGAGGTATCCCTTCCTCAGGGGAAAATATTTTTCAGCCTATACACTTAGTGTATGGGCATTACAAGTATAAGAGACTCGCTTCTGTAAACTGGGAAAACATTTTGCTGAGACCATCCTCCACATTTCTTCCTTGGGGGATTGGAGTGTGTGCAAATTTTGGGCAGACCTTGTATTCACTTCATGGGCAAACATTAGGTGACTTAAAAAAAATCAGAATAATGGGAACTTTGATTTCATGTTGCCATCCAGTACATGTGTTCAAAGGTTTATTGGGGTGTGTGTAACTTTGGTGCAGGGTAGGTTTTGTATTCAATGCATAAGCAAACAGTGTAGGAGTACCAAATGAACACTGGGAACTTTGGTTGCGTGGCGCCTCTGAGGCTCAGTCGCCACAGAGGTACTGCACCTTCTCCTAAGGTGTGGTGCCCCACCATCCATGTAAGTTGGGAGCTCCTGACCACACTCCAACACTCGCACCCCACACAATAGAGTAGTTCAGCAAAACCACATTGCGGCTCCTTGCTTAGAGAGAAGCAGAGCACCTTTGGTGGTTCCCTGCTTGGAACACTGGACGTGCTGGGAGATGGGTGGAGTTGAGAATACATAAAAAGCGGGATGGTTTAGGATTAGAGGTCAGTCGGTCAGTCAGTCAGAAGGAGAGTAGGAGAGAGGAAGCCACTCGGAGAGGAGTGGGGATCCCTGGAAGAGGGATGGAGGAAGGAGTGCTGCAGCTGCCTCAGTGACCTGAGCCAGCTGGTACAGGAAAGGAAAAGAAGGAGAAGGACATTGTACTGAAGCCTGAGCTTCCATAGGAGAGAAGGACAAGTAAAGAACGCAGGAGTTAAAGGGAACACAGAGGACGTGGGTTAGAGGAAGAACCCTGCCTAGAAGTTCTAAGCGCAAGGCCGGGGCCCGGTCCCCGAGGTTGTATGTACACTAATGGTTCTGCAGCAGACACCGGTGGAGTTGTGGGCTGTAAATGCACTACTCCCATCTAAGACTTGAGGGCACAACAGCAACACGGATAGAGAGCTGGGACTTAGGAGTAGAGAGTCCCCAAAGCAGGCTACAGCTGTCTACCGTGCAAGTAGAGTTCTTGGGATCATCTGTCAGGAGGAACTCCTGTGTAACTCAGTACTAGGAGATCTTCACACTTAAAGGCGCTATAGAGGAGACGTTCAGAAAAGGCACATGAGTTGGCGGAGCGTGGAAGGGAGCCTTCCATCTTGCCTGGGGGTTGACTGAGTCCCTGAACCGGAGGACATGGCACAGAAGCGGGCACTACAGACTGTGAGTAAAGCTTTGGAACTACATGCCCTGGTGTACTCCATTCCTTCCTGCGTCCGTCCGCCTGGCACTGCTACATCCCCTGTGCCGGACACTACACCATCTAAGTGTCTCCACATCTACACTGCCCTGAGACAACAGCCCTGCCTGTGGAGGGCTATAACATCATTGCTGCACCACACCATCTGTCCCGGAGGATCGGTCTGCAGCGTTGGCTTAACACCTCCCTTGCCGAGCAACACAGTTGGCGTCACAAACTATTCATCTAACTACATTCCACCATTCACAACTTCCCCTATTACTTGGGCGCCCAGAGCCACGGTCCGGGTCACCGCTGCTGTGACACCTCCCACTGATACCGGCCTGGTACCGATACCCCACAGCCCTGGGAGGGAGACCCAAATTGGTGTCACGAACAGGATGACGAGACCCGATGCCATCGGGTTCTGTGTGCCTAAGATTTGTTGGACTTAAAACTTTTGAGAATGTGCAGAAGACCCAATTTAATAGACTGTGAAATGAACATCAAAAATGGCCGTTGGCGTGGAGAAGAAGGGCGTGATGAGATGGGAGGTCCTAGGAAAAGACTGTGAACAGTCTTGGGCCTCCCCTGCCTGAATTACTATGTGACAGCAACATGGCCAACCCCCCGAGGGGTTCGTATACTGGCTTCATATGGAGGCACTGGAAGAAGACGCCACCCTAAGAAGGAGGGGCAGAAGCCAGTGCTGGGAAAGGGGCCGAGAGAGGAGGGGGAAGAACACCAGAACGCCATCTGGGAAGAGGGAAGGAGGCCTGTGGAGCGCGGGGAAGAGGATCTCCCCGGCGCCATGGCTGTAGGCTCCAACCCAGTATCGGAGATGAATCGCCGGCAGCTGGAGGAAGAAATTGCCCAGCTGATGCGCAGTTTGCGACTGAGGCAGGAGGCCTTGTGGAGGCTGAACTGGCAGCATGCCCGGGAGGGGCCTACATTGGCGGTGACCGCCGCTGCTGCATCGGAGCTTCCCCAGGCAGATTCTGTAGAGCCTGCTGCCGCCATCACACCACCTGCAGCATCCGAAGCCCCCTTGCTGCTGCCACCAGAAGAATTATATGAGGCCCCGGGAGCTGAGGTGGAGGAGAAGGAGCTCACGCTTGGACCTGACGCGGCTGCGCAGGTCCCACCAGAGACCCGGAACCACCACCCGCTGCCACCGGCCCGCTTTCACCGGCACCGGAGCAGAGACCACGCTGCCAGGAGGCCCCAGGTATGTCCAATGCCCTGACACCTGGGAAGGCCCTGGGGTGCACCACGGTCGCAGCGGCTGGCCAGGTCGTGCTAGATCTGGTCTGGGACTGGGATACCAGTCCCTGGGGGGAACACTGGAACCCCCGGAGGTGGCACCGCGGTACCAAACCAGCCTGGATCGGTCCCGGGAGGAGCAGGAGGATGATGAGAACTGGGCTAGTTGTCAAGCTACCATCCGGCAACAGGCAGCTGAACACCGGTAGAGGTAGCAGCGCCGGCAAGCGGTACTAGGCCCAGATCTGGACCGGAAAGAGCGAGTCCGTGCCGGTTATTATGGTCCCAGAGACGCAGCAGGTTGGGGCCAAGTCCTGAATGTGAATCACGAGAGGGGGTTCAGCTTTATCCATGACCCTAGCCTAATCTTCGATCTGCTTTTCAACCAGAGAGACGTAGAACTGCATTTGAGAAAAGGGCACCCTGCCAGCCCGGGAGATCACGTAATATTTACCAGACATGAAGGTCTGAGAGGCTGGTACGCGATGAACATCAGGCGAGTCCCAGAGGATCTCATCCAGACCTACAGTCAGAAGCCACCTACTGCCCCCATGTGCCAAAGTGTGCCAAAGGTACAGAAAGCCGCAAGCTTCACCCCACTGGAAGAAGAGTACTTGAGGACTGCCAATGCGTTCCTTGCATCTGGTAGCTGTTCCCAGTCACCAGCTTCCAGAACCCCTGGAGGGGACCATCACTAATAACCTGCAGTAAACTAACTCTCATTACCCAGGAGGGTATTTGCACAGTTGTGCTTTGTTTTTCTATTATGTTTTAGTTTTTGTTTTTCCAGTGTTGCCCTGTCTTGTTGGCAGCCTTCCTATTGAACTGAGTGATCATGAACTTGGAGTGATCCAAAAACTTCTGCTTGTAAATAGCTTGCACCTCTTTAGGTGCCCTCTCTTGGTTTTACATAGGACACTTTGCGAAGATAACGTCAACCTCATTTGGAGCATGACTCCAATCAAAGGACACTGCAAGATATCCCGGCTGGGAGCAGTGTCCAGCACTTACAAGAATTATTGAAAAGTTTTAAAGTGAATTATTTGATAATGATGTGTCTTATGAGAGTATTGATAACTAGGAAATAGCTTTTACAGTATATGGAATTAAGAATGTTTTAAATAAAGAGATAAGAGATTTGGACAGAGAGATTTAAATAAAGAATTGAAAATATAGATGCACCACGGTTGTCGCTCAGAGTTGAAAGAAAGTAGAAAATGTGCACTAGAGATGGAAAGATGAAGAATACTGAAGTGGTAGTGAGTAACAGACAATAGCAGAGTTGAGCGACTTTTGGTTTTTTATGGTCGAGTTTCGTTTCGTGAAACCCGACTTTTCCAAAAGTCGGGTCGAGCAAGATCGGCCGATTATAGGGAAAAGTCGGGGTCGTCCCGAAACACGAAACCCAATGTAAGTCAATGGGGAATAAAAGTCGGCTGTGAGAGGAGGACAGGAAACACACCTACAGTGCTCATTTGAATGCCAAAAGCATCAATTCTTCTTACTTAAGCTGGACAACCTTAATTAACTTCATAATACAAGTTACGCACTGAAAAATGGGGGTTATTTGGCTAAAGTTGTGGGGGGGTAGGGCTGGCTCCAGGTTTTTATGTGCCCTGGGCGAAAGAGCGCCCCTTTAACACATACCACAACTCATCATGCTCCGATACGGCAGAGAAATAGCGGTATAGTACAATGAAAAATACTTCACTTTTTACATCTCATGACGAGGCCCATCTATTTCTCCATACAGAATGGTCCCATATAATGTTTGAAACAGTATATGATGCGCTCCACATAATGCTACAGTATATGTTGGTCCCCATGGATGAAGCTCCACTGTCTTATGGGCCCAAATAATGCTCCAAACATAATGGGCCCCATTTCTAATGCTCTAGTGTATAATGGGCCCTGTAAATGCTGCTCCAGTGTCTGATGTCCACCTTTGGAATGTTCCAGTGTATGGTGGGCCCCATCTATCATTCTCCAGAGTATAGTGCTCCCCAAAAATTGCTGTCCCAACATTGAAAACAATCAAATAAGTATCCTCGCTAGGGAATCCCTGTACTAGTCTGGACTCCTCGTTGTCCCCATCTTCCATCTCACTGCACAGTATTTCAACCTTGCAAGTGCTGTGATCCTGAGCAAGCAGGGGGGGCCCACTCGTTGGCGACGGCACTGGCACAGGGCCCCTCATAGTACGGTGGTGTGTCTGATGGCGGGTGGGCCGAACCTGCACTTTCATCTGCAGCTTCCTCTTTGTCACCGTGTAAGATGGAACTGTATATGGGAAGGGTAACCTGAGTTTCATCAGGGTCAGATTCAGGCCGTGTAGCATGCGAGGGGAATGTAGTGGTCTGGGTCAATGTACCAGCAGATTCATCGAGCAGTGGCTGGGCATCAGTGCACTTGTGTCGCCCCCAGGAGTACGGTCGCCACAGTGGCATTACCTTCCTCCTAGGGAGTGTGATGTCATGCTTGGGAGCAACGAAGGATCTCTCTAGCAGGTTAACTGATTGGGCGGCATTATTCCCACGAGTCATGACCCTCCAAACAGCGTTCATGAAAGCAAAGTGTTTGTTTTACGTGGGCAGTATGGTTGCAAAGCTGAACCTTAAAGGAATGTCCAGAAGGGCACCACCAGGAGTGGAGCCTACGGCGTAATTTGACTCAACACGGGCAACCTCAACCATGCCAGCTACAGAACAGATGCACACATTGCAAGCTTAATTCAGTTAACGAACGAGACTCCGTCATGCCCCGCGGTCCGAGTCCGGCTTACTAGAGGGACACGTGAGGCTCTGGCACATGAGATTGGCCAATAACTGGTGTGTCATGCCCTTACATGACCGTGGCTGCATGTGCGCTACACTGAAAAGGCCAGCGTTTGTCGCTTACAGGTGCAGATAACCCGCTGAACAACGTTAGTGATGGGGATCACTGATTACAATTATTACTCGCGAACGATGATTTCCCAGTAAGTGCAGGTCAACCGCAGTTCCGGAATTAGGCCTAACCGACATTCCTGAAAAAATGAAAAACTTACGTGTGCAAACCACAGGTGCTGTAGCTTGCTTAACAGCTCGCCAGCCGTTCTCACGCCCAGTATGGATTACACGTGATTGCACAAAGGTGAGAAAGGGTACCGTATCCCCGGATAACATGTATGGATAGCGTACACATTCAAAAGATATGTCTATACATCAGGAGGCAGGCTCAGACGGTGTTAGGCCCAGTATGGCTTGCACGTGATTGCACAAAGGTGAGAAAGGGTACCGTATCCCCGGATAACATGAATGGATAGCGTACACATTCAAAATATATGTCTATACATCAGGAGGCAGGCTCAGACGGTGTTAGGCCCAGTATGGCTTGCACGTGATTGCACAAAGGTGAGAAAGGGTACCGTATCCCCGGATAACATGTATGGATAGCGTACACATTCAAAATATATGTCTATACATCAGGAGGCAGGCTCAGACGGTGTCAGGCACAGTATGGATTTGACGGCCCAGACTACACAGCGGAGGAGCAGGGAGAGGTAAAGATTGCAAATGCTGGGGCCCTGCCCAAGCAAGGGGGGCCCACTCGTGGGCATCGGTACTGGCACTGGGCCCCTCATAGTACGACGGTGTGTCTGACGATGGGTGTGCACCACCACCGTCAGAGACACTTGATTGCACTAGAGGGACCCTGTGCCAGTGCCCGCGCCCAAGAGTCGGCCTACCCACCTGTCCAGGGCAACGGCACTCACACGGTGTCGTGCGCTAGGTGGTGACCCCGGCCATGGGGGGGGGTGGGAGGCTGCACAGTTAGGGAGTTTTAGAAAGTGGCATATGTTGATGTTGGACATTCAGCTGATTCAAAAGGCGAAATAGGTCAAGTCCCAGGAAGAGGTGGACCAAAGCAAGCCATTTTTCTGTCACCCTATGTGTCATCAGGGGAAGGTGGGACAAAATCCTTGGAAACCCATGCATGGTTCATTTTAATGAAGGTTAGATCATCCACATTTTGGGTTGACAGACGGGTCCTTTTTTCTGTCAGGATTGATCCAGCTGCACTGAAGACTGTTTCCGATAGCACACTTGCAGCTGGGCAAGCGAGCTCCTGTAAGGCATATTGTGCCAATTCAGGCCAGGTGTCCAGTTTAGCGGCCCAATAGTCAAAGGGGAATGACCTGTGTGGGAGAACATCGATATGGGAGGAAAAGTAGTTTGTAACCATAGTTGACAACTGCTGTCTCCTGTCACTTTCCATCGATGCTGTATTACCAGTCGTGTGAGCGGTACTTGAAAAATCAGTCCACAACATTGTCATGAAACCCCTGTCTCCAACGCCACTTCTGCTGTGTGCACCATGAACACCTCTGCCAAGCTGCCCCCGGCCCGTACGGCTCGTGTGAGAACCATCACCGCTGCTGTGTGCTGGGAATGCCTCAAGCAACCGATTTACCAGAGTTGCTTGTTTATTAGCCAATATTAGGTCAAGGTTCTCCTGTGGCATGATGTTTTGTAATTTGCCTTTATAGCGTGGATTCAGGATGCTGGCCAACCAGTAGTCGTCATCGTTCATCATTTTGGCAATGCGGGGGTCCCTTTTTAGGATCCGCAAGGCATAATCTGACATGTGGGCCAATGTTCCCAGTGTCAATGATGCACTGCGAGTGCTGGTTGGAGGAGCACTTTCTGGCAAATCCACATCCCTCCAGTCACGCACAAACCCTGTACCAGACCTTGCCACGCCAACATTTTCACTTGCCCCACGAGATGCATCCTCCTCCCCTAAGTAATCATCCCCATCATCATCCTCCTCCTCCTCTTCTTCCTCCAACTCGTCCAGGAGAGGTCTCTGAGCAGACAATGGCTGAATGTCATCAAGGATTCCCTCCACCTCTTCCTCCTCGTCAACATTGGCTGCAGACGCCTGCTCCTTAAGGTGCGTCAAAGTTTGCATGAGCAGACGCATAAGTGGGATGCTCATGCTTAGGATGGCGTCGTCTGCGCTTACCAGCCGTGTGCATTCCTCAAAACACTGAAGGACTTTACAGAGGTCTTTCAGCTTCGACCACTGCACACCTGTCAACTCCATGTCTGCTCTTAAAGTGCCTGGCCGTGTATCCTCCCACAAATGCATTATGGCCTGCCTCTGCTCGCACAGCCGCTCCACCATGTGCAGGGTGGAGTTCCACCTTGTTGCAATGTCGATAATGAGGCGGTGGTTGGGAAGGTGGAGCAATCGCTGCAGCTTCTGCATACGAACGGAGTGTACAGGCGACCGGCGGATGTGCGTGCACAGTCTTCGCACCTTATGGAGCAGGGCTGTTAACTCCGGATAATTTTTGAGGAAGCACTGCACCACCAGGTTCAAGGTGTGAGCCAAGCAAGGTATGTGACTGAGTTTTGAAAGGGCTATGGCTGCCACAAAATTACGGCCGTTATCATTAACTACCTTGCCTGCCTCAAGATGTACACTGCTCAGCCATGACTCAGTTTGTCGCTTCAAGTACTCGGCCAGCACCTCGGCGGTGTGTCTGTCGCCCAAACACATCATCTGCAACACAGCCTACTGACGCTTTCCACTAGCTGCTCGATAGGGGGACACCTCGTTTGCAACAGTGGCAGCTGCAGATGGAGTGCTCCTACGACTGCGCTCTGTGAACGAGCTTTCGCTTCTGGAGGAGGAGGTGGAGGAGGAGGTTGGAACGCCTACAGCCAACTGTTTCCTATACCGTGGGCTAGGCAGCACTGTCCCACCACCACTGTCCCCTGTGGACCCTGCATCCACCACATTAACCCAGTGCGCAGTGATGGACACGTAACGGCCCTGGCCATGCCGACTGGACCATGCATCAGTTGTGAGGTGCACCTTTCCACTCACTGACTGCTTGAGTGCATGGACAATGCGGTCTTTCACATGATGGTGGAGAGCTGGGATGGCTTTGCGAGAGAAGAAGTGGCGACTGGGTAGGTCATAGCGTGGTACTGCATAGGCCATGAGTTCGCAGAAAGCTGCGCTTTCCACCAACCGATAGGGCATCATCTCAAACGAGATTAGTTTGGCAATGTGGGCGTTCAAACCCAGTGTACGCGGATGAGAGACTGAGTACTTTCTTGACCTACTCATAGTGTCTGGGAGGGTGAGCTGGACTTGAGAGCTGCATATGGTGGAAGTAGCGGTGGACAGGGCGGACTGAGAGAGGGTTGATGATGGTGATGGAGTTGGTGTTCTTTCTGATGGCCTAGATTCAGTATTTCGTTGATATAACAGTGGGATTCCCTGACTGCTGTGGCCTTGCAACGACACCTCAACATTTGCTGCTGTGCTAACCGGTGGGCTTATAGTGGGGGAAACAATGTAGCGTTGCTGACTACCTTCTTTGTGATCAGTTGCACATGTGGCACTTGAGGTTTGGTGTTTTGTCCACGCTTGCAAGTGCATGCTTGTTAAATGTCTAAGCATGCAACTGGTATTCAAGTTTTTCAGATTTTTCCCTCGGCTAAAGGTCTTTGCGCACTTCTTACAGATAACCTTGGCCTGATCATGAGGATTTTGTTCAAAAAAGTGCCACACTGCACTCTTCCTACTTTGGCAGACATTTTGCGGCCTAGCACGCTGTGATGTTTTGACCCTCTGGACAAGCTGTCCAGCAACTCTTTTGAGTTTTGGAACCTGTCTTTGGAGTGCTCCGGGCCTGCCAGATAACAGCTGTTGCGATGTCGATGTCTGCTGTGGATGCTCCTCCTCATCTGAGCTATTGGAAGCAGCACCCTCTTCCCCCAATGGATGCCAATCTGGGTCAACAACTGGGTCATCCATCACCTCCTCTTCAATGTCATGTGCACCTTCCTCTGTGTCACCGTGTATGGTGGTATAGTGTGCGGGAAGGGGCACCTGAGTCTCATCAGGGTCAGAATCTGGCTCTGTACACTGCGAGGACAATGTAGTGCTCTGAGTGAATGTACCAGCAGAATCATCTATCAGCGGCTGTGCATCAGTGCACTCCATGTCAGATTCATCTTGGCCTGGGTAATTCACCATTTCACTTGATAATCCAGGCATGGTATGTGAAAACAGCTCCATGGAGTAATCAGTAGTATGGCCTGCGTCATCCTTCAATCTTGGTTGGGGTGAAGGACACAAGGAAAGGTGTGGTTCATGAACATGAGCCTCCAATGACGACTCAGTGCTTTTACTTTTTACAACTTCAGAAGAGGAGGGGATAGAGCTGGAGGCTGAGTCAGCAATGTAAGACAAAACTTTTTCCTGATGCTCTGGCGTTAAAAGCGGTTTGCCAACTCCTAGAAAACTAAGCCTTCGAAGCCTTATGGAGCCAGACGATGACGCAGGCTCATCACCTCCTGCATTCGGTCCTATTTTGCTTTTGCCACTATCATCAGATCCAACACCAACACCATCATTACCAGCTGCCAACCCCCGCCCAATTCCACGGCCTCTTCCACCAGCCTTCCTCATTTTTGGTAGAAATGTAGACAAAATCCAACAAACTATATAGTAATGTAAAACAAGGTACAAGGTGTTATAGGACAGGGGAGATTTAGATTTTCTGCAGACACTTGTGGACACTGGACACTTGGATTGTGTGAGGCCCACTGAATATCAGAGCGCTATGTCACAGGCTCGATGCAGCAGGTGTGAAAAAAGTGACTACAGGATAAGGGAGATTTTGAATTTCTGCAGACACTTGTGGACACTGGACACTTGGATTGTGTGAGGCCCACTGAATATCAGAGCGCTATGTCACAGGCTTGATGCAGCAGGTGTGAAAAAAGTGACTACAGGATAAGGGAGATTTTGAATTTCTGCAGACACTTGTGGACACAGGACACTTTTGGATTGTGTGAGGCCCACTGAATATCAGAGCGCTATGTCACAGGCTCGATGGCACAGGTGTGAAAAAAGTGACTACAGGATAAGGGAGATTTTGAATTTCTGCAGACACTTGTGGACACTGGACACTTTTGGATTGTGTGAGGCCCACTGAATATCAGAGCGCTATGTCACAGGCTCGATGGCACAGGTATGAAAAAAGTGACTACAGGATAAGGGAGATTTTGAATTTCTGCAGACACTTGTGGAAACTGGACACTTGGATTGTGTGAGGCCCACTGAATATCAGAGCGCTATGTCACAGGCTCGATGCAGCAGGTGTGAAAAAAGTGACTACAGGATAAGGGAGATTTTGAATTTCTGCAGACACTTGTAGACACTGGACACTTTTGGATTGTGTGAGGCCCACTGAATATCAGAGCGCTATGTCACAGGCTCGATGGCACAGGTGTGAAAAAAGTGACTACAGGATAAGGGAGATTTTGAATTTCTGCAGACACTTGTGGACACTGGACACTTGGATTGTGTGAGGCCCACTGAATATCAGAGCGCTATGTCACAGGCTCGATGCAGCAGGTGTGAAAAAAGTGACTACATGATAAGGGAGATTTTGAATTTCTGCAGACACTTGTGGACACTGGACACTTTTGGATTGTGTGAGGCCCACTGAATATCAGAGCGCTATGTCACAGGCTCGATGGCACAGGTGTGAAAAAAGTGAATTGTAGAATTGGGCAGAATAGGAATCTCCCTAGAGTGTAGGTCTGTAAGAGCGGAACAAGTCCTCCACTTATCCTTCCACAGTGACACACAGATAGCTTCACTGTGGCTGTGATAACAGCCGTTACACGGTACTGTGTGAGGAGCGTACACCGCTGTATGGTGTGAATAAATGCACGCTCAGTACCTCAGCAGGACAAAAAAAAAAATTGGGATTGCTTTTAAAAAAGCAGTTTGCAGAGCAGTGGGTAAACAGCAATGCAGCTGTCAGGAAGCCTTAGAAGGCAGCCTAACAACCAACACCGCTGATCCACCACAATATAGCCTCCCCTTGCACTGCACACACAGTGACTGGTGTGTTGCCCAGGCAAAATCGCTAGCAGCAGAAGCAGTTTTTTTTTCTTCTTCCCTGCCTAACGCTCTCACTACAGAATCAGCAACCTCTCCCTATGCTAAGATTGGCAGAAGTTAGATTGCGGTCGGCGTGCACGCCCTTTTATAACCCCTGTGACGCCCACCAAAGCAAGCCAATCACTTGCATGCCCTTCTGAAAGATGGTGGTGACCCCTGCCTATGTCATCACGTTGCCCACAGTGTCCGTGGATCCTGATTGGCTGAAAAAGAGCGCTAAACAAACTTTTGAAACGCACTTTGGCGCGTAAGTCGCCGACCTCGTGGTCGACCTCATCCTAGGGTCGGGTTTCGTTTCATGAAACCCGACTTTGCCAAAAGTCGGCGACTTTTGAAATTGTTCGACCCGTTTTGCTCAACTCTAGACAATAGCACTGTGAATTCAGTAGTGCATGGAAAATTGCACTTTGACTTAGGATTTTAGATAGTTAATTAAGAATTGTTGGTAACGTTCAAGAATGAGTGCCTCTCACATTGGGAAGTTTAGTATAAGAAATGTTTATTCAGCATTGCAAAAATTTGTATGTTCCTATGTTGTCAACTTTGTTTACCTTGCAGCCCGCGGATGTGCTGTGTTTAACAGGGGGGTATGTGGCGCCTCTGAGGCTCAGTCGCCACAGAGGTACTGCACCTTCTCCTAAGGTGTGGTGCCCCACCATCCAGGTAAGTTGGGAGCTCCTGACCACGCTCCAACACTCGCACCCCACACAATAGAGTAGTTCAGCAAAACCACATTGCAGCTCCTTGCTGATAGGAGTGGCGGAAGGCACTAAAAAAAATAAATATTTAAAGTGCCTTCGCCACTCGGGGTCCACTGTGCGGCAGGTGATATGAACGCTGCTAGAGGGGCAGAGCACTATGGTATTAATGTGCACGGGGTTAACTGCACCCGGAGTGCACTGAAGCAAGCTCTGTTAAATACACAGAGTCGCAACCTTATCACACAAAAACGCTGTGTCTGTTTAAGCCAGAGAACAACAGCGACACGGTAATAAAGGGTCACAGGAGCAGTCTTAAATGTCAGAACTACTCAGATAAGACCTACTGTGAAAAAGAGGTGTGAGACATCGCAACTGCGAACGCTCGAGGAACTGCAATCTCAGCGCAGTGTGAACGGAGTCTCAGCGGAGACACCGCGATATCGCTGGCGCGATGCAGGACGCTAGCTGCTGAGACAGAAATAGCTGGAGTGTGCTGGCGCTGCTACTGGCGGCTGCCCAATCACTCACACAATCGTATTATCAGAGGGAAGGGGTTTCATAATAAGTCAGTCACCAGTCCAAGCATCCGTCACCATACATACAGAAGCAGTATGAAAATACTAGCGCATGGCATAGTGGCCATGCGCACTTTTTATAGCGTACGGGACCTGCCAGAAATCTCCAGAGCCCTGAGCTAAGCCAATGGAATCAGGAGCAGGACCTGAGCACCTGACTCCTGAACTCCAATGGGAGCTCATTCCAGGAGCATGCTCAGAAGCTGGCTGAAAGGACTTAGCCTCTGGAGACAAATGTGAGGATCTGGATCTCTGCATAAGTATGGCTGGACACAGATTCCTAACACTTGCTTATAGAGAAGCAGAGCACCTTTGGTGGTTCCCTGCTTGGAACACTAGACATGCTGGGAGGT
Organism: Dendrobates tinctorius; assembly: GCF_039654945.1. Taxonomy (NCBI): domain Eukaryota; kingdom Metazoa; phylum Chordata; class Amphibia; order Anura; family Dendrobatidae; genus Dendrobates; species Dendrobates tinctorius. Next base: position 1,910,040 of record NW_027361979.1, on the reverse strand, counting down.
GGGTGGAGTTGAGAATACATAAAAGAGTGGGATGGTTTAGGATTAGAGGTCAGTCGGTCAGTCAGAAGGAGAGTAGGAGAGAGGAAGCCACTCGGAGAGGAGTGGGGATCCCCGGAAGAGGGATGGAGGAAGGAGTGCTGCAGCTGCCTCAGTGACCTGAGCCAGCTGGCACAGGAAAGGAAAGAAGGAGAAAGACATTGAACTGAAGCCTGAGCTTCCATAGGAGAGAAGGACAAGTACGGAACGTAGGAGTAAAAGGGAACACAGAGGACGTGGGTTAGAGGAAGAACTCTGCCTAGAAGTTCTAAGTGTAAGGCCGGGGCCCAGGCCCCGAGGTTGTATGGACACTAATGGTTCTGCAGCAGACACCGGTGGAATAGTGGGCTGTAAATGCACTACTCTCATCTAAGACTTGAGGGCACAACAGCAAGACGGATAGAGAGCTGGGACTTAGGAGTAGAGAGTCCCCGAAGCAGTCTACAGCTGTCTGCCGTGCAAGTAGAGTTCTTGGGAACATCTGTCAGGAGGAACTCCAGTGTAACTCAGTACTAGGAGATCTTCACACTTAAAAGCGCTATAGAGGAGGCGTTCAGAAAAGGCACTTAAGTTGGCGGAACATGGAAGGGAGCCTTCCATTTTGCCTGGGGGTTGACTGAGTCCCTGACCCGGAAGACACGGCACAGAAGCGGGCACTACAGACTGTGAGTAAAGCTTTGGAACTACATGCCCTGGTGTCCTCCATTCCTTCCTGCGTCCGTCCGCCTGGCACTGCTACATCCCCTGCGCCGGACACTACATCATCTAAGTGTCTCCACATCTACACTGCCCTGGGACAACAGCCCTGCCTGTGGAGGGCTATAACATCATTGCTGCACCACACCATCTGTCCCGGAGGATCGGTCTGCAGCGTCGGCTTAACAACTCCCTTGCCGAGCACCACAGGTGGCGTCACGAACTATTCATCTAACTACATTCCACCATTCACAACTTCCCCTATTACTTGGGCGCCCAGGGCCACAGTCCGGGTCACCGCTGCTGTGACACCTCCCACTGCTACCGGCCCGGTACCGAGTACCCCACAGCCCTGGGAGGGCGACCCAGTTGCATGTGGCCATCTAGTACCTTGGTTCAAAGGCTTATTGGGATGCATGTAACTTTGGTGCAGGGCAGGCCTTGCATTCAATGCATAAGCAAATAGTGTGGGAGTACCAAATGAATAATGTGAACTTGGTTTTCTTGAGGCCATCCATTACATGGCTTCAAAGACTTAATGTGGTGCGTGTAACTTTGGTGCAGGGCATGCCTTGCATTCAATGCAAAGGCTAACAATATGGGAGACACGCTTTCTTCAAATGGGAACTTTTTTTTTCATGAGGCACTCAAGTACACTTGTTGAAAGGGTTATTAGGGTGCGTGTAACTTTGGTGCTGGCCAGGTCTTGCATTCAATGCATAAGCAAACGGTGTGGGAGTACCAAATGAATAATGTTAACTTGGTTTACATGTGGCCATCCAGTACGTGGATTCAAAGACTTAATGTGGTGCGTGTTACTTTGTTGTAGGGCATGTCTTGCATTCAATGCATAAGCAAACAGTGTGGGAATACCAAATGAATAATGTGAACTTTGTTTTCATGTGGCCCTACGGAATGTGGCTTCAAAGACTTATTGGGGTGTGTGTAACTTTGGTGCAGGGCAGGCCTTGCATTCAATGCATAAGAAAACAGTATGGGAGTACCAAATGAATAATGTGAACTTGGATTTCCTGTGGCCATCCAGTAAGTGGGTTCAAAGGCTTATTGGGGTGAATGTAACTTTCTTGCATGGCAGGCCTTGAATTCAATGGATAAGCAAACAGTATGGGAGTACCTAATTAATACTGGGAACTCTGGTTGCATGTGGTCATCCATGACGTCTGTTCAATGGGTTGTTGTGGTGTGTCCAAATTTTGGGCAGCCCTGCCACTCACTGCATATGCAGCAACAATATAAGAGACCTCTTAACAACCGCCAATACGCCTTTTATCATTGGTAGTTAAGGGTACTTAAACCACAGCGCCGAAAATTAACGGCGCTGTGGAAAAAGTGTATAGCGCTCCCCAGAGTCAGATTTTCTCCGGGGTCTCGGCTGCTGGAGAAACATGATTCTAGTCGGTTTTTACAAACCCCTCTTTTGCGATCGCCGTTAATAACCGTATAACTGCGACCGTAAAAAAAAAGTCCGATGTGCCATTTAATTTCTCTCTCCTCTGATGTGATTGCACATCAGAGGAGCGAGAAATAGGATCCCCGATCCCCTGGTACCTCCCAGTGGTCCTCGGCCCACGTGAGTCCCCTCCATGGCTGCCGCCATTTTCTTCCAGTTAGAAAATGGCAGGCGCATGCGTAGTGCGCCTGCCGAGATCTGACGGCCGGCATATTCATTCATTCATTCATTCAAAGTACATTTTGTTCACTGTGATAAACCCTATCACAGTGATCAAAATAAAAAAGTGGTAAATAGCCCCCCTTTTATCACCCCTTAGTTAGGGAAATATAATGAAATAAAGAAAATATATTTATTTTCATTTTTCCATCAGGGTTAGGGTTGGAATTAGGGTTAGGGTTGGAATTAGGGTTAGGTGTTGTGAATTCACTTTCTGGCCTGCCTCTGGTTACTAGTGAAGGTAGTGGAGCTGGTTGTATTGACAGAGGGGTCGCGAGTTCTCTTTCCGGGCTCCATCTGGTGGTTACAGGAGGTAATGGAGCTCATCTAATTAACAGAGGCCTGCCACCTGATAATGAGGGGAACGATTGGACATTTGGAGTTTCTGACTGGATTTAAGACAGCCGACTCCCTCTATCCCTGCTGGTGATTTTTTCCTGCCTCCTGAGGTCTTAGTTTCCAGCTCAGTCCCTGCATGCTCAAGCTAAGGCTAGGTGCACACGTTGCGGATTCTGCTGCGTTTCCGCAGCGTTTTTGGCCCTGCAGAAACGCAGCAGTTCCGCAGACATGGTACAGTACCATGTTAGCCTATGGCATTACAAATCCGCTGTGCTCACACTGCGTTTTTTTCCGCGTGGTTTTGCTGCGGTTTACAAACCCCAGCATGTCAATTCTTTGGGCGGATTCCAAAGCGGTTTCACACCTTTAACATAGTAGAGGTGTGAAACCGCAGGGCAAAACCGCAGGCTAATCCGCAAGAAAACCGCAGGTCTCTTAACCTGCGGTTTTACCTGCGGATCCAGGCGGAAAAACCCACAGGTGAATCCACAGCGTGTGCACAAAGCCGAAGTGTTCTTTTGCTATTGTTCACATTTGATTTGGTTCTGTCTATTTCAGTTTTGTGTGGTCAGCCAGCCCCGGCTGGGGATGTGCTAAATTTCCATCCTTATGTTACTGTTTCTGCCAGTTTGTTTTTGTCCCTTATTAGATTGGCCTCTCTTTGCTCTGCTTTCAGAATATACCAGAGTGCTGATATAGTAGGCGAAGTTTAGTGACTTCATTATTTTTTCTATCAGACGTGTTCGGCATTTTTTGCAGGGTTTTTTGCGTGATTGCAGACAGTGTCTTTCCTTTCCTGTCCTGTCTAGTTAGTTTCGGCCTCATCATTTTCTCAGCCTATTTTCCTTCCTGCGTTTGTGTTTTCATCTTGTCTCACTGACAATATATGTTTGGGGGCTATCTATTCCTTTGGGGTCTGCTCTGGGGCAGTTTAGATTTCCCCTTTCTTGCTTTAAGCTTATTTAGTTCTCTGGCTGTGTTGAGGCGTCTAGAATAGTGTTGAGCGATACCACCCGATATTGAAAAATATTGGATCGGATTGGATCGGCCGATCTAAAAAAATATCGGGTATCGCCGATTCCGATCCCGGAAGTCCCATTCAAGTCAATGGAACAGAAATATCGGAATTGAAAAAAACCCTTTCTTTTCTTGTAGGTTAATTCTACATGAAGAAAAACAACTAAGAATAATGTAGAATGTATTGTGGGAGGTGTAGGAGACATTAAAGCCATAGAGCTTTAGCCCAATCAAATGGAATAGCAGTAATAATTTTTTATTTTAAAGACGTTTGGAGTTACAAAGATATTGACTATGTTAACCTCTTTTATATTTTGTCAGATATGTATGTTTCACTACTTCCATGCTCTTCACCTTCTTTTTTACTTCTCCCACACTTTCTCCTTCATCATCCTCAGCAGCAGCAGCAGCATCTTTTTCATCAACTTCTTCTTCACCTTATTCATCTTCTTCTTCTTCTTCACCTTCTTCCTATTATTCTTTTTTTATTCTTCATATTCTTCTTATTCAACTATTATTCTTCTTCATATTCTACTTCTTCATCTTCTTCCTATTCTTCTTCTTCATCATATTCTTATTTGTGACAGGCATTCCTGTAGTTGTTATCTATAAAAGTTTGAAGATTACACCATCCGTTCTGCCTGTCACAAAAGATTTACAACAGGATTTGTCCGCGTTCAGTTTGGCCTGCAGCAGCAGGCATTTTTCTGGGGCACCACGAGGAGGAACGGACTCAACCCCATTCACTGCTTAGTCTTCTTCTGCTTATAATTTAGATAATATCATTTGCTCTTATTTTTAGTCTTATGCTTAATGTTCTTCTGCTTTTGGTTTTTCTGCTTCTTGGTCTTCTGTCTCTTGTTGTTCTGCATCTTGGTGGTTGTCTTCATGTTCTTTGTCCTCTTGGTCATCTTCTTGAGGGTCATCATTTTGGTCTTCTTTGGTGTGGTCTTCAGGGTCATCGTCAGGGAGATCCAGAGTGAGAATCAAAAAACAATTCCACAAGCTTGAACTTAGAAAAGTAGCAGAAGGTACGAGAAGGCTGAGGAACTGCCGAGAACCAGCTGATGGTACTGGAACCCGGATGGGTAGCAGAAGGAACAATAGCAAATGGAATTAGCGAGGACCAGCTGACGGTGCTGGAACCCGGAGGGGCAGCAGAAGGAACAAGAGCCAATGGCACAACCATGGACCAGCTGACGGTTCTGGAAAACGGTTACTAAGCAGGAGGTACCTGTGCTCCAAAGCACTACCAAGGACCAGCAGACGTTGCTGGAACTCGGATACCGAGAAGGAGGCACCTAGGCCAAAGGCTCTGCCAAGAACAAGCTGATGGTGCTGGAACCCGGATGGGTAGCAGAAGCTGCAAGAGCAAATGAAACTAGCGAGGACCAGCTGATGGTGCTGGAACCCGGAGGGGCAGCAGAAGGAACAAGAGCCAATGGCACAACCGTGGACCAGCTGACGTTGCTGGAACACGGTTACTAAGCAGGAGGTACCTGTGCTACAAAGCACTACCAAGGACAAGCAGACATTGCTGGAACTCGGATACCGAGAAGGAGGCACCTAGGCCAAAGGCACTGCTGAGAACCAGCTGATGGTGCTGGAACCCGGATGGGTAGCAGAAGCTGCAAGAGCAAATGAAACTAGCGAGGACCAGCTGATGGTGCTGGAACCCGGAGGGGCAGCAGAAGGAACAAGAGCCAATGGCACAACCATGGACCAGCTGATGGTGCTGGAACACGGTTACTAAGCAGGAGGTACCTGTGCTAAAAAGCACTACCAAGGACCAGCAGACGTTGCTGGAACTTGGATACCGAGAAGGAGGCACCTAGGCCAAAGGCTCTGCTGAGAACCAGCTGACGGTGCTGGAACCCGGATGGGTAGCAGAAGCTGCAAGAGCAAATGAAACTAGTGAGGACCAGCTGATGGTGCTGGAAACCGGAGGGGCAGCAGAAGGAACAAGAGCCAATGGCACAACCGTGGACCAGCTGACGGTGCTGGAACACGGTTACTAAGCAGGAGGTACCTGTGCTACAAAGCACTACCAAGGACAAGCAGATGTTGCTGGAACTCGGATACCGAGAAGGAGGCACCTAGGCCAAAGGCTCTGCCGAGAACCAGCTGACGGTGCTGGAACCCATATGGGTAGCACAAGGTACCCATAATCAACAAAGTTGCAAGGCCGTGAGCAGGACGCAGTTACCGAAACCCACAGTCCAACAAGGGGTGCTTGTCCTATTGGCACTACGGAACCAGCCTCTATTACCAGAACCCGCAGCCCACATAGGAAGCACCAAAACTGCAGGCACCATAGATTCAGCTAACCCGACCGCAACACGACAGGACAACGTATTGGTGGCAAAGTGACGTTGACACTACCCAGAAAAAGCAGGCGTGCTGGAACCAGGCTGGGCAGGAGGGAGTGCCCGTGCCAAAGACACTTCCGAGAACCAGCTGACGGTGCTGGAACCCGGAGGGGCAGCAGAAGGAACAACAGCCAATGGCACAACCGTGGACCAGCTGACGGTGCTGGAACACGGTTACTAAGCAGGATGTACCGGGGCTAGAAAGCACTACCAAGGACCAGCAGACATTGCTGGAACTCAGATACCAAGAAGGAGGCACCTAGGCTAAAGGCACTGCCGAGAACCAGCTGACGGTGCTGAACCCGGATGGGTAGCAGAAGGTACCCATGCAAAAGACAAAGTTACATTCCGTGAGCCGGCCGCAGTTACCAAAACCCACAGTCCTACAGGGGGTGCTTGTCCTATTGGCACTACGGAACCAGCCTTTATTACCAGAACCCGCAGCCCACATAGGAAGCACCTAAACTGCGGGCACCATAGACTCGGCTAACCCAACGGCAACACGACAGGACAACGTATTGGTGGCAAAGTGACGTTGACACTACCCAGAAAAAGCAGGCGCGCTGGAACCAGGCTGGGCAGGAGGGAGTACCCATGCCAAAGACACTTCTGAGCAGCAACTGGCGATGTTGGAGCCCAGGATCAATCACCGAGCAGGCAGAGGCCTACTTAGAGCAAGTTTTAGATCGGTTGTACACTACTACTGATTGTAACCGTGCTCCACTTAGGCCTCTGGCTCTACTGTCTCTAGTATTTCCCCTGGCCTCCAACCCCACCAGTTGCTGCTCTGAAGTGGTGTCTGCACAATCCACACTTGTTCCTGGGTTACAGGGGCCCACTACTAGTAATGGGAATGTGGACAGAGCAGGAGACATTGCTGGACACACATCAGGGGATCCACTGACGTGACAGAGCCCATGTAACCCAGGAACAAGTGTGGATTGTGCAGACGCCACTTCAGAGCAGCAGCTGGTGGGGTTGGAGGCCAGGGGAAATACTAGAGACAGTGGAGCCAGAGGCCTAAGTGGAGCATGGCTAAAAATCAGTAGTAGTGTGACTGTGTAGGCAGCAGGAGACTTTGCCATCCACACAGCAAGGGAGCAGCTGGCGTTACTGAACCCCACTGACACAGGAGCGAGTGTTTCTATCTGTGCGGATGGCACTTCCAAGCAACAACTGACTTTGTTGAAGCCCAGGATCAGTCACGGAGCTGGCTGAGGCCAACTTGGAGCAAGTAGAAAATAAGATGTCGTGTGATTTGGGAGGCAGCAGGAGACTTTGCCATCCACACAGCAGGGGAGCAGCTGGCGTTACTGAACCCCACTGACACCGGAGCGAGTGTTTCTATCTGGGTGGATGGCACTTGCAAGCAACAACTGGCTGTGTTGAAGCCCAGGATCAATCACGGAGCTGTCTGAGGCCAACTTGGAGCAAGTAGAAAATAAGATGTCGTGTGATTGGGAGGCAGCAGGAGACTTTGCCATCCACACAGCAGGGGAGCAGCTGGCGTAACTGAACCCCACTGACACAGGAGCGAGTGTTTCTATCTGTGCGGATGGCACTTCCAAGCAACAACTGGCTGTGTTGAAGCCCAGGAACAGTCACGGAGCCGGCTGAGGCCTACTTGAAGCAAGTTTTATATCGGTTGTAGACTACTACTGATTTTAACCATGCTCCACTTATGCCTCTTGCTCTACTGTCTCCAGTATTTCTCCTGCCCTCCAACCCCGCCAGTTGCTGCTCTGAAGTGGCGTCTGCACAATCCACACTTGTTCCTGGGTTACAGGGGCTCTGTCATGTCACTGGATCCCCTGATGTGTGTCCAGCATGGTCTCCTGCTCTGTCCACATTCCCACTACTAGTAATGGGAATGTGGACAGAGCTGAAGACATTGCTTAACTTGGTCATCCAGAGCTTTCTGAGGGACTATCCGGATCTTGATGCACTGCTGCACAAGGTCCGCATAGAGTGCGCTCACTTGCGGCGTTCCAGCACGGCAAGATCGCGCCTTGCTGCTCTGCAGTGCCGATTACGCCTTCCCACTACTAGTAATGGGAATGTGGACAGAGCTGAAGACATTGCCGGACACACATCAGGGGATCCAGTGACGTGACAGAGCCCCTGTAACCCAGGAAAAAGTGTGGATTGTGCAGACGCCACTTAAGAGCAGCAACTGGCGGAGTTGGAGGCCAGGAGAAATACTGGAGACAGTAGAGCCAGAGGCATAAGTGGAGCACGGTTAAAATCAGTAGTAGTCTACAACCGATATAAAACTTGCTTCAAGTAGGACTCAGCCGGCTCCGTGACTGTTCCTGGGCTTCAACACAGCCAGTTGTTGCTTGGAAGTGCCATCCGCACAGATAGAAACACTCGCTCCTGTGTCAGTGGGGTTCAGTAACGCCAGCTGCTCCCCTGCTGTGTGGATGGCAAAGTCTCCTGCTGCCTCCCAAATCACACGACATCTTATTTTCTACTTGCTCCAAGTTGGCCTCAGCCAGCTCTGTGATTGATCCTGGGCTTCAACACAGCCAGTTGTTGCTTGCAAGTGCCATCCACCCAGATAGAAACACTCGCTCCGGTGTCAGTGGGGTTCAGTAACGCCAGCTGCTCCCCTGCTGTGTGGATGGCAAAGTCTCCTGCTGCCTCCCAAATCACACGACATCTTATTTTCTACTTGCTCCAAGTTGGAGGCCAGAGGAAAATACTAGAGACAGTGGAGCCAGAGGCATAAGTGGAGCATGGTAAAAAATCAGTAGTAGTGTGACTGTGTAGGCAGCAGGAGAATTTTCCATCCACACAGCAGGGGAGCAGCTGGCGTTACTGAAACCCACTGACACAGGAGCTAGTGTGTTTTTCTCTGTGAAGACGGCACTTCTGAACACCAACTGGCATTGTTGGAGCCCAGGATGAAGCATGGAGCAGGCTGAGGCCTGATGTTTTTGGCATGTGGAGGCATCAGGAGACATTGCCGCCTACACAGCAGGGGAACAGCAGACATTACTGAACCCCACTAACACAGGAGCTTGTGTGTTTTTCTCTGTGAAGACGGCACTTCTGAACACCAACTGGCGTTGTTGGGGCACAGGATCAATCATGCAGCAGGTGGAGGCGAACTTGCAGCAGTTTTTATATAGGTTGTAGACTACTACTGATTGTAACCGTGCTCCACTATGGCCTCTGGCTCCACTGTCTCTAGTATTTCCCCTGGCCTCCAACCCCTCCAGTTACAGCTCTAAAGTGGCGTCTGCACAATCCACACTTGTTCCTGTGTAACTGGGGCTCAGTCACGTCAGTTGATCCCCTGATGTGTGTTCGGCAAGGTCTCCTGCTCTGTCCTCATTCACACTACTAGTAATGGGAATGTGGACAGAGCAGGAGACATTGCCGGACACACATTAGGGGATCAACTGACGTGACTGAGCCCCAGTAACACAGGAACAAGTGTGGATTGTGCAGATGCCACTTCTGAGCAGCAACTGGCGGGGTTGGAGGGCAGGGGAAAAACTAGAGACAGTGGAGCCACAGGCCTAAGTGGAGCACGGTTAAAAATCAGTAGTAGTTTGAATGTGGATGGAGCAGGAGACTTTGCCGTCCACACAGCAGGGGAGCGGCTGGCATTACTGAACCCCACTAACACAGGAGCTAGTGTTTTTCTCTGTGCAGACGACACTTCTGAGCGACAATATGCTGTGTTGAAGCACAGGGATTATAGTTCAGGTGGTAGAAACATGAACACAACAGGAGACCTGGATACTGTTGCCAACCAATTATGTATTCGGGAAGAGGACTGGCAAATTCTGGCGAGATCCAGGCCTTGTTCATTTTCAGAAAAGTAAGCCAGTCAACGTTATCGGAAGATAGTCGCATGCGACGTCTGTTAGTACACCACCTGCGGCACTAAAGACGCCTTCCTATAAGACACTGGCAGCAGGGCAAGCCAGCACCTCCAATGCATACTGGCTAAGCTCTGGCCATGTATCCAGCTTAGAGACCCAAAACTTGAAGGGGGAAGAGCCATCTGGGAGTACACTGACAGGGCAAGACATGTAGTCTGTCACCATCTGACGGAAACGTTGCCTCCTGCTGACTGGAGCCGTCTGTGATGGTGTAGACAATTGTGGCGGACACACAAAATTTTGCCACATTTGGGCCATAGTGGTCTTGCCTTGTGCTAAGGCGCTGCCTCTGCTCCCTCTTTGTGCCGAGTTTCCTCCACTGCCTCGACGCACAGAGCTGCTTTGTAAAGCACTAGCACCACTGCTGGCGGGTGGAATGGAAAACATGATGGATTGCACCAGTGTGTCTTGGTACTCCTGCAGTTTACGCTCCCGGGTCAACAGTGGTATGAGGCTTTGTAAGTTGTCCCGGTAGCGAGGATCTAGGAGGGTGTACACCCAATAATCAGTCGTGTTGAGAATGTGGGTGATGCGGCGGTCGTTTCTCAGGCACTGCAGCATGAAATCAACCATGTGCTGCAGACTCCCAACTGCCAAAGAAACGCTGTCCCCTGCTTGATGCGTCATCTCTGCCTGCTCTGCATCACCCCACCCTCGCTGTACATACTGAATAGAGGATTGTGTACCTCCCTCCTCTGGAGAGATGTCTTCCTCCTCCATCGACTCCTCCTCATCCTCCTCACAAAGTGTCCCCTGCCTAGGCCTTTGTGAGGAACCACGTAGCGCAGACTGTCCAGAAGCAGATGGCATTTGGGACTCCTCATCCTCCACCTCTTCCAATACCTCCTCGCTTAGTGCTTGCAGTGTTTTTTGAAACAGGCAGATAAGGGGGACAGTCATGCTGACTAGTGCATCATCTGCACTCGCCATCTGCGTGGAATCATCGAAGGCACGCAAAACGAGGCAGATGTCCTTCATAGAGGCCCACTCAGTGGTGCTGAAGTGTGACCAGCGCACAGTGCGACTTGTTTGCGCCTGATGCAGCTGGTACCCCATTACTGCTGCCTGCTGCTCACACAACCGCTCCAATATATGTAACGTTGAATTCCACCTGGTGGGTAGGTCACATATGATGCGATGTTCCGGAAGGCGTAATCGGCACTGCAGAGCAGCAAGGCGCGATCTTGCCGTGCTGGAACGCCGCAAGTGAGCGCACTCTATGCGGACCTTGTGCAGCAGTGCATCAAGATCCGGATAGTCCCTCAGAAAGCTCTGCATGACCAAGTTAAGCACATGTGCCAGACATGGGATGTGAGTGAGGTTGCCTAGGCCAAGAGCTGCCACCAGATTTCGGCCATTGTCACAAGCCCGGCTGGAGATTCGCTGGCAGAAACCACACCTCGCTCTCCTGCTTGATGGCATTCCAGAGCTCCTGCGCTGTGTGGCTTCGATTCCCCAAATAAATTAATTTGAGTACGGCCTGATGACGTTTGTCCACAGCTGTGCTCATATCGGTCGTAACAGGCTCCTGCTGCGCTGTTTCTGAGAAACTTGAGTAGGAGGAGGAGTCAATGTGTACAGACTGGATTCCTGCAATCCGTGGAGTTGGCAGAACACATACAGTGCAACTCTCCATATCTCTACCCGGCCCACAACATTGACCCAATGGGCAGTGAGGGAAAGGTATCGTCCCTGTCCATGTTTACTGGTCCACGCATCGGTGGTCAGGTGGACCTTGCTACTGACGGCATTTAGTAGCGCATGTTGTATTTTTCCCTCCACATGTTTTTGCAGGGCAGGGACAGCTCGCCTGCTCAAATAAAAGCGGCTGGGCACGGTGTATTGTGGGACTGCCAATGCCATCAAGTCCCGGAAGGTGTCAGTCTCCACCAGCCTGAAGGAGAGCATTTCAAGTGCCAGTAGTTTGGCAATGCCAGCATTCAGAGCCTGTGCTCGGGGATGGTTTGCCGAGTATGGGCGCCTTTTATCCCATGCCTGTGCTACCGATAGCTGTAGAGTGGCCTGGGAGAGTGAGGAGAACTGGGAACGTGGTGCTGTGGGTGGAAGTTCACTGGGTCTCCGGACAACATTGCCAGAGGTTCTTCCTTGGCGATCCTGTGAGGAAGCCGAACCAGCTGTGTGTGAGCTGGAGGAAGAGGCCCCAACACGAGCTGAAGAGGTGGTAGGTGGTGCTGTATGTTGGCCTACGTCTTCAGTGTGTCTGTGTAACTCCACCTCGTGCTTGGTCCGCACATGTTTCCACATATGTGTGGTATTGACGTTGCTGACATTTTTCCCTCTTTTGACTTTCTGATGACACAGCTTGCATTTGACAAAGCAAATGTCATCTGCAACTGTGTCAAAAAAGGACCACGCACTGCAAGTCTTGGGAGCGCCCGTTTTGCCTTTTGAAAGAGGAATGATCCTACCGGGTGCCGAAGTGGAGTCTACAGGCAACCAAGTCTGCCCCCTCCCTCTCCCTTCTGTTTTGGCCGCTCGGGGAATCTCTTCCTCAGAGCTGCTCCCATCACCTTCCTGTTCCTCACGCCATGATGGGTCAAGGACCTCATCATCTACACTCCCCTCTTCAAACACCTGCTTCTCCTGGGTTGTCTCACCAGCACCGTATGCACCAGAAAGTGGTAACTGAGTCTCATCATCATCTGATGAGACCTGAGGTGTGCTGACCATAGGCACTGGCCCACCCGCCTCTTCAGATTCCGAGGGACAAAGAAGTTGCGCATCACTGCATACTCCCTCTTCTTCACATTCTTGAATGCTGCTTGGCTGGCCCCCTCTTTCCAAGCCAACAGATTCAGAGAACAGAAGTAGAGACTGTGATGGCTCCTGTCCAGGGCTCTCTGATTGACTAGGCACTTTGGCAGGTGGTGAAGAGACAGATGGTTGCTCTTCGGTGCTCTGGCTCTGAGAGGACGTGGAAGTCATTGAAGTCGATGCGTTAGCTGCCATCCATCCGACAACGGCTTCAATTTGTTCCTCCCGCAGCAGTGGGGTACGGCTAGGTCCTACAAAGCTGCGCATAATTGCCTGGTGAAACTAGGGGATGCTGACTCACTGGTGCCAGCAGCAGGCACAGAATCCCCACGTCCTCTCCCTGCAGAATCCCCACGTCCTCTCCCTGCAGAATCCCCACGTCTTCTCCCTGCTGAAGCTCCACGCCCACGTGCCTTACTCCCTGCCTTCTTCATCTTGCTAGACTGATAAAGATAGGCAGAAAAGTACAAAGGGGGGGCTTAGTGTGCTTATTCCTGAACAGCTGGTAACAGGTATAAGAAACACTAATTTTATGACGTGCGTGTGTGGACTACACTTTAATAGGAGCTAATGTGGCCTACTCAACTGTCAAATGTAGTGTTTGTTGAACTTTATTTTGTTTTGTTTTTTTTTAAAAAAACTAAAAGGATGTGACCAAAGATTTGAAAGTGATACTATCACAAACTTTTTGGAGCTATTACAATGCAGGCAGGTAACCTACAATGCAAAAGATGAGGCTCCAAAAAAATTGCGTAATATTAATCTGGCTGCAGCTGAAGGGCACAAGCCAGAAAAAAGGCTCCTCTATCTACTCCTATATAGTGTTTGCAACCAACCAATGTAGATGGATACGGATGGATGCACACTAATAGGAGAAAAAAAAGGAGCTACAATAAAAGAAAAATGTGTGAGGCAGTGATGCACGCTGAGCGGCCTACAACCAGACGTAGCTGCAGGACACACTACTCAGCGTTAGCTGCACTCACACACAGTCAGAGACCTCTCAGACAGCCGTGAACAGTGCAAAGAAGTGGGCACTAGCACTGAAAGGCTGCAGAAAGGCTCCGCTGTCTACTCCCATAGTGTTTGCAACCACTGTATATGGATACGGATGGATGCACACTAATAGGAGAATAAAAAATGAGCTGCTATAAAAGAAAAATATGTGTGAGGCAGTGACGCATGCTGAGCGGCCTACAACCAGACGTAGCTGCAGGACACACTACTCAGCGTGAGCTGCATTCACACACAGTCAGAGACCTCTCAGACAGCCGTGAACAGTGCAGAGAAGTGGGCACTAGCACTGAAAGGCTGCAGAAAGGCTCCGCTGTCTACTACTAGTGTTTGCAACCAACGTATATGGATACGGATGGAAGCACACTAGATAGAATTTATGAAAAATAAGCAGCTAGAAAAGAAAAATATGTATGAGGCAGCAGTGAGGCACGCTGGGTGGCCTACAACCAGATGTGGCTGAAGGACCCACTGCACAGCGTGAGCTGCACTCACACAGCCCTTGCAGACAGCTGTGATCACTGCTGCTAGGCAAAAGAAAGCTATAGTGGTGGTTTATGTAGCCTGGGTAAAGCACAATATTTTTTGGAGAATCGCTATTTCTAACTGTCCCTCACAGTCTTCAACAGCAGCCTGTCCCTAACTGAATTCACAGCAGAGTGAACAGAAATGGCGGCGGCGGCTTTTATAGTGCATCATGACATCATTTCAGCAGCCAATCACAGCCATGCCAATAGTTAACATGCCTAACAGGATGTGCCCACACTTCTGAGGATTCCCATTGGCTGAATCAAATCGAGCGGGCTCATAGCATTATGGGAACTTCCGATTCCGGTATTCCATATGAAAAAAGTATCGGAACTAAGTATCGGATTTCCGATACAGCGAATATCGGCCGATACCCAATACTTGCGGTATCGGAATGCTCAACACTAGTCTAGAATCATCGTAGGTACGCTCCACGGCTACTGCTAGTTGTTTGGATAGGATCAGGTGTCTGCAATCCGCTTAGTTACCAACTTCTCTGGTTTTCTGTGGCTTAGCTTGGTCTTGCTTTCCTCCTCGGTGACCCAATCATAACAGTTAGGGTTGGGATTAGGGTTGAGATTAGAGTTAAGGGTGTGTTGGGGTTAGGGTTCGAGCTAGAATTGAGGGGTTTCCACTATTTAGGCACATCAGGGGGTCTCCAAACACGACATGGCGCCACCCTTGATTCCAGCCAATTCTGCGTTGAAAAGTCAAATGGTGCTCCCTCCCTTTTGAGCCCAGACGTGTGCCCAAACAGTGGTTTACCCCAACATATGGGGCATCAGCATACTCAGGAAAAATTGCACACAAACTTTGGGGGTCTAATTTCTCCTTTTACCCTTGCGAAAATAAAAAAATTGGGGGCTAAAAAATAACTTTTGTGGAAATAAAAATAATTTTTTATTTTCACATCTCTGCATAATAAACTTCTCTAAAGCACTTGGGGGTTCAAAGTGCTCACCACACATCAAGATATGCTCCTTGGGGGGGTCTAGCTTCCAAAATGGGGTCACTTGTGAGGTGTTTCTACTGTTTAGGCACACCAGGGGCTCTGCAAACGCAACATGACATCCGCAGAACATTCCATCAAACTCTGCATTCCAAAATGGTGCTCCTTCCATTCCGAGCTCTCTCATGCGCCCAAACAGTGGATCCCCCCACATATGGGGTATCAGCGTACTCAGGACAAATTGCACAACAACTTTTGTGGTCCAATTTCTCCTGTTACCCTTGTGAAAATAAAAAAAATGCAGGCTAAAAAATCATTTTTGAGGAAAAAAATGATTTTTTTATTTTCACAGCTCTGCGTTATAAACTTCTGTGAAGGAATTGGGGGCTCAACGTGCTCACCACACATTTAGGTAATCTCCTTGGGGGGTCTAGTTTCCAAAATGGGTTCATTTGTGGGGGGTTTCTATTGTTTATGCACATCAGGGGCTCTGCAAACGCAACATGGCTCCCGCAGAACATTCCATCAAAGTCTACATTCCAAAATGGCGCTCCTTTCCTTCCGAGCTCTCCCATGAGCCCAAACAGTGGTTCCCCCCACATATGGGGTATCACTGTATTCAGGACAAATTGCACAACAACTTTTGTGGTCCAATTTCTCCTGTTACCCTTGTGAAAATAAAAATTGGGAGGCAAAAAGATCATTTTTGTGGAAAAAATTATTTTTTATTTTCACTGTTCTGTGTTATAAACTTCTGTGAAGCACTTGGGGATTCAAAGAGCTCATCACACATCTAGATAAGTTCCTTAAAGGGGTCTAGTTTCCAAAATGGTATCACTTGTAGGGGTTTTCACTGTTTAGGCACATCAGGGGCTCTCGAAATGCGACATGACGTCCGATCTCAATCCAGCCAATTCTATATTGAAAAAGTGAAACGACGCTCCTTCCTTTTCAAGCTCTGCTGTGTGCCCAAACAGTGATTTACCCCCACATATGGGGTATCGGCATACTCAGGACAAATTGCACAACAACTATTGGGGTCTAATTTTTCCTGTTACCCTTGGGAAAATAAAAATTGTGGGGCAAAAATATCATTTTTGTGGAAAAACTATGATTTTTTTTTATTTTCACGGCTCTACGTTATAATCTTCTGTACAGCACTTGGGGGTTCAAAGTGCTCACCACACATCTAACAAAGTTCCTTGAGTAGTCCAGTTTCCAAAATGGTGTCACTGGTGGGGGTTTTACACTGTTTAGGCCCATAAGAGACTCTCCAAACGTGACATGGCGTCTGATCTCAATTCCAGCCAATTTTCCATTGAAAAAGTCAAACAGCGCTCCTTCCTTTCCAACCTCTGAGGTGCGCCCAAACAATGATTTACCCCCAAATTCTGGGTATCGACGTATTCTAGAACATATTGCACAAAAAAAGTTAAATGTTTATTTTTTGTCTCCACATTCCATTCATTCATGTAAAGCACCTGAAGGGTTAATAAACTTCTTGAATGTGGTTTTGAGTACCTTGAGGGGTGCAGTTTTTAGAATGGTGTCACTTTTGGGTATTTTCTGTCATATTTACCCACAAACTCACATCAAATGTGAGGTGGTCCCTAAAAAAAATGGTTTTGTAAATTTTGTTGTAAAAAATGAGAAATCGCTGGTCAAATTTTTAACTCTTATAACTTCCTAACAAAAAAAAAATTTGGTTTCAAAATTGTGCTGTTGTAAAGCAGACATGTTGGAAATGTTATTTATTAAGTATTTTTGTGACATATCTCTCTGATTTAAGGGCATAAAAACTAAAAGTGTGAAAATTGCAACATTTTTAAAATTTTTGCCATATTTCCATTTTTTTCATAACTAAACGCAAGTCATATCGAAGAAATTCTACCACTATCATGAAGTAAAATATGCCATGAAAAACACTCTCAGAATCAGCAGTGTCCGTTAAAACGTTCCAGAGTTCTAACCTCATAAAACGTCAGAGGTCAGAATTGTAAAAATTGGCCTGATCATTAAGCTGCAAAACGGCTCTGTCACTAAGGGGTTAATAATGGGAAAAACAAAGCATAGCCGGCTGATGGCTCCATAATAATATCGAGGGCCAACTGCTGGCCCTATAAAAATAGGATTTGTGACTTTCAGAGTCCCTCCTTCATAAATGAAACAGAATGTGTCTGATGATGTGTCACACACCATATGGCCAAAGAAGGTTGTAAACTGTTAAAATGACATTTCCCAGGGAACGCATTTGCCTTGGTTGAAAGCAATTCTAAAGTTGAAAACCGCATCAAAAACGCTACTGATAGGCGAAAAATAGGGTGACAGATTCCCTTTAAGGGCATAAAAATTAAAATTTTGAAAATTGCGAAATTTTCAACATATTTGCCAAATTTCCATTTTTTAAAAAAAAAAACGCTAGTCATATCAAAGAAATTTTACCACTATCATGAAGTACAATATGTCATGAGAAAACAGTGTCAGAATCACCAGGATCCATTGAGTTATGACCTCATAAAATTTCACTGGTCAGAGTTGAAAAAATTGGCCTGGTCACGAAGGCAAAAACAGGCTCTGGCGCGAAAGGGTTAATTGTTTATCTTAAACTTGTATATATAGGAGGAACAAAAACCAGAGCAAGCGATGAAATGCATAAAAAAAATCAAGAAAATCTTTATTCAAAATCTTACAAAGAAATGCTACAAAAAATGCATGCAGTCCTAATAGTAATAAGATGCTAATCAGAAAATGCAGATTACATACACCCAAACCTCACCTACTCCTCCCACAAGAATGGAACACCTCCCAAAAAGCATTTCATCGCTTGCTCTGGTTTTTGTTCCTTCCGCATATATTAGTCTGTTGGAGCTTATGCAACTGGTGCAGGATTCTGGGTGGCATTCCCCCATCTCTGTGGTACCGTATCATGTTTTTGGGGATTTGTTGCCATTATCTTAAACTTCGTAACTTTTTAGTGTTTTATATGAACTGCTGACTTGAAAAATAATGCAGAATGTGTTTAGAATATACAAATAAAGATTATTATTAGAGTTGAGCGACTTTTGGTTTTTTAGGGTCGCGTTTCGTTTCGTGAAACCCGATTTTTCCAAAAGTCGGGTCGAGCAAGATCGTCCGATTATAGGGAAAAGTCGGGGTCGTCCCGAAACATGAAACCCAATGTAAGTCAATGGGGAATAAAAGTCGGCAGTGAGAGGAGGACAGGAAACACACCAGCAGTGCCCATTTGAATGCCAAAAGCATCAATTCTTCTTACTTAAGCTTGTCAACCTTAATTAACTTCATAATACAAGTTACGCACTGAAAAATGGGGGTTATTTGGCTAAAGTTGTGGGGGGGGAGGGCTGGCTCCAGGTTTTCATGTGCCCTGGGCGAAAGAGCGCCCCTTTAACACATACCACAACTCATCATGCTCCGATACGACAGAGAAATAGCGGTATAGTACAATGAAAAATACTTCACTTTTTACATCTCATGACAAGGCCCATCTATTTCTCCATACAGAATCATTGGTCCCATATAATGTTTGAAACAGTATATGATGAGCTCCACATAATGCTACAGTATATGTTGGTCCCCATGGATGAAGCTCCACTGTCTTATGGGCCCAAATAATGCTCCAAACATAATGGGCCCCATTTCTAATGCTCTAGTGTATAATGGGCCCTGTAAATGCTGCTCCAGTGTCTGATGTCCACCTTTGGAATGTTCCAGTGTATGGTGGGCCCCATCTATCATTCTCCAGAGTATAGTGCTCCCCAAAAATTGCTGTCCCAACATTGAAAACAATCAAATAAGTCTCCTCGCTAGGGAATCCCTGTACTAGTCTGGACTCCTCGTCGTTCCCATCTTCCATCTCACTGCACAGTATTTCAACCTTGCAAGTGCTGTGATCCTGAGCAAGCAGGGGGGGCCCACTCGTTGGCGACGGCACTGGCACAGGGCCCCTGATAGTACGGTGGTGTGTCTGATGGCGGGTGGGCCGAACCTGCACTTTCATCTGCAGCTTCCTTTTTGTCACCGTGTAAGATGGAACTGTATATGAGAAGGGTAACCTGAGTTTCATCAGGGTCAGATTCAGGCCGTGTAGCGTGCGAGGGGAATGTAGTGGTCTGGGTCAATGTACCAGCAGATTCATCGAGCAGTGGCTGGGCATCAGTGCACTTGTGTCGCCCCCAGGAGTACGGTCGCCACAGTGGCATTACCTTCCTCCTAAGGAGTGTGATGTCATGCTTGGGAGCAACGAAGGATCTCTCTAGCAGGTTAACTGATTGGGCAGCGTTATTCCCATGAGTCATGACCCTCCAAACAGCGTTCATGAAGGCAAAGTGTTTGTTTTACGTGGGCAGTATGGTTGCAAAGCTGAACCTTAAAGGAATGTCCAGAAGGGCACCACCAGGAGTGGAGCCTACAGTTTAATTCGACTCCACCTGGGAAACCTCAACCATGCAAGCTACAGAACAGATGCACACATTGCAAGCTTAATTCCGTTAACGAACGAGACTCCGTCATGCCCCGCGGTCCGAGTCTGGCTTACTAGAGGGACACGTGAGGCTCTGGCACATGAGATTGGCCAATAACTGGTGTGTCATGCCCTTACATGTCCGTGGCTGCATGTGCGCTACACTGAAAAGGCCAGCATTTGTCGCTTACAGGTGCAGATAACCCGCTGAACAACGTTAGTGATGGGGATCTGTGATTACAATTATTACCCGCGAACGATGATTTCCCAGTAAGTGCAGGTCAACCGCAGTTTCGGAATTAGGCCTAACCGTCATTCCTGAAAAAATGAAAAACTTACGTGTGCAAACCACAGGTGCTGTAGCTTGCTTAACAGCTCGCCATCTGTTCTCAGGCCCAGTATGGATTACACGTGATTGCACAAAGGTGAGAAAGGGTACCGTATCCCCGGATAACATGTATGGATAGCATAGTGTACACATTCAAAATATATGTCTATACATCAGGAGGCAGGCTCAGACGGTGTCAGGCCCAGTATGGATTGCACGTGATTGCACAAAGGTGAGAAAGGGTTCCGTATCCCCAGATAACATGTATGGATAGCGTACACATTCAAAATATATGTCTATACATCAGGACGCAGGCTCAGACGGTGTCAGGCCCAGTATGGATTGCACGTGATTGCACAAAGGTGAGAAAGGGTTCCGTATCCCCAGATAACATGTATGGATAGCGTACACATTCAAAATATATGTCTATACATCAGGAGGCAGGCCCAGATGGTGTCAGGCCCAGTATGGATTGCACGTGATTGCACAAAGGTGAGAAAGGGTTCCGTATCCCCAGATAACAAGTATGGATAGCGTACACATTCAAAATATATGTCTATACATCAGGAGGCAGGCTCAGATGGTGTCAGGCCCAGTATGGATTGCACGTGATTGCACAAAGGTGAGAGAGGGTTCCGTATCCCCAGATAACATGTATGGATAGCGTACACATTCAAAATATATGTCTATACATCAGGAGGCAGGCTCAGACGGTGTCAGGCCCAGTATGGATTGCACGTGATTGCACAAAGGTGAGAAAGGGTTCCGTATCCCCAGATAACATGTATGGATAGCGTACACATTCAAAATATATGTCTATACATCAGGAGGCAGGCTCAGACGGTGTCAGGCCCAGTATGGATTGCACGTGATTGCACAAAGGTGAGAAAGGGTTCCGTATCCCCAGATAACATGTATGGATAGCGTACACATTCAAAATATATGTCTATACATCAGGAGGCAGGCTCAGACGGTGTCAGGCCCAGTATGGATTGCACGTGACTGCACAAAGGTGAGAAAGGGTTCCGTATCCCCAGATAACATGTATGGATAGCGTACGCATTCAAAATATATGTCTATACATCAGGAGGCAGGCTCAAACGGTGTCAGGCCCAGTATGGATTTGACGGCCCAGATTACACAACGGAGGAGCAGGGAGAGGTAAAGATTGCAAATGCTGGGGCCCTGCCCAAGCAAGGGGGGCCCACTCGTGGGCGTCGGTACTGGCACTGGGCCCCTCATAGTACGGCGGTGTGTCTGATGGCGGGTGTGCACCACCACCGTCAGAGACACTTGATTGCACTATGAGGGACCCTGTGCCAGTGCCCGCGCCCAAGAGTCGGCCTACCCACCTGTCCAGGGCAACGGCACTCGCACGGTGTCGTGCGCTAGGTGGTGACCCCGGCCATGGGGGGGGAGGCAGCACAGTTAGGGAGTTTTAGAAAGTGGCATATGTTGATGTTGGACATTCAACTGATGCAAAAGGTGAAATAGGTCAAGTCCCAGGAAGAGGTGGACCAAAGCAAGCCATTTTTCTGTCACCCTATGTGTCATCAGGGGAAGGTGGGACAAAATCCTTGGAAACCCATGCGTGGTTCATTTTAATGAAGGTTAGATCATCCACATTTTGGGTTGACAGACGGGTCCTTTTTTCTGTCAGGATTGATACAGCTGCACTGAAGACTCTTTCCGATAGCACACTTGCAGCTGGGCAAGCGAGCTCCTGTAAGGCATATTGTGCCAATTCAGGCCAGGTGTCCAGTTTAGCGGCCCAATAGTCAAAGGGGAATGACCTGTGTGGGAGAACATCGATATGGGAGGAAAAGTAGTTTGTAACCATAGTTGACAACTGCTGTCTCCTGTCACTTTCCATCGATGCAGTATTACCAGTTGTGTGAGCGGTACTTGAAAAATCAGTCCACAACATTGTCATGAAACCCCTGTCTCCAACGCCACTTCTGCTGTGTGCACCACGAACACCTCTGCCAAGCTGACCCCGGCCCGTACGGCTCGTGTGAGAACCATCACCGCTGCTGTGTGCTGGGAATGCCTCAAGCAACCGATTTACCAGAGTTGCTTGTTTATTAGCCAATATTAGGTCAAGGTTCTCCTGTGGCATGATGTTTTGTATTTTTCCTTTATAGCGTGGATCTAGGATGCTGGCCAACCAGTAGTCGTCATCGTTCATCATTTTGGCAATGCGGGGGTCCCTTTTTAGGATCTGCAAGGCATAATCTGACATGTGGGCCAATGTTCCCGGTGTCAATGATGCACTGCGAGTGCTGGTTGGAGGAGCACTTTCTGGCAAATACACATCCCTCCAGTCACGCACAAACCCTGTACCAGACCTTGCCACGCCAACATTTTCACTTGCCCCACGAGATGCATCCTCCTCCCCTAAGTAATCATCCCCATCATCCTCCTCCTCCTCCTCCTCTTCTTCCTCCACCTCGTCCAGGAGATGTCCCTGAGCAGACAATGGCTGAATGTCATCAAGGATTCCCTCCTCCTCTTCCTCCTCATCAACATTGGCTGCAGAAGCCTGCTCCTTAAGGTGCGTCAAAGTTTGCATGAGCAGACGCATAAGTGGGATGCTCATGCTTAGGATGGCGTCGTCTGCACTTACCAGCCGTGTGCATTCCTCAAAACACTGAAGGACTTTACAGAGGTCTTTCAGCTTCGACCACTGCACACCGGTCAACTCCATGTCTGCTCTCAAAGTGCCTGGCCGTGTATCCTCCCACAAATGCATTATGGCCTGCCTCTGCTCGCACAGCCGCTCCACCATGTGCAGGGTGGAGTTCCACCTTGTTGCAATGTCGATAATTGAGGCGGTGGTTGGGAAGGTGGAGCAATCGCTGCAGCTTCTGCATACGAACGGAGTGTACAGGCGACCGGCGGATGTGCGCGCACAGTCTTCGCACCTTCTGGAGCTGGGCTGTTAACTCCGGATAATTTTTGAGGAAGCACTGCACCACCAGGTTCAAGGTGTGAGCCAAGCAAGGTATGCGTCTGAGTTTTGAAAGGGCTATGGCTGCCACAAAATTACGGCCGTTATCACTAACTACCTTGCCTGCCTCAAGATGTACACTGCCCAGCCATGACTCAGTTTGTCGCTGAAAGTACTCGGCAAGCACCTCGGCGGTGTGTCTGTCGCCCAAACACATCATCTGCAACACAGCCTGCTGACGCTTTCCACTAGCTGCTCGATAGGGGGACACCTCGTGTGCAACAGTGGCAGCTGCAGATGGAGTGCTCGTACGACTGCGCTCTGTGGATGAGCTTTCGCTTCTGGAGGAGGAGGAGGAGGGTCGAACGCCTACAGCCAACTGTTTACTATACCGTGGGCTAGGCAGCACTGTCCCACCACCGCTATCCCCTGTGGACCCTGCATCCACCACATTAACCCAGTGCGCAGTGATGGACACGTAACAGCCCTGGCCATGGCGACTGGACCATGCATCAGTTGTGAGGTGCACCTTACCGCTCACTGACTGCTTGAGTGCATGGACAATGCGGTCTTTCACATGATGGTGGAGGGCTGGGATGGCTTTGCGAGAGAAGAAGTGGCGACTGGGTAGGTCATAGCGTGGTACTGCATAGGCCATGAGTTCGCGGAAAGCTGCGCTTTCCACCAACCGAAAGGGAATCATCTCAAACGAGATTAGTTTGGCAATGTGGGCGTTCAAACCCAGTGTACGCGGATGAGAGACTGAGTACTTTCTTGACCTACTCATAGTGTCTGGGAGGGTGAGCTGGACTTGAGAGCTGCATATGGTGGAAGTAGCGGTGGACAGGGCGGACTGAGAGAGGGTTGATGATGGTGATGGAGTTGGTGTTCTTTCTGATGGCCTAGAATCAGTCTTTCGTTGATTTAACAGTGGGATTCCCTGACTGCTGTGGCCTTGCAACGACACCTCAACATTTGCTGCTGTGCTAACCGGTGGGCTTACAGTGGGGGAAACAATGTAGCGTTGCTGACTACCTTCGTTGTGATCAGTTGCACATGTGGCACTTGAGGTTTGGTGTTGTGTCCACGCTTGCAAGTGCATGCTGGTTAAATGTCTAAGCATGCAACTGGTATTCAAATTTTTCAGATTTTTCCCTCGGCTAAAGGTCTTTGCGCACTTCTTACAGATAACCTTGGCCTGATCATGAGGATTTTGTTCAAAAAAGTGCCACACTGCACTCTTCCTACTTTGGCAGACATTTTGCGGCCTAGCACGCTGTGATGTTTTGACCCTCTGGACAAGCTGTCCAGCAACTCTTTTGATTTTTGGAACCTGTCTTTGGAGTGCTCCGGGCCTGCCAGATAACAGCTGTTGCGATGTCGATGTCTGCTGTGGATGCTCCTCATCTGAGCTATTGGAAACAGCACCCTCTTCCCCTAATGGATGCCAATCTGGGTCAGCAACTGGGTCATCCATCACCTCCTCTTCAATGTCATGTGCACCTTCCTCTGTGTCACCGTGTATGGTGGTATAGTGTGCGGGAAGGGGCACCTGAGTCTCATCAGGGTCAGAATCTGGCTCTGTACACTGCGAGGACAATGTAGTGCTCTGAGTGAATGTACCAGCAGAATCATCCATCAGCGGCTGTGCATCAGTGCACTCCATGTCAGATTCATCTTGGCCTGGGTAATTCACCATTTCACTTGATAATCCAGGCATGGTATGTGAAAACAGCTCCATGGAGTAATCAGTAGTACGGCCTGCGTCATCCTTCAATCTCGGTTGGGGTGAAGGACACAAGGAAAGGTGTGGTTCATGAACATGAGCCTCCAATGACGACTCAGTGCTTTTACTTTTTACAACTGAAGAAGAGGAGGCGATAGAGCTGGAGGCTGAGTCAGCAATGTAAGACAAAACTTTTTCCTGATGCTCTGGCTTTAAAAGCGGTTTGCCAACTCCTAGAAAACTAAGCCTTCGAAGCCTTATGGAGCCAGACGATGACGCAGGCTCAACACCTCTTGCATTCGGTCCTATTTTGCTCTTGCCACTACCGTCAGATCCACCACCAACACCATCATTACCAGCTGCCAACCCCCGCCCAATTCCACGGCCTCTTCCACCAGCCTTCCTCATTTTTGGTAAAAATGTAGACAAAATCCAACAAACTATATAGTAATGTAAAACAAGGTACAAGCTGTCTATAGGACAGGGGAGATTTTGAATTTCTTCTCACACTAGTGGACACTGGACACTTTTGGATTGTGTGAGGCCCAATGAATATCTGAGCACTATGTGACAGGCTCGATGGCACTGCTGTGAGCAAAGTGACTAGAGGATAAGTGAGATTTTGAATTTCTTCTCACACTAGTGGACACTGGACACTTTTGGATTGTGTGAGGCCCAATGAATATCTGAGCGCTATGTGACAGGCTCGATGGCACTGCTGTGACCAAAGTGACTAGAGGATAAGTGAGATTTTGAATTTCTTCTCACACTAGTGGACACTGGACACTTTTGGATTGTGTGAGGCCCAATGAATATCTGAGCGCTATGTGACAGGCTCGATGGCACTGCTGTGACCAAAGTGACTAGAGGATAAGTGAGATTTTGAATTTCTTCTCACACTAGTGGACACTGGACACTTTTGGATTGTGTGAGGCCCAATGAATATCTGAGCGCTATGTGACAGGCTCGATGGCACTGCTGTGACCAAAGTGACTAGAGGATAAGTGAGATTTTGAATTTCTTCTCACACTAGTGGACACTGGACACTTTTGGATTGTGTGAGGCCCAATGAATATCTGAGCGCTATGTGACAGGCTCGATGGCACTGCTGTGACCAAAGTGACTAGAGGATAAGTGAGATTTTGAATTTCAGCAGACACTTGTGGACACTGGACACTTTTGGATTGTGTGAGGCCCAATGAATATCTGAGCGCTATGTGACAGGCTCGATGGCACTGCTGTGAGCAAAGTGACTAGAGGATAAGTGAGATTTTGAATTTCTTCTCACACTAGTGGACACTGGACACTTTTGGATTGTGTGAGGCCCAATGAATATCTGAGCGCTATGTGACAGGCTCGATGGCACTGCTGTGAGCAAAGTGACTAGAGGATAAGTGAGATTTTGAATTTCTTCTCACACTAGTGGACACTGGACACTTTTGGATTGTGTGAGGCCCAATGAATATCTGAGCGCTATGTGACAGGCTCGATGGCACTGCTGTGAGCAAAGTGACTAGAGGATAAGTGAGATTTTGAATTTCTTCTCACACTAGTGGACACTGGACACTTTTGGATTGTGTGAGGCCCAATGAATATCTGAGCGCTATGTGACAGGCTCGATGGCACTGCTGTGAGCAAAGTGACTAGAGGATAAGTGAGATTTTGAATTTCTTCTCACACTAGTGGACACTGGACACTTTTGGATTGTGTGAGGCCCAATGAATATCTGAGCGCTATGTGACAGGCTCGATGGCACTGCTGTGAGCAAAGTGACTAGAGGATAAGTGAGATTTTGAATTTCTTCTCACACTAGTGGACACTGGACACTTTTGGATTGTGTGAGGCTCAATGAATATCTGAGCGCTATGTGACAGGCTCGATGGCACTGCTGTGACCAAAGTGACTAGAGGATAAGTGAGATTTTGAATTTCTTCTCACACTAGTGGACACTGGACACTTTTGGATTGTGTGAGGCCCAATGAATATCTGAGCACTATGTGACAGGCTCGATGGCACTGCTGTGACCAAAGTGACTAGAGGATAAGTGAGATTTTGAATTTCTTCTCACACTTGTGGACACTGGACACTTTTGGATTGTGTGAGGCCCAATGAATAAATGAGCGCTATGTGACAGGCTCGATGGCACTGCTGTGAGCAAAGTGACTAGAGGATAAGTGAGATTTTGAATTTCTTCTCACACTAGTGGACACTGGACACTTTTGGATTGTGTGAGGCCCAATGAATATCTGAGCGCTATGTGACAGGCTCGATGGCACTGCTGTGAGCAAAGTGACTAGAGGATAAGTGAGATTTTGAATTTCTTCTCACACTAGTGGACACTGGACACTTTTGGATTGTGTGAGGCCCAATGAATATCTGAGCACTATGTGACAGGCTCGATGGCACTGCTGTGAGCAAAGTGACTAGAGGATAAGTGAGATTTTGAATTTCTTCTCACACTAGTGGACACTGGACACTTTTGGATTGTGTGAGGCCCAATGAATATCTGAGCGCTATGTGACAGACTCGATGGCACTGCTGTGAGCAAAGTGACTAGAGGATAAGTGAGATTTTGAATTTCTTCTCACACTAGTGGACACTGGACACTTTTGGATTGTGTGAGGCACAATGAATATCTGAGCGCTATGTGACAGGCTCGATGGCACTGCTGTGACCAAAGTGACTAGAGGATAAGTGAGATTTTGAATTTCTTCTCACACTAGTGGACACTGGACACTTTTGGATTGTGTGAGGCCCAATGAATATCTGAGCGCTATGTGACAGGCTCGATGGCACTGCTGTGACCAAAGTGACTAGAGGATAAGTGAGATTTTGAATTTCTTCTCACACTTGTGGACACTGGACACTTTTGGATTGTGTGAGGCCCAATGAATATCTGAGCGCTATGTGACAGGCTCGATGGCACTGCTGTGACCAAAGTGACTAGAGGATAAGTGAGATTTTGAATTTCTTCTCACACTAGTGGACACTGGACACTTTTGGATTGTGTGAGGCCCAATGAATATCTGAGCGCTATGTGACAGGCTCGATGGTACTGCTGTGAGCAAAGTGACTGGAGGATAAGTGAG
Source organism: Dendrobates tinctorius (assembly GCF_039654945.1). Taxonomy (NCBI): domain Eukaryota; kingdom Metazoa; phylum Chordata; class Amphibia; order Anura; family Dendrobatidae; genus Dendrobates; species Dendrobates tinctorius. The sequence goes on along the minus strand of NW_027361979.1, from coordinate 1,882,158 downwards.
ATTTTGAATTTCTTCTCACACTAGTGGACACTGGACACTTTTGGATTGTGTGAGGCCCAATGAATATCTGAACGCTATGTGACAGGCTCGATGGCACTGCTGTGAGCAAAGTGACTAGAGGATAAGTGAGATTTTGAATTTCTTCTCACACTAGTGGACACTGGGCACTTTTGGATTGTGTGAGGCCCAATGAATATCTGAGCGCTATGTGACAGGCTCGATGGCACTGCTGTGACCAAAGTGACTAGAGGATAAGTGAGATTTTGAATTTCAGCAGACACTTGTGGACACTGGACACTTTTGGATTGTGTGAGGCCCAATGAATATCTGAGCGCTATGTGACAGGCTCGATGGCACTGCTGTGACCAAAGTGACTAGAGGATAAGTGAGATTTTGAATTTCTTCTCACACTAGTGGACACTGGACACTTTTGGATTGTGTGAGGCCCAATGAATATCTGAGCGCTATGTGACAGGCTCGATGGCACTGCTGTGACCAAAGTGACTAGAGGATAAGTGAGATTTTGAATTTCTTCTCACACTAGTGGACACTGGACACTTTTGGATTGTGTGAGGCCCAATGAATATCTGAGCGCTATGTGACAGGCTCGATGGCACTGCTGTGACCAAAGTGACTAGAGGATAAGTGAGATTTTGAATTTCTTCTCACACTAGTGGACACTGGACACTTTTGGATTGTGTGAGGCCCAATGAATATTTGAGCGCTATGTGACAGGCTCGATGGCACTGCTGTGACCAAAGTGACTAGAGGATAAGTGAGATTTTGAATTTCTTCTCACACTAGTGGACACTGGACACTTTTGGATTGTGTGAGGCCCAATGAATATCTGAGCGCTATGTGACAGGCTCGATATCACTGCTGTGACCAAAGTGACTAGAGGATAAGTGAGATTTTGAATTTCTTCTCACTCTAGTGGACACTGGACACTTTTGGATTGTGTGAGGCCCAATGAATATCTGAGCGCTATGTGACAGGCTCGATGGCACAGCTGTGACCAAAGTGACTAGAGGATAAGGGAGGTTTTGAATTTCTGCAGACACTTGTGGACACTGGACACTTTTGGATTGTGTGAGGCCCACTGATATCTGAGCGCTATGTCACAGGCTCGATGGCACAGCTGTGACAAAAGTGACTAGAGGATAAGGGAGATTGTATTGCTTTTAAAAAAGCAGTTTGCAGAGCAGTGGGTAAACAGCAATGCCAGCCTGTCAGGAAGCCTTAAAAGGCAGCCCAACAACCAACACCACTGATACACCACAATATAGCCTCCCCTTGCACTGCACACACAGTGACTGGTGTGTTGTGCAGGCCAAATCGCTAGCAGCAGAAGCAGTTTTTTTGTCTTCTTCCCTGCCTAACGCTCTCCCTACAGAATCAGCAGCAACCTCTCCCTATACTGAGATCGGCAGAAGTAAGATGGCGGTCGGCGTGCACGCCCTTTTATAACCCCTGTGACGCCCACCAAAGCAAGCCAATCACTTGCATGCCCTTCTGAAAGATGGTGGTGACCCGTGCCTATGTCATCACGTTGCCCACAGTGTCCGTGGATCCTGATTGGCTGAAAAAGAGCGCAAAACAAACTTTTGAAAAGCGACTTTGGCGCGTAAGTCGCCGACCTCGTGGCCGACCTCATCCTAGGGTCGGGTTTCGTTTCATGAAACCCGACTTTGCCAAAAGTCGGCGACTTTTGAAATTTTTCGACCCGTTTCGCTCAACTCTAATTATTATTATTATTACTAGCTTGAAGATGGTGAAGTTCAAACTGTTAGCTTTGCCATGTGTAGGAGGAAAGAATCTTTTACATGAGCAAAACTAAACAAACGAGAGTTTGCTGCTGTGCTGACACAGGGTGGAGTAGGGAGAACACAACAAGCTACTGGACTGTGAGAGAGGTGCAGTTGGGGATATTACAGTGGATTGAGAAAGATGGGGTGTGCTTGGTATGTAAGATCAGTCAAAAGCAGCAGGCATGTCCAATTCTGTATCAGAAACACAGAACCACTCTAGGAGAGAAGTGCAATCATATAATCCCTTTTAAAAACATGAAAGGGATTATATGATTGCACTTTTGATATTTCTTCCCTGGTCCTGTGGACATTTTTTTGATTAACCACTCTAGGAGAGAAAAGTGCAAATAGGGTCTTATCCGATGATAGTTTCAAAATAAATATCAGTTTGCACTCATCTAGTCTTCCACATTATAAAAGCCCATAGGACTCATCAGAGCTAACAGCTGCCGCAGATCCACAGGTCAAACCATTTGACCGATTCACAATAGAAGATAGAAGGAAACGTGGATATTGACTGCGCTGCTGTAGAAATCACAATCCCAGTATATGGACAAAAAAATTGGTATTTTATTCACTATTTTCTCAACGCGTTTTGAAGTTCACATTATCTCTTGGCGCCAGATTTGAATGTCTGCATCTCTATAAAAGGTATGTAAGGATATGGTACACTTATGCAACTCCTGAGGAAGAAGTTATGTGAACTTCGAAACGTGTTGAGAGAATAGTGAATAAAATACCAATTTTTTAATCCATATACTGGGATTGTGAATTCTACAGCAGCGCGGTGAAATCCACATTTCCTTCTATCTGCAATTCTGTATTAGCTGACAGGCTCTCAGTCACCCCAACTCTAGGGGGTAAACAAGTGGAGGATCTTCAGCCAGAGACCTGTGTGACAACACTTACCATGGTAAGGGAGGAGGAAGAATCAGAAGATGCGGCTGATGGGGCCATCAGCACACCACGCACATCGCATTGCACCGCATCGATGGGGCCATCGCACACCACCTCCTCACCTCGCCCAATATCTGTCGGAGTCTCGCAAGGTTCATTCCTAGGGCCTCTGCTCTTCTCCATCTACACCTTCGGCCTCGAACATCTCATAGAATCTCACAGCTTTCAGTATCACCTCTATGCTGATGACACACAGATCTACACCTCTGGACCAGATATCACCTCCCTACTAACCAGATACCCACAATCTCTGTCTGCTATTTCATCCTTATTCTCCATTAGATTTCTAAAACTTAATATGGGTAAAACAGAATTCATCATCTTTCCCCCATCTCACTCGGCTTCCCCAACAGACCTATTCATTAAAGTAAACGGCTGCTCACTCTCCCCAATCCCACAAGCTCGCTGCCTCGGGATCATCCTTGACACTGATCTCTCCTTCAAACCATATATTCAAGCCCTTTCCACTTCCTGCCAACTTCAACTCAAAAATATTTCCCGTGTCCGTACATTCCTAAACCAGGAATCTGCAAAAACCCTAGTCCATGCCCTCATGATCTCGCGCCTTGACTACTGCAACCTCCTGCTCTGTCCCTCCCCTCTAATACTCTCACACTCCTCACTGCCCGACTAATCCACCTGTCCCCCCTCTATACCCTGGCATCTCTCCCCTCTGTCAATCCCAAACTGGCTCCCCATTACCCGAAGACTCCAGTTCAAAACCCTAGAGGTGACATACAAAGCCATCCACAACCTGTGTACTCCATATATCTGTTACCTCATCTCCTGGTACTTACCTGCAGGTAACCTCCGCTAGTCTGCATTTTAGCACAGTGACATTCCCAGATTAACGCATGTCGATCGCGCATGTGTCAGCTCATGCATGTAGTACTGAAATTATTTCATTTTTTTTACTCTACTGGGTCTAATTTTTTTAATTTTACAGCTAATGTGATTTTTAGATTTTTGCCGGTCTGAAAAAAAGACCTAAGATAGGCAACTGCCGAACTGCGATTGTTGCTGTCCACTGCCAGAGTTGGGTCTCAGGATGTATTGGTTATCGTGGTTGCAAAACTATGTTTATGTAACCTCCTGGTCTTCTTCCTCCTCCTCTGTTGAGTTACTCATTTGCATGCCTCTGGGTTTGAACCAAGTGGCATCTAATACCTCATTGTCATCCTCTATGTTCTCCCACTCTTCACCCTGAGAGTCACCTTCCTCCTCTTCGGCCTTGACATTGCAGTACAGTCTGCGGGTGCCTCAAGTATCTGAGTCTCGTAACAAATGGATCACCTTCACCCAATGGGGTTAATGTCTGTTGACGAGGGTTTGGTTTATGCTCGGACCAAACTTCGTCCGGCCAAGGATCAAAGTGAGAACAAATGTGGCCATCAATGCAGATGATTTCCATCACTCTTGACTCTGTGAATCTTTAGAGTACACTTCCTTTGCCCATTGCATACAATGTGTGAAGAGATCTGTAGACTCAGCCATCTGTGGTTCCCAACAGTCAGTTGGACGCTTGGAGAGTTGTGATGAGGGGGAAAAAGGTTAATTGGGGTGCCACCACTGCGGACTGTATTGTGTGTGATGTTAAGGTGGAGGAAGAGGAAAAGAGGCCACTTGATCCAGCGCTTGCCATCTACAAAGCGTACCGTTGTGCGGCTGCCAAAGAAAGGGAGCAGAGTTGCCCATCCAGTAGCAGAAGTTGTAAAAATGCTGCGCAATTGCTCACTGCAGCAAAACAAACTGACTACTAATCCCTCATATCATACCTGTCTCACAACCCTAAACAGCTATTTAGTACTTTCAATTCTTTCCGGTATCCACCAACTCCCCTCCCTCTTCTCCCATCTCAGCTGAATACTTTGCCTCACCACCTGTGAACTTGCTGAATAATTTCTCTCACCACCTGTGAACTTGACACAATAATGTCCCACCTCATTCCAAACGTTACCACAGTCTTCATCACAAACCTAACCCACCTCTTCAACCTGTCACTAACAACTGGTGTATTCCATCCTGATTGAAACATACCTCGATCACACCCATCCTCAAAAAGCCCACCCTGGACCCATCTTCTGTGTCTACCAATTGCCCCATTTCATTTCTTCCCTATGCCTCCAAACTACTGGAACAACACGTCCATTTTGAACTGTCCTCCCACCTCTCCTCTTGCTCCCTCTTTCACCGCTTACAATCTGGCTTCAGACTGTACCATTCCACTGAAACTTCCCTGACTAAAGTCACCAACAACCTACTAATCGCCAAATTAAAGCGATGTGAGTTTGTCCTCCTCCTTCTCCTGGACCTGGCATTGTGACGTCCGTCCGCGGATCTGGACTGCAGTAGGGACAGCACCCCGAGAAACCTCAAGACCCTTAACCCCTGTACAGGGATCAGGAATTGTAGCAAGGCCCAGGGGGTGGCTGTCTAGAAGCAGTGCACCAGAGCAGGACGGTCACCAATAGGGAAGAAGGCAGGGAGCCAAAAAACTTAGTCAGAAACCGGGTGAGCAGCGGAGGTACAGAAACGGCAGGCAGTGGCAGAGTCGAGAGTCCAGGCCAAGGTCACAAAACGGGAGGGCGGTAAAAGTACAAAAAAGGCAGGCAGTAGCAGAGTTGAATATCCAGGCCAAGGTCACAAACCGGGAGAATAGCAGAGGTACAAAATCATCTGGCAGTAGAGAAATCCAGGCTGAGGTCAGAGTCAAACAATAGCAAATCACACAGTAGCTCATATGGGAAGCAAGAATATATCCGTCAGCTTGCAAGACCAGTCCCAAGGTATTTGAGGGATCAGGTCATCCCTCACAGGCTCCTGGACTGATGTAGAATCATAGAATCATAGAATCGTAGAGTTGGAAGGGACCTCCTGGGCCATCTGGTCCAACCCCCTGCTCAAAGCAGGATTCGCTAAATCATCCCAGTCAGATGTCTGTCCAGCCTCTGTTTGAAGACTTCCATTGAAGGAGAACTCACCACTTCTCGTGGCAGCCTGTTCCACTCATTGATCACTCTAACTGTCAAAAAGTTTTTTCTAATATCTAATCTGTGTCTCCTCCCATTCAGTTTCATCCCATTGCTTCTAGTCTTTCCTTGTGCAAATGAGAATAAATTTGATCCTTCTACAATGTGACAGCCCTTTAGATATTTGTAGACAGCTATTAAGTCTCCTCTCAGGCTTCTCTTTTGCAAGCTAAACATTCCCAAATCCTGCAACCTTTCCTCATAAGACAGGGTTTGCAGACAGGTCACCATTCTGGTCGCTCTTTTCTGAACTTGCTCCAGTTTGTTGATGTCTTTTTTAAAATGTGGTGCCCAAAACTGGACACAATATTCCAGATGAGGTCTGACCAAAGAGGAGTAGAGGGAAATAATGACTTCACGTGATCTAGACTGTATGCTTCTGTTAATACATCCTAGAATTGCATTTGCCTTTTTTGCTGCTGCATCACACTGTTGACTCATATTCAGTCTGTGATCTATTAGTATACCCAAGTCTTTTTCACATGTGCTGTCACTTAGCCCTATTCCTCCCATTCTGTATATGCTTTTTTCATTTTTATTGCCCAGATGTAGTACTTTGCATTTCTCCCTGTTAAAAACCATTCTGTTAGTTGCTGCCCATTTCTCCAGTTTATTTATATCTTTTTGAATCCTCTCTCTCTCTTCTCTAGTATTAGCTATCCCTCCTAGCTTTGTGTCATCAGCAAATTTAATCAGTTTACCCTCAATTCCTTCATCTAAATCGTTGATAAAGATGTTGAACAATAGAGGGCCCAGGACAGAGCCCTGTGGTACCCCACTTGAGATATTCTTCCAACTGGATGTGCAGCCATTTACGACCACTCTTTGGGTCCGATCACTAAGCCAGTTATGAATCCACCTAACAGTTGCCTTGTCCATTCCATACTTAGTCATTTTTTCAATAAGGATTGTATGAGTGTCTTTGTCAAATGCTTTGCTGAAGTCAAGATATACTATATCTACAGCAATTCCTTGATCCACCCAATCAGTGATTCCGTCATAGAAGGAAATTAAGTTAGTCTGACATGACTTATTAGTTACAAATCATCAGGACTGCCCCCAGGACCAGGCCAGATGGCGATGCACCAACCCCTCCATGACCGACCGAGGAGCGGAGCCTGCGTCCATCAGATGCCTGCACCGGAGCCCCTTCTCTGTCACTGCTATCACTCGGGGGCAAACCACGGCACCTCCCAGTGGCCGAGGCAGGAACAGCAGGCCCCGAGTCTGACGGCGATGTGACAGTCCGGTGCCTCCTAGTGGCCGAGGCCGGGACAGCAGGCCCCGAGTCTGACGGCGATGTGACAGGCATCTGTTTTTGACATAGTGGACCATTCCCTCTTACTACAGATGTCCTAATCTATTGACATTACACACCTGGACCTTTTTAGGATCTCCTCATACCTAACAGACAGAACATTCAGTGTCTGCCCCTCACACACCACCGTCTCATCTCGCCCCCTATGTGTAGGTGTCCACCAAGATTCAGTTGTAGGACCGGGAATTATGCTTAGGCTGGTTTCACATTAGCGTTATTGCACGCAGCGCATTGAGCACTATCGGGCACATGTGCCCCTATGTTTAACATGTAAGGCACATGGTCTAGCGCTTGCACGCGTTCATGTGCGATTTTGTGCGCTTGCGCTTTTTGCAGGTGTGCACCTAGACGTGCTAGATGGTACATGTTGCATTTTTTGTATCGCCCAACCTCGTCAAAAAAACACATGCGATCGCATGTGCACGGAATGTGCCAAAAAAACACATTACAGTCTATGGGGTAGCAGGCACATGTTAAGGAGCTGAAACTCCTAAACCCTTCATCCAATTTTAATGTGGATACCCTCAAATGAAAGTTGAAAGTCTGAACTTCAACTGCATCTGAATTGTTTTGTTTAAAATTCATTGTGGTAATGTCTAGAACCAAAATTAGAAAAATGTTGTCTCTGTCCAAATATATATGGACCTAACTGTATGAATACGTGACACCACCTGTGGTATTCTGGTCAGAGGTGACCAGCGCTGCTATGTTGTTCTCCTGAGACTGTTGGTGTGATGTAGCTGAGGTGAAAAGAGCTCTCCACAGGTAGAGCAATAGTCCCAGGGATGTTAAAAGTGTTTTTTAGGGGTGATGTTGTCAAGCGGAGTGGATGATGTAGCAGTGCTGGATGTAGAAAGGAGACAAGGACTCAGTTGAATGCAGTTCCAAAGGGCTTTACTCACTGTCTGGTGCACACAGATGCCCACTTCGGCACTGAGTCCTCCAGGTCAGGGGTCCAGTAAACTCCCAGGTAAATGAGTACACCCCTCCAGCACTCCCTGTCAGTATATTCCTTCCTAGGCCGTCTCACTGTGCTGGTTTCCGCTCTCCTACCCAGCACCTTCACAGTCAGTGTCCCAGGTTAGCTGCCACGGATCCTGTCAGAATTCGTCACTCAGGCGGCTTCTTAATCCTATATGGCTGCCTTTCTGGGAAGGTAACTGTGGAAATCGCTGTGGCCCATACAGCAACCACAACTGTCAGATTGCTAGTTAAGTTCATTGTTCACTTCACTAGGCTAGGGGCTGAGACCCTTCTGCGACCTAATTTATTCCCCCACCTGATGACTATCAGCGTGGGACTCTAGAAATATCACTCCTTCCTTCAGGGAGCTTTCCTTCAAAGCCAATCCGTCCAGCAGCTCCTCCTGACAGGAGCTGCTCCCACCATGTGCTTCCACTTGCTCTTCCCCTGAGGGAACTCTTCACAACTCACTTTAAATCTCCCACTCTTTCTCTAAGCTCCGCCCACTCGCTATCACTCATTGCCGGTTCTAAATCACTCCACTTTCTAAGCCCCTCCCTTTCTACCTACCTTCCCCACTAACCCCCCAACACCCTTTCCTAGCCAGTCTGGGATGAGGCCATCCACCCGAAGGGTACACCCAGATGCCCTGACTAACTAGTGTGTGTGTTGGGTGCAGTGTTAGGAGTGTGGTGGAGTGCTCCCATCTTACCCGGTCATGAGATACCACACCTGCAACCTGTCCTTGGAGCGGTCCTTCATCGAACGACCTCAGACCCATCCCAGCCATCCGACGGCCAGGAAGTATCTTGAAGGTCAGCAACATAGACAACTGGAGACCAGGAAGCTGGTATGTCAGGTCTTCCCCTGTCCCAGGTCTCTGCCACTGGTTTTGCAGGCACTTCCCACTAGCGGCAGAGGCCTCAGACAGGAATGTCATGCCCGAGTTCTTTCACTTGAGCTCGGCCTTTCAGAATGACCTCAAGGCACTGGCAGACAAAGTGGAAAGCGGTTTCACCCGAGAGGACAGTGGTTTTAACCACATGGACCACCGCTTTCAGTCTGTCGACAGACGCCTTGATCGTCTGGAAGCCGACCTCAACAGACCAGCGCACCATTTTTTCAGCAAAATTGAACGGGCCATAGCGGAACACCTTAGTCCAGATCTCCAGCTGACTGTGTTGCAGGCCTGCAACAATGCTTTCTTGCAGGCTATGCAGCAGAGACAGTACATGCAGCAGTCAGTGGTGGCATGGCATTTCCACCTGTGCCACCACTGACTCGCTTCACCGCACTACCGACTTCTGCTGCATACCACTGCACCGCCACCGGCATTCCAAGCCAAGCCGGACACCACCCCAAGTTCGAGTGTTGCTGGATACTCCACCGCCACCACCATGGCAAGCACTGCTCCTGTCTGGACCGCCATCACCACGCCTGCTTGGAGCACCGCCACCACTCCTCCAGCCTGGACTAGCACTGCCGCTACCACTACTCCAGCCTGGACCAGCACTGCCGCCACCACTCCTCCAGCCTGGACCAGCACTGCCACCACCACTCCTCCAGCCTGGACCAGCACTGCCGCCACCAATCCTCCTGCAAGGAGCAGTACTGCCACCACAAATCCTCCTGCAAGGACCAGCACTGCCAACTCAACCACTGAACAGCAGCAGCAGCATCAAAGTGGGGACCCACATTCGATGTTTGCTCCCACGCAGCCAAGGTCACCTAGCTCCAGGCGGTCAGAAACATCAAGGCGTTCACCCAGGTCCAGGCGGTCAGAAAGATCAAGGCGGTCAGCCAGCTCCCGGAGGTCCAGGCAGGACACACAGACACAAAAGAGACACAAAACCATCCCTCCCCCCTCACCTCCCACTTTGTCGCAACCTGCCTCAAGTTCCATCCCTGAGCTCCTTTCCGCCACACTAGAGATGAGCGACTTTGCCTTTTTTCGGGTCGAGTCGGGTTTCATGAAACCCGACTTTCTCAAAAGTCGGGTCGAACGAAATCGGCAGACTGAAAAATGAACCCCAATGCAAGTCAATGGGGAAGAAAAGTCGGCAGTGAGTGGAGGAGAGGAAACACACCTACAGTAACCATTTTAATGCCAAAAACATCAATTCTTATTACTTAAGCTTGTCAACCTTAATTTACTTTATAATAATAGTTAGGCATTGAAAACTGGGGGTTATTTGGCTAAAGTTGTGGGGGGGGTAGGGCTGGCTCCAGATTTTCGTGGGCCCAGGGCCAAAGAGTGTCAATGGGCTCCTTTAACTCATACCACAATTCATGATCCTCTGATACGGCAGAGAAATAGCGGTATAGTACAATGAAAAATACTTCACTTCTTACATCTCATGACTGATATCCATTTTAAATTCTCCAATAGCTCCAAAAACGGACAGTATATTACTCCACACTGTATTATGGCCACCGCATAGTGCGCTATACAGAGTAATGAGGCCCATATATTTCTCCATACAGAATCATTGGTCCCATATAATGTTTGAAACAGTATATGATGAGCTCCACATAATGCTACAGTATTTGTTGGTCCCCATGGATGAAGCTCCACTGTCTTATGGGCCCAAATAATGCTCCATATATAATGGGCCCCATTTCTAATGCTCCAGTGCATAATGGGCCCTGTAAATGTTGCTCCAGTGTCTGATGTTCACCTTTGGAATGCTCCAGTGTATGGTGGGCCTCATATATCATTCTCTACAGTATAGTGCTCCCCAAAAATAGCTGTCCCAACATTGAAAACAATTAAATAAGTCTCCTCGCTAGGGAAGCCCTGTACTAGTCTGGACTCCTCATTGTCCCCATCTTCTATCTCACTGCACTTGGACTGTTTAGGCTGAGGGTGTACAGACATGATATCATTGCGCTCTCTGACCAGAATGTCACTGTCAGGAAACGCGGAAGACGTCACGGCGATGGAGCAGGGAGAGGTAAGTATTTCAACTTTGCAAGTGCTGTGATCCTGAGCAAGCAGGGGGGGCCCAGTTGTTGGCGACGGCACTGGCACAGGGCCCCTCATAGTATGGCGGTGTGTCTGACGGCGGGTGGGGTGGGCCTGGGCCCTCCCACCGGCAGAGACACTTTTGCGTACTATGAGGGGCCCTGTGCCAGTGCGTCGCCCATGAGTATGCTCCCCCCTGCTCAAGGAACCTGCACTTTCATCTGCACCTTCCTCTTTGTCACCGTGTAATGTGGTATAGTATGCAGGAAGGGGAAACTGAGTTTCATCAGGGTCAGATTCTGGCTGTGTAGAGTGCGAGGGGAATGTAGTGGTCTGGGTCAATGTACCAGCAGAATCATCTAGCAGTGGCTGGGCATCAGTGCCCTTGTGGCGCCCCCTGGAGTATGGTCGCCACAGTGGCATTACCTTCCTCCTAGGGAGTGTGATGTCATGCTTGGGAGCAATGAAGGATCTCTCTAGCAGTTAAACCAACACACAACACAGTTCCCACTCCAGGTCAGCAGGGAGACCTCTGAATCTGACTGCTGAGGAGCTGCTCTCTGTGGTCGGGAGGAGGGAAGTTAGGGCAGTCTGTGAAGGGAAGGGGAAGTGTGTGGACGTGAGAAGGGGAGCTGGAGGATGAGCAGAGTTAAGGCTCACTCCTAGCTGGAGCGCATGGTCGTGATTCCGGTCTCCAAGTTTGTAGTGACACTGATGGTCCTGCAGCAGAAACCGGAGGAAGTAGCAGCTGTAAATGCTCTGTTACCAACTAAGGCTCGGAGGCCCCAGCAGCGACGTGTGTGAGCCAGAAGGAAAAGGCTATGGCTGCCTGCCACACGAGAAAGTTCCAAAAGAGAGTCAACAGGGGGAACTTCAGTGAACTCAGTACTGCGAGTACTTCAGATAAGCGCTAGAACAGAGGCCACACTACCTTTCTGCAGAGAAAAAATTCCAAATTTGCTTCCAGGCTGACCAACTACTTCTCCATCTGTACTCTGGGTCCTGGACGGCACTTACCAAGTACAGGTAAAGGAACTGCACGACTGCGTCTGTCATCTTTCTCCTGTGCCTGGCGCACGGCTCTGCTACATCCTGCACTGCACACCATCTACCAACTCTTTCATCTGCCCTGCGACTACGGCCCTACCTGTGCAGGGCTTCTACATCTTAGCTGCACCACAACATATGTCCCAGAGAAGCGACACTGCAGCGCGGGTCAATCTGATCAGAAACCGGCCCGATCTGAGACACCGGCCCGGTACCGATTAACCCCACTGCCCTGGCTGGCCACCCACACTCCATGTCAGATTCATCTTGCACTGGGGAATTCACGATTTAACTTGATTACCCAGGCATGGTATGATAGAAAGAGCTACATAGACTAATCTGAAGTGTGGCCTGTTGCATCATTCACTTTTGGTGGGGGTGAAGGACACAAGGAAAGGGGTTCTTCCTGACCAGGAGCCAGCACTTGACGACTCAGTGCTTGCATTTTTTGAAACTTCAGTAGAGGAGGGCATATTTGCTGGAGTCTGTTTCGGCAATGTAAGCCAAACCAGTTCCTGATGCTCCGGCTTTGAAAGCGATTAACCTACTCCCAGAAAAGGTAGCCTTCCAGGCATTCCGGAGCCAGACCATGACGCAGGCTCAACACCTCCTTCCTTAGCTGCTATTGTGCTTTTGCCACTACCAGCAGATGCACCACCACCAGCAGTACCAGCTGGCCCCCCACACCCACGTCCGCGGCCTCTTCCACCAAACTTCAAAATGTTGCAGAAAATTAACCCAAAATAACATCAGATATACACTCACTGGCCACTTTATTAGGTACACCATGCTAGTAACGGGTTGGACCCCCTTTTGCCTTCAGAACTGCCTCAATTCTTCGTGGCAGAGATTCAACAAGGTGCTGGAAGCATTCCTCAGAGATTTTGGACCATATTGACATGATGGCATCACACAGTTGGCGCAGATTTGTCGGCTGCATATCCCTGATGCGAATCTCCCGTTCCACCACATCCCAAAGATGCTCTATTGGATTGAGATCTGGTGACTGAGGAGGCCATTTGAGTACAGTGAACTCATTGTCATGTTCAAGAAACCAATCTGAGATGATTCGAGCTTTATGACATGGCGCATTATCCTGCTGAAAGTAGCCATCAGATGTTGGGTACATTGTGGTCATAAAGGGATGGACATGGTCAGCAACAATACTCAGGTAGGCTGTGGCGTTGCAACGATGCTCAATTGGTACCAAGGGGCCCAAAGAGTGCCAAGAAAAAATTCCCCACACCATGACACCACCACCACCAGCCTGAACCGTTGATACAAGGCAGGATGGATCCATGCTTTCATGTTGTTTACGCCAAATTCTGACCCTACCATCCGAATGTCGCAGCAGAAATCGAGACTCATCAGACCAGGCAACGTTTTTCCAATCTTCTACTGTCCAATTTCGATGAGCTTGTGCAAATTGTAGCCTCAGTTTCCTGTTCTTAGCTGAGAGGAGTGGTACCCGGTGTGGTCTTCTGCTGCTGTAGCCCATCTGCCTCAAAGTTCGACGCACTGTGCATTCAGAGATGCTCTTCTGCCTACCTTGGTTGTAACGGGTGGCAATTTGAGTCACTGTTGCCTTTCTATCAGCTCGAACCAGTATGCCCATTCTCCTCTGACCTCTGGCATCAACAAGGCATTTCCGGCCACAGAACTGCCGCTCACTGGATTTTTTTTCTTTTTCGGACCATTCTCTGTAAACCCTAGAGATGGTTGTGCGTGAAAATCCCAGTAGATCAGCAGTTTCTGAAATACTCAGACCAGCCCTTCTGGCACCAACAATCTTGCCACGTTCAAAGGCACTCAAATCACCTTTCTTCCCCATACTGATGCTCGGTTTGAACTGCAGGAGATTGTCTTGACCATGTCTACATGCCTAAATGCACTGAGTTGCCGCCATGTGATTGGCTGATTAGAAATTAAGTCTTAACACACAGTTGGACAGGTGTACCTAATAAAGTGGCCAGTGAGTGTATGTTACTGTATCAGAAGTGTACAGCTCTGTACAGTCAAAGGATGATTGTCAATCTCCCTATATATACCATCAGTCGCACTGAGACGCTCACAGGCTCAGTATGGATTAGACAAGAATATAAAAAGTAGAAAAAGTGCACAGAATCATCAGATAGCAGGTATATATAGAATAGTTTAAACATTCTAAATCTCCGTAGATATTTCAGGAGGCAGACACAGGTCTTAAAGGTTGTCCCAAAGCAGACAAAATGCTCAGAATACAAAAATAACATATGGAAAATGGCAGCTACATAAAGAAAAGTGGTGGAGGAGTAAAAGGAGGAGGAGGAGACACAGATATAGGCATGTCATGAAAGGCTGGAATAAAAATGTAAAATACCAAAAAACAGTAAAAATCTGAAATGGAAGACGATCATATACCGTCGGACTTCCCACCATAAGTTAGACCAACTGCTGATCGGGCGGCGTTATTCCCACAAACCTCCGAACAGTGTCCATGAAGGCAAAGTGTTTGGTTTCCGGGGGCAGTATGGTTGCAAAGCTGAACCTTAAAGGAATGTCCAGATGGGCACCACCAGGAGTGGAGCCTGCGGCTTAATTCGACTCCACCCGGGAAACCTCAACCATGCCAGCTACAGAAAAGATTGACAGATTGCAAGCTTTGTTGATTCTGTGGGTGGTGGTGGATGTCCGTTTTTATTTGTGCTAGTGATTTGTCAGCTTATTTCCGTTAACGAATGAGACTCCGGCATGCCCCCGCGGTACGTGTCAAGCTTACTAGAGGGACAAATGAGGCTCTGGCATGCGAGATCGATCAATAACAGGTCTGTCATGCCCTTACATGTCCGGGGCTGCATGCGCGCTACACTGAAAGGTCCAGTGTGTGTCGCTTACAGGTGCAGATAACTCGCTGAACCCCGTTAGTGATGGGGATCTGGGATTCCAATTCTTCCACGCAAACGAGGATTTCCCAGTAAGTGCAGGTCAACCAGAATTCAGGAATTAGGCCTAACCGGCATTCCAGAAAAAAATGAAAAAAATTAAGTGTCCAAACCACAGGTGCTGTAGCTTGCTTAACAGCTGGGCTCCTATGCTGAATGGCACCCAGTTCTTACATAAACAGGCGGCATAGCTTGGTTCACTGGTGGGCTCCTCTGCTGAGCAGCAGACAGTGCTACAAGGCCCAAAAGGATTTTCTGGACAAGATGCGGTAAAAAATAATTAGAAACACACACGTTGTAGCTCCTTAACAGGTGTACTACACCGCTTGCTACCACACACCGCTACTATGCCATGAAACATTCTATTAAAATTGAAAACCATTATTAATGTGAAAATGAAGTTATGCTTTTGGTTAATGAGCCGTTCTCGAACGGAACCTCAAACAGCCGAATTTTAAGCAAAGTGTTCGAGTTCGACGAACGGCTCGAACACCGCCCAAAACAGCTAGAATTTTAACTTGGCGAACAGGTCGACTCGAACACCGCTCATCTCTAATCAGGAGGCAGACTCAGACGTTCTCAATATCTCGGTACAGTATCACCGGATAACAGGTATATATGTAGCATAGTGTACACCTGAAAAACCTATGTCTATATATCAGGAGGCAAACTCAGAGGGTCTCAGGCCCAGTATGGTTTTGACGTGATTGTACAAAGTTGAGAAAGGGTACAGTATCACCGGATAACAGGTATATATAGCATTGTTTAAACATTAAAAACCTATGTCTATATATCAGGAGGCAGACTCAGACGGTCTCAGGCCCAGTATGGATTTGACGTGATTGTACAAAGTTGAGAAAGAGTACAGTATCACTGGGTAGCAGGTATATATAGCATAGTTTAAACATTAAAAATCTGCGTGTATATTTCCAGAGTCCGACAAAGACACTCACAGCCTCAGTATGGATTAGACAAGAATCTAAAAAGTAGAAAAAGGGTTAAGCATTCAAAGCGCACACCAGTATACACTGTAGGGGTATTTTTCAATCTTCATATATATTTCAGTCTCAGTAAGACAGTCCAGACTCTCGGCAGGAGGAAACGAGATGGATACAAGTACAGACGGAAAGTCGACTGATTGCAGAAATTTTGGAATTACTAATCACGGTAAAAACTCCCGGGAGAATTCTCAGAGGCGATGCTGACCCTCAATTACTTTGTCTGTGGAGACAGCGAAAAAAGTTCTTGTGAAGAAAGGTTTGCTGTATCGCAGTACCGTGGAACCCATCACCATTACTCATCTCCATCAAATTGTGATCACAGGGATAGATGTAGACATTGTCCTCACTGCCTATCATGATCTGTCAGGTAACTTTGGAGTGCAAAAGACACAAGCCACAGGCCATAGGGGATTCTATTGGATTGGCATGAGAGGACACATTTAAAAATGTGGGCAGGAATGTCACACGTCTGTGAGTCGGAAAACCATGAAAGCTGATGATAAACCACCACTGCATCTCATTGTGAGTCGACGTCCATAACAAATGGAAGCCATTGATCATCTGAAGATAGTGCCCAGCAGGACAGGGCATAGCTACGTCTTAACCATCATCTATCATTTCACCAAATTTGTATTGGCAGTCCCAGTGAAGTATTTAACAGGCTACACTACACAGTGGTGGAGCAGGGAGAGGTAAGTATTGTAAGTGCTGGTGCCTTGAGCAAGCAGGGGGGGCCCACTCGTGGGCGGCAGTACTGGCACAGGGCCCCTCATAGTACGCCGGTGTGTCTGACGGCGGGTGTGCACCCCCACTGTCAGAGACACTTGATTCTACTATGAGGGACCTTGTGCCAGTGCCGTTGCCAAAGAGTGTGCCCACCCACCTGTCCAGGGCAATGGCACTCGCACGGGTGCGTGCACCAGGTGGTGACCCCAGCCCTGTGGGGGGAGGCAGCCCAGTTAGGGAGGTGGAAAAAATGGCATATGTTGATGTTGGACATTCAGCAGCTGCAAGTGGATTAATTGGAGAAGTCCACGGAAGAGGAGGACAAAAGCAAGCCATGTTTCTGGCAACCTACGTGTCAGCAGGGGAGGGTGGGACAAAATCCTTTGAAACCCACGCATGGTTCATTTTAATGAAGGTTATAACGATCATCAACATTTTGGGTTGACAGACGGGTCCTATTTTCTTTCAGGATTGATCCAGCAGCACTGAAGACTCGTTCAGATAACACACTAGCAGCAGCGCAAGCGAGTTCCAGTAAGGCATATTGTGCCAATTCAGGCCAGGTGTCAAGTTTACTGGCCCAATAGTCAAAGGGGAATGACCGGTGAGGGAGAACATCGATATGGGAGGAGAAGTAGTTTGTTACCAAAGTTGACAACTGCTGTCTCCTGTCACTTTCGATCGATGCAGTGTTACCAGTCGTGTGAGCGGTACTTGAAAAATCAGTTGTAAAGTCCGTCTGCAAGTCTGGGCAGCGAAAAGACAGCGCCCCGAGTAACCCCGATACCCTTTACCCCTATACAGGGATCTGGATTTACAGCAGAGCCCAGGAGGCGCTGTCGGAATAGGAGCAGTGCGCCATAGCAGGACGGTCGCCAATAGAAAAGCAGGAAGGGAGCCAAAAACGTAGTCAGAAACCAGGCGAGCGGTAGAGGTGCAAGAACGGCAGGCGGTAGCAGAGTCGAATATCCAGGCCAAGGTCACAAACCGGGAGATTAGCAGAGGTACAGAATCAGCAGGAAGAAAAGAGGTCAGGGAATCCAACCCAAGGTCAGTGTCAGTAGTCCGGAGTAAGGCAAAGGTACGAAAACGGCAGGCAATAGAATAGTCAGAATCCAGGCTGAGGTCAGAGTTAATTATAGAATTACAAAGTAGCACGCCCAGTCCCAAAGTATCTGAGGGATCAGGTCATCTCTCACAGGCTCCCAGCCTGCTGATGTCATCAGGACCGCCCCCAGGACCAGACCCGATGATGATGCACCAACCCCTTCATGACTAACATTGGAGCGGAGTCTGCATCCACTAGACGTCTGCGCAGAAGCCCTTTCACTGTTGCAGCCATCACTCGGGCGTGAACCACGGCGCCTCCCAGTGACCGAGGCAGGAACAGCAGGCCCCGAGTTCGACGGCGATGTGTCAATTCGGCGCCTCCTGGTGGCCGAGGCCTGGACAGCATGCCCCGAGCCCGAGGGCGGCGTGACAGTCCGTCGCCTCCTAGTGGCTGAGGGTGGAACAGCAGGCCTCACGTCTGACGGTGACATCAGTTCACAACATGGTCATGAAACCCCTGTGTCCAATGCCACTTCGGCTGTGTGCACCACGAATACCTCTTCCATGTTGCCCCCTACAACTCGTTGGAAAAACATCACCGCCGTTGTGTGCTGGGAATGCCTCAAACAAACGGTTTACCAGAGTTGCTTGTTTGTTAGCCAATATTAGCTCTAGGTTCTCCTGTGGCATGATGTTTTGGAATTTGCCTTTATAGCGTGGATTCAGGATGCTGGCCAACCAGTAGTCATCATCATTCATCATTTTGGCAATGCGGTGGTCCCTTTTTAGGATCTGCAAGGCATAATCAGACATGTGGGCCAATGTTTCAGGTGTCAATGATGTACTGCGAGTGCTGGGTGGAGGAGCACTTTCTGGCAAATCCACATCCCTCCAGTCACGCACAAACCCTGTACCTGACCTTGCCACGCCAACATTTTTTCTTGCCCCCTGAGAAGCACCCTCCTCCCCAAAATAATCATCCTCCTCCTCCTCCTCTTCTTCCTCCACCTTGTCCACAAGACTTCCCTGAGCAGACAATGGCTGACTGACATCAAGGCTTCCCTCCTCCTCTTCCTCCTCAGCTGCAGACGCCTGCTCCTTAATGTGCGTCAAAGTTTGCATGGGCAGACGCATTAGTGGGATGCTCATGCTTATGATTGCACCGTCTGTGCTTACCAGCCGTGTGCATTCCTCAAAACACTGAAGGACTTTACAGAGGTCTTTCAGCTTCGACCACTGCACCCCAGACAACTCCATATCTGCCTGCAAACTGCCTGCCCATGTATCCTCCCACAAATTATTTACAGCCTGCCTCTGTTCGCACAGCCTCTGAACCATGTGCAGGGTGGAGTTCCACCTTGTTGCAACGTCGATAATTAGGCGGTGCTTGGGAAGGTGGAGTAATTGCTGCAGCTTCTGCATACGACTGGAGTGTACGGGCGACCGGTGGATGTGCAAGCACAGTCTTCGCACCTTATGGAGCAGGGGTGCTAACGCTGGATAATTATTGAAGAAGCACTGCACCACCAGGTTCAAGGTGTGAGCCAGGCAAGGTATGCGTCTGAGTTTTGAAGGGCTATGGCTGCCACAAAATTCCGTCCGTTATCACTAACTACCTTGCCTGCCTCATGATGTAGACTGCCCAGCCATGACTCAGTTTGTCGCTGCAAGTAGTCGGCCAGTACCTCCGCGGTGTGTCTGTTGTCGCCCAAACACATCATCTTCAGCACATCCTGCTGACGCTTGCCACTAGCTGTTCGATAGTGGGACACCTCGTGTGCAACACTGGCAGCTGCGGATGGAGTGCTCGTGCGACTGTGCTCTGTGGACGAGCTTTCGCTTCTGGAGGAGGAGGGTCGAACGCCTACAGCCATCTTTTTCCTATACAGTGGACTAGGCAGCACTGTCCCACTGCTGCTGTCCCCTGTAGACCCTGCATTCACCACATTAACCCAGTGCGCAGTGATGTACACATAACGGCCCTGGCCATGCCTACTGGACCATGCATCTGTTGTGAGGTGCACCTTTCCATTCACTGATTGCTTGAGTGCATGGACAATGCGGTCTTTCACATGCACGTGAAGGGCTGGGATGGGTTTTCGCGAAAAGAAGTGCCAACTGGGTAGGTCATAGCATGGTACTGCGTAGGCCATGAGCTTGAGGTAGGGCATCATCTCTAACGAGATTAGTTTGGCAATGTGGGCGTTCAAAGTCAGTGTACGCGGATGAGATAATGAATACTTTCTTGTCCTACTCTGGTAGGGTGAGCTGGACTTGAGAGCTGCATATGGTGGAACTAGCGGTGGACATGTTGGACTGAGAGATGGTTGGTGATGGTGTTGGTGGTGTTGCTGATGGCCTAGATTCAGTCTTTCTTAGCAATAACATTGTGATTCCATGACTGCTTTGCCCTTGCGACGACACCTCGACATTTGCTGCTGGTGGTGTGCTAACCGGTGGGCTTACACTGGGGGAAGCGATGTAGCATTGCTGACTACCTTCATTCGGAGCAGGTGCACATGTGGTACATGAGGTTTGGTAGTCCGTCCACGCTTGCAAGTGCATGGTGGTTAAATGTCTAAGCATGCAACTGGTATTCAAATTTCTCAGATTTTTCCCTCGGCTAAAGGTCTTTGGCACTTCTTACAGAAACTTTTGCCTGATCATTAGAATTTTGTTCAAAAAAGTGCCACACTGCACTGTTCCTACTATGGTTGACATTTTGAGACCTTGCACGCTGTGCTAATTTGACCGTCTGGCCAAGCTGTCCTGCAACGCTTTTGGTTTTTGTTACACGCTTTTGGACTGCTACGGTCATGCCAGATAACAGCTGTTGCGATGTCGTTGCCTGCTGCGGATCCTCCTCCTCCTCTTCTGAGCTATTGGCAGCGGCACCCTCTTCCCTCAATGGATGCCAATCTGGGTCAACAACTGGGTCATCCATCACCTCCTCTTCAATTTCATGTGCACCTTCCTCTGTCTCACCGGAAAAGGTGGTATAGTATGTGGGAAGGGGCACCTGAGTTTCATCAGGGTCTGATTCTGCCTCAGTACACTGCGAGGACAATGAAGTCCTCTGAGTGAATGTACCAGCAGAAAAATCTAGCAGTGGCTGTGCATCAGTGCACTCCATGTCAGATTCATCTTGGACTGGGGAATTCACGATTTGACTTGCTAACCCAGGCATGGTATGTGAAAAGAGCTCCATGGAGTAATCGGTAGTGTGGCCTGCCACATCCTTCACTTTTGCTAGGGGTGAAGGACACAAGGAAAGGTGTTGTTCCTGACCAGGAGCCTCCAATGACGACTCAGTGCTTTTATTTTTTGAAACTTCAGAAGAGGAGGCGAGAGACCTGGAGGCTGTGTTAGCAATGTAAGCCAAAACTTGTTCCTGAAACTCCGGCTTTAAAAGTGGTTTACCTACTCCCAGAAAAGAGCCTTCGAGGCCTGGTGGAGCCAGATGATGACACAGGCTCAACACCTCCTGCCTTAGGTGCTATTGTGCTTTTGCCACTACCAACAGATGCAACACCACCATCACCACCATCGGGACCAGCTGGCAACCCCTGCCCACTTCCATGGCGTCTTCCACCATACTTCCTCATTTTTGTGAAAATGTACCCAAAATACCACCAGCTATATGGTACTGTAAAGCAAGGTAGAAGATGTATCTACTATTGGTGAGATTTTGAATCTCACTATAGATTTGAGGATGCAGAACTATTGTCTCAGGCCCAGGAGAGATTACACCTCAAAGTAACAGGCTGAAATTGGATGGTGTATGACAAGGTGTAGGGTGTCTATAGGATTGGTGAGAATTTGAATCTCACTATAGATTTGAGGATGCAGAACTATTGTCTCAGGCCCAGGAGAGATTACACTTCAAAGTAACAGGCTGAAATTGGATGGTATATGACAAGGTGTAGGGTGTCTATAGGATTGGTGAGAATTTGAATCTCACTATAGATTTGAGGATGCAGAACTATTGTCTCAGGCCCAGGAGAGATTACACTTCAATGTAACTGGCTGAAATTGGATGGTGTATGACAAGGTGGAGGGTGTCTATAGGATTGGTGTCAGGAACACCGCACTGCACTTGCTCACTGAGCCAGTGCGCGTGTCCTGAGTGTCAGGTTCCTGTCAGTGCCGGCGTGCAGCCTCCGCTGAGCAGGGACTCACCCGCACTGTAGGGGTACCGGGGTCAGGTACAGCCAGAAAGTACCGATGCACAGGACCTGTGGATGCTGAAGTTTAGCAAGCAGACACGGGACCTACGGTCATGTGACTGCAAGGGGGCGGGGCTTAGCGTCCTGCTTAGTGAGATGGAAAGACACTATATAGAATTACTCAGAGTCAGGCAAAACGGGGTTCATACACAGAGATAGCTGTAACATACCAAGGATGAGACAGAGCGGATAGTCAGGGCCAAGCAGCAGTCAAAACCAAACAGACATAGAAGGTACCAAGCTGAATCCAAAGCAATATCCAGAGAACAGACCGAGTCATACACAGATTATCAAGCAACCAGAACACAGCAAAAACACACTCAGGGGTCACCACACTATGCCAAGGGCAAGAGTATAACTGACAGGGATAGGAGCATCCTGAGGCTATAAGAAGCAGAACCAGGGAGAGGCCACAATCATAGCCCCAGGTGTGCAGGTAAGCCACCGGGATCACAACCTTTAACCCCAGAAATGCCAGTCATCAGCACTGGTTCCAGACATTAACCCCATGTGTGTGAGTCAAACCCGCACTGAGATCATGACAGTACCCCGCTCTCAACGGGGGCCTCTGGACCCCCAGGCTTTCCTGGGTACTTAGCATGGAAAGCCCGCACCAGGCGATCAGCATGCATCAACCGGGCCGGTACCCAGGACCTGTCTTCCGGTCCATACCCCTTCTAATGAACCAGGTACTGTACCGACCGCCGTACCAACCTGGAATCTACGATATGACCAACCTCATACTCCACCTGCCCCTCGACCAAAATAGGAGAAGCAGCAGACTCAGAGTCTCCACGGACTGCTTCAAAAGGTTTCAGTAGAGATTGGTGGAAGACGTTAGGGATCTTGAAAGAGGGTGGAAGGCACAGCCTATACGCCACTGGATTGATTTTTTCCACAATCTTGTATGGGCCAATGAATTTGGGCCCCAACTTGGCTGAAGGAACCTTCAACTTAATGTTTCGAATGGAGAGCCAAACCTTGTCTCCAACCTGAAACGTGGGCCCTAGTGTTCGTTTCCTGTCCGCATAAAACTTATACCTGCCCTGAGACCTAGATATACTCCGCTGAACTTCTGCCCACGTATTCTGTAATCGCTGAACAGAGCCCTCAGCCCCGGGACACCCCAAGTCCAGACGAGAAAACTCACCAAAATGAGGACTGAACCCATAATTGATCTAAAAAGGAGTCATACCCGTGGATTGACTCACCCGACTATTAAAGGCAAATTCAGCCAACGGCAGTGCATCACACCAGTCATTCTGTCTAGCAGAGGTTAGACACCTGAGGATCTGTTCCAGGGACTGGTTAGTGTGCTCCGTCTGACCATTGCTCTCAGGATGGTATGCAGACGAAAAGGACAGAGACATCCCTAATTTTTTGCAGAAAGCACGCCAAAACTTAGCCACAAACTGCACGCCACGATCAGACACCACATTCAGGGGTGCCCCATGCAACCGGATCACATGCTGCACAAACAACCTGGACAACGTCTCAGCTGACGGTAGTGCGGACAGGGGTACAAAATGAGCCTGCTTAGAAAACCTGTCCACCACTACCCATACCACTGTATTACCCTTAGATGGAGGGAGATTGGTAACAAAATCCATGGATAAGTGAGTCCATGGTCTTTCGGGCACTGCCAAGGGCATCAGCTCCCCTGCCGGCCGGCTTTTAGAACGAGCGCAGACCCCACAACCAGCAATTAATTTTTTTATGTCCGAACCAAGGGTAGGCCACCAAAAGATCCTAGCCACCGCCAGACGTGTGGCTGAAATACCAGGGTGAGCACTCAGCTTGGATTCATGGAACTCCTGCAAGAGTTTCAGGCGAAGTTGCTCTGGGACAAACAACTTCCCCTCCGGCTTGGCTGCCGGGGCCCGCGACTGGGCCCCCTGAATCTCTCGTTCCAATTCAGATGAGACCTCTGCTATCACAACCCCAGGGTGAAGAATGGAGGACGGTGGCTAAGGGGGCGACACCGGCTGAAAACTGCGCGATAAGGCGTCAGCCTTGACATTCATAGACCCTGGACGAAATGTAATCGTAAACTGAAAATGGGAAAAAAGTGACCAACGGGCCTGTCTGGGCGTTAGTCTTTTAGCAGACTCAATGTATGACAAATTTTTGTGATCCGTGATCACCGTAACCGGGTGACTGGCCCCCTCCAAAAAGTGCCTCCATTCTTCAAACGCCAATTTGACCGCAAGAAGCTCTCTATTGCCTACGTCGTAATTTCTTTCTGCAGCAGAGAACTTCTTGGAAAAAAAAGCACATGGCCTGAGGTTGGTTAGAGTGGCAGGCCCTTGGGACAACACCGCCCCCACCCCCATCTCAGAGGCGTCCACTTCCACGACGAATGGTTTGGACGGATCTGGCTGTACTAACACAGGAGCAGACATAAAGCTTCTTTTCAGGGTCGCAAAGGCCTCTTTTGCGAGCAAGGACCAGTTTCTCACATCCGCACCTTTACAAGTAAGATCTGTGAGTGGTTTAACCACCTGTGAAAACCCCCGAATAAATTTGCGGTAATAATTGGCGAACCCCAAGAAGCGCTGAAGACCCTTAAGGTCTCGGGGTTGCACCCAATCCGCAATGGCCTGCACCTTCTTGGGGTCCATGCGAAAACCCTCACAGGACACAATTAATCCCAAAAAAGACAATTCTTGAACAAAAAACACACATTTCTCCAATTTGACATATAGATGATTTTCCCTCAGTCTTTGGAGAACGGTTCGTACATGATTCAGATGAGATTGATTGTCGTGTGAGTATATCAGAATATCGTCTAAGTAAATGACAACAAAACGACCAATGAGATCCGAGAATACCACGTTGATGAAATTCTGAAATATGGCTGGGGCATTGGTAAGACCAAACGGCATGACTAAATTTTCAAACAGTCCCTCGGTCGTGAGGAACGCGGTTTTCCATTCATCCCCCTCCCGGACCCTTATCAAATTATATGCCCCCTGAAGATCCAGTTTGGAGAACCATTTTGCCCCTGAAAGTTGGTTACACAAATCGGGAATCAACGGAAGGGGGTACGTATTTCATACATTAATCTTGTTCAGCTCACGAAAATCGAGGCTGAGACGTAAACCACCATCTTTTTTCTTAACAAAAAAAAAACCCTGCCGCCACAGGTGAGACTGAGGGACGTATGTGTCCTTTGCGAAGACTCTCAGCAATGTAATCTTTCATGGCCAAGCGCTCAGGGCCAGATAAATTAAACAGACGGGCTTTAGGCAATTTAGCCCCCGGGACTAACTCGATAGCGCAGTCAAAGGGTCTATGTGGTGGCAATGTCTCGGCCTCACTTTCAGAGAACACATCTTCGAATTCTTTCAGGTACTCCGGAATACCTTTCAGCTCAACAGATGACACAGATACAGATTTAACAGGTTCAACCAATAGTGCAGACTTATCACATAACATCAAATCATTAAACCCCCACTGAACAATCTCCCCCGTTTTCCAGTTAATGACTGGGTTATGGCGTTGTAACCAGGGCATGCCCAACACCAATCCTGCTGGTAGATTGTCCAGAACCAAACAACTTAATTTTTCCACACGGGTAGCGCCCACTTTGAGTGAAAACAAGTCAGACATAAAGAGAATTCCCTCTTTAGTGAGGGGGGAGGAGTCAATGGCCACCACTTTGATCGGAACCTTAAGTCTAACTGTCCCTATCTTACAGCGTGTGACCAATTGGGAGTCAATGAGATTGATGGATGATCCGAAGTCCACGAAAGCTGTAAAGGGAAAACAACAATCGTCCACTAACAGTTCCACATGAATCAACACCTTAGAAAACGAGGAAAAGGGTACCTGAGGGTCTGAGTAGTCTCCCCGCTGACTACCCAGACCTAGTCGTTTCCCGTCGACCGGGTTGAGGATGGACAATCAGGACACTCCCTTTTCCAATGTCTCATTTTACCACAGTAGAAGCATAACTGCTTTTCTCTCCGGCATTGTCTCTCCTTTTCCTTCAGGGAGAGAGCCCCTACGTCCATGGGTACAGAAACAGTCTCTTTTCCACTAGGGAACAATGGAGTCTCCGCCTACATCACCCCCCTGGCCCGCAGCCTGCGGTCCATCCGGACGGCCTGGGTCATGACGTCCTCGAGAGAGTTAGGTGGGGGATGTAATGCCAAGGCATCCTGTAACTGCTCGTACAAGCATCTGCGAAAGAGTCCTCGGAGTGCGGTGTTGTCCCAAAAGACCTCTGCGGCCCAGCGGCGGAATTCTGTGCAAAACCACTCAGCCGAGTGTTTCCCCTGACAGACATTCATCACCATGTCCTCTGCCAATCACATTCGGTCCGGCTCATCATATATGTGCCCGAGAGCCTCAAAAAACGCATTCACAGACACTCTCTCAGGGGCAGTGGAAGGAATGGAGAAAGCCCAAGACATAATGACCCCTACCTTATGACTTTCGTCCCCAGAGGAACGTGGCCTCAAACTAAAGAAGAGTTTGCACCCCTCCATGAAGACCGTGAACTCCTTTTTGTTCCCAGAAAAAAAATCAGGCAGTTTAACAGGTGGTTCTGGGGACACCAAAACAACATCACTTGCCCCAGCCCCCAGAGACCCAGCAGCTAAAGCCCCCTGCACTGTCTCAGAAACCTGCTGCTGAGAACGAGCCAGAGCTTGCTGCTCCAGAGATAAACCCTGAAATATCTGACTCAGATTTTTCATTTGCTCAGCAAGAGATTGTATGGGATCCATATTTCTCAGCAGAGAAAAAAAAACAAAAACTTAATGGTCAGTTATAGTGTCAGGAACACCGCACTGTACTTGCTCACTGAGCCAGTGCGCATGTCCTGAGTGTCAGGATCCTGTCAGTGCCGGCGTGCAGCCTCCGCTGAGCAGGGACTCACCCGCACTGTAGGGGGGCCCGGGGTCAGGTACAGCCAGAAAGTACCGATGCACAGGACCTGTGGATGCTGAAGTTTAGCAAGCAGACACGGGACCTACAGTCATGTGACTGCAAGGGAGCGGGGCTTAGCGTCCTGCTTAGTGAGATGGAAAGACACTATACAGAATTACTCAGAGTCAGGCAAAACAGGGTTCATACACAGAGATAGCCGTAACGTACCAAGGATGAGACAGAGCGGATAGTCAGGGCCAAGCAGCAGTCAAAACCAAACAGACATAGAAGGTAACAAGCAGAATCCAAAGCAATATCCAGAGAACAGACCGAGTCATACACAGATTATCAAGCAACCAGAACACAGCAAAAACACACTCAGGGGTCACCACACTTTGCCAAGGGCAAGAGTATAACTGACAGGGATGGGAGCGTCCTGACGCTATAAGAAGCCTCTCCCAGAACCAGGGAGAGGCCACAATAATAGTCCCAGGTGTGCAGGTAAGCCTGCACCAGGATCACAACCTTTAACCCCAGAAATGCCAGTCATCAGCACTGGTTCCAGACATTAACCCCACGTGTGCGAGTCAAACCCGCACTGAGATCATGACAGTGAGAATTTGAATCTCACTATAGATTTGAGGACGCTTAACTATTGTCTCAGGCCTAGTAGAGATTACACCTCAATGTAACAGGCTGAAATTGGATGGTGTAAGACAAGATGGAGGGTGTCTATAGGATTTGAGAGAATTTGAATCTCACTATAGATTTGAGGACGCTGAACTATTGTCTCTGGCCCAGTAGAGATTACGCCTCAATGTAACAGGCTGAAATTGGATGGTGTATGACAAGGTGGAGGGTGTCTATAGGATTGGTGAGAATTTGAATCTCACTATAGATTTGAGGATGCAGAACTATTGTCTCAGGCCCAGGAGAGATTACACTTCAATGTAACTGGCTGAAATTGGATGGTGTATGACAAGGTGGAGGGTGTCTATAGGATTGGTGAGTGTCAGGAACACCGCACTGCACTTGCTCACTGAGCCAGTGCGCGTGTCCTGAGTGTCAGGTTCCTGTCAGTGCCGGCGTGCAGCCTCCGCTGAGCAGGGACTCACCCGCACTGTAGGGGTACCGGGGTCAGGTACAGCCAGAAAGTACCGATGCACAGGACCTGTGGATGCTGAAGTTTAGCAAGCAGACACAGGACCTACGGTCATGTGACTGCAAGGGGGCGGGGCTTAGCGTCCTGCTTAGTGAGATGGAAAGACACTATATAGAATTACTCAGAGTCAGGCAAAACGGGGTTCATACACAGAGATAGCTGTAACATACCAAGGATGAGACAGAGCGGATAGTCAGGGCCAAGCAGCAGTCAAAACCAAACAGACATAGAAGGTACCAAGCTGAATCCAAAGCAATATCCAGAGAACAGACCGAGTCATACACAGATTATCAAGCAACCAGAACACAGCAAAAACACACTCAGGGGTCACCACACTATGCCAAGGGCAAGAGTATAACTGACAGGGATGGGAGCATCCTTAGGCTATAAGAAGCCTCTCCCAGAACCAGGGAGAGGCCACAATCATAGCCCCAGGTGTGCAGGTAAGCCACCGGGATCACAACCTTTAACCCCAGAAATGCCAGTCATCAGCACTGGTTCCAGACATTAACCCCATGTGTGTGAGTCAAACCCGCAATGAGATCATGACAGTACCCCGCTCTCAACGGGGGGCCTCTGGACCCCCAGGCTTGCCTGGGTACTTAGCATGGAAAGCCCGCACCAGGCGATCAGCATGCATCAACCGGGCCGGTACCCAGGACCTGTCTTCCGGTCCATACCCCTTCTAATGAACCAGGTACTGTACCGACCGCCGTACCAACCTGGAATCTACGATATGACCAACCTCGTACTCCACCTGCCCCTCGACCAAAATAGGAGAAGCAGCAGACTCAGAGTCTCCACGGACTGCTTCAAAAGGTTTCAGTAGAGATTGGTGGAAGACGTTAGGGATCTTGAAAGAGGGTGGAAGGCACAGCCTATACGCCACTGGATTGATTTTTTCCACAATCTTGTATGGGCCAATGAATTTAGGCCCCAACTTGGCTGAAGGAACCTTCAACTTAATGTTTCGAATGGAGAGCCAAACCTTGTCTCCAACCTGAAACGTGGGCCCTAGTGTTCGTTTCCTGTCCGCGAAAAACTTATACCTGCCCTGAGACCTAGATATACTCCGCTGAACTTCTGCCCACGTATTCAGTAATCGCTGAACAGAGCCCTCAGCCCCGGGACACCCCAAGTCCAGACGAGAAAACTCACCAAAATGAGGACTGAACCCATAATTGATCTAAAAAGGAGTCATACCCGTGGATTGACTCACCCGACTATTAAAGGCAAATTCAGCCAACGGCAGTGCATCACACCAGTCATTCTGTCTAGCAGAGGTTAGACACCTGAGGATCTGTTCCAGGGACTGGTTAGTGTGCTCCGTCTGACCATTGCTCTCAGGATGGTATGCAGACGAAAAGGACAGAGACATCCCTAATTTTTTGCAGAAAGCACGCCAAAACTTAGCCACAAACTGCACGCCACGATCAGACACCACATTCAGGGGTGCCCCATGCAACCGGATCACATGCTGCACAAACAACCTGGACAACGTCTCAGCTGACGGTAGTGCGGACAGGGGTACAAAATGAGCCTGCTTAGAAAACCTGTCCACCACTACCCATACCACTGTATTACCCTTAGATGGAGGGAGATTGGTAACAAAATCCATGGATAAGTGAGTCCATGGTCTTTCGGGCACTGCCAAGGGCATCAGCTCCCCTGCCGGCCGGCTTTTAGAACGAGCGCAGACCCCACAACCAGCAATTAATTTTTTTATGTCCGAACCAAGGGTAGGCCACCAAAAGATCCTAGCCACCGCCAGACGTGTGGCTGAAATACCAGGGTGAGCACTCAGCTTGGATTCATGGAACTCCTGCAAGAGTTTCAGGCGAAGTTGCTCTGGGACAAACAACTTCCCCTCCGGCTTGGCTGCCGGGGCCCGCGACTGGGCCCCCTGAATCTCTCGTTCCAATTCAGATGAGACCTCTGCTATCACAACCCCAGGGTGAAGAATGGAGGACGGTGGCTAAGGGGGCGACACCGGCTGAAAACTGCGCGATAAGGCGTCAGCCTTGACATTCTTAGACCCTGGACGAAATGTAATCGTAAACTGAAAACGGGAAAAAACGTGACCAACGGGCCTGTCTGGGCGTTAGTCTTTTAGCAGACTCAATGTATGACAAATTTTTGTGATCCGTGATCACCGTATCCGGGTGACTGGCCCCCTCCAAAAAGTGCCTCCATTCTTCAAACGCCAATTTGACCGCAAGAAGCTCTCTATTGCCTACGTCGTAATTTCTTTCCGCAGCAGAGAACTTCTTGGAAAAAAAAGCACATGGCCTGAGGTTGGTTAGAGTGGCAGGCCCTTGGGACAACACCGCCCCCACCCCCATCTCAGAGGCGTCCACTTCCACGACGAATGGTTTGGACGGATCTGGCTGTACTAACACAGGAGCAGACATAAAGCTTCTTTTCAGGGTCGCAAAGGCCTCTTTTGCGAGCAAGGACCAGTTTCTCACATCCGCACCTTTACAAGTAAGATCTGTGAGTGGTTTAACCACCTGTGAAAACCCCCGAATAAATTTGCGGTAATAATTGGCGAACCCCAAGAAGCGCTGAAGACCCTTAAGGTCTCGGGGTTGCACCCAATCCGCAATGGCCTGCACCTTCTTGGGGTCCATGCGAAAACCCTCACAGGACACAATTAATCCCAAAAAAGACAATTCTTGAACAAAAAACACACATTTCTCCAATTTGACATATAGATGATTTTCCCTCAGTCTTTGGAGAACGGTTCGTACATGATTCAGATGAGATTGATTGTCGTGTGAGTATATCAGAATATCGTCTAAGTAAATGACAACAAAACGACCAATGAGATCCGAGAATACCACGTTGATGAAATTCTGAAATATGGCTGGGGCATTGGTAAGACCAAACGGCATGACTAAATTTTCAAACAGTCCCTCGGTCGTGAGGAACGCGGTTTTCCATTCATCCCCCTCCCGGACCCTTATCAAATTATATGCCCCCTGAAGATCCAGTTTGGAGAACCATTTTGCCCCTGAAAGTTGGTTACACAAATCGGGAATCAACGGAAGGGGGTACGTATTTCATACATTAATCTTGTTCAGCTCACGAAAATCGAGGCAGAGACGTAAACCACCATCTTTTTTCTTAACAAAAAAAAAACCCTGCCGCCACAGGTGAGACTGAGGGACGTATGTGTCCTTTGCGAAGACTCTCAGCAATGTAATCTTTCATGGCCAAGCGCTCAGGGCCAGATAAATTAAACAGGCGGGCTTTAGGCAATTTAGCCCCCGGGACTAACTCGATAGCGCAGTCAAAGGGTCTATGTGGTGGCAATGTCTCGGCCTCGCTTTCAGAGAACACATCTTCGAATTCTTTCAGGTACTCCGGAATACCTTTCAGCTCAACAGATGACACAGATACAGATTTAACAGGTTCAACCAATAGTGCAGACTTATCACATAACATCAAATCATTAAACCCCCACTGAACAATCTCCCCCGTTTTCCAGTTAATGACTGGGTTATGGCGTTGTAACCAGGGCATGCCCAACACCAATCCTGCTGGTAGATTGTCCAGAACCAAACAACTTAATTTTTCCACACGGGTAGCGCCCACTTTGAGTGAAAACAAGTCAGACATAAAGAGAATTCCCTCTTTAGTGAGGGGGGAGGAGTCAATGGCCACCACTTTGATCGGAACCTTAAGTCTAACTGTCCCTATCTTACAGCGTGTGACCAATTGGGAGTCAATGAGATTGATGGATGATCCGAAGTCCACGAAAGCTGTAAAGGGAAAACAACAATCGTCCACTAACAGTTCCACATGAATCAACACCTTAGAAAACGAGGAAAAGGGTACCTGAGGGTCTGAGTAGTCTCCCCGCTGACTACCCAGACCTAGTCGTTTCCCGTCGACCGGGTTGAGGATGGACAATCAGGACACTCCCTTTTCCAATGTCTCATTTTACCACAGTAGAAGCATAACTGCTTTTCTCTCCGGCGTTGTCTCTCCTTTTCCTTCAGGGAGAGAGCCCCTACGTCCATGGGTACAGAAACAGTCTCTTTTCCACTAGGGAACAATGGAGTCTCCGCCTACATCACCCCCCTGGCCCGCAGCCTGCGGTCCATCCGGACGGCCTGGGTCATGGCGTCCTCGAGAGAGTTAGGTGGGGGATGTAATGCCAAGGCATCCTGTAACTGCTCGTACAAGCATCTGCGAAAGAGTCCTCGGAGTGCGGTGTTGTCCCAAAAGACCTCTGCGGCCCAGCGGCGGAATTCTGTGCAAAACCACTCAGCCGAGTGTTTCCCCTGACAGACATTCATCACCATGTCCTCTGCCAATCACACTCGGTCCGGCTCATCATATATGTGCCCGAGAGCCTCAAAAAACGCATTCACAGACACTCTCTCAGGGGCAGTGGAAGGAATGGAGAAAGCCCAAGACATAATGACCCCTACCTTATGACTTTCGTCCCCAGAGGAACGTGGCCTCAAACTAAAGAAGAGTTTGCACCCCTCCATGAAGACCGTGAACTCCTTTTTGTTCCCAGAAAAAAAATCAGGCAGTTTAACAGGTGGTTCTGGGGACACCAAAACAACATCACTTGCCCCAGCCCCCAGAGACCCAGCAGCTAAATCCCCCTGCACTGTCTCAGAAACCTGCTGCTGAGAACGAGCCAGAGCTTGCTGCTCCAGAGATAAACCCTGAAACATCTGACTCAGATTTTTCATTTGCTCAGCAAGAGATTGTATGGGATCCATATTTCTCAGCAGAGAAAAAAAAACAAAAACTTAATGGTCAGTTATAGTGTCAGGAACACCGCACTGTACTTGCTCACTGAGCCAGTGCGCATGTCCTGAGTGTCAGGATCCTGTCAGTGCCGGCGTGCAGCCTCCGCTGAGCAGGGACTCACCCGCACTGTAGGGGGGCCCGGGGTCAGGTACAGCCAGAAAGTACCGATGCACAGGACCTGTGGATGCTGAAGTTTAGCAAGCAGACACGGGACCTACAGTCATGTGACTGCAAGGGAGCGGGGCTTAGCGTCCTGCTTAGTGAGATGGAAAGACACTATACAGAATTACTCAGAGTCAGGCAAAACAGGGTTCATACACAGAGATAGCCGTAACGTACCAAGGATGAGACAGAGCGGATAGTCAGGGCCAAGCAGCAGTCAAAACCAAACAGACATAGAAGGTACCAAGCAGAATCCAAAGCAATATCCAGAGAACAGACCGAGTCATACACAGATTATCAAGCAACCAGAACACAGCAAAAACACACTCAGGGGTCACCACACTTTGCCAAGGGCAAGAGTATAACTGACAGGGATGGGAGCGTCCTGACGCTATAAGAAGCCTCTCCCAGAACCAGGGAGAGGCCACAATAATAGCCCCAGGTGTGCAGGTAAGCCTGCACCAGGATCACAACCTTTAACCCCAGAAATGCCAGTCATCAGCACTGGTTCCAGACATTAACCCCACGTGTGCGAGTCAAACCCGCACTGAGATCATGACAGTGAGAATTTGAATCTCACTATAGATTTGAGGACGCTTAACTATTGTCTCAGGCCTAGTAGAGATTACACCTCAATGTAACAGGCTGAAATTGGATGGTGTAAGACAAGATGGAGGGTGTCTATAGGATTTGAGAGAATTTGAATCTCACTATAGATTTGAGGACGCTGAACTATTGTCTCTGGCCCAGTAGAGATTACACCTCAATGTAACAGGCTGAAATTGGATGGTGTATGACAAGGTGGAGGGTGTCTATAGGATTGGTGAAAATTTGAATCTCACTATAGATTTGAGGACGCTGAACTATTGTCTCAGGCCCAGGAGAGATTACACCTCAATGTAACAGGCTGAAATTGGATGGTGTATGACAAGGTGGATGGTGTCTATAGGATTGGTGAAAATTTGAATCTCACTATAGATTTGTGGACGCTGAACTACTGTCTCAGGCACAGGAGAGATTACACCTCAATGTAACAGGCTGAAATTGGATGGTGTATGACAAGGTGTAGGGTGTCTATAGGATTGGTGATAATTTGAATCTCACTATAGATTTGAGGACGCAGAGCTATTGTCTCAGGCCCAGGAGAGATTACAAATCAAACTACGGAAAACCGAACTAGTATCCAAAATTTTATTATTAAAACATATACAAAAAATATATATATGCATACGTGTATATATATAAAAAAAGGGGGGTGGAATCCCAATACCCAAATGGAGGAATACTGGAAAGCAATATGGCATCAATAAATTTACACAATAAATATAGTTGTAATAGAGTGTCCTCAATGAAATGCAGATATAGAAATTATTGAGTATGAAATAGCGCATATCATGATGAAAATTTTTTTTTTAAATATATACTGTGGTTTAACCAAAATGTATACAACATAGCGTGATTAGCTTAAATGGTATAGTAACTAATAATGTGCAACAAATACCAGTACTAAATAATATGAGCATACATATTTCACTGCAGACTAGTGCCAACATGAAAAAAATAAGTACACGATTACATAATGCACATTTATATACTGTGAACTAATGCCACTCTATATGCACCAATGTGCTGCAAGCTAAATAGCCGTGCCATATTGCATACAATTGAGAGAGGCACATGTTAAAAAGAGAACAATAAAATGTACAATACCACAATGCACTTTTATATACTATAAACTAGTGCCACTCTATATGCACCAATGTGCTGCAGGCAAAATAGCCATGATGAAGGCAGACGCCGAAACGCGCATCGGGGTCGGACGTGTACTGGGAACCTGGCACTAACAGACATTAGGTATTTACAGCTATTTCCTGAACATGTGTTTCTCATGATTGTATACATTATGGCATGGCTATTATGCCTGCAGCACATTGGTGCATATAGAGTGGCACTAGTTTATAGTATATAAAAGTGCATTGTGGTATTGTACATTTTATTGTTCTCTTTTTAACATGTGCCTCTCTCAATTGTATGCAATATGGCACGGCTATTTAGCTTGCAGCACATTGGTGCATATAGAGTGGCATTAGTTCACAGTATATAAATGTGCATTATGTAATCGTGTACTTATTTTTTTCATGTTGGCACTAGTCTGCAGTGAAATATGTATGCTCATATTATTTAGTACTGGTATTTGTTGCACATTATTGGTTACTATACCATTTAAGCTAATCACGCTATGTTGTATACATTTTGGTTAAACCACAGTATATATTTAAAAAAAAAATTTTCATCATGATATGCGCTATTTCATACTCAATAATTTCTATATCTGCATTTCATTGAGGACACTCTATTACAACTATATTTATTGTGTAAATTTATTGATGCCATATTGCTTTCCAGTATTCCTCCATTTGGGTATTGGGATTCCACCCCCCTTTTTTTATATATATACACGTATGCATATATATATTTTTTGTATATGTTTTAATAATAAAATTTTGGATACTAGTTCGGTTTTCCGTAGTCTGATTTGTTTAGTTTTCCGAATTATCCTCTATCTGTCCATTGGTGTGCATAAATTGGTTTATTACAACTAATATATTTAATCAGGATAAGCACTATTGTCTTGGAATTTTTTTTTGTACCAGGAGAGATTACACCTCAATGTAACAGGCTGAAATTGGATGGTGTATGACAAGGTGGAAGGTGTCTATATGATTGGTGAGAATTTGAATCTCACTATAGATTTGAGGATGCAGAACTATTGTCTCAGGCCCAGGAGAGATTACACCTCAGACTGTTGAGACTCAGGGCTAAAACCCAAATAGCATTTCCTCTACCCCACTTAACCATTAATAAATCAAACTCGGAAACCAAATGATGGGTGAAGGTCGGTCACAGCTTTATTGAATGTATCTCAAACAACCATTTTAGAGGCACTTAGCTTCTCTTAACACGCGCTCGCCGCAAATGCCCTGCTCTGTATTCGCAGGCAAGTCAGCCAGCAAGCCGTAGCTTTGTGCCATTCCTTCTTACACCGCTGTGACTTGAACAAAAACAAAAAACAGAATAGAATAAACATTAGTAAACAATCATAACAAAAGGGAGGGAGGGTGGGACAAGCACTTCCAGGATCAGCTACCATGGGTAAGAGGGAGGGCAGCCTGGTGACTGGTGCTATGTAACTACAGGAAGGGGCTGTACTAACCCCTTCCTGATCCCCATTGGCCCTACAACACTAAATACCTGCCCCAAAACAACATGGGTGGGCCAGCTCAATTAACCCTAAGGGGAGGGGAGGAAAGGCACCCCAGTCAGGGGCACTTTCCTTATGCAGTACAGTGCCCTCCAATGCAACAAGCTGAAATTGGATGGTGTATGACAAGGTGGAGAGTGTCTATAGTATTGGGGAGAATTGGAATCTCACTATAGATTGGAGGACGCTGAACTATTGTCTCAGGCCCAGTAGAGATTACACCTCAATGTAACAGGCTGAAATTGGATGGTGTATGACAAGGCGGAGGGTGTCTATAGGATTGGTGAGAATTTGAATCTCACTATAGATTTGAGGACGCATAACTATTGTCTCATGCCCAGGAGAGATTACACCTCAATGTAACAGGTTGAAATTGGATGGTGTATGACAAGGTGGAGAGTGTCTATAGTATTGGTGAGAATTGGAATCTCACTATAGATTGGAGGACGCTGAACTATTGTCTCAGGCCCAATAGAGATTACACCTCAATGTAGCAGGCTGAAATTGGATGGTGTATGACAAGGTGGAGGGTGTCTATAGGATTGGTGAGAATTTGGATCTCACTAGAGATTTGAGGATGCTGACAATGATGCTCTCAGTTCAAGTATGGATGTAGGCAGCGTAATAAGCAGGACTGCTGCACAGTGCACACACAAAAGGGTGGAAAAATGAATGCTTGGTAACTGTGCAGAAAAGAGGAAGAAAAGTATTTTTGCTTTCAAAAAAGCAGTTTGCACAGCAGTGTGCAAACAGCAATGCAGCTATCAGGGAGCATTATAAGGCAGCCTAATAACCAACAGAGCTGATGCACAAAAATAGAGCCTCCCCTGTCACTGCACACAAAGTTTTGTGTTGTAAGTGGAAATCGCTAACAGCAGAAGCCGTTTTTTTGGTTCTTCCCTGCCTAACGCTCTCCCTACAGAATCAGCAGGAACAGCCGCTCTCCCTATGCTATCTGCATAGGTAAGACATAGGTAAGATGGCGGTCGGTGTTCACACCCTTTTATAGCCCCTGTGACACCACACAAAGCCAGCCAATCATTTGCATGCCCTTCTCAAAGATGGTGGTGACCGATGCCTAATTCATCGCGTTGCTCACAGTGTGCGTCCTCCATCATTGGCTGAAAAAGGGCGCTGGAAGCATCTTTTGAAATGCGACTTTGGCACTCTGGTCGGCGACCTCGTGGTCGACCTCACGCTATGGTCGGGTTTCGTTTCATGAAACCTGACTTCAGCGAAAGTCACCGACTTTTGAATATGACCTACCCGTTTCGCTCAACTCTGCACCCCACCTTTTGCTTCACCTTACCCTAGAACCCCTTCCTCACCTTCCAGCCGTTCCTTGTCTCTCCACACCCCCAACGTGCAACCATCTTCCCCCAAACCGTCTTTCCAAATAATTTTTTTTTGGGTTAAAAATAAATTTTAATTAATGGTTTACCATAATAACGTTTTATTAATGTGTCTTTCGCCGTCTACACACACTGCGCCGTACACACACTGCGCCGTACACTGTGTTTTTGCCACCACATAGCTCCATTTAATGACACATGTTTCTTGGGTCATTCCTGGAGATATGTGTAGTCAAAATCACAAATATATGACTTGTATTTTCACCACCAGTCTCTTCAGTCTGCTAATATTGCACAGACTGCATAGAGGATGGGTGTTGAGTGCAAGGCATATCTATTGTTACCTTGCCTGGTATTTGATGCAGCGCTTGCCATCCACAGTAGCACATGCTCTTTCTGAGTCTCATCCACAATGCGTACTTCTGTTTGGTTGTCAAAGAAAGGGAGTCCAGTAGCCCGTTCAGTAACAGATGTTGTCAGTTAACTTTGGATAGGACTAGATGGTGTTTATTCAGTTGAGCTTTCATTAACTTTAACAAGTAATGCATATACACTTCAAACATCAAGCCTATTCCCCCTTCCACCACAACCTCGCTTTTTCACACTCATGTTGTATGTACTTTTCATCTGTCAGTCATCAGTCACTAAATCAACAACCACTATTTATTTTCTTAGATAGTGTGCCTGAACAACATATTTAGATCTATTTAGATTATCAAATAGGGCCACCTGTATTCTCACTGCAGCAGAGTTTTAGCCCAATCAATTTGGGTTTGCAAATGGGGCCTGCTGACTGCAACACAGTTTTAGCACAATCTAGTTAGATGCTGGAACATCGATTTCAGACAGGACAGGATCCTATCAAACTAAATGACAAGTTCAATTGCAGCAGTGGCCTCTCTGCACTATTACACTTAGAAAATGGTGCTTGCAAAACAAGATGTCCACTTTTAATATGGAGAGAGACATGTGACTTTGGCAGCCAATCACAGAAGACTTTTTGTCATGACATATTGGATACTTTCAGCACTCTGGCTACTGGAATGTAAACACATGATGTTATTACAAAAAAAAAATACTCTCCGCCGCTTCTCTGACCTAGACACTTAGACACACACCCTCCCCTCATAAACCACAATCCATCGCTCATCATACAGCACCACTATCCTAGACAAAGTCCAAACAAAAGCATTAGTTGGAACACTTACCGATCTTTGACCAAATTTTGCCGGTTTTCAGGAAACTGAACACGAATCCGAATGTGATACATTTGTGCCAAATTTGAGATTGGTGAACATTTTCTGAACACGTTCGCTCATCTCAAGGACCTACTAGTGCATAGCTATTATGCGGGACCTAGTCCAGAAAAAGCTTTTGGCTCCAAGAGGCAAAAATGTTTTTTTCCCCCTGCAATAGCTGTATTGCTTGTCCCAACATGCTACGTGCGTCTACATTTGACTGTAGCACTGGTGAAAAGACATTCACCATCACCCAACATATTACCTGCAGTACCATCGGAGTAATATACTATACAAGATGTTCGTGCAAGAAAATCTATGTTGGGTTGACCTCCAGACCCCTAAAAAATCAAGTGAGGAAACACTGCAGGGACATCATGAATGTAAAAGAGTTTGAGGAAGTAGTGTTCCAAGACACTTTAAACAATTTCTTGGATATGATGCTAGCCTTTTAAAGGTAATAGGGATTGATAGGGTACACATAGATCATCTGTCTAATCAGGTCGTATACCCTTTATCTTCTTATGCATACACATCACCCTTTTGAATGCTTTGCTGTTCTAATTGATTATTATTCCACCTGCTGCTATACCTTTGGTGTCTGCCGTTAAGAGACATGTACTAATGTTGTGTCCTTGAATAATGTCGTTGTCTTCATGATACTATTTATTTACTAGCCCTTGGCACTTTATTTGATTGCTATAAGTCATGTAACTCTGTCTATAAGGTTAAAAGCTAGAGATTCTATAC
Source organism: Dendrobates tinctorius (assembly GCF_039654945.1). Taxonomy (NCBI): domain Eukaryota; kingdom Metazoa; phylum Chordata; class Amphibia; order Anura; family Dendrobatidae; genus Dendrobates; species Dendrobates tinctorius. Next base: position 1,842,573 of record NW_027361979.1, on the reverse strand, counting down.
TGCTGGGATTTGCATAAGCAATTTAGTCTACTGTATATATACTATACACTTTATTTTTGTGCTATTGTCACGAGCTGTCAATCCACTTGCTGACACTATGAGGTGTTCACTCCTTTGAGACATATTATTATTTATTTATTTATTTATATAGCACCATTGATTCCATGGTGCTGTACATAAGAAGGGGTTACATACAAATTACAGATATCACTTACAGTAAACAAACTTACAATGACAGATTGATACAGAGGGAGAGGAGCCTGCCCCTTCAGGCTTACATGCTACAGGATGTTGGGGAAGGAGACAGAAGGTTGATGGGTTGCAGCAGTTCCGGTGTTGGTTGAGGTGATAACTCTGGTAGTGGTGAGGAGGCAACGGGGTCATTGCAAGCTGTAGGCTTTCTTGAAGAGATGGGTTTTCAGGTTCCATCTGAAGGATCCGAATGTGGTTGATAGTCGGACATGTTGGGGCAAAGAATTCCAGAGGATGGGGCTATTCAGGAGAAGTCTTGGAGGCGATTGGGTGAAGAACGAATAAGTGTGGAGGAGAGAAGGAGGCCTTGGGATGTCCGGAGATTACGTGAGGGAAGGTATCGGGAGATTAGTTCAGAGACATATGGAGGAGACAGGTTATAGATGGCCTTGTAGGTCAGTATTAGTAATTTGAACATATGCTAATGGCATCCCTCTTAATATTGTTGTAGTCTTCTTTGACACACTAGATACATCAGTACAATGCATTTTTAATTTATCTTTTTGAGGTACAGCTCCATTTGTTTGTCCTAGACCCTCTATAGCTTTAATTTGTATAAGTTCTTACATTGCACATATACTGGCTTTCATATATTTATCATCTAGTGTTTCAATGCAATGCTTCTATTTAATCTGCTATCTTGATTTGTCAGTTTTTTATGTGCTCTCTGTGGAGTTGAACACTCCTGCAAGGGCTATATATCTGAGAGTAAAATATTTTTGGCAGTGATATGGCTATTAGTATTTATGGATAGGAATTATATTATGACACTAGTCCTGTGAGACTTTGGTATATCACTTTATTAGACAGGCATCTGTTGTATTTGAATCTCCATTTTTATCTATTAGATTTTAGATTTTTGTTATTAATAATAATAATAATGATTTATTTTTCTTTTTTGGCTCAATGCTTCCTTGTTCTGTTGAGATTGATTGCTAGTTTGGGAAGTGCCTCTCTTTAAGCCATTTGTGTGTAGGTTTATTTTCTGAACATGTTCGCTAATCTCTAATGAACAACAAGGGCCACAAACATCTACTGTATCTACAGGAGTTCAGTTAGAAAATTATGATATGGGGTTTTGGGCCAAAAACTCTTTGGTGTACAAATTTGTCTCTGCCATCAAGAGGTTTACAGAATTCTTAGAGAAACAGACGATTTCTATGAGACGTAGTGTCAAATGATTTCTGATTGCCCCACAAATTCAGGAATCTGTGGCTCATAATCTTCAGGGGGTGAGTTCCATAGAGTGTCAGTAATGGTGGGCACTTACTCATTTTCTGTCCTGGGGCATCTGCGTGATGGTTCGGTATCACTTGAGGAAGTGGAGGAGGACGAGAAAAAGTAAAGTAAGGTGGCATCCTCTATTTCACTATCAGCATCAGAGGCAAGAAAGAAGTATGACTTCTCAGCTGAATACCATGTTTGGGATGAGAGGACATTTTTTCATGTGTGTTTATGCTAAATTTTATTCAGATGTTTGTGTGTGTTTGGTGTAAACTTTTTTATTTAGAAAAAAGTGAAAAAAAAATAGAGGAATATTTTTTTAAATTCTTTTTTCGCACATAAAAAACAGCAAAACGGATACAAAGGGAGGGTGAGAAAAAAATGAACAAGAAAAAAAACTACTTGCCAAAGGCAAGCATGGGTGCCAAATAGTGATGTGCATCACTGATCAGCTCTAGGCGGCTGTTGGACGCACACACAAAAAAACAAGTGATCAAGTACTGATTAGCAATCAAGTACTGATCAACGCTTGGCAGCAGAAGGAGAAGAGAAGTGGGGAAAAGGTTAGGGATAGTGGTGAAGGGGGAGAGGTGGATTGGAGTGGATTAGGAAAAAGCAGGGGACATGAACAGGACTGAAAAGAATCAGGAACATCATATTTCTTCTTACATGGACAGCAGCAGCAACCGTTGTAATGGCAAGGCTAAAATAGTGTTTGGCACCAAAACGTCAGCATATCCAGCAGCAGAACAGCGCAGTGACCACACTGCCGTGTCTCCAAACTGGAGTGAGGCAATGCAGGGCAGTTACTGTGACTTTCAGCTTGTGGAACTGAAATTGCTTTTTTTTTGGTAGAAGTGATCAAACAATCTCAGATTTATGTCCAATAAGGGAACGGAAACAATAACTAAAAAGTTTAAAAAATATATATAGTAAAAGAAATTTACAAAAATATAAAAAATTGAATCACCCTTCTTTTCTCAGGTTAAAGACAAAGAATTGTGAAAAAAATAAATTAATACACATATTTTGTATTGCAGTGTCCTTAAAAGTCCTAGATATCTAAATATAAAATGAGTTAACCTAATCAATAAATGCTGGAAAAAGAACCTAAACATATTGCATTTACATATAATTAGAAATGTTAAAATGACAAATTTTACTTCACTTTAAAGAAAATTACATTTTAAAGATGTTATGAATATTTCCCTATGATTTTCTTTTATGTAGATGAAATGTTGCTGTTCTTTTGAGTCTGTTATGTTTTTAAAACGCATGGAATAAACTCCTCCATTTCCCAGCATTACATACGGCGTTTGGTGCTAACCTTTCTTAAATGTCTTCACTGTTGTAATCAACTACAATTTAAGTTGGAAAGAAATTAGCTAGCACAGTAACTTTAATTAAAACTTCGAGGAATAGAGGAAGTTTAAAAGCTGAAAGAATTTCACGGCTTTCATGCTGCATTAGAAAATAGTCTTTGTCAATTAAACCATTTGCATTTACTACTTGAACAAAATATTCACATAAATGGCAGTTCCTTGCATTCAGCAGCATTACAGCTTACTTTTTAAGTCTATTTTAATAGATTAATAAATTGAATATATTTATACTGGAGGAGGACTTTAGTGTCAAAAAGAATTTCAAATATTGATAATAAATAATTTTTGTGAGTTTTTCAATTTTGCTGTTTTATTTATTTTAAATTTATTTAGATTCTCCCCCTTTGACTCAGAAATAGTAAATAAAAGTGACTTAATAATAAATGAAAGATCCAGCTTTGTTCACATATTTTGCATAGGGCAAAAATACTTGTTATAAATAGTGATGAAAGAACACAAACTGTAAATTTCAGGGTTCGTACTGGACTCCTAGCGTCCATGCATGAACCCCAAACACGGATTTTTTCTCGAAAGTCCATCATAATGTTCACAGCCGATCAGTAAGTTTTGAGTCTGTGGGCACTTGCCATCACATCAATGCCAAATACTGGCATGGCTGTGATTGGCCTTGGCACCGTGTGACCCTGCCTGTATAAAGGCCGGGTCAGGGGTTGCGCCGCCATTCTGTTCCTCGTGCGCTGTCAGTGTGGTTCTCTGCTACATATCAACCTCATGTTGTGTGTCATATAAGCCTCATGCTCTGTGCCTGAAAAGACTGTTCCTGTGTGCCATATCAGCGTTGTAAACCCAAGAGAAAGAAATCACTGAACATGAGGTCATAATTAAGCACAACACGTGAATGAGAAAAAAATACTTTATACTTTATTTATGTAATTGGCAACAACATGGCACAACAAAAGCGGATGCACCACACAGATTAAAATACATGAAGATATAGAAATGGTTAAAAAGATGTGACCCAGACCATCAAAAGGGTAGTATATATAAGTAGTGAAAAAATATGTATATTAATAGTAATAGAATACTCCAATCGGTCAGAGATAAGACCAATGCCTTATATAAATATTTATAGAACAAAACCTTAAGTTAAAAATAAAAAATGATGATGAGAGATGTCAAGAACCATGGTATCAGTGGTAAATGGTGTATAGGAATGCGTGCACACCCCCCATCTATTCCATTAAAATCTAGTATAGAGGTGATTATGCCAAAGGATAAGTATAAAATCATGAATGGGACAGAAGATAAACAAATGCACATAAATTAGCAATGATGAATAGATAGTACATACCAATGAACAGCATAGAGACCAAGCCATGACAGTGAAAACCAAGGAGGTCAAATAAGGAATCAAAGGAGGCAGAAGGTCTAACCAGACAACCATTTATGAGAGGTATATTACCAGGAAGGTCCAGAAATCCAAGCGTGGCGCTACTGGAATGAACCCCCAAAAGCCAGCTCAAAAGAGCTCCCTGGTGTGGGACTTCTTCACTCAGACAAGTGGAAGGTCATTTGCAAGCTGTGCCATTAGAAGCTTAAGCGAGGTGTAAATATTCTAAGCCTGAGCACCACCTGCATGATTAGGCATCTCAAACTCAAGCACAAGGTGCAATGGAGTACAGCACACATCTTAAAAAGAATGAAAAATCTGAGATCCTCCTGTTCCCTCTTTTGATGCACTCTCAGCCTCTTCCTTCTTGGTCATGTTCAACAGGGCCACTTGCCTCTCCACAAAGAGATTATGTGACAGCAACACCACCATCACCCTTGAGAGAAAAAGGGAATTGCACCCTAACCACCCATGGAACTGAATGTCAGCAATATTAAATTACCGGCATTTGAAATGTTGCCATTCATGTTGGTGTTGATTGCCAGTTTAAAAAACTGATGTCTGTTGCTGTCCCACAGTTCATTGTTCCCAGATGCCACTACATCTCAGTCGCCATCCCAGCCCTGCACACACTTTTTGATTTTGACCAGATAAGATGTGCACTACACAATGCCATCACGGGCAAGGTCCATGTTACAACAGATACATTGACCATTAAGCACTGACAGGGACATTACTTCTCCTTAACTGCCCACTGGGTCAATGTAGTGGTAGCTTTAAGAGAAGCCTAAGGTGTTGCAGCAAATGTCCTACCACCACCGAGGATTGCTGGACATTTCTCAGTAAATGTTGCCTCCTCCTACTACTCTGCTCTCTCCACCTCCTCCACATCTTGACACAGTGAGCCCAGCACCACCAATTTAAGCACAGCCAGGGCAAAACACCAGCAGACTGATCTGCAAGCCAATTGTTGGAGGATTGATCCGACACTGCACAGGAGCTGTGGATGGAGGATAAACAGCAGACAAAGGAGTGGTTGGTGCCTGTGAACCTCAAGCCCTGCTTGCTGGTTTGTGATAATGGGCATATTCTGGTAGTAGCTCTGGGCCAAGCCGATTTGACTCAAATCTCTTGCCTGACACATGTGCTGAACTAGTGTAGAGCTTCCTTAAGAACTACCCAAATATGTCTGAATTGCTGCTGAAAGTGAATGCAGTGCATGCGAGCTTTCAGTGTTCTCACCTTGCTGCTGCTTGCCTGTCTGCACTGCAGTGTCAATTCTGCCTTCCCACTCAATGCCTCTAATGTGACATAGCAAAAAGATGTAACTTCAGCTTGCATATGCTGCAGAAAATGTGGGAGCAGCAGAAGGTAATGGTGGAGTTTCAGCTGCAGCACGCACGCATGAGATGCTCTGCTGAACACCACATCACCACAAATGAGTGAGACCCCATGCAGGACATGTGTGCCGTGCTGCACTGCTTTGAATATTCCACCAACATGCCCAGCACTGATGATGCCAGCATCAACGTTATTATCTGACTTCTATGCTTAAAAAAAACCCTTCAGGCTGTGATGGATGAGGTGGTGGCACAGGAGAAAGAGGAGCCGGAGGACCAGGCAACATATACACTTTTATCACGCCTGTCATCTCATCCAAATATGGTTCAGAGGGTGGGTTCCTGTACCCACAGCCGTGTGGGATGCAAGAGTGCAGCCATGAACAGTTTTAGAGGATGAGGACATTGAGCAATCGTGTTTCCATCAAGGTGGCCCTCCAAGCTGCTCATGGGTATCACTTGAGTGTGGCTGGAGGGATACAGAGGACCCTGACCATAAACCTCTCACTGAGGACAGCTTGTCATTGACTCTGGGCAGCCTGGTGCACAGCTCTGATTACTGGATTGTCACCATGCTGGATCCTTCCTATAGGGACAATATACCATCCTTACTTTTGTCCTTAGACAGGGATCACAAAATGTGTGAATATAAATGCACAATGTTAGAGACACTACTAGCAGCGGGGGCTTGGTGGAAGAACAAGGCAGAGGAAGAGATTTAAGGAATTTGCCATTGCAGCTGGGGCACCGCCACCACATCGGAAGGCAGGGTTAGCATGGTCGAAATGTGAAACCCTTCATCATCATGTCACAACATCCGGCACCACCATCTGATATGGTCCATATCAGCAATATCAGCAAGAGGCAAGATTTCCACAACATGTGTCCCTTTATGAAGTAATAACTCAACGCTTCAACGGATCATAGCGATACTGAGAGTGTTTTTTCGTGACATATTGGGCTTCATGTTAGTCGTAAACTTAGGTCGATAATTTTTGCGTTTATTTGTGAAAAAATTGGAAATTTGGGAAAAATTTTGAAAATTTAGCAATTTAGCAATTTTGAATTTTTATTCTGTTAAAACAGAGAGTTATGTGACACAAAATAGTTAATAAATAACATTTCCCACATGTCTACTTTACATCAACACAATTTTGGAAGCAAAATTTCTTTTTGTTAGGAACTTAGAAGTAGAGTTGAGCGAAACGGGTCGGTCATATTCAACAGTCGGTGACTTTTGCTGAAGTCAGGCTTCATGAAACGAAACCCATAGCGTGAGGTCGGCCACGAGGTTGGCGACCAGAGCGCCAAAGTCGCGTCTCAAAAGATGCTTCCAGCTCTCTTTTTCAGCCAATGATGGAGGACACACACTGTGGGCAACGCGATGACATAGGCATCGGTCACCACCATCTTTGAGAAGGGCATGCAAGTGATTGGCTGGCTTTGTGTGGCGTCACAGGGGCTATAAAAGGGCGTGAATGCCGACCGCCATCTTACTTCTGTCGATCTTAGCATTAGGGAGAGGTTGCTGCTGCTGATTCAGAATAAGGGAGAGCGTTAGGCAGGGAAGAAGAACCAACAAACTGTTTCTGCTGTTAGCGATTTCCACTTGCAACACAACACTTTGTGTGCAGTGACAGGGAAGGCTCTATATTTGTGCATCAGCTCTGTTGGTTATTAGGCTGCCTTATAAGGCTCCCTGATAGCTGCATTGCTGTTTGCATACTGCTGTGCAAACTGCTTTTTTAAAAGCAAAAATACTGTTCCTCTTTTCTGCACAGCTACCAAGCGTTCATTTTTCCACCCTTTTGTGTGTGCAGCAGTCCTGCTTATTATGCTGCCTGCGTCCATACTTGGACTGAGAGCATCATTGTTAGCGTCCTCAAATCTCTAGTGACATCCAAATTCTCAGCAATCCTATAGACACCCTCCACCTCGTCATACACCATCCAATTTCAGCCTGTTACACTGAGGTGTAATCTTTACTGGGCCTGAGACAATAGTTCTGCGCCCTCAAATCTTTAGTGAGATTCAAATTCTCACCAATCCTACAGACACCCTCTACCTTGTCATACACCATCCAATTTCAAATAAATCACAAAGGTTATGTCACTGTCAGGTGACCCAATAACCAAGAGTGTCACTCATTTCATAAAATACATGTTTTATTAAACATTAATTGACAAACAACCATAAAACCATTGCCTCAAACCAACACTTATAGGAAGGAGAAACAGCAAAAGGATACAAATTCAATTATATAATGAGTCAAAATTTAAAGAAAATGACTACAGTATCCTGAATAATATAATATGCCCAACAATATACTTAGTATTTATTGATTAGATACATTTTTAATAAAACTATAGAAAATTGCATGCAAAAAACCTGCATAGATGTGAATAAAATTTACTGCCTTAATTTGAATAGAATCTAACACATAATTCACACCATTGAATGACTATTCATTAATCAGCTGTTGCTGCTGCTACACCACCATAGCCATACACATGGCTGCAGAAAATTGCATGCAAAAACCTGCATAGATGTGAATAAAATTTACTGCCTTAATGTGAATAGAATCTAACACATAATTCACACCATTAATCAGCTGTTGCTGCTGCTACACCACCATAGCTTTACACATATAATATGCCCCACAATATACTTAGTATCTTTAATTAGATACAACAGGGCTAAATGGCTGTAGAAAATTGCATGCAAAAACCTGCATAGATGTGAATGAAATTTACTGCCTTGATTTGAATAGAATCTATCACACAATTCACACCATTAAATAACAATTCATTAATCAGCTGTTGCTGCTGCTACACCACCATAGCCTTACACATATGTGGATTCTAATCACCCACAATATGCAATATATACAGCCATTTAGCCCTGTTGTATCTCATTAAAGATACTAAGTATATTGTGGGGCATATTATATGTGTAAAGCTATGGTGGTGTAGCAGCAGCAACAGCTGATTAACCGCTTCCCGACCGCCCACAGTAGATAAACGTTGGCGCTTGCTGGGCTTTGTGCAGCGCCGACGTTTATCTACTGTCGGCGGTTTTGTGCCCCCCGGGACCCCCACATACCTTACAAGGCGGGGATCCCGGTGCACAATGCATGCTGGGACCCCGACGTCATCGAGACCTGATTGGTTCAGGTCCTGATGACGTCAGCGTCACAGCAGCCAATGGGAGCGATCGCTGGGAAAGCTGCTTGTTTCCCGGCGATCTCACTCATTGTAACGCGGCTTCTCCTCTGATCTAACACTGACAGATGATCAGAGGTGAAGCAGCATTACTGTGTGACTAGATCGCTGCCTGGCACAGCTGATCGCTGCCTGGCACAGCTGTGTCAGGCAGCGATCTTGTCACACAGTAACGCTGCTTCACCTCTGATCATCTGTCATTGTGAGATCAGAGGAGAAGTCACATTACTGTGTGCCAGGCAGCGATCTTGTCACATAGTAAGGCTGCTTCTCCTCTGATCATCTGTCAGTGTGAGATCAGAGGAGAAGTGGCGTTACTATGAGTCAGATCGCAGCGCAGCGATTTTGTCACAAAAATAAAAAAAGTAAAGAAAAAAAAAGAAAAAAGCAGGTACACAGGTTAGGGCTAGGGCTAAGGCAAGGGCTAGGGTTAGGACTAGGGTTAGGGTTAGGGTTAGGGTTAGGGCTAGGGTTAGGGCTAGTGCTGGGATTAAGGTTATGGGTGTGTTGGTGTTAGGTTTGTGGTTAGGGTTATGGTTAGGGCTGAGATTAGGGGTAGGGGTGTGTTGGGGTTAGGTTTGGAATTAGAATTGGGGGTTTCCACTGTTTAGGTACATCAGGGGCTCTGTAAATGCAATATGATGCCCGCAGACCATTCCATCAAAGTCTGCATTTCAGAACGTCACTACTTCCCTTCCGAGCCCCACCGTGTGCCCAAACAGTAGTTTTCTCCCACATATGGGGTACCAGCGTACTCAGGACAAATTGGACAACAACTCTTAGGGTCCAATTTCTCCTGTTACCCTTGTGAAAATAAAAATTGGGGGCTAAAAGATCATTTTTGTGGGAAAAAAATGATTTTTTTATTTTCACGCCTCTACATTATAAACTTTACTGAAACACTTGGGGGTTCAAAGTGCTCACCACACATCTAGATAAGTTCCTTGGGGGTCTAGTTTCCAAAATGGGGTCACTTGTGAGGGGTTTCCACTGTCTAGGTACATCAGGGGCTCTGCAAACGCACATGACACCCGCAGACCATTCCATCAAAGTCTGCATTTCAGAACATCACTACTTCCCTTCCGAGCTCCACCGTGTGCCCAAACAGTAGTTTTCTCCCACATATGGGGTACCAGCGTACTCTGGACAAATTGGACAACAACTCTTAGGGTCCAATTTCTCCTGTTACCCTTGTGAAAATAAAAATTGGGGGCTAAAAGATCATTTTGTGGAAAAAAAAATGATTTTTTATTTTCATGGCTCTACGTTATAAACTTCTGTGAAGCACTTGGGGGTTCAAAGTGTTCACAACACATCTAGATAAGTTCTTTAAGGGGTCTAGTTTCCAAAATGGGGTCACTTGTGGGGGGTTTCCACTGTTTAGGTACATCAGGGGCTCTCCAAATGCGACATGGCATCCGATCTCAATTCCTGCCAATTCTGCATTGAAAAAGTCAAATGGCGCTCCTTCCGTTCTGAGCTCTGCCATGTGCTCAAACAGTGGTTTAGCCCCACATACGGGGTATCTGCGTATTTGGGAGAAATTGCACAAAAAATTTTGTGGTTCATTTTCTCTTTTTACACTTGTGAAAATAAAAAAAAATGGTTTTGAAGTAAAATGTTTGTGAAAAAAAGTTAAATGTTTATTTTTTCCTTCCATATTCCATTCATTCATGTGAAGCACCTGAAGGGTTAATAAACTTCTTGAATGTGGTTTTGAGTACATTGAGAGGTGCAGTTTTTAGAATGGTGTCACTTTTGGGTATTTTCTGTCATATTGACCCCCCAAACTCACTTCAAATGTGAGGTGGTCCCTAAAAAAAATGGTGTTGCAAATTTTGTTGTAAAAATGAGAAATCGCTGGTCAACTTTTAACCCTTATAACTTCCTAAAAAAAAAAATTATGTTTCCAAAATTGTGCAGATGTAAAGTAGACATGTGGGAAATGTTATTTATTAACTATTTTGTGCGATATCACTCTCTGATTTAAGGGCATAAAAATTAAAAGTTTGAAAATTGCAAAATTTTCTAAATTTTCGCCAAATTTTGATTTTTTTGACAAATAAGCGCAGCTCATATCTAAAAAATGTTACCACCATCATGAAGTACAATATGTCATGAGAAAACAATGTCAGAATCAGTAGGATCCGTTGAAGCGTTCTAGAGTTATGACCTCATAAACTGACACTGGTCAGAATTGAAAAAATTGGCCCGGTCACGAAGGCAAAAACAGGCTCGGGTGTGAAGGGGTTAATGGTGTGAATTATGTGTTAGATTCTATTCACATTAAGGCAGTAAATTTTATTCACATCTATGCAGGTTTTTGCATGCAATTTTCTGTAGCCATGTGTACGGCTATGGTGGTGTAGCAGCAGCAACAGCTGATTAATAAATAGTCATTCAATGGTGTGAATTATGTGTTAGATTCTATTCAAATTAAGGCAGTAAATTTTATTCACATCTATGCAGGTCTTTGCATGCAATTTTCTGCAGCCATGTGTAAGGCTATGGCGGTGTAGCAGCAGCAACAGCTGATTAATGAATAGTCATTCAATGGTGTGAATTATGTGTTAGATTCTATTTAAATTAAGGAAGTAAATTTTATTCACACCTATGCAGGTTTTTTGCATGCAATTTTCTATAGTTTTATTAAAAATGTATCTAATCAATAAATACTAAGTTTATTGTTGGGCATATTATATTATTCAGGATACTGTAGTCACTTTCTTTAAATTTTGACTCATCATATAATTGAATTTGTATCCTTTTGCTGTTTCTCCTTCCTATAAGTGTTGGTTTGAGGCAATGGTTTTATGGTTGTTTGTCAATTAATGTTTAATAAAACATGTATTTTATGAAATGAGTGACACTCTTGGTTATTGAGTCACCTGACAGTGACATAACCTTTGTGATATATTTGTGCATTGAGAGTGCAGCCCGCTCCTTTGAAGGATAATGGGCTTGGGTATTGTGCCTACCATCCAATTTCAGCCTGTTACATTGAGGTGTAATCTCTACTGTGCCTGAGACAATAGTTATGCGTCCTCAAATCTATTGTGAGATTAAAAATCTCACAAATCCTATATACAGTATACCATACACCTTGTCATACACCATCCAATTTCAGCCTGTTACATTGAGGTGTAATCTCTACTGGGCCTGAGAAAATAGTTCAGTGTCCTCAAATCTACAGTGAGGTTCAAATTCTCACCAATCCTATAGACACCCTCCACCTTGTCATACACTATCCAATTTCAGCCTGTTAAATTGAGGTGTAATCTCTACTGGGCCTGAGACAATAGTTCTGCGTCCTCAAATCTATAGTGAGATTCAAATTCTCACCAATCCTATAGACACCCTCCACCTTGTCATACACCATCCAATTTCAGCCTGTTACATTGAGGTGTAATCTCTACTGGGCCTGAGACAATATTTCAGCGTCTTCAAATCTATAGTGAGATTCAAATTCTCACCAATCCTATAGACACCCTCCACCTTGTCATACACTATCCAATTTCAGCCTGTTACATTGAGGTGTAATCTCTCCTGGGCCTGAGACAATAGTTCTGCGTCCTCAAATCTATAGTGAGATTCAAATTCTCACCAATCCTATAGACACCCTCCACCTTGTCATACACCATCCAATTTCAGCCTGCTACATTGAGGTGTAATCTCTACTGGGCCTGAGACAATATTTCAGCGTCTTCAAATCTATAGTGAGATTCAAATTCACACCAATCCTATAGACACCCTCCACCTTGTCATACACCATCCAATTTCAGCCTGTTACATTGAGGTGTAATCTCTACTGGGCCCGAGACAATAGTTCTGCATCCTCAAATCTATAGTGAGATTCAAATTCTCACCAATCCTATAGACACCCTCCACCTTGTCATACACCATCCAATTTCAGCCTGTTACATTAAGGTGTAATCTCTCCTGGGCCTGAGACAATAGTTCTGCGTCCTCAAATCTATAGTGAGATTCAAATTCTCACCAATAGTAGATACATCTTCTACCTTGTTTTACAGTACCATATAGCTGGTGGTATTTTGGGAACATTTTCACAAAAATGAGGAAGTATGGTGGAAGACGCCATGGAAGTGGGCCGGGGTTGCCAGCTGGTCCCGATGGTGGTGGTGGTGTTGAAACATCTGTTAGTAGTGGCAAATGCACAATAGCACCTAAGGCAGGAGGTGTTGAGCCTGCGTCATTGTCTGGCTCCACAAGGCCTCGAAGGCTCTCTTTTCAGGTAGTAGGTAAACCACTCTTAAAGCCGGAGCTTCAGGAACAAGTTTTTGCTTACATTGCTGACACAGCCTCCAGCTCTCTCGCCTCCTCTTCTGAAGTTTCAAAAAATAAAAGCACTGAGTCGTCAGTGGAGGCTCCTGGTCAGGAACAACACCTTTCCTTGTGTCCTTCATCCCTACCAAAAGTGAAGGATGTGGCAGGTCACACTACCGATTACTCCATGGAGCTCTTTTCACATACCATGCCTGGGTTAGCAAGTCAAATCGTGAAATCCCCAGTCGAAGATTAATCTGACATGGAGTGCACTGATGCACAGCCACTGCTAGATTTTTCTGCTTGTACATTCACTCAGAGCACTACATTGTCCTCGCAGTGTACTGAGGCAGAATCAGACCCTGATGAAACTCAGGTGCCCCTTCCCGCATACTATACCACCTTACACGGTGACAGAGGAAGGTGCACATGAAATTGAAGAGGAGGTGATGGATGACCCAGTTGTTGACCCAGATTGGCATGATTTGCATCCATTGGGGGAAGAGGGTGCCGCTGCCAATAGCTCAGAAGAGGAGGCCGAGGATCCGCAGCAGGCAGCGACATTGCAACAGCTGTTATCTGGCATGACCGTAGCAGTCCAAAAGCGTGTTACAAAAACCAAAAGAGTTGCAGGACAGCTTGGCAAGACGGTCAAATTAGCACAGCATGCAAGGTCTCAAAATGTCTTCCATAGTAGGAAGAGTGCAGTGTGGCACTTTTTTGAACAAAATCCTAATGATCAGGTAAAAGTTATCTGTAAGAAGTGCGCAAAGACCTTTAGCCGAGGGAAAAACCTGAGAAATTTAATTACCAGTTGCATGCTTAGACATTTAACCACCATGCACTTGCAAGCGTGGACGGACTACCAAACCTCATGTACCACATGTGCACCTGTTCCGAATGAAGGTAGTCAGCAACGCTACATCGCTTCCCCCACTGTAAGCCCACCGGTTAGCACACCACCAGCAGCAAATGTCGAGGTGTCGTCGCAAGGGCAAAGCAGTCATGGAATCACAATGTTATTGCTACGAAAGACTGAATCCAGGCCATCAGCAACACCACCAACACCATCACCATCACCAACTCTCTCTCAGTCCGCCATGTACACCGCTAGTTCCACCATATGCAGCTCTCAAGTCCAGCTCACCCTACCAGAGACTCTGAGTAGGACAAGAAAGTACTCATTCTCTCATCCGCGTACAATTGCTTTGAATGCCCACATTGCCAAACTAATCTCATTAGAGATGATGCCCTACCGGTTGGTTGAAAGCAAAGCTTTCCGCGAGCTCATGGCCTACGCAGTACCATGCTATGACATACCCAGTCGGCACTTCTTTTCGCGAAAAGCCATCCTAGCCCTTCACGTGCATGTGAAAGACCGCATTGTCCATGCAGTCCATGCACTCAAGCAATCAGGGAGTGGAAAGGTGCACCTCACAACAGATGCATGGTCCAGTAGGCATGGCCAGGGCCGTTACGTGTCCATCACTGTGCACTGGGTTAATGTGGTGGATGCAGGGTCCACAGGGGACAGCGGCGTTGGGACAGTGCTGCCTAGCCCACGGTATAGGAAACAGTTGGCTGTAGGCGTTCGACCCTCCTCCTCCAAAAGCGAAAGCTCGTCAACAGAGCGCAGTCGCATGAGCACTCCATCCGCAGGTGCCAGTGTTGCACACGAGGTGTCCCACTATCGAACAGCTAGTGGTAAGCATCAGCAGGCTGTGTTGAAGATGATGTGTTTGGGCGACAACAGACACACCGTGAAGGTACTGGCCGACTACTTGCAGCGACAAACTGATTCATGGCTGGTCAGTCTACATCCTGAGGCAGGCAAAGTAGTTAGTGATAACGGCCGGAATTTTGTGGCAGCCATAGCCCATTCAAAACTCAGACACATACCTTGCCTGGCTCACACCTTGAACCTGGTGGTGCAGTGCTTCCTCAATAATTATCCGGAGTTAACACCCCTGCTCCATAAGGTGCGAAGACTGTGGTTGCACATCCGCCGGTCGCCCGTGCACTCCAGTCGTATGCAGAAGCTGCAGCGATTGCTCCACCTTCCCAAGCACCGTCTAATTACCAACGTTGCAACAAGGTGGAACTTCACCCTGCACATGGTTCAGAGGCTGTGCGAACAGAGGCAGGCTGTAATTAATTTGTGGGAGGATACCCGGGCAGGCAGTTTGCAGGCAGATATGGAGCTGTCTGGTGTGCAATGGTTGAAGCTGAAAGACCTCTGTAAAGTCCTTCAGTTTTTTGAGGAATGCACACGGCTGGTAAGCGCAGACGACGCCATCATAAGCATGAGCATCCCACTAAGGCGTCTGCTCATGCAAACTTTGTCGCACATTAAGGAGCAGGCGTCTGCAGCCGAGGAGGAAGAGGAGGAGGGAAGCCTTGATGACAGTTAGCCATTGTCTGCTCAGGGAAGTCTCGTGGACGAGGTGGAGGAAGAAGAGGAAGAGGAGGAGGATGATGGGGATGATTATTTTGGGGAGCAGGATGCTTCTCAGGGGGCAAGAAAAAATGTTGGCGTGGCAAGGTCAGGTACAGGGTTTGTGCGTGACTGGAGGGATGTGGATTTGCCAGAAAGTGCTCCTCCACCCTACACTTGCAGTGCATCATTGACACCTGGAACATTGGCCCACATGTCTGATTATGCCTTGCAGATCCTAAAAAGGGACCCCCGCATTGCCAAAATGATGAACGATGATGACTACTGGTTGGCCAGAATCCTGGATCCACGCTATAATGGCAAATTCCAAAACATCATGCCACAGGAGAACCAAGAGCTAATATTGGCTAACAAACAAGCAACTCTGGTAAACCATTTGTTTGAGGCATTCCCAGCACACAGCGGTGGTGATGTTTTTCCAACGAGCCGTATAGGGCAACATGGAAGAGGTGTTCGTAGTGCACACATCCGAAGTGGCGGTGGACACAGAGGTTTCATGACCATGTTGTGGACTGATTTTTTAAGTACCATTCACACGACTGGTGATACTGCATCGATCGAAAGTTACAGGAGACAGCAGTTGACAACTATGGTAACAAACTACTTCTCCTCCCATGTCCATGTTCTCCCTCACCGGTCATTCCCCTTTGACTATTGGGCCAGTAAACTTGACACCTGGCCTGAATTGGCACAATATGCCTTACAGGAGCTCGCTTGCCCTGCTGCTAGTGTGTCATCTGAACGAGTCTTCAGTGCTGCTGGATCAATCCTGACCGAACAAAGGACCCGTCTGTCAACCCAAAATGTTGATGATCTAACCTTCATTAAAATGAACCATGCATGGGTTTCAAAGGATTTTGTCCCACCCTGCTCTGCTGACACGTAGGTTGCCAGAAAAATGGCTTGCTTTTGTCATCCTCTTCCGTGGACTTCTCCAGTTACTCTATTTGCAGCTGCTGAATGTGCAACATCAACATATGCCATTTTTCCACCTCCCTAATTGGGCTGCCTCCCCCCACAGGGCCGGGGTCACCACCTGGCGCACGCACCCGTGCGAGTGCCGTTGCCCTGGACAGGTGGGTGGGCACACTCTTTGGCAATGGCACTGGCACAAGGTCCCTCATAGTAGAATCAAGTGTCTCTGATGGTGGGGGTGCACACCTGCCGTCAGACACACTGGCGTACTATGAGGGGCCCTGTGCCAGTACCGCCGCCCACGAGTGGGCCCCCCTGCATGCTCTGGACACCAGCACTTGCAATACTTTCCTCTCCCTGCTCCACCACTGTGTTGTCTGGCCTGTTAAATACTTCACTGGGACTGCCAAAACAAATTTGGTGAAATGATAGATGATGGTTAAGACGTAGCTATGCCCTGTCCTGCTGGGCTCTATCTTCAGATGATCAATGGCTTCCATTTGTTATGGACGTCGACTCACAACGAGATGCAGTGGTGGTTTATCACCAGCTTTCACGATTTTCTGACTCACAGACGTGTGACATTCCTGCCCACATTTTTAAATGTGTCCTCTGATGCCAATCCAATAGAATCGCCTATGGCCTGTGGCTTGTGTCTTTTGCACTCCAAAGTTACCTGACAGATCATGATAGGCAGTGAGGACAATGTCTACATCTGTCCCTGTGATCACAATTTGATGGAGATGAGTAACGGTGATGGGTTCCACGGTACTGCGATACAGCAAACCTTTCTTCACAAGAACTGTTTTCGCTGTCTCCACAGACAAAGTAATTGAGGATCAGCATCGCCTCTTAGAATTCTCCCGGGAGTTTTTACCGTGATTAGTAATTCCAAAATTTCTGCAATCAGTCGACTTTCCGTCTGTACTTGTATCCATCTTGTTTCCTCTTGTGGAGAGTCTGGACTGTCTTACTGAGACTGAAATATATATGAAGATTGAAAAATACCCCAACAGTGTATACTGGTGTATGCTTCGAATACATAACCCTTTTTCTACTTTTTAGATTCTTGTCTAATCCATACTGAATCTGTGAGTGTCTTTGTCGGACTCCGGAAAAATACACGCAGATTTTTCTTGTTTAAACTATGCTATATATTCCTGCTATCCAGTGATACTGTACCCTTTCTCAACTTTCTACAATCACGTTGAATCCATACTGGGCCTGAGACCGTCTGAGTCTGCCTCCTGATATATAGACATAGGTTTTTAATGTTTAAACTATGCTATATATACCCGTTATCCGGTGATACAGTACCCTTTCTCAACTTTCTACAATCTTGTCGAATCCATACTGGGCCTGAGAACGTCTGAGTCTGCCTCCTGATTAGAGATGAGTGGCGTTCGAGTCGACCTGTTCGCCAAGTTAAAATTCCAGCTGTTTTGGGCGGTGTTCGAGCCGTTCGTCGAACTCGAACACTTTGCTTAAAATTCGGCTGTTCGAGGTTCCGTTCGAGAACGGTTCATTAACCAAAAGCATAACTTCATTTTCACATTAATAATGGTTTTCAATGTTAATAGACTGTTTCATGGCATATTAGCGGTGTGTGGTAGCAAGCGGTGTAGTACACCTGTTAAGGAGCTACACCGTGTGTGTTTCTAATTATTTTTTACCGCATCTTGCCCAGAAAATCCTTTTGGGCCTTGTAGCACTGTCTGCTACTCAGCAGAGGAGCCCACCAGTGAACCAAGCTATGCCGCCTGTTTATGTAAGAACTGCGTGCTACTCAGCATAGGAGCCCAGCTGTTAAGAAAACTACAGCACCTGTGGTTTGGACACTTAATTTTTTCATTTTTTCTGGAATGCCGGTTAGGCGTAATTCCTGAATTCCGGTTGACCTGCACTTACTGGGAAATCCTCGTTCGCGAGGAAGAATTGGAATCCCAGATCTCCATCACTAACGGGGTTCAGCGAGTTATCTGCACCTGTAAGCGACACACGCTGGACCTTTCAGTGTAGCGCGCATGCAGCCCCAGACACGTAAGGGCATGACAGACCTGTTATTGATCGATCTCGCATGCCAGAGCCTTGCGTGTCCCTCTAGTAAGCTTGACACGTACCGTGGGGGCATGCCGGAGTCTCATTCGTTAACGGAAGTAAGCTGACAAATCGCTTGCACAACTAAAAACGGACATCCACCACCACCCACAGAATCAACAAAGCTTGCAATCTGTCAATCTTTTCTGTAGCTGGCATGGTTGAGGTTTCCCGGGTGGAGTCGAATTAAGCCGCAGGCTCCACTCCTGGTGGTGCGCTTCTGGACATTCCTTTAAGGTTCAGCTTTGCAACCATACTGCCCCCGGAAACCAAACACTTTGCCTTCATGGATGCTGTTCGGAGGTTTGTGGGAATAACGCCGCCCTATCAGCAGTTGGCCTAATTTATGGTGGGAAGTCCGACGGTATATGATCGTCTTCGATTTCAGATTTTCACTGTTTTTTTGTATTTTACATTTTTATTCCAGCCTTTATTGACTTCATAAGGGCTTGACATGCCTATATCTGTGTCTCCTCCTCCTCCTTTTACTCCTCCACCACTTTTCTATATGTAGTTGCCGTTTTCCATATGTTATTTTTGTATTCTGAGCATTTTGTCTGCTTTGGGACACCTTTTAAGGTGTTTTGTAATTGTTTTCTATGTGTTTGTATGTGTTTGTGTTTACCTGCCATTGTTTTCAATGGTGTTCAACGTTGTTCTTCGAACATTCGACAAACAATCAACAAACTTGCCTCGTGTTCGATGAACTAAAACGAACTGGAACACTAGCGGGGTGGCTCAACACTACTCCTGAATATATAGATGTACATTTTTAATGTTTAAACTACGTATGCTATATATACCTGGTATGTGGTGATACTGTACCCTTTCTGCCAGGAAGTCCTCCTCCACCCACCACTCTAAGTGAATCATTGACACCTGGAACATTGTCCCACATGTGTGATTATTTCTTGCAGATCTTCTTGTTATATTGTGGTTTGATCCATCCTGAGCATGTGACAGTCTGTGGGTTACTCCTGCAATTTAGATGTACATTTAAAAATTAACCCAACACTAGTGCATACAGCTCTACACTTGTGATACATTACCCATTTACTGCTCTTTATATTCTGGTCTAATCCAAACTGACCAATTGAGAGTTATTTTTTTCTGACTGCGGAAATAAATACTGAGATTGACAACAATGACCCCTACACTATGTACAGCTGTACTCTTCAGATCCATTACTGTTTTACGGCTTTTTATATTGTGTTGTAATCCAATACTGAGCCTGAGAGTGTCTGTGTGTGCCTCCTGAAATATCTACGGAGATTTAGAATGTTTAAACTATACTGTATATACCTGCTATCTGATGATACTGTACACTTTTTCTACTTTTTATATTCTTGTCTAATCCATACTGAGCCTGTGAGCATCTCTGTGTGACTGATTGTATATATAGGGAGATTGACAATCATCTTTTGACTGTATAGAGCTGTACGCTTCTGATACAGTACCATATATCTGATGTTATTTTGGGTTAATTTTCTGCAACATTTTGAAGTTTGGTGGAAGACGCTGCAGACGTGGGTGTGGGGGGGGCAGCTGGTGCTAATGGTGGTGGTGCATCTGCTGGTAGTGGCAAAAGCACAATAGCAGCTAAGGCAGGAGGTGTTGAGCCTGCGTCATGGTCTGGCTCCAGAACGCCTGGAAGGCTACCTTTTCTGGGAGTAGGTTAACCGCTTTTAAAGCCGGAGCATGAGGAACTGGTTTTGGCTTACATTGCCGAAACAGACTCCAGCAAATATGCCCTCCTCTTCTGAAGTTTCAAAAAATGCAAGCACTGAGTCGTCAAGTGCTGGCTCCTGGTCAGGAAGAACCCCTTTCCTTGTGTCCTTCACCCCCACCAAAAGTGAATGATGCAGCAGGCCACACTTCACATTAGTCCATGTAGCTCTTTCTATCATACCATGTCTGGGTTATCAAGCGAAATCGTGAATTCCCCAGTCCAAAATGAATCTGACATGGAGTGTGGGTGGCCAGCCAGGGCAGTGGGGTTAATCGGTACCGGGCCAGTGTCTCACAGGGATGTGTGACGTTGGTGGTGATGACCCATTCCGTGGCCCTGGGTGTCCATGCAAAGGGGTGAATAACGTTTATAGGTGAATGATACGTGACGCCACCTGTAGTTTCTGATCAGGTTGTCCCGCGCTGCAGAGTCGCTTCTCTGGGACAGATGTTGTGGTGCAGCTAAGATATAGAAGCTCTGCACAGGTAGGGCCATAGTCACAGGGCAGATGAAAGAGTGCAGTGCAGGATGTAGCAAAGCCGTGCGCCAGGCGCAGGAGAAAGATGACAGACACAGTCGTGCAGTTCCTTTACCTGTACTTAGAGTTGAGCGACTTTTGGTTTTTTAGGGTCGCGTTTCGTTTCGTGAAACCCGACTTTTCCAAAAGTCGGGTCGAGCAAGATCGTCCGATTATAGGGAAAAGTCGGGGTCGTCCCAAAACACGAAACCCAATGTAAGTCAATGGGGAATAAAAGTCGGCAGTGAGAGGAGGACAGGAAACACACCTACAGTGCCCATTTGAATGCCAAAAGCATCAATTCTTCTTTCTTAAGCTTGTCAACCTTAATTAACTTCATAATACAAGTTACGCACTGAAAAATGGGGGTTATTTGGCTACAAACTGTGCGGGGGGGGGGGTGGCTCCAGGTTTTCATGTGCCCTGGGCGAAAGAGCGCCCCTTTAACACATACCACAACTCATCATGCTCCGATACGGCAGAGAAATAGCGGTATAGTACAATGAAAAATACCTCACTTTTTACATCTCATGACGAGGCCCATCTATTTCTCCATACAGAATCATTGGTCCCATATAATGTTTGAAACAGTATATGATGAGCTCCACATAATGCTACAGTATATGTTGGTCCCCATGGATGACGCTCCACTGTCTTATGGGCCCAAATAATGCTCCAAACATAATGGGCCCCATTTCTAATGCTCTAGTGTATAATGGGCCCTGTAAATGCTGCTCCAGTGTCTGATGTCCACCTTTGGAATGTTCCAGTGTATGGTGGGCTCCATCTATCATTCTCCAGAGTATAGTGCTCCCCAAAAATTGCTGTCCCAACATTGAAAACAATCAAATAAGTCTCCTCGCTAGGGAATCCCTGTACTTGTCTGGACAGGTGCTGTAGCTTGCTTAACAGCTCGCCAGCCGTTCTCACGCCCAGTATGGATTACACGTGATTGCACAAAGGTGAGAAAGGGTACCGTATCCCCAGATAACATGTATGGATAGCATACACATTCAAAATATATGTCTCAGGAGGCAGGCTCAGACGGTGTTAGGCCCAGTATGGATTGCACGTGATTGCACAAAGGTTAGAAAGGGTACCGTATCCCCGGATAACATGTATGGATAGCGTACACATTCAAAATATATGTCTATACAGCATGAGGCAGGCTCAGACGGTGTTAGGCCCAGTATGGATTGCACGTGATTGCACAAAGGTTAGAAAGGGTACCGTATCCCTGGATAACATGTATGGATAGCGTACACATTCAAAATATATGTCTCAGGAGGCAGGCTCAGACGGTGTCAGGCACAGTATGGATTTGACGGCCCAGATTATACAGCGGAGGAGCAGGGAGAGGTAAAGATTGCAAATGCTGGGGCCCTGCCCAAGCAAGGGGGGCCCACTCGTGGGCGTCGGTACTGGCACTGGGCCCCTCATAGTACAGCGGTGTGTCTGACGGCGGGTGTGCACCACCACCGTCAGAGACACTTGATTGCACTATGAGGGACCCTGTGCCAGTGCCCGCGCCCAAGAGTCGGCCTACCCACCTGTCCAGGGCAACGGCACTCGCACGGTGTCGTGCGGTAGGTGGTGACCCCGGCCATGGGGGGGGAGGCAGCACAGTTAGGGAGTTTTAGAAAGTGGCATATGTTGATGTTGGACATTCAGCTGATGCAAAAGGCGAAATAGGTGAAGTACCAGGAAGAGGTGGACCAAAGCAAGCCATTTTTCTGTCACCCTATGTGTCATCAGGGGAAGGTGGGACTAAATCCTTGGAAACCCATGCGTGGTTCATTTTAATGAAGGTTAGATCATCCACATTTTGGGTTGACAGACGGGTCCTTTTTTCTGTCAGGATTGATCCAGCTGCACTGAAGACTCTTTCCGATAGCACACTTGCAGCTGGGCAAGCGAGCTCCTGTAAGGCATATTGGGCCAATTCAGGCCAGGTGTCCAGTTTAGCGGCCCAATAGTCAAAGGGGAATGACCTGTGTGGGAGAACATCGATATGGGAGGAAAAGTAGTTTGTTACCATAGTTGACAACTGCTGTCTCCTGTCACTTTCCATCGATGCAGTATTACCAGTTGTGTGAGCGGTATTTGAAAAATCAGTCCACAACATTGTCATGAAACCCCTGTCTCCAACGCCACTTCTGCTGTGTGCACCACGAACACCTCTGCCAAGCTGCCCCCGGCCCGTACGGCTCGTGTGAGAACCATCACCGCTGCTGTGTGCTGGGAATGCCTCAAGCAACCGATTTACCAGAGTTGCTTGTTTATTAGCCAATATTAGGTCAAGGTTCTCCTGTGGCATGATGTTTTGTAATTTGCCTTTATAGCGTGGATCCAGGATGCTGGCCAACCAGTAGTCGTCATCGTTCATCATTTTGGCAATGCAGGGGTCCCTTTTTAGGATCTGCAAGGCATAATCTGACATGTGGGCCAATGTTCCCGGTGTCAATGATGCACTGCAAGTGCTGGGTGGAGGAGCACTTTCTGGCAAATCCACATCCCTCCAGTTATGCACAAACCCTGTACCAGACCTTGCCACGCCAACATTTTCACTTGCCCCACGAGATGCATCCTCTTCCCCTAAGTAATCATCCCCATCATCCTCCTCCTCCTCCTCTTCTTCCTCCACCTCGTCCAGGAGAGGTCCCTGAGCAGACAATGGCTGAATGTCATCAAGGATTCCCTCCTCCTCTTCCTCCTCATCAACATTGGCTGCAGACGCCTGCACCTTAAGGTGCGTCAAAGTTTGCATGAGCAGACGCATAAGTGGGATGCTCATGCTTAGGATGGCGTCGTCTGCACTTACCAGCCGTGTGCATTCCTCAAAACACTGAAGGACTTTACAAAGGTCTTTCAGCTTCGACCACTGCACACCTGTCAACTCCATGTCTGCTCTCAAAGTGCCTGGCCGTGTATCCTCCCACAAATGCATTATGGCCTGCCTCTGCTCGCAAAGCCGCTCCACCATGTGCAGGGTGGAGTTCCACCTTGTTGCAATGTCGATAATGAGGCGGTGGTTGGGAAGGTGGAGCAATCGCTGCAGCTTCTGCATACGAACGGAGTGTACAGGCGACCGGCGGATGTGCGCGCACAGTCTTCGCACCTTCTGGAGCAGGGCTGTTAACTCCGGATAATTTTTGAGGAAGCACTGCACCACCAGGTTCAAGGTGTGAGCCAAGCAAGGTATGTGGCTGAGTTTTGAAAGGGCTATGGCTGCCACAAAATTACGGCCGTTATCACTAACTACCTTGCCTGCCTCAAGATGTACACTGCCCAGCCATGACTCAGTTTGTCGCTTCAAGTACTCGGCCAGCACCTCGGCGGTGTGTCTGTCGCCCAAACACATCATCTGCAACACAGCCTGCTGAAGCTTTCCACTAGCTGCTCGATAGGGGGACACATCGTGTGCAACAGTGGCAGCTGCAGATGGAGTGCTCGTACGACTGCGCACTGTGGACGAGCTTTCGCTTCTGGAGGAGGAGGAGGAGGGTCGAACGCCTACAGCCAACTGTTTCCTATACCGTGGGCTAGGCAGCACTGTCCCACCACTGCTGTCCCCTGTGGACCCTGCATCCACCACATTAACCCAGTGCGCAGTGATGGACACGTAACGGCCCTGGCCATGCCGACTGGACCATGCATCAGTTGTGCGGTGCACCTTTCCGCTCACTGACTGCTTGAGTGCATGGACAATGCGGTCTTTCACATGATGGTGGAGGGCTGGGATGGCTTTGCGAGAGAAGAAGTAGCGACTGGGTAGGTCATAGCGTGGTACTGCATAGGCCATGAGTTCGCGGAAAGCTGTGCTTTCCACCAACCGAAAGGGCATCATCTCAAACGAGATTAGTTTGGCAATGTGGGCGTTCAAACCCAGTGTACGCGGATGAGAGACTGAGTACTTTCTTGACCTACTCATAGTGTCTGGGAGGGTGAGCTGGACTTGAGAGCTGCATATGGTGGAAGTAGCGGTGGACAGGGCGGACTGAGAGAGGGTTGATGATGGTGATGGAGTTGGTGTTCTTTCTGATGGCCTAGAATCAGTCTTTCGTTGCTATAACAGTGGGATTCCCTGACTGCTGTGGCCTTGCAACGAAACCTCAACATTTGCTGCTGTGCTAACCGGTGGGCTTACAGTGGGGGAAACAATGTAGTGTTGCTGACTACCTTCGTTGTGATCAGTTGCACATGTGGCACTTGAGGTTTGGTGTTGTGTCCACGCTTGCAAGTGCATGCTGGTTAAATGTCTAAGCATGCAACTGGTATTCAAATTTTTCAGATTTTTCCCTCGGCTAAAGGTCTTTGCGCACTTCTTACAGATAACCTTGGCCTGATCATGAGGATTTTGTTCAAAAAAGTGCCACACTGCACTCTTCCTACTTTGGCAGACATTTTGCGGCCTAGCACGCTGTGATCTTTTGACCCTCTGGACAAGCTGTCCAGCAACTCTTTTGATGTTTGGAACCTGTCTTTGGAGTGCTCCGGGCCTGCCAGATAACAGCTGTTGCGATGTCGATGTCTGCTGTGGATGCTCCTCATCTGAGCTATTGGAAGCAGCACCCTCTTCCCCCAATGGATGCCAATCTGGGTCAACAACTGGGTCATCCATCACGTCCTCTTCTATGTCATGTGCACCTTCCTCTGTGTCACCGTGTATGGTGGTATAGTGTGCGGGACGGGGCACCTGAGTCTCATCAGGGTCAGAATCTGGCTCTGTACACTGCGAGGACAATGTAGTGCTCTGAGTGAATGTACCAGCAGAATCATCCATCAGCGGCTGTGCATCAGTGCACTCCATGTCAGATTCATCTTGGCCTGGGTAATTCACCATTTCACTTGATAATCCAGGCATGGTATGTGAAAACAGCTCCATGGAGTAATCAGTAGTATGGCCTGCGTCATCCTTCAATCTTGGTTGGGGTGAAGGACACAAGGAAAGGTGTGGTTCATGAACATGAGCCTCCAATGACGACTCAGTGCTTTTACTTTTTACAACTGAAGAAGAGGAGGCGATAGAGCTGGAGGCTGAGTCAGCAATGTAAGACAAAACTTTTTCCTGATGCTCTGGCTTTAAAAGCGGTTTGCCAACTCCTAGAAAACTAAGCGTTCGAGGCCTTATGTAGCCAGACGATGACGCAGGCTCAACACCTCCTGCATTCGGTCCTATTTTGCTCTTGCCGCTACCATCAGATCCACCACCAACACCATCATTACCAGCTGCCAACCCCCGCCCAATTCCACGGCCTCTTCCACCAGCCTTCCTCATTTTTGGTAGAAATGTAGACAAAATCCAACAAACTACATAGTATGTAAAACAAGGTGTCTATAGGACAGGGGAGATTTTGAATTTCTGCACACACTTTTGGACACTGGACACTTTTGGATTGTGTGAGGCCCACTGATATCTGAGCGCTATGTGACAGGCTCGATGGCACAGCTGTGACCTAAGTGACTAGAGAATAAGTGAGATTTTGAATCTCTGCACACACTTTTGGACACTGGACACTTTTGGATTGTGTGAGGCCCACTGATATCTGAGCGCTATGTGACAGGCTCGATGGCACAGCTGTGACCTAAGTGACTAGAGAATAAGTGAGATTTTGAATCTCTGCACACACTTTTGGACACTGGACACTTTTTGATTGTGTGAGGCCCAATGATTATCTGAGCGCTATGTGACAAGCTCGATGGCACAGCTGTGACCTAAGTGACTAGAGGATAAGTGAGAGTTTGAATCTCTGCACACACTTTTGGACACTGGACACTTTTGGATTGTGTGAGGCCCAATGAATATCTGAGCGCTATGTGACAAGCTCGATGGCACAGCTGTGACCTAAGTGACTAGAGGATAAGTGAGAGTTTGAATCTCTGCACACACTTTTGGACACTGGACACTTTTGGATTGTGTGAGGCCCAATGAATATCTGAGCGCTATGTGACAAGCTCGATGGCACAGCTGTGACCTAAGTGACTAGAGGATAAGTGAGAGTTTGAATCTCTGCACACACTTTTGGACACTGGACACTTTTGGATTGTGTGAGGCCCAATGAATATCTGAGCGCTATGTGACAAGCTCGATGGCACAGCTGTGACCTAAGTGACTAGAGGATAAGTGAGAGTTTGAATCTCTGCACACACTTTTGGACACTGGACACTTTTGGATTGTGTGAGGCCCAATGAATATCTGAGCGCTATGTGACAAGCTCGATGGCACAGCTGTGACCTAAGTGACTAGAGGATAAGTGAGAGTTTGAATCTCTGCACACACTTTTGGACACTGGACACTTTTGGATTGTGTGAGGCCCAATGAATATCTGAGCGCTATGTGACAAGCTCGATGGCACAGCTGTGACCTAAGTGACTAGAGAATAAGTGAGATTTTGAATCTCTGCACACACTTTTGGACACTGGACACTTTTGGATTGTGTGAGGCCCAATGAATATCTGAGCGCTATGTGACAAGCTCGATGGCACAGCTGTGACCTAAGTGACTAGAGGATAAGTGAGAGTTTGAATCTCTGCACACACTTTTGGACACTGGACACTTTTGGATTGTGTGAGGCCCAATGAATATCTGAGCGCTATGTGACAAGCTCGATGGCACAGCTGTGACCTAAGTGACTAGAGAATAAGTGAGATTTTGAATCTCTGCACACACTTTTGGACACTGGACACTTTTGGATTGTGTGAGGCCCAATGAATATCTGAGCGCTATGTGACAAGCTCGATGGCACAGCTGTGACCTAAATGACTAGAGGATAAGTGAGAGTTTGAATCTCTGCACACACTTTTGGACACTGGACCCTTTTGGATTGTGTGAGGCCCAATGAATATCTGAGCGCTATGTGACAGGCTCGATGGCACAGCTGTGACAAAAGTGACTAGAGGATAAGGGAGATTTTGAATCTCTGCACACACTTTTGGACACTGGACACTTTTGGATTGTGTGAGGCCCAATGAATATCTGAGCGCTATGTGACAAGCTCGATGGCACAGCTGTGACCTAAGTGACTAGAGGATAAGTGAGAGTTTGAATCTCTACACACACTTTTGGACACTGGACACTTTTGGATTGTGTGAGGCCCAATGAATATCTGAGCGCTATGTGACAAGCTCGATGGCACAGCTGTGACCTAAGTGACTAGAGGATAAGTGAGAGTTTGAATCTCTGCACACACTTTTGGACACTGGACACTTTTGGATTGTGTGAGGCCCAATGAATATCTGAGCGCTATGTGACAAGCTCGATAGCACAGCTGTGACCTAAGTGACTAGAGGATAAGTGAGAGTTTGAATCTCTGCACACACTTTTGGACACTGGACACTTTTGGATTGTGTGAGGCCCAATGAATATCTGAGCGCTATGTGACAAGCTCGATGGCACAGCTGTGACCTAAATGACTAGAGAATAAGTGAGATTTTGAATCTCTGCACACACTTTTGGACACTGGACACTTTTGGATTGTGTGAGGCCCAATGAATATCTGAGCGCTATGTGACAAGCTCGATGGCACAGCTCTGACCTAAATGACTAGAGGATAATTGAGAGTTTGAGTCTCTGCACACACTTTTGGACACTGGACACTTTTGGATTGTGTGAGGCCCAATGAATATCTGAGCGCTATGTGACAAGCTCGATGGCACAGCTGTGACCTAAGTGACTAGAGGATAAGTGAGAGTTTGAATCTCTGCACACACTTTTGGACACTGGACACTTTTGGATTGTGTGAGGCCCAATGAATATCTGAGCGCTATGTGACAAGCTCGATGGCACAGCTGTGACCTAAGTGACTAGAGGATAAGTGAGAGTTTGAATCTCTGCACACACTTTTGGACACTGGACACTTTTGGATTGTGTGAGGCCCAATGAATATCTGAGCGCTATGTGACAAGCTCGATGGCACAGCTGTGACCTAAGTGACTAGAGAATAAGTGAGATTTTGAATCTCTGCACACACTTTTGGACACTGGACACTTTTGGATTGTGTGAGGCCCAATGAATATCTGAGCGCTATGTGACAGGCTCGATGGCACAGCTGTGACCTAAGTGACTAGAGAATAAGTGAGATTTTGAATCTCTGCACACACTTTTGGACACTGGACACTTTTGGATTGTGTGAGGCCCAATGAATATCTGAGCGCTATGTGACAAGCTCGATGGCACAGCTGTGACCTAAGTGACTAGAGGATAAGTGAGAGTTTGAATCTCTGCACACACTTTTGGACACTGGACACTTTTGGATTGTGTGAGGCCCAATGAATATCTGAGCGCTATGTGACAAGCTCGATGGCACAGCTGTGACCTAAGTGACTAGAGAATAAGTGAGATTTTGAATCTCTGCACACACTTTTGGACACTGGACACTTTTGGATTGTGTGAGGCCCAATGAATATCTGAGCGCTATGTGACAAGCTCGATGGCACAGCTGTGACCTAAGTGACTAGAGGATAAGTGAGAGTTTGAATCTCTGCACACACTTTTGGACACTGGACACTTTTGGATTGTGTGAGGCCCAATGAATATCTGAGCGCTTTGTGACAAGCTCGATGGCACAGCTGTGACCTAAGTGACTAGAGGATAAGTGAGAGTTTGAATCTCTGCACACACTTTTGGACACTGGACACTTTTGGATTGTGTGAGGCCCAATGAATATCTGAGCGCTATGTGACAAGCTCGATAGCACAGCTGTGACCTAAGTGACTAGAGAATAAGT
Source organism: Dendrobates tinctorius (assembly GCF_039654945.1). NCBI lineage: Eukaryota > Metazoa > Chordata > Amphibia > Anura > Dendrobatidae > Dendrobates > Dendrobates tinctorius. The sequence continues at coordinate 1,813,080 of NW_027361979.1, read as the reverse complement.
GAGATTTTGAATCTCTGCACACACTTTTGGACACTGGACACTTTTGGATTGTGTGAGGCCCAATGAATATCTGAGCGCTATGTGACAAGCTCGATGGCACAGCTGTGACCTAAGTGACTAGAGGATAAGTGAGAGTTTGAATCTCTGCACACACTTTTGGACACTGGACACTTTTGGATTGTGTGAGGCCCAATGAATATCTGAGCGCTATGTGACAAGCTCGATGGCACAGCTGTGACCTAAGTGACTAGAGGATAAGGGAGATTGGATTGCTTTTAAAAAAGCAGTTTGCGGAGCAGTGGGTAAACAGCAATGCCAGCCTGTCAGGAAGCCTTAGAAGGCAGCCCAACAACCAACACCACTGATACACCACTATATAGCCTCCCCTTGCACTGCACACACAGTGACTGGTGTGTTGTGCAGGCCAAATCGCTAGCAGCAGAAGCAGTTTTTTGGTCTTCTTCCCTGCCTAACGCTCTCCCTACAGAATCAGCAGCAACCTCTCCCTATACTGAGATCGGCAGAAGTAAGATGGCGGTCGGCGTGCACGCCCTTTTATACCCCCTGTGACGCCCACCAAAGCAAGCCAATCACTTGCATGCCCTTCTGAAAGATGGTGGTGACCCGTGCCTATGTCATCACGTTGCCCACAGTGTCCGTGCATCCTGATTGGCTGAAAAAGAGCGCAAAACAAACTTTTGAAACGCGACTTTGGCGCGTAAGTCGCCGACCTCGTGGCCGACGTCATCCTAGGGTCGGGTTTCGTTTCATGAAACCCGACTTTGCCAAAAGTCGGCGACTTTTGAATTTTTTCGACCTGTTTCGCTCAACTCTACCTGTACTTGGTAAGTGCCATCCAGGACTCAGAGTACAGATGGAGAAGGAGTTGGTCAGCTTGGAATCAAATTTGGAATTCTCTCTCTGCAGATAGGTAGTGTGGCCTCCGTTCTAGCGCTTATCTGAGGTACTCACAGTACTGAGTTCACTGAAGTTCTCTTTTGGAACTTTCTCGTATGGCAGGCAGCCGTAGCCTTTTCCTTCTGGCTCACACACGTCGCTGCTGGGGCCTCCGAGCCTTAGTTGGGATCAGAGCATTTACAGCTGCTACTTCCTCCGGTTTTTGCTGCAGGACCGTCAGTGTCCCTACAAACTTGGAGACCGGAATCCCGACCATGCGCTCCAGCTAGGAGTGAGCCTTAACTCTGCTCATCCTCCAGCTCCCCTTCTCATGTCCACACACTTCCACTTCCCTTCACAGACTGCCCTAACTTCCCTCCTCCCGACCACAGAGAGCAGCTCCTCAGCAGTCAGGTTCAGAGGTCTCCTTGCTGGCCTGGAGTGGGAACTGATTTGTGTATTGGTTTAACTGCTAGAGAGATCCTTCGTTACTACCAAGCATGACATCACACTCCCTAGGAGGATGTTAATGCCACTGTGGCGACCGTAATCCTGGGGGCGCCACAAGTGCACTGATGCCCAGCCACTGCTAGATGATTCTGCTGGTACATTGACTCAGACCCCCTCGCACTCTACACAGCCAGAATCTGACCCTGATGAAACTCAGGTTCCCTTCCCGCATACTATACCACCTTACACGGTGACAAAGAGGAAGGTGCAGATGAAAGCGCAGGTTCCTTGAGCAGGTGGGGGGGCATACTCATGGGCGACGGCACTGGCACAGGGCCCCTCATAGTACGCAAAAGTGTCTCTGCTGGTGGGAGGGCCCACCCACCATCAGACACACCACCGTACTATGAGGGGCCCTGTGCCAGTGCCGTCGCCAACAACTGGGCCCCCCCTGCTTGCTCAGGATCACAGCACTTGCAAAGTTGAAATACTTACCTCTCCCTGCTCCACTGCCGTGACGTCTTCCGCACTTCCTGACAGTGACATTCTGGTCAGAGAGCGCGATGACATCACGTCTGTACGCCCTCTGCCTAAACAGTCCAAGTGCAGTGAGATGGAAGATGGGGACGATGAGGAGTCCAGACTAGTACAGGGATTCCCTAGCGAGGAGACTTATTTAATTGTCTTCAATGTTGGGACAGCTATGTTTGGGGAGCACTATACTCTGGAGAATGATATATGAGGCCCACCATACACTGGAGGATTCCAAAGGTGGACATCAGATACTGGAGCAGCATTTACAGGGCCCATTATGCACTGGAGCATTAGAAATGGGGCCCATTATATATGGAGCATTATTTGGGCCCATAACACAGTGGAGCTTCATCCATGGGGCCCATTATATACTGTAGCATTTTGTGGAGCTCATCATATACTGTTTCAACCTTTATATGGGACCAATGATTCTGTATGGAGAAATATATGGGCCTTATTACTCTGTATAGTGCACTATGCGGTGGCCATAATACTGTATGGAATAATATACTGTCCGTTTTTGGAGCTATTGGAGAATTTAAAATGGATATCAGTAGGAGATGTAAGAAGTGAAGTATTTTTCATTGTACTATACCGCTATTTCTCTGCTGTATCAGAGGATCATGAATTGTGGCATGTGTTAAAAGAGCCCAGTGACACTCTTTGGCCCAGGGCCCACGAAAATCTGGAGCCAGCCCTACCCCCCCACAACTTTAGCCAAATAACCCCCAGTTTTCAATGCCTAACTATTATTATAAAGTAAATTAAGGTTGACAAGCTTAAGTAATAAGAATTGATGTTTTTGGCATTAAAATGGGCACTGCAGGTGTGTTTCCTGTCCTCCACTTCCTGCCGACCTTGGTTCCCCATTGACTTGCATTGGGTTTCGTGTGTCAGTCGGCCTTCGACTTTTCAAGATAATTGGCTGATTTCGTTCGACCCGACTTTTGAGAAAGTCGGGTTTCATGAAACCCGACTCGAACCGAAAAAAGGCAAAGCCGCTCATCAGTACTTATAAGGGTTAAAAGTTGACCAGCGATTTCTCATTTTTACAACAAAATTTACAAAACCAATTTTTTAGGGACCACCTCACATTTGAAGTCACTTTGAGGGGTCTATATGGCAGAAAATACCCAAACGTGTCACCATTCTAAAAACTGCACCCCTCAAGCTACTCAAAACTACATTCAAGAAGATTATTAACCCTTCAGGTGCTTCACAGCAACTAAAGCAACGTGGAACGAAAAAATGGACATTTTAATTTTCCCAGCAAAAAAGTTTTTTAGCATAATTGTTTTCATTTTATGGGCAACAGGATAAAATGGATACTAAAATTTGTTGGGAATTTCTCCTAAGTACCCACACCGATACCTCATATGTGGTCATAAACCACTGTTTGGGCGCATGGCAGGGCTTGGAAGGGAAGGAGCGCCGTTTGACTTTTTGAATGGAAAATTAGCTCCAATCGTTAGCAGCACCATGTCTCATATGGAGAGTCCCTGTGTGCCTAAACATTGGAACTCCTCCACAAGTGACCCCATTTTGGAAACTAGACCCCCAAGGAACTTATCTAGATGCATAGTGAGCACTTTGAACCCCTAGGTGCTTCACAAATTGATCCGTAAATATGAAAAAGTAGTTTTATTTCACAAAAATGTTCTTTAAGCCTCAATTTTTTCATTTTCACATAGGTAACAGGATAAAATGGATCATAAAATTTGTTGGGCAATTTCTTCTGAGTACACCGATACCTCATATGTGGTCATAAACCACTGTTTGGGAGCACGGCAGGGCTCGGAAGGGAAGGAGAACCATTCGACTTTTGAAAGGAAAATTAACTCCAATCGTTAGCGGACACCATGCAGCGTATGGAGAGCCCCTGTGTGCCTAAACATTGGAGATCCCCCACTAGTGACCTCATTTTGGAATCTATACCCTCCATGGAACTTACCTAGATGTGTTGTGAGAGCTTTGAACCCCTAAGTGCTTCACAGAAGTTTATAACGCAGAGCCGTGAAAATTAAAAATCATTTTTTTGTCACAAAAATGATTTTTAGCCCGCAATGTTTCATTTTCAAAAGGGTAACAGCAGAAATTGGACCCCAAAAGTTGTTGTCCAATTTGTCCTGAGTACCCTAGTACCCCAAATGTTGGGGGAACCACTGTTTGGGCACATGTCGGAGCTCGAAAGGAAAGTTGTGCCGGTTTGGAATGCAGACTTTGATGGAATGGTCTGCAGGTATCATGTTGCGTTTGCAGAGCCCCTGATGTGCCTAAACAGTTGAAACCCAGCAAAAGTGACCCTATTTTGGAAACTAGACCCCCCCAAGCAGCTTATCTAGATGTGCGGTGAGCACTTTGAATCCCTAAATGCTTCACAGAATTTTGTAATGCAGAGCTGTTAAAATAAAAAATCTTTTTTTTTTCCACAAAAATTATTTTTTAGCCCTCAATTTTTTATTTTCCCAAGGGTAGCAGGAGAAATTAGACCCCCAAAGTTGTGCAACTTCTCCTGAGTACGCTGATGCCCCATATGATGGGGTGAACCACTGTTTGGGCACACATCAGGGCTCGGAAGGAAGGGAGCATCGTTTGACTTTTTGAATGCAAAATTGGCTGGAATCAATGGTGGCGCCATGTCACATTTGGAGAGCCCCTGATGTGCCTAAACAGTGGAAAACCCTCAAATCTAACTCCAACCCTAACCCCAACACACCCCTAACCTTAATCCCAACCCTAAGCATAACCCTAACCCCAACACACCCCTATCTCTAATCCACACCCTAGCCACAAGCCTAACCCTTATCCCAACCCTAACCTCAACACACCCCTAATCCTAACCCTAATCTCAACCATAACCCTAATCCCAACCCAAACCCTAATCCCAACCCTAACCCTAATTCCAACCCTAACCCTAATTCCAACCCTAACGCTAATTCTAACCCTAATGGAAAATGAAAATAAATACATTTTTTTATTTTATTATCTTTCCCTATCTAAGGGGGTGATAAAGGAGGGGGGATATTTACTATTTTTTATTTTGATCACTGTGATAGGGTCTATCACTGTCATGATCCAGGCTGGATCTGACAGTTTAAATGCACAAATTGAACTTTTTTTCCTTTGGCTTGGTGCCAAAGTGGGTTCATTGCCCCTGGTGGCCATTAGAATTATTAGACGTGGTGTTGTGCATTCTAAGTTGCCCCAGTGGTAGTTAGTGGTAGTGCACTTTAGTTTCTTTGATTTAGTGCTGCCAAAGTGATGTGATTGCCCCCGGTGGCCATTAGAATTATTACATGTGGTGTCGTTCATTCTAAGTTGCCCCGGTGGTGGTGAGTGGTAGTGCACTTTATTTTCTTTGGTTTAATGTGCACTTAATTACAAATCAGGTGTTAGGCTCTATATAAGAGAGCCAGGTGTGTTCAATCACTGTTGGTGATATTGTGTGTTCATTTGGCAAGTAAGCCTGGGGGAGGAAGGAGCTGAACATGAGTCCTGCACAGCCCAGCCAGAGGGGATGAGTGGCAGCTATGTGGTCTGCAGGAAGGGATGGCATGGATTGGTGGAGTCACAGTTTATGGTGTCGGCAGGAAGTGCTGGCATGGCTTGGTGGAGTGGCGACGATGGTGAGAGTTGCACTCAGCATGCTGGACTTGCTTGCTGAAAACTGGACTCAAGCATGCTGGACTTTTTGGCAGAAGCTGGACTCATCTTTGGGACTCTGTTTACTGGGCAGCTGCAACTGGTGGTGGACTCTGCTCCAAGGCTGCACTATGGTGAAGGATCCAGTTATGGTGATGGATCCGGGTGGAGGAGAAGATGCACACAGGTAGTGGGCTCTGTTGCTAGGAGCATATGCAGCAGAGCAAAGCTAAGTGCTGTTTCCCCTGTTTTGTCATCTTTCCTCATGTGTGTTTTAGTGCAGTGGTGGGATTAGTTTCCGCACCGACCAATTCCCTAGTGAAGGTTTAGGTCAGGGCGAGCTAGGGTTTTTAGGTTCCTGTTGCTCGCCTGGTGCGGAACAGGCATAGGGAACGTTAGGAGTGCAGGGACACTGGCTCAGGGGAGCTCAGGAGGTCTCCACTTCCCTATTCCCTATTACAGGGCCCACCATTGTTAATGTTTCCCAGATTTCCCTTATTGTTTAAATTCGCCTTACTGGAGGCGGGGTTTCCAGACTTGTATATACGTGTAATTTCTAAATTCACCAGTTAGAGGCGGTGTATCCAGCTGCACGTGTTTATTATTTAAATTCGCCCCACTGGAGGCGGTGTATCCAGGGTCACGTGTGTCACATGGGTTCGCCTTGCGGTACTTGCTGCGTCCAGACACACATGACCGTGACAATCACAGTGATCAAAATGTACCTGGAATGAATAAAAGGAATCTGCCATGTGCCGGCCGGCAGATCTGCCATTTTTTGAACTGGAACAAGATGACGGCGCCCATAGGGGAAGGCCTGAAGATGGAGTGAAAACCGGGAGGTACCCGGTAGGGAGGGGGTGTGATTAGATGGCAGGGGGAGCGGAAGACAGGACAGAGGAGAGTGGAGAAGAGGGGAGCGGATGACAGGACGGAGAGGAGGAAATACTGATGGCGTCGGCAGATTGCCGCTATCAGTCGGTGGGGGGTGGCAGATTGCAGTCTCTAGCCATGGCCGATGATATTGCAGCATCGGCCATGGCTGGATTGTAACATTTTACCAAGTTTCATGGGTGAAATATTACAATTGCTCTTATTGGCTGTTTCACTTTCAACAGCCAATCAGAGCAATGGTAGCCACGAGGGGAGGGCAAAGCCACCCCCCTGTGGTCAAGTACAGGTCCTCCTGTACCTGCGGGTCAAGTGACATTTCCGTGACCCCGATCACCCAACCTGCCTTAGTGGCATCACAGGTCGGGAAGGGGTTAATAGCGGGCACAGTAGTCGCAGCCACCGGTTTCCAGCAGTGGTCGGGCGATCACATATGTTCGCTACTTAAGGGAATGAATATTCACTGCCCTCAATGTTCATTCTTTTAAGTAGCGGGCACACATGATCGCCCCACTGCTGCACTGTGAGGAAGAGCAGGGACTGTAAGTAGGATGGTTTATTTTTTATGTTTTTCTCATGGTGTCCATGCATACTAGGTTAGGGATGAGGAGCCATGCAGACCAGGATAGGGATTAGGAGGCTGTGCATACCTAGATGGGGATGAGGGGACAATGCATACCAAGATGGGGATGAGGGGGCAATGCATACCAGGGTAGGGATGAGGAGTCATGCAGACTAGGATAGGGATGAAGAGGCTGTGCATACCAGGATGGGGTGAGCCAATCTAGGACACAGACTCCTTAATAATGGAAAAAAAATTCTGAGGCCATCCACTACATCTCTTCAAAGGTGTATTGGAGTGCATCCTACTAATATTTGGAATCCCTTGCATCTAGTGCATATGCTTTACCAGTGTAGGAGACCCACTCATTAGTAATGGGAAAAATGCTTTTCTGTGGATCCACCTTGTAGTTGAGGGAAAAAAAATTAAACCAAATAGCTGATGCATTCTATTAGTATATGCTCAAGTGCCTTTTTGTAGGCTGTCAGGTGGTCGTCACATAGGGAGTTCTCACACTAAATACAGGATTTCACAGCCAAGACAGGAGAGTGTGTACAGTAAGCACAGAAGATCCTGGTCTCCTCCATATCAGGCTGAGTAGATGTGAAGCGCTTCACAATATTCCCCAGCAGGGTTGATGTAATAACAGTCCTTGATGCTGCTACAATAAACTAATCCGTTTTTCGGTGCTCATTCAAATATATCCTATTTTGTTATAATAATACCGCTCTTATCTGCAATTTGTCTGTGGTGAGGTGTGGCAGTAGGAAGAAAGTATGACAGGCATGTAGTCAGGGATTAGTGCCTTTAAAATTGTAAGCCTGGCTGCTGGCTTTTTCCATGCACCCAATTCATGCTTTTTACGTTCATCTGTAGTCAGAAATTCATCAAACTTGGCAGTGTTACTTGGGTTACGCCACAACTTGTTGCTGACACATAGAAGAAAAAACATTTTTAGGGCTGATTAACCTCTTCCTGACATCAGACATACTATCCCGTCCATGGGACCAGGGCCCTTATGCCCATGGACGGGATAGTACATCTACCGCGATCAGCGGCGCCCACGTGGTGAGCGCCGCTGATCGCGGCCGGGTGTCAGCTGATTATCACAGCTGACACCCGGCACAATGTGTCAGGGGCGGTCACGGACCGCCCCCGACATGTTAACCCCTTGCACACCGCGATCAAACATGATCGCGGTGTACCGGGGGTTAAAGGGAAGCATCGGCAGGGAGGGGGCTCCCTCTGTGCTTCCCTGAGCCCCCCACGGCAGCGCAATATGCAGCCCTGCTGCGGGGGGCTCTTTTCCTGCAGGCCTCCGAATCCAAGATGGCGACGGGGGCCTTCGGGGGCCTGCAGGAAGCTGGCTTCCTCAGTGCCTGCAAAGCGCAGGCATGAGGAAGCCTTCTGCACTGCCTGTGACAGATCGCTGATCTGTCACAGTGATCTGTGATGTGACAGATCAGCGATCTGTCACAGGACAGTGATGTCCCACCTGGGACTATTTAATAAAGTTAAAAAAAATAAAAAAAAGTGTTAAAATAAATTTTAAAAAAATCGCCAAATAAATTAGAAAAAAAAAAATATTCCCCCAAATAAATCCATTTTTTGGAAATAAAAAAAACAAAAAACAATAAAAGTACACATATTAGGTATCGCCGCGTCCATAACGACCCTCCCTATAAAACTGTCCCATTAGTTAACCCCTTTAGCGAACCCCTTAAAAAATAAAAATAAAAAACAAAGCAAAAAATAATGATTTATCATACCGCCAAACAAAAAGTGTAATAACGCGCGATCAAAAGGATGCATATAAATATCCATGGTACCGCTGAAAACGTCATCTTGTCCCGCAAAAAACGAGCTGCCACACAGCATCATCAGCGAAAAAATATAAAAGTTATAGCTCGCAGAATAAAGCGATGCAAAAATAATTATTTTTTATATAAAATAGTTTTCATTGCATAAAACCGACAAAATATAAAAAAAGACCTAAATGAGGTATCGCTGTAACCGTACTGACCCGAAGAATAAAACCGCTTTATCAATTTAATCGCACGCGGAACGGTGTAAACGCACCCCCCCAAAAGAAATTCATGAAACGCTGGTTTTTGTTCATTCTGCGTCCCAAAAATCGGAATAAAAGGTGATCAAAAAATGTCACGTGCCCAAAAATGGTACCAATAAAAACGTCAACTCGTCCCGCAAAAAATAAGACCTCACATGACTCGGGTCAAAATACGGAAAAATTATAGCTCTCAATATGTGGTGATGCAAAAACTATTTTTACAATAAAAAGCGTCTTTTAGCGTGCGACAGCTGCCAAATATAAAAACCGCCATAAATAGTAAATCAAACCCCCCGTTATCACCCCCTTAGTTAGGGAAAAATAATAAAATAAAAAAAATGTATTTATTTCCATTTTTCCATTAGGGTTAGGGCTAGGGTTAGGGTTAGAGTTAGGGCTAGGGTTAGGGGTGTGTTGGGGTTCGGGTTGGAGTTAGAATTGGGGGTTTCCACTGTTTGGGCACATCAGGGGCTCTCCAAATGCAACATGGCATCTGATCTCAATTCCAGCCAATTCTGCGTTGAAAAAGTCAAATGGTGCTCCTTCCCTTCCAAGCTCTGCCATGCGCCCAAACAGTGTTTTACCCCGCATGTAGGGTATCAGCCTACTCAGGTCAAATTGCAAAACAATTTTTGGGGTCCAATTTCTCCTGTTACCCTTAGGAAAATAAAAAATTGGGGGCAAAATTATCATTTTTGTGGAAAAAAATGATTTTTTTATTTTCACGTCCGAGCGTTATAAACTTCTGTGAAGCACTTGGGGGTTCAAAGTGCTCACCACACATCTAGATAAGTTCCGTGGGGGGTCTAGTGTCCAAAATGGGGTCACTTGTGGGGAGTTTCAATAGTTTAGGTACATCAGGGGTTCTCCAAACGCACATGACACCCGCAGACCATTCCATCAAAGTCTGCATTCCAAAACGTCACTGCTTCCCTTCCGAGCCCCGACGTGTGTCCATACAGTAGTTTTCTCCCACATATGGGGTGTCAGCGTACTCATGACAAATTGGACAACTTTTGGGGTCCAATTTCTCCTGTTACCTTTGGGAAAATAAAAAAATTGGGGACTAACTGATCATGTTTGTGGAAAAAATACAATTTTTTTATTTTCATGCCCTGGCATTCTAAACTTCTGTGAAGCCTTTGGGGGTTCAAAGTGCTCACCTCACATCTAGATAAGTTCCTTAGGGGGTCTAGTTTTCAAAATGGGGTCATTTGTGGGGGGTTTCCACTGTTTAGGTACATTAGGGGCTCTCCAAAGGCAACATGACACCCGCAGACCATTCCATCAAAGTCTGCATTCCAAAACGTCACTACTTCCCTTCCGAGCCCTAACATGTGTCCATACAGTAGTTTTCTCCCACATATGGCATATCAGCATACTCAGGACAAATTGGACAATAACTTTTGGGGTTCAATTTCTCCTGTTACCCTTGGGAAAATAAAAAAATTGGGGACTAATTGATCATGTTTGTAGAAAAAATACGATTTTTTTATTTTCATGCCCTGGCATTATAAACTTCTGTGAAGCCTTTGGGGGTTCAAAGTGCTCACCTCACATCTAGATAAGTTCCTTAGGGGGTCTAGTTTTCAAAATGGGGTCATTTGTGGGGGGTTTCCACTGTTTAGGTACATTAGGGGCTCTCCAAAGGCAACATGACCCCCGCAGACCATTCCATCAAAGTCTGCATTCCAAAACATCACTACTTCCCTTTCGAGCCCCGACGTGTGCCCATACAGTAGTTTTCTCCCACATATGGCATATCAGCATACTCAGGACAAATTGGACAATAACTTTTGGGGTCCAATTTCTCCTGGTACCCTTGGGAAAATAAAAAAATGGTGACTAAAATATCATGTTTGTGGAAAAAATACGAATTTTTCTATTTTCACGCTCGGGCGTTATAAACTTCTGTGAAGCACTGGGGGGGTTCAAAGTGCTCACCTCACATCTAGATAAGTTCCTTAGGGGGTCTAGTTTCCAAAATGGTGTCATTTGTGGGGGGTTTCCACTGTTTTGGTACATCAGGGGTTTTCCAATTGCGACATGGTGTCCGATCTCAATTCCAGCCAAAAACGTCAAATGGCGCTGCTTCCCTTCCGAGCTCTGCCATGCGCCCAAATAGTGGTTTACCCCCACATGTGGGGTATCAGCGTACTCAGGACAAATTGCACAATAACTTTTAGGGTCCTGTTACCCTTGGGAAAATAAAAATTGGGGTGAAAAGATCATTTTTGTGGAAAAAATATGATTTTTTAATTGTACCGCTGTACGTTATAAACTTATGTAAAGCCCTTGTGGGTTCAAAGTTCTCACCACATATCTAGATAAGTTCCTTGGGGGGGTCTAGTTTCCAAAATGGGGTCACTTGTAGGGGGTTTCCACTGTTTAGGTACGTCAGGCACTCTCCAAACGTGACATGGCGTCCGATCTGAATTCCAGCCAATTTTGCATTGAAAAAGTCAAACGGCGCTCCTTCCGTTCTGAGCTCTGCCATGCGCCGAAACAGTCGTTCACCCCCACATATCAGGTATCAGCGTACTCAGGACAAATTGCACAATAACTTTTGCAGTCCAATTTCTCCTGTTACCCTTGGTAAAATAAAAAAAATTGAACCTGAAGTAATTTTTTTGTGAAAAAAAGTTAGATGTTCATTTTTTTTAAATATTCAAAAAAATTCCTGTGACGCACCTAAAGGGTTAATAAACTTCTTGAATGTGGTTTTGAGCACCTTAAGGGGTGCAGTTTTTAGAATGGTGTCACTTTTGGGTATTTTCTATCATATAGACCCCTCAAAGTGGCTTCAAATGTGATGTGGTCCTAAAAATAAAATGGTGTTGTAAAAATGAGAAATCGCTGGTCAACTTTTAACCCTTATAACTTCCTAACAAAAAAAAATTTTGGTTCCAAAATTGTGCTGATGTAAACTAACATTTCCCAAATGTTTACTTATCAAGTTTTTTGTGTGCAGTATCTCTGTGATTTAAGGGCATAAAAATTCAAAGTTGGAAAATTGCAACATTTTCAAAATTTTTGCCAAATTTCCGTTTTTCTCACAAATAAACGCAAGTTATTTGAATGAAATGTTACCACTAACATGAAGTACAGTATGTCACGAGAAAACAATGTCAGAATCACCGGGATCCATGAAAGCGTTCCAGAGTTATGACCTCATAAAGGTACAGTTGTCAGAATTGTAAAAATTGGCCCGGTCATGAACGTGCAAACCACCCTTGGGGGTGAAGGGGTTAAAATCCCTTGTATATTATACAATACTACTGCTCTTATATGCAATTCATGAACAGTGTGGTGTGGCAGAAGAAATAGCATATGACAAGCAATGTAGTCAGGGATTATTGCCTTATAAATTGAAGGCCTTGATGCTGGTTTTGTGTGTGCACTCATTAACTGATTCATGTTTTTTACATTCATCCATACTCAGAAATTTATCCAAGCTGGTAGTCTTACTTGCATTACTTCACAGTTTGTTGCTGTCACATACAAGAAAAAAAATTGTCATTGCTGATTCAAATTTGTTCTATATTTTACAATAACGCTCTTATCTGCAATTTGTCTACAGTTAGGTATGGCAGTAGGAATAGTGTATGACAGGCATCAAGTCAGGGATTATTGCCTTATAAATTGTGAGTCTTGCTGCTGTTTTCTTCCCTGCATTCATTGACCGATTCAAATTTTTTACGGTCTTCTGTACTCAGAAGTTCATCAAAGCAGGCAAAATTAGTTGATTTAATGTGTCCATTCACAGTTTCTCTTTAGCATCTGTATGTAAGACGCAGTGGTGGTAGACTTTTCCATACTGGAGCTGGAATTACCACTTTCTGAACTCTCCAATGCTTTATTTCCATCTACCACTATGAAAACCCAGCTTTCTAACGCCGCGCACTACATTGCGAACCAAAATCTTTTGGGAATCATTACATTTTAAGGCACCAAGGGCCACAGGCAGCAAAACAACCCCAAAATATCTTTGAACCTCCACCATATTTGACTGTAACTACTGTATTCTTGCATTTATAGGCCTCATCCCATTTACCCTGAACAGTAGAATCATGTGCTTTAACAAAAAACTCTATCTTGGTCTCATCTGTCCACAAGACACCTGCTGGCCCTCTAAGGGTATGTGCACACGTTGCAGAAAATTTCTGCACGAAAACCTGAATCCCTTCCCAGAAACCGCACCTACTTTTCCGCGGCGGTTTTTTTGCGTTTTTTGCGCGGTTTCGATGCGTTTGATGCGTTTTTTACCGCTGCGGTTTCTAAAAGCATGGGAGAAGCCTAAACCACGGAAAAAAAATGCAAGATTAATGTGCATGCTGCGGTTTTTACCGCGATGCTGTTTTTTCGCGGTAAAAAACGCATCAATGTGCACAAAAAGTGCAAAATGCATAGAAATGACTGTGCACCTTATTTTTAGCGGTTTTATAGCGGTTTTATAGTGAAAACCGCGGTAAAAACCGCTAAAAAACGCTGTGTGTGAACACAGCCTTACAATAAAAGGGCCATTTGCTCGCCCTCTTCAAATAGTGATGGCAAAAAAAAAAATGATTTTCAATACGTCTGATCATGTCTCACACACCACATGGCCAGATAGGCTCGGCCACTGCCTTCATTGACCAATTCTCTACCTGGCTCCTTCACTTTCTCTCTGCTGACATTTCCACCATCATGAACACCACAGAAAGAGGAAAAAAACCTCCAAAAAATTGGTTACAAACCAGACAGGCCCAAATGCATCTGCACTAATCCAGGGTGCAGCGGACCCAAGTAAAAATGGCAGCTGCACAGGTGCATAAATACCGAATGAAACAGCCAGCCTACAATGAGGGATTGGCCGTGTGGTACACCAGTGCAGAAAAAATAATAATCCGCATGTGGCAGTGTTCACACAGGGAATGCAGGGCTTCTGGCTAACAACCTCTTAGGCCTCTTTCACACATCAAGTTTTCGCCGTCAGGCGCGATCCGGCGCTTTTGACAGAAACCGGATCCGGAAAATGCAATGCCGGATCCGGTTTCCCCCCCATTGACTTGCATTTGCGCCGGATCGCGCCGGATGGCCATGCGTTTCATCTGGTTTTCGCCGGATCCGGCAATGTGTCGCGATCCGGCGTCTGGAAAAAACGTCTACTGTAACGTTTTTTGTCTCCGGCGAAAAAGCCGGACACGCCGGATCCGGCGCGTCCGGCTTTTTCACACAATGAAAGCCTATGAGCGCCGCAATGCGCCGGATCCGGCGGCCGGATCCGGTTTTTTGGTCTGAGCATGCTCAGTAGCTCTGCCCACAAGGCATATATAAAAGCAAGACAGTGGGACCCACAGCCACACCCAACATGCCACCCAAGAAAGCAACCAAGCGAAGCAGGAGAAGGCAGGAGACCACTGCAGCACCATCCGCACCACCACCACCCCAAATGGAGCAGCAAATAGAACATGCTGAGGAGGGGAGGCCAGCAGCAGATGAGAGACGGTAATTATCAAATAACCCATTCCTCCAAACTAGGGCTATTGAATATCAAGATATTCATTGGCCCTTTGTTTCTCTTTATTCAACAGCCGCCCAATAGATGCAGCAGCAGCAGCAGCAGCAGCAATGGCAGCAGCTGGAACACCACCCACAGGCATGGAGTGTGGCCACCAGGAAGACAGCACATCATCTTCTGGGAGCCCTCCCTCGCATCGTCAGCGTTTGACGGTAAGTTTTTATTTCCAAAATCCATCTTCTCTGTAATATATGTCTATTCATTGCCTTTTATTTCAAAACAGGAATCACAAGATGAAGAGGAGCTCCCAGAAGAAGAAGGAAGGGGTGGACAGACACCTGGAGTGGGCTCACAATTGGTAAGTTTTTTGCATCAAACGCAGAAACACAACATCACACTACACACAACACATAGAAAACAATGTTCTGCAGACCACACACAGCAAACAAATGCCTACATCCAAAGACATAACATTTTTTGTTTTCTTCTCTAGTCTTCCCAATCTGGTGCTTGGACAAGACGTCCTCGCAGTGCCTCCCAGGGTCGTCGGCGACAGCAACGCGGCGGTCACCAGCGTGTAAGTATAAATATTTTTGCTTTGTTTTTTTGCACTTTTTATTTCATTTCTTTTGTGGAGGCTAATTATGTTATTTTTGTCTTTTTCTTTAACAGCCTTCACAGCGTGCTCCCGACTCTGACGGTGAGGATGGAGGGATTGATGTGGACTGCCTCATCGATCTCGTCAGAGAAAGGGAGCCGCTCTGGAATATGGCTGACCGCCGCCACGCTGACCTGATCGTTACCCGACGACTCTGGGAGGAAATCTGTTCGCTCCTTGTGGGCCGCTGGGAGGACCTCGAAGCTCGGGCCCAGATTAAAGAGCGTAAGTATATACAGTACCGGTTGCTTGATGTAAACCAGTGTTTCCCGAACTCCAGTCCTCGTGGTCCCCACGGATCATGTGTTCAGGATTTCTATTTACTATGGAAATCCTGAAAACATGACCCCTGGGGACCATGAGGACTGGAGTTTGGGAAACACTGATGTTGTATACTAACCACTCCTTTCTCGTTTCAGGGAACAGAATTGTGAATCGGTGGTGGTCTGTGAGAGATCGTTTCAAGAAGGAGTTCAATAAAGAGATGCGGGCCCCGAGTGGATCTGGAGGACGCAGGAGCAAGTACAAGTACGCAGAAGCCCTGTCGTTCCTCCGGGAAACAATGGTCACCAGAAGGTAAATATTACACACCACATGTGAAAAAAAATGTTATATGTAAATTTTTTTTTCAGCCAGGGCCATACCATGTCAGTATTTTAATTGTTTTTTTTTCTCTTTATTCCACAGCACGGTGAGCAGCACTCGGGAGCCAGCACGATTGGACCCTTCTGAGGCGATCCCTGAGGAGACCGGCACCGAGGGACACTTCGACCGCCCCGGTACATCTGCACCTTCCCAGCCTTCCCACACATTCGACCCATCTGTCCCATCCACCAGCACAGGAGCATCGTGGCCGCCTACATTACATGAAGCTGCTGGTGAGGAGATCGCTTTCCCTTTACCCCACCCTTCTGCCCCTGCCACCTCTAGTACACCTGCGGGTACTGGGCGGCAGCGGCAGAGGGGTCAGGAAAAGACTTATGCGCCAGAGTTCTTGCATCTGAATGCATCTTTCCAGAACTGTCTAAAAGTCTTGTCAGAGCAAATCTCCGCAGGCTATCAGCAGATCAACTCCAGCATTCTGGAGGTGAAGACACTTCTGCAAACCATGCATTCAGAAGCAAGATCTTCGCCAAACCACACCTTTTTCAGGTCTGTTGTGGAGCGCATGGAAACGCTCTCTCCTGCCCAGCAGATGCATGTAATGCATTCATGCCACGCTGCTCTCCTGCAAGTTACCTCCCAACCTCCTCCTCTCACCACAGTAGTTCCTCCACCTGCACCCCCTCCAGCCACTTTCCATCCTCCCCCTCCTATTACATCTACACCCCCTCCAGCCACTTTCCATCCTCCCCCTCCTATTACATACCATCCACCTCCAGCCACTTTCCATCCTCCCCCTCCTATTACATACCATCCACCTCCCCAGCACCATCCACCTCCCCAGCACCATCCACCTCCCCAGCAACCTCCCCAGCACCAGCAACCTCCCCAGTACCAGCAACCTCCACAGTACCTGCAAACTCCCCAGTACCAGCAACCTCCCCAGTACCAGACATCTCCCCACTTCCAGCAACCTGCCCCGTACCAGACATCTCCCCACTTCCAGCAACCTGCCCCGTACCAGACATCTCCCCACTTCCAGCAACCTGCCCCGTACCAGACATCTCCCCACTTCCAGCAACCTGCCCCGTACCAAACTCCTTCCCCATACAACTTGCCATCAACATCATCTGCTCCTACAGTCCCTGCCCAACCCTCCACTCCACCACCCACCACCTCTTCTGCTTCCCACATGTCCACCCATTCTGTAGTTTTTTCCACACCTTCACCTCTAACTGTTCCTTCCCCACCACGATCCCAGTCCTCTCTCCACACTCCCAGTGTCGAAGTGTCCCGCAGCCCCTACAGCAGTATTTCCACCACACACTACACAGATTTATAATGTGTGTATTTAAATAAAAATGACCAGTTTTATGGTTTCAGTTTTATAGTTTCAAAGTTTTATTAAACAAGTTTATTAAAATTTTAAAAAAGTTTACTAAAAAAAACATTTTTCAATAAAAGTTAAATTATTTTACACTGGTTGTCTGTCATTTCTTTCTGCGGCGAAAAAGGTTAAATACAGGGTATTTAAAAGGTGAAATGGTATTCAAAACTAGGTTTATAACTGTGGGTAAATTTTAGCTTTTTGCCACAGTTGTGTTCCTGGTTGTGTTTGAAGCAAAGTATTTCACCTAAAAAGTTGTGTTTATTGTTGGTGATTTCCTAACAATGTACACAACTTTTGTTAAAAGGTGAAATACTTTGCATAAAACACAACCAGGTACACACCTGTGGCCTAAAGCTAAAAATAGAGACCATGACAAGATAGCCAATTTTGGTTGGCAAAGGTATATACTGTTGGTACAGAAGGTACACAAGTTTGGTTAGGGCACAAATCTTTCACACTCTGTCATCCTGCCAGTGTACTCTGCCTTGAGGTGACATAAAGTATAGTGCAAAATTGTCCCTCATTACTGAAACCGTCACAGAACTTCTAGTGGTAATGTCATGGTAATCTTGCAAGGTGGTTTCTTCAGAGGTGTCCTCAATGGAAATGGGTTCCTTGCAGATAACAAAATTGTGGAGTACCACGCACGCTTTGATCACCTCGTCCACAGTTTCTGTCTTGAGGTTGATCGCAGTCAATAGGACCCGCCATTTGGCTGTCAGAATACCAAAGGTACATTCAACCATTCTTCTTGCTCTTGTGAGGCGGTAATTAAAAATGCGTTTTGGTCTTGTCAATCCTCTGCTAGAGTACGGTTTCAAAAGGTGTTCTGACAGCTGGAAGGCTTCATCCCCTACACAGACAAATGGCATAGGTGGACCAGATGTTTGCGGCAGCGGTCTAGGTGGTGGGAACTGGAAGGTGTTTCCATACAGTTTACGCCCCATGGCAGACAGTTTGAAAACTTGAGAGTCATTGGAGCGGCCATAGGCCCCAATATCAACCGCAATAAATTTGTATTCCGCATCAGCGATGGCCATGAGGACAATTGAAAAATATTTCTTGTAATTGAAATATTCCGATCCCGATCCAGCTGGCTTTACAATGCGGATATGTTTCCCGTCCACAGCGCCCAAGCAGTTTGGAAACTGACATATCTGTTGAAACTTGTCAGCAATTTCAATCCACCTCTCTGTTGTGGGCTCTGGTAAAAACTCTTCAGCTAAGGAGTCCCACAGTGCACGGCATGTGTACTTCACAATTCCAGATATGGTGGAAATCCCGAGTCTGTACTGGAAATGCAGTGACGAAAGGGATTCTCCAGTTGCAAGAAATCTGTGGGGAATTAAAAAACAATAAATTAGTTTTAAATCACAGCATTACATACCAAAACTGACCTATAACACTTGGAGATACAAATTACCACCAACAAGATTGCAGTGAAAGTGTGCTCTGATGCGATCATATCCAATAAATGTGGCTTACCTTAAAGTCACCATCAGACGCTCTGCGGGTGAAACAGAGAAGCGGCAATAGGTGTCCGCTTTTCTTATGAGGTGTGCAATGCGCTCCACCAAGTAATCAAAATTCTCCATTTTCATTGTAACATATCCAAAAAATTTATCCGGGTTTCGTCGAAGGTCCATGCATAGTGTAGAATAGACCCCACGCGTCATTCTCTTGGCTGTGATGGGGTGGATCCACAAACGTCGTCTACGATGCCTGATGCGCTGCTGTCTCGCTCTCTCCTTCTCCAGAACAATCACCCTCAAACGATTTGCCTCCGCTGTAAAATCCGCCAAATTCTTCAAAATATTTCCAATGACAACATCCATCTTCGCCAGTAACTTGCTCTTCTCTCCAACCTGCACTTTCTCCTCTACAACCTGTCAAAGAAGGGCTGTAGGAACATGCTATATATAGTTTTCCAGTAGCCAATCCCGTTCGGAAGGCCACAAGGGTCAATTTTAAAAACCGGATCCGGCGTAATCCATCAAAAAACGGATAGAAAAACGGATGAACCGGATGAGATGGATCCGGTTTTGTCTGTCCAGAAAAAGACGGATCCGCCAGAAAACCAGATCCGTCACATCCGGTTTTACGAAACATTTGCCGGATCCGGCGTTCCGGCACGACGCCGGATCGCGCCTGACGCCGAAAACCTGATGTGTGAAAGTAGCCTTAGTAACACCATATAGGGGGGCTGCCCAGTGCCAACTAGAATGCATCCCGTGTGAACAGAGGCCACAAGTTTGCAGAACCATTTGGGCCCAACTGCACCCTGGAAAAAATATAAAAAGTGCACAACAAACATAGCAATATATGTAAGGTATTAGTTGATATCAAGGCCTTAATATGGAAGCTGACAAACTGCGTCAAAGTTCCTTACACTTGTCAGTCCCTACTCTAACATGAACACCACAGAAAGAGGAAAAAAACCTCCAAAAAATTAGTTACAAACCAGACAGGCCCAAATGCATCTGCACTAATCCAGGGTGCAGCGGACCCAAGTAAAAATGGCAGCTGCACAGGTGCATAAATACCGAATGAAACAGCCAGCCTACAATGAGGGATTGGCCGTGTGGTACACCAGTGCAGAAAAAATAAACTAATCAACTAATACCTTACATATATTGCTATGTTTGTTGTGCACTTTTTATATTTTTTCCAGGGTGCAGTTGGGCCCAAATGGTTCTGCAAACTTGTGGCCTCTGTTCACACGGGATGCATTCTAGTTGGCACTGGGCAGCCCCCCTATATGGTGTTACTAAGAGGTTGTTAGCCAGAAGCCCTGCATTCCCTGTGTGAACACTGCCACATGCGGATTATTATTTTTTCTGCACTGGTGTACCACAAGGCCAATCCCTGATTGTAGGCTGGCTGTTTCATTCGGTATTTATGCACCTGTGCAGCTGCCATTTTTACTTGGGTCCGCTGCACCCTGGATTAGTGCAGATGCATTTGGGCCTGTCTGGTTTTCAACCAATTTTTTGGAGGTTTTTTTCCTCTTTCTGTGGTGTTCATGTTAGAGTAGGGACTGACAAGTGTAAGGAACTTTGACGCAGTTTGTCAGCTTCCATATTAAGGCCTTGATATCAACTAATACCTTACATATATTGCTATGTTTGTTGTGCACTTTTTATATTTTTTCCAGGGTGCAGTTGGGCCCAAATGGTTCTGCAAACTTGTGGCCTCTGTTCACACGGGATGCATTCTAGTTAGCACTGGGTAGCCCCCCTATATAGTGTTACTAAGAGGTTGTTAGCCAGAAGCCCTGCATTCCCTGTGTGAACACTGCCACATGCGGATTATTATTTTTTCTGCACTGGTGTACCACACGGCCAATCCCTCAATGTAGGCTGGCTGTTTCATTCGGTATTTATGCACCTGTGCAGCTGCCATTTTTACTTGGGTCCGCTGCACCCTGGATTAGTGCAGATGTATTTGGGCCTGTCTGGTTGGTAGACATTTCCACCATCATCATGGGTGACTTCAACATCCCAATGACACCCACCAGTCAGCAGCTTCCAAACTCCTGTCCCTTACTTCATCCTTTCGACTTACTCAGTGGTCCTCCTCAGCCACCCACACAGAAGGACACACATTAGACCTGGTCTTCACCCGTCTCTGCTCCCTATCTAATTTCACAGCCTCCCCTCTCCCTCTATCTGACCACCATCTACTCACTTTGTCATCCCTGTCCTCCTCACCTGTCACTCATGTCCAGCAACATGTGCACCCCCGCAGAAACCTTGCACAACTAGACACTCATACACTCTCTGACTGTATCCTACCACTGTCCTCCACATCCTCACTCCATGACACAGACACTGCCACTAGTTTCTACAATGCCACTCTTGCATCAGCCATCGACTCGGTCGCCCCTGTCATGCATAATAGAGTGCGACGAATCAATAGACAACCATGGCACAATAACACCACTAAAAAGCTTCGGGAAGAATCCATAATTGCTGAACGGTCCTGGAAGAAAACGCATTCCCAAGACGACTTCACTGCACTGAAACAAGCAACACTTGCATTCAAATCAGCTCTCTCCTCTGCTAAACAGGCCTACTTTACATTCCTTGTATCTTCCTTATCCCACAACCCTAAACAGTTGTTCAATACTTTTAACTCCCTCCTCTGCCCACCACTGCCCCCTCCAACTTCCCTAATCTTTGCTGAGGACTTCGCCATGCACTTCAAAAACAAGATAGACCAAAACAAGGCAAGTCTTTTTTATTCAACCACCGCAACCCCTTTGTATACCAGACCAATGCCCAAACCCCATAACCTCCTTATCCAACATCACTGAAGGGGAGCTTGCTCATCTTCTCTCCAAATCACAACTCATCACTTGTGCACATGACCCCATCCCTTCCCACCTCCTCCCCAACCTCGCCACCACTCTTATCCCACCTCTAACCCACCTCTTCAACCTATCACTAACTTCCGGTACCTTCCCTTCTGCTTTCAAACATGCTACAATCACACCTATCCTCAAAAAGCCATCCCTCGACCCAACTGCTATGTCCAGCTATCGCCCAATATCGCTGCTCCCATTTGTTTCCAAACTCCTGGAGCAGCACATCCACGCTGAACTGTCCTCCCATCTCTCATCTAACCTGCTCTTTGACAATCTACAATCTGGTTTCTGCCCCCATCACTCCACTGAGACAGCCCTGACCAAAATTACTAGCGACCTACTTACAGCCAAAGCGAACGGACAATACTCTATACTCCTCCTTCTAGACCTGTCCTCTGCCTTTGACACAGTTGACCACTGCCTCCAACTACAGATCCTCTCTTTCTTTGGCATAAAAGACCTTGCCCTATCCTGGATCTCCTCATACCTCTCCAGCCGCACATTCAGCATCTCCCACTCCCACACTACCTCCTCATCCCACCCTCTCTCTGTTGGAGTCCCCCAAGGCTCTGTTCTAGGACCCCTGCTCTTCTCAATCTATGCACTTGGACTGGGGCAAGTCATAAAGTCCCGCGGATTCCAGTACCACCTTTATGCTGATGATACTCAGATCTACCTCTCTTGCCCAGACATCATCTCTCTGCTCTCCAAAATCCCGAAGTGTCTATCAGCTATATCCTCCTTCTTCTCCTCCTGCTTCCTCAAACTGAATGTGGACAAATCTGACCTGATCATCTTTCCCCCATCTCACAGATCTTCCTTAACTGACCTATCTATAACAATTGACGACATCGTGCTGCTTTCCCCCGTACCGGAGGTTAGCTGCCTCAGAGTAACCCTTGACTCTGCCCTGTCCTTCAAACCGCACATCCAAGCTCTCACCACCTCCTGCCGCCTCCAGCTCAAAAATATTTCCAGAATCTGTCCCTTCCTCAACCCTCACTCTACTAAAATGCTTGTGCATGCCCTCATCATCTCCCGTCTCGACTACTGCAACATCCTTTTCTGCAGCCTCCCTGCTAACACCCTCAAAACTCTCCAGTCCATCCTTAACTCTGCCGCCCAACTAATTCATCTCTCTAGTCGCTACTCCTCCGCTTCTCCCCTCTGCAAATCTCTTCACTAGCTCCCACTACCTCAGCTTATCCAATTCAAATTACTAATACTGACATACAAGGCCATCTATAACCTGTCTCCTCCATATATTTCTGAACTAATCTCCCGATATCTTCCCTCACGTAATCTCTGATCCTCCCAAGACCTCCTTCTCTCCTCCACAGTTATTCGCTCTTCACCCAACCGCCTCCAAGACTTCTCCCTAATAGCCCCCATCCTCTGGAATTCTTTGCCCCAACACGTCCAGCTATCAACCACACTTGGATCCTTCAGACAGAACCTGAAAACCCATCTCTTCAGGAAAGCCTACAGCCTGCAATGATCCCCGCTGCCCCCTCACCACTACTGGAGCTACAACCTCACCATCAATGGAGCTGCTGCAACCCCCCAACCTACTTTTTCGCTCCCCACCAACATGTAGAATATAAGTCCGAAAGGGCAGGGTCCTCTCTACCCTCTATATCAGTCTGTGATTGTTAGTTTGTTTACTGTAAGTGATATCTGTAATTTGTATGTAACCCCTTCTCATGTACAGCACCATGGAATCAATGGCACTATATAAATAAATATTAATAACTAGCTGAAGAGCCCGGTGCTGCCCGGGCATAGTAACTAACTGTGGTTAGTTAAAGCAAATTATAATTATCCTCCATCCCATAGTCCCGTGCCCATATACCCATCATACATATCCACGATCCCATAGGCCCGTGCCCATATACCCATCATACATATCCTCCATCCCATAGTCGAGTGCCCATATACCCATCACACATCCTTCATCTCATAGTCCCATGCCCATATACCCATCATACTTATCCTCCATCCCATAGTCCCGTGCCCATATGCCCATCATACATATCATACATATGGACAGGGACGATACCTTTCCCTCACTGCCCATTGGGTCAATGTTGTGGAGCCGGGTACAGAACTGGAGAGTGGCGCTGTACGTGTTCTGCCAACTCCACGGATTGCAGGAATCCAGTCTCTACACATTGACTCCTCCTCCTACTCAAGTTCCTCAGAAACAGCGCTGCAGGAGCCTGTTACGACCGATATGAGCACAGCCGTGGCCAAACGTCAACAGGCCGTACTCAAATTAATTTCTTTGGGGAATCGAAGCCACACAGCGCAGGAGCTCTGGAATGCCATCAAGCAGGAGAGCGACGTGTGGTTTGTGCCAGCGAATCTCCAGCCGGGCTTGGTAGTGTGTGACAATGGCCGAAATCTGGTGGCAGCTCTGGGCCTAGGCAACCTCACTCACATCCCATGTCTGGCACATGTGCTGAACTTGGTCGTGCAAAGCTTTCTGAGGGACTATCCGGATCTTGATGCACTGCTGCACAAGGTCTGCATAGAGTGCGCTCACTTGCGGCGTTCCAGCAAGGCAAGATCGCGCATTGCTGCTCTGCAGTGCCGATTACGCCTTCCGGAACATCGCATCATATGTGACCTACCCACCAGGTGGAATTCAACATTACATATGTTGGAGCGGTTGTGTGAGCAGCAGGCAGCAGTCATGGAGTACCAGCTGCATCAGGCGCAAACAAGTCGCACTGTGCGCCGGTCACACTTCAGCACCACTGAGTGGGCCTCTATGAAGGACATCTGCCTCGTTTTGTGTGCCTTCGATGATTCCACGAGGATGGCGAGTGCAGATGATGCACTAGTCAGCATGACTGTCCCCCTTATCTGCCTGCTTCAAAAAACACTGCAAGCACTAAGGGAGGAGGTTTTGGAAGAGGTGGAGGATGAGGAGTCACAAATGCCATCTGCTTCTGGACAGTCTGCGCTACATGGTTCCTCACAAAGGCCTAGGCAGGGGACACTTTGTGAGCATGATGATGAGGACTCAATGGAGGAGGAAGACATCTCTCCAGAGGAGGGAGGTACACAATGCTCTAGTCAGTATGTACAGCGAGGGTGGGGTGATGCAGAGCAGGCAGAGATGACGACTCAAGCAGGGGACAGCATTTCTTTGGCAGTTGGGAGTCTGCAGCACATGGTTGATTTCATGCTGCAGTGCCTGAGAAACGACCGCCGCATCGCCCACATTCTCAACACGACTGATTATTGGGTGCACA
Organism: Dendrobates tinctorius; assembly: GCF_039654945.1. Lineage (NCBI taxonomy): Eukaryota > Metazoa > Chordata > Amphibia > Anura > Dendrobatidae > Dendrobates > Dendrobates tinctorius. The sequence continues at coordinate 1,788,259 of NW_027361979.1, read as the reverse complement.
CCCTCCTAGATCCTCGCTACTGGGACACCTTACAAAGCCTCATATCACCGTTGAACCGGGAGCGTAAACTGCGGGAGTACCAAGACACGCTGGTGCAGTCCATCATGTTCTCCATTCCACCCGACAGCAGTGCTGCTAGTGCTTTACAAAGCAGCTCTGTGCGTTGAGGCAGTGGAGGAAGCTCGGCACAAAGAGGGAGCAGAGGCAGCGCCTCAGCACAAGGCAAGACCACTATGGCCCAAATGTGGCAAAGTTTTGTGTGTCTGCCACAAATGTCTACACCATCACAGACGGCTCCAGTCAGCAGGAGGCAACGCTTCCGTCAGATGGTGACAGACTACATGTCTTGCCCTGTCAGTGTACTCCCAGATGGCTCTTAACCCTTCAAGTTTTGGGTCTCTAAGCTGGATACATGGCCAGAGCTTAGCCAGTATGCATTGGAGGTGCTGGCTTGCCCTGCTGCCAGTGTATTATCGGAACACGTCTTTAGTGCCGCAGGTGGTGTACTAACAGACCGTCGCACGTGACTATCCTCCGATAACGTTGACCGACTCACTTTTCTGAAAATGAGCAAGGCCTGGATCTCGCCAGAATTTGCCAGTCCTCTACCAGAATAAATAATTGGTTGGCAACAGTATCCAGGTCTCCTGTTGTGTTCATGTTTCTACCACCTGAACTGTAATCCCTGGGCTTCAACACAGCCAGTTGTCACTCAGAAGTGCCATCTGCACAGAGAAAATCACTAGCTCCTGTGTTAGTGGGGTTCAGTAACGCCATCTGCTCCCCTGCTGTGTGTCTGGCAAGGTCTCCTGCTCAGTCCACATTCCCATTACTAGTAGTGGGAATGTCGACAGAGCAGGAGACCTTGCCGGACACACATCAGGGGATCAACTGACGGGACTGAGCCCCAGTAACACAGGAACAAGTGTGAATTGTGCAGACGCCACTTCAGAGCAGCAACTGGCGGGGTTGGAGGCCAGGGGAAATACTAGAGACAGTGGAGCCAGAGGCCTAAGTGGAGCACGGTTACAATCAGTAGTAGTGTACAACCGATATAAAACTTGCTTCAAGTAGGCCTCAGCCTGCTCCATGATTGATCCTGGGCTTCAACACAGCCAGTTGTTGCTCGGAAGTGCCGTCTGCACAGAGAAAAACACATGCTCCAGTGTGGGGTTCAGTAGCGCCAGCTGCTGCCCTGCTGTGTGGACGACAAAGTCTCCTGCTGCCTCCAAAATCACACTACATCTTATTTACTACTCGCTCCAAGTAGGCCTCAGCCTGCTGCATGATTGACCCTGGGCTCCAACATCGCCAGTTGCTGCTCAGAAGTGTCTTTGGCACGGGTACTCCCTCCTGGCCAGCCTGGTTCCAGCACGCCTGCTGTTTCCGGGGATTGTCAACGTCACTTTGCCACCAAAACATTGTCCAGCCGTGTTGCGGTCGGGTTAGCCGAGTCTATGGTGCCTGCAGTTTAGGTGCTTCCTATGTGGGCTGCGGGTTCTGGTAATAAAGGCTGGTTCCATAGTGCCAATAGGACAAGCACCCCCTGTAGGACTGTGGGTTTCGGTAACTGCGGCCGGCTCGCGGCCTTGCAACGTTGTTTTTCAGGGGTAGCTGCTGCTACCCATCCGGGTTCCAGCACCGTCAGCTGGTCCTCGGCAGTGTCTTTGGCACAGGTACTCCCTCCTGCCCAACCTGGTTCCAGCATGCCTGCTGTTTCAGGGTAGTGTCAACGTCACTTTGCCACCAAAACGTTGTCCAGTCGTGTTGCGGTCGGGTTAGCCAAGTCTATGGTGCCTGCAGTTTAGGTGCTTCCTATGTGGGCTGCGGGTTCTGGTAATAAAGGCTGGTTCCATAGTGCCAATAGGACAAGCACCCCCTGAAGGATTGTGGGTTTCGGTAACTGTGGCCGGCTCGCGGCCTTGCAACGTTGTTTTTCAGGGGTAGCTTCTGTTAGCCATCCGGGTTCCAATTCTGTCAGCTGGTTCTCGGCAGTGCCTTTGGCCTAGGTGCCTCCTTCTCGGTATCCGAGTTCCAGCAACGTCTGCTGGTCCTTGGTAGTGCTTTGTAGCACAGGCACCTCCTGCTTAGTAACCAGGTTCCAGCACCGTCAGCTGGTCCACAGTTGTGCCATTGGCTCTTGTTCCTTCTGCTGACCCCTCCGGGTTCCAGCACCGTCAGCTGGTCCTCGCTAGTTCCATTTGCTCTTGTTCCTTCTGCTACCCATCTGGGTTCCAGTACCGTCAGCTGGTTCTTGGCAGTGCCTTTGGCCTAGGTGCCTCCTTCTCGGTATCCGAGTTCCAGCAACATCTGCTGGTCCTTGGTAGTGCTTTGTAGCACAGGTACCTCCTGCTTAGTAACCGGGTTCCAGCACCGTCAGCTGGTCCACGGTTGTGCCATTGGCTCTTGTTCCTTCTGCTGCCACTCTGGGTACCAGCACCGTCAGCTGGTTCTCGGTAGTTCCATTGACTCTTGTAGCTTCTGCTACCCATCCAGGTTCCAGCACCGTCAGCTGGTTCTCGGCAGTGCCTTTGGCCTAGGTGCCTCCTTTTCGGTATCCGAGTTCCAACAACGTCTGCTGGTCCTTGGTAGTGCTTTGTATCACAGGCACCTCCTGCTTAGTAACCGGGTTCCAGCACCGTCAGCTGGTCCACGGTTGTGCCATTGGCTCTTGTTCCTTCTGCTGCCACTCTGGGTACCAGCACCGTCAGCTGGTTCTCGGTAGTTCCATTGACTCTTGTAGCTTCTGCTACCCATTTGGGTTCCAGCACCGTCAGCTGGTTCTCGGCAGTGCCTTTGGCCTAGGTGCCTCCTTCTCGGCATCCGAGTTCCAACAACGTCTGCTGGTCCTTGGTAGTGCTTTGTATCACAGGCACCTCCTGCTTAGTAACCGGGTTCCAGCACCGTCAGCTGGTCCACGGTTGTGCCATTGGCTCTTGTTCCTTCTGCTGCCACTCTGGGTACCAGCACCGTCAGCTGGTTCTCGGTAGTTCCATTGACTCTTGTAGCTTCTGCTACCCATTTGGGTTCCAGCACTGTCAGCTGGTTCTCGGCAGTGCCTTTGGCCTAGGTGCCTCCGTCTCGGTATCCGAGTTCCAGCAACATCTGCTGGTCCTTGGTAGTGCTTTGTAGCACAGGTACCTCCTGCTTAGTAACCGTGTTCCAGCACCATCAGCTGGTCCACGGTCGTGCCATTGGCTCTTGTTCCTTCTGCTGCCCATCCGGGTTCCAGTACCATCAGCTGGTTCTCGGCAGTTCCTCAGCCTTCTTGTACCTTCTGCTACTTTTCAAAGTTCACGCTTGTGGAAATGGTTTTTGATTCTCACTCTGGATCTCCCTGATGACGACCCTGAAGATGACGACCCTGAAGACCACACCGAAGAAGACCAAAAAGATTACCCTCAAGAAGATGACCAAGAGGACAAAGAACATGAAGACAACCACCAAGATGCAGAACAACAAGAGACAGAAGAGCAAGAAGCAGAAAAACCAAAAGCAGAAGAACATTAAGCATAAGACTAAAAATCAGAGCAAATGATATTATCTAAATTATAAGCAGAAGAAGACTAAGCAGTGTATGGGGGTGAGTCCGTTCCTCCTCGTGGTGCCCCTGGAAAATGCCTGCTTCTGCAGGCCAAACTGAACACGGACAAATCCTGTTGTAAATCTTTTGTGACAGGCAGAACGGAAGGTGTAATCTTCAAACTTTTATAGCTAACAACTACAGGAATGCCTGTCACAAATAAGAATATGATGAAGAAGAAGAAGAATAGGAAGAAGATGAATAAGAAGAATTTGAAGAATGTCCAAAAAAAGAATGATAGGAAGAAGATGAACAATGCTCCTTCATCATCCTGCTGCTGAGGATGATGAAGGAGAAAGTGTTGGAGAAGTAAAAAAGAAGGTGAAGAGCATGGAAGTAGTGAAACATACATATTTAACAAAATATACAAAAGGTTAACATAGTCAATATCTTTGTAACTCAGAACATCTTTAAAAAAAATGTATTCCTGCTATTCCATTTGATTGGGCTAAACCTCTATGCCTTTAATGTCTCCTCCACCACCCCCAATACATTCTACATTATTATTAGTTGTTTTTCTTCATGTAGATTTAAACTACAAGGAAAGAAAGGTTTTTTTTTAATTCCGATATTTCTGTTCCATTGACTTGAATGGGACTTCCGGGATCAGAATCGGCGATACCCGATATTTTTTTGATATCGGCCGATCCAATCCGATCCGATATTTTTCAATATCGGGTGGTATCGCTCAACACTAGTGAGGACCACAAATTGATGTCTAGCTCCCTCCAACCAATGTCTCCACTCCTCAAATGCCCATTTCATGGCCAACAATTCCCGATTCCCCACGTCATAGTTGCGTTCAGATGGGGAAAACTTTCGAGAAAAGAAGGCACAGGGATTCATCTTAGAAGTCACAGGGTCTTTTTGGGACAACACAGCTCCTGCACCAATCTCAGAAGCGTCCACCTCCACTTGAAATGGAAGTGAGACCTCAGGTTGCCGAAAAACTGGAGCTGAAGTAAATCTCCGCTTAAGCTCCTGAAATGCTGAGAACAGCCTCAGGAGACCAATTCAGCACATCAGCTCCCTTCTTGGTCAGATCAGTCAGTGGTTTGACAATACTAGAAAAATTACCTATAAATTTACGATAGAAATTAGAAAAACCCAAAAACTTCTGGAGAGCCTTCAAAGAAGTAGGCTGAACCCAATCATAAATGGCCTGTAGCTTGGCCGAGTCCATTTCAATAGTCGATGGAGACAAGATAAATCCCAAAAATGAAATCCTCTGTACACCAAAGAGGCACTTCGATCCCTTAACAAACAGGGAATTCTCCCTCGAAATCTGGAACACAGTCCGGACATGTTCCACATGGGAATCCAAATCACTAGAAAAGATCAAAATATCATCCAGATAGATGATGAAAAACTTATCCACAAAGTCTCGGAAAATATCATTCATAAAGGATTGGAAGACAGAAGGGGCATTAGAGAGCCCAAAAGGCATCACCAGGTACTCAAAATGTCCCTCCGGAGTATTAAACACCGTCTTCCATTCATTCCCGTGCTTGATGCGAATAAGATTATATGCCTCCCTGAGGTGAGAGAAATCTTTGAGGATGGTGACGGACAGCAACTTTTGGCGGATACTCAAAAAAAACGGATGCAACGGACAGCAATCCGTCACAATCCGCCATTAATGGAAGTCAATGGGGAGAAAAAACGGATCCTCAAAAGAAAATTGAGGATCCGTTTTTTTCAAAACCTGGCGGATTGTGACTGATTGTAAAAAACTGAAGTGTGAAAGAGGCTTTAACAAACAGGGAATTCTCCCTCAAAATCCGGGACACAGTCCGGACGTGTTCCACATGAGAATCCCAATCACTAGACAAGATCAAAATATCATCCAGATAGATGATCAAAAACTTATCCACAAGGTCACGGAAAATATCATTCATAAAGGCCTGGAAGACAGAAGGGGCATTAGTGAGCCCAAAAGGCATCACCAGGTTCTCAAAATGTCCCTCCGGAGTAGAGTTGAGCGAAACGAGTCGAAAAAATTCAAAAGTCGCCGACTTTTGGCAAAGTCGGGTTTCATGAAACGAAACCCGACCCTAGGATGAGGTCGGCCACGAGGTCGGCGACTTACGCGCCAAAGTCGCGTTTCAAAAGTTTGTTTTGCGCTCTTTTTCAGCCAATCAGGATCCACGGACACTGTGGGCAACGTGATGACATAGGCATGGGTCACCACCATCTTTCAGAAGGGCATGCAAGTGATTGGCTTGCTTTGGTGGGCGTCACAGGGGTTATAAAAGGGCGTGCACGCCAACCGCCATCTTACTTCTGCCGATCTTAGTATAGGGAGAGGTTGCTGCTGATTCTGTAGGGAGAGCGTTAGGCAGGGAAGAAGACAAAAAAACTGCTTCTGCTGCTAGCGATTTGGCCTGCACAACACACCAGTCACTGTGTGTGCAGTGCAAGGGGAGGCTATATAGTGGTGTCTCAGTGGTGTTGGTTGTTGGGCTGCCTTCTAAGGCTTCCTGACATTCCTGCATTGCTGTTTACCCACTGCTCCGCAAACTGCTTTTTTAAAAGCAATCCAATCTCCCTTATCCTCTAGTCACTTTTGTCACAGCTGTGCCATCGAGCCTGTCACATAGCGCTCAGATATTCATTGGGCCTCACACAATCCAAAAGTGTCCAGTGTCCAAAAGTGTGTGCAGAGATTCAAAATCTCCCTTATCCTCTAGTCACTTTGGTCACAGCTGTGCCATCGAGCCTGTCACATAGCGCTCATATATCAGTGGGCTTCACACAATCCAAAAGTGTCCATCCAGTGTCCAAAAGTGTGTGCAGAGATTCAAAATCTCCCTTATCCTCTAGTCACTTTGGTCACAGCTGTGCCATCGAGCCTGTCACATAGCGCTCAGATATCAGTGGGCCTCACACAATCCAAAAGTGTCCATCCAGTGTCCAAAAGTGTGTGCAGAGATTCAAAATCTCCCTTATCCTCTAGTCACTTTGGTCACAGCTGTGCCATCGAGCCTGTCACATAGAGCTCAGATATCAGTGGGCCTCACACAATCCAAAAGTGTCCAGTGTCCACAAGTGTCTGCAGAAATTCAAAATCTCCCCTGTCCTATAGACACCTTGTACCTTGTTTTACATTACTATATAGTTTGTTGGATTTTGTCTACATTTCTACCAAAAATGAGGAAGGCTGGTGGAAGAGGCCGTGGAATTGGGCGGGGGTTGGCAGCTGGTAATGATGGTGTTGGTGGTGGATCTGATGGTAGTGGCAAGAGCAAAATAGGACCGAATGCAGGAGGTGCTGACCCTGAGTCATCGTCTGGCTACATAAGGCCTCGAACGCTTAGTTTTCTAGGAGTTGGCAAACCACTTTTAAAGGCAGAGCATCAGGAAAAAGTTTTGTCTTACATTGCTGACTCAGCCTCCAGCTCTATCGCCTCCTCTTCTTCAGTTGTAAAAAGTAAAAGCACTGAGTCATCATTGGAGGCTCATGTTCATGAACCACACCTTTCCTTGTGTCCTTCACCCCAACCAAGATTGAAGGATGACGCAGGCCATACTACTGATTACTCCATGGAGCTGTTTTCACATACCATGCCTAGATTATCAAGTGAAATGGTGAATTACCCAGGCCAAGATGAATCTGACATGGAGTGCACTGATGCACAGCCGCTGATGGATGATTCTGCTGGTACATTCACTCAGAGCACTACATTGTCCTCGCAGTGTACAGAGCCAGATTTTGACCCTGATGAGACTCAGGTGCCCCTTCCCGCACACTATACCACCATACACGGTGACACAGAGAAAGGTGCACATGACATAGAAGAGGAGGTGATGGATGACCCAGTTGTTGACCCAGATTGGCATCCATTGGGGGAAGAGGGTGCTGCTTCCAATAGCTCAGATGAGGAGCATCCACAGCAGACATCGACATCGCAACAGCTGTTATCTGGCAGGCCCGGAGCACTCCAAAGACAGGTTCCAAACATCAAAAGAGTTGCTGGACAGCTTGTCCAGAGGGTCAAAAGATCACAGCGTGCTAGGCCGCAAAATGTCTGCCAAAGTAGGAAGAGTGCAGTGTGGCACTTTTTTGAACAAAATCCTCATGATCAGGCCAAGGTTATCTGTAAGAAGTGCGCAAAGACCTTTAGCCGAGGGAAAAATCTGAAAAATTTGAATACCAGTTGCATGCTTAGACATTTAACCAGCATGCACTTGCAAGCGTGGACACAACACCAAACCTCAAGTGCCACATGTGCAACTGATCACAACGAAGGTAGTCAGCAACGCTACATTGTTTCCCCCACTGTAAGCCCACCGGTTAGCACAGCAGCAAATGTTGAGGTGTCGTTGCAAGACCACAGCAGTCAGGGAATCCCACTGTTATATCAACGAAAGACTGATTCTAGGCCATCAGAAAGAACACCAACTCCATCACCATCATCAACCCTCTCTCAGTCCGCCCTGTCCACCGCTACTTCCACCATATGCAGCTCTCAAGTCCAGCTCACCCTCCCAGACACTATGAGTAGGTCAAGAAAGTACTCAGTCTCTCATCCGCGTACACTGGGTTTGAACGCCCACATTGCCAAACTAATCTCGTTTGAGATGATGCCCTTTCGGTTGGTGGAAAGCATAGCTTTCTGCGAACTCATGGCCTATGCAGTACCACGCTATGACCTACCCAGTCGCCACTTCTTCTCTCGCAAAGCCATCCCAGCCCTCCACCATCATGTGAAAGACCGCATTGTCCATGCACTCAAGCAGTCAGTGAGCGGAAAGGTGCACCTCACAACTGATGCATGGTCCAGTCGGCATGGCCAGGGCCGTTACGTGTCCATCACTGCGCACTGGGTTAATGTGGTGGATGCAGGGTCCACAGGGAACAGCGGTGGTGGGACAGTGCTGCCTAGCCCACGGTATAGGAAACAGTTGGCTGTAGGCGTTCGACCCTCCTCCTCCTCCTCCTCCTCCTCCAGAAGCGAAAGCTCGTCCACAGAGCGCAGTCGTACGAGCACTCCATCTGCAGCTGCCACTGTTGCACACGATGTGTCCCCCTATCGAGCAGCTAGTGGAAAGCGTCAGCAGGCTGTGTTGCAGATGATGTGTTTGGGTGACAGACACACCGCCGAGGTGCTGGCCGAGTACTTGAAGCGACAAACTGAGTCATGGCTGGGCAGTGTACATCTTGAGGCAGGCAAGGTAGTTAGTGATAACGGCCGTAATTTTGTGGCAGCCATAGCCCTTTCAAAACTCAGCCACATACCTTGCTTGGCTCACACATTGAACCTGGTGGTGCAGTGCTTCCTCAAAAATTATCCGGAGTTAACAGCCCTGCTCCAGAAGGTGCGAAGACTGTGCGCGCACATCCGCCGGTCGCCTGTACACTCCGTTCGTATGCAGAAGCTGCAGCGATTGCTCCACCTTCCCAACCACCGCCTCATTATCGACATTGCAACAAGGTGGAACTCCACCCTGCACATGGTGGAGCGGCTGTGCGAGCAGAGGCAGGCCATAATGCATTTGTGGGAGGATACACGGCCAGGCACTTTGAGAGCAGACATGGAGTTGACAGGCGTGCAGTGGTCGAAGCTGAAAGACCTTTGTAAAGTCCTTCAGTGTTTTGAGGAATGCACACGGCTGGTAAGCGCAGACGACGCCATCCTAAGCATGAGCATCCCACTTATGCGTCTGCTCATGCAAACTTTGACGCACCTTAAGGAGCAGGCGTCTGCAGCCAATGTTGATGAGGAGGAAGAGGAGGAGGGAATCCTTGATGACATTCAGCCATTGTCTGCTCAGGGACCTCTCCTGGACGAGGTGGAGGAAGAAGAGGAGGAGGAGGAGGATTATGGGGATGATTACTTAGGGGAGGAGGATGCATCTCGTGGGGCAAGTGAAAATGTTGGCGTGGCAAGGTCTGGTACAGGGTTTGTGCGTGACTGGAGGGATGTGGATTTGCCAGAAAGTGCTCCTCCACCCAGCACTCGCAGTGCATCATTGACACCGGGAACATTGGCCCACATGTCAGATTATGCCTTGCGGATCCTAAAAAGGGACCCCGCATTGCCAAAATGATGAACGATGATGACTACTGGTTGGCCAGCATCCTGGATCCACGCTATAAAGGCAAATTACAAAACATCATGCCACAGGAGAACCTTGACCTAATATTGGCTAATAAACAAGCAACTCTGGTAAATCGGTTGCTTGAGGCATTCCCAGCACACAGCAGCGGTGATGGTTCTCACACGAGCCGTACGGGCCGGGGGCAGCTTGGCAGAGGTGTTCGTGGTGCACACAGCAGAAGTGGCGTTGGAGACAGGGGTTTCATGACAATGTTGTGGACTGATTTTTCAAATACCGCTCACACAACTGGTAATACTGCATCGATGGAAAGTGACAGGAGACAGCAGTTGTCAACTATGGTTACAAACTACTTTTCCTCCCATATCGATGTTCTCCCACACAGGTCATTCCCCTTTGACTATTGGGCCGCTAAACTGGACACCTGGCCTGAATTGGCCCAATATGCCTTACAGGAGCTCGCTTGCCCAGCTGCAAGTGTGCTATCGGAAAGAGTCTTCAGTGCAGCTGGATCAAACCTGACAGAAAAAAGAACCCGTCTGTCAACCCAAAATGTGGATGATCTAACCTTCATTAAAATGAACCACGCATGGGTTTCCAAGGATTTTGTCCCACCTTCCCCTGATGACACATAGGGTGACAGAAAAATGGCTTGCTTTGGTCCACCTCTTCCTGGTACTTCACCTATTTCGCCTTTTGCATCAGCTGAATGTCCAACATCAACATATGCCACTTTCTAAAACTCCCTAACTGTGCTGCCTCCCCCCCATGGCCGGGGTCACCACCTAGCGCACGACACCGTGCGAGTGCCGTTGCCCTGGACAGGTGGGTAGGCCGACTCTTGGGCGCGGGCACTGGCACAGGGTCCCTCATAGTGCAATCAAGTGTCTCTGACGGTGGTGGTGCACACCCGCCGTCAGACACACCGCTGTACTATGAGGGGCCCAGTGCCAGTACCGACGCCCACGAGTGGGCCCCCCTTGCTTAGGCAGGGCCCCAGCATTTGCAATCTTTACCTCTCCCTGCTCCTCCGCTGTGTAATCTGGGCCGTCAAATCCATACTGTGCCTGACACCTTCTGAGCCTGCCTCCTGAGACATATATTTTGAATGTGTACGCTATCTATACATGTTATCCGGGGATACGGTACCCTTTCTAACCTTTGTGCAATCACGTGCAATCCATACTGGGCCTAACACCGTCTGAGCCTGCCTCCTGAGACATATATTTTGAATGTGTACGCTATCCATACATGTTATCCGGGGATACGGTACCCTTTCTAACCTTTGTGCAATCACGTGCAATCCATACTGGGCCTAACACCGTCTGAGCCTGCCTCCTGAGACATATATTTTGAATGTGTACGCTATCCATACATGTTATCCAGGGATACTGTACCCTTTCTAACCTTTGTGCAATCACGTGCAATCCATACTGGGCCTCACACCGTCTGAGCCTGCCTCCTGAGACATATATTTTGAATGTGTACGCTATCCATACATGTTATCCAGGGATACGGTACCCTTTCAAACCTTTGTGCAATCTCGTGCAATCCATACTGGGCCTAACACCGTCTGAGCCTGCCTCCTGAGACATATATTTTGAATGTGTACGCTATCCATACATGTTATCCGGGGATACGGTACCCTTTCTAACCTTTGTGCAATCACGTGCAATCCATACTGGGCCTAACACCATCTGAGCCTGCCTCCTGAGACATATATTTTGAATGTGTACGCTATCCATACATGTTATCCGGGGATACGGTACCCTTTCTAACCTTTGTGCAATCACGTGCAATCCATACTGTGCCTGACACCGTCTGAGCCTGCCTCCTGAGACATATATTTTGAATGTGTACGCTATCCATACATGTTATCCAGGGATACGGTACCCTTTCTAACCTTTGTGCAATCACGTGCAATCCATACTGGGCCTAACACCGTCTGAGCCTGCCTCCTGAGACATATATTTTGAATGTGTACGCTATCCATACATGTTATCCGGGGATACGGTACCCTTTCTAACCTTTGTGCAATCACGTGCAATCCATACTGGGCCTAACACCGTCTGAGCCTGCCTCCTGAGACATATATTTTGAATGTGTACGCTATCCATACATGTTATCCGGGGATACGGTACCCTTTCTAACCTTTGTGCAATCACGTGCAATCCATACTGTGCCTGACACCGTCTGAGCCTGCCTCCTGAGACATATATTTTGAATGTGTACGCTATCCATACATGTTATCCAGGGATACGGTACCCTTTCTAACCTTTGTGCAATCACGTGCAATCCATACTGGGCGTGAGAACGGCTGGCGAGCTGTTAAGCAAGCTACAGCACCTGTCCAGACAAGTACAGGGATTCCCTAGCGAGGAGACTTATTTGATTGTTTTCAATGTTGGGACAGCAATTTTTGGGGAGCACTATACTCTGGAGAATGATAGATGGGGCCCACCATACACTGGAACATTCCAAAGGTGGACATCAGACACTGGAGCAGCATTTACAGGGCCCATTATACACTAGAGCATTAGAAATGGGGCCCATTATGTTTGGAGCATTATTTGGGCCCATAAGACAGTGGAGCTTCATCCATGGGGACCAACATATGCTGTAGCATTATGTGGAGCTCATCATATACTGTTTCAAACATTATATGGGACCAATGATTCTGTATGGAGAAATAGATGGGCCTCGTCATGAGATGTAAAAAGTGAGGTATTTTTCATTGTACTATACCGCTATTTCTCTGCCGTATCGGAGCATGATGAGTTGTGGTATGTGTTAAAGGGGCGCTCTTTCGCCCAGGGCACATGAAAACCTGGAGCCAGCCCTCCCCCCCCACAGTTTGTAGCCAAATAACCCCCATTTTTCAGTGCGTAACTTGTATTATGAAGTTAATTAAGGTTGACAAGCTTAAGTAAGAAGAATTGATGCTTTTGGCATTCAAATGGGCACTGTAGGTGTGTTTCCTGTCCTCCTCTCACTGCCGACTTTTATTCCCCATTGACTTACATTGGGTTTCGTGTTTCAGGACGACCCCGACTTTTCCCTATAATCGGACGATCTTGCTCGACCCGACTTTTGGAAAAGTCGGGTTTCACGAAACGAAACGCGACCCTAAAAAACCAAAAGTCACTCAACTCTAGTTGAGACCCCTGATAATTTGGAAGACTTTATTCAGTTATGCATCTGAATTGATCAGAGACTCACTGAACGAAGAAAGGAAAGGCTGTGAGTGTTTGGAAACACCCTTAACTACTCCTTTACTCAATTAGTATTAATGAAACAACATGTAAAGGAAATTGTTCCTGAAACTATGCAAATCAATGTAATCCATAAACCTCTCTGCAGTAGAGAAGGAGAGGGGGCGTACAGAGAATCTATGTCTCTATTGGGGGAGCACTGGACATTTTGCCATCAACTGTCCTAATAAAAGGATCATAGCCTTCACAGATGCCAGGGCTGAAAGCGATTTGAATGGTCAGACTCAGTTCTGCAAACCGTCTCGTCTGTAATGCAAGATAAAGGCAATTAGCAATCACTATCATCAGGGCCGGTTTGAGGCAAAGTGGGGCCCTAGGCAAAAGTTTAAAATGGGGCCCCAAATACTAACATATTGCACATCACACAGAAGCATATCTGCTGTATTTACATGTGCTGTGTTCAGGCCACTAACCGAGTGTGATCGACAATATTGAAGTAGTTTAACGCTTGTTTCCCGGCCTCTTTACACCAACTGAGAAAGAATGATGGGAACCGAACAATCACTATTAGATCAATCTGTCTCCATACAGTATCATGTTATCAGCAGCACATCTAGAGTTTACACCAGTGATGTGCTGCTGAAAACAATGATTTTTGTTCCGGCATAAACAATCCAATCACTCGATCAATATGCAGCATTTTGCTTGTTTAGTGTAATACACCCCACAGTCCTCTATATATTATAATGGCCACCACAGTCCTCCATATTGAAAAATGCACACCCGATAGTCCTCCATATAATTTAATGTGCCCCATAGTCCTCCAAATAGTATAAGACACTCCCGATAGTCCTCCATATAATATATTACGCTACCTATAGTCCTCCATATATTAAAATACACTCCTCAGTCCTCCATATATAATACACTCCTCATAGTCCTCCATATATTAAAATACACTGCTCAGTCCTCCATACAGTATAATACACTCCTCATAGTGCTCCATATAGTATAATGCACTGCCATAGTCATCCATGTAGTACAATTCACTTCCCATAGTATAATAAACCCCATAATTCTTCATACAGTATTATGTATTCCCCATAGTCCTCGATACAGTATAATGCAGGCGACATATAGTATAATGCAGCCACTCCATAGAGCATAATGCAGCCACCCCATGGAGCATAATGCAGCCACCCCACAGATTATAATGCAGCCACCCCACAGAGTACAATGCAGCCATCCCACAGAGTATAATGCTGCCCCGCCATAAAATATAATGTAACCCCCATAGAATATAAAGCAGCCCCTTCATAGAATATATGGTAGCCCCCCACACGGATATAATGCAGCCCCTCCATAGAATATAATGCAGCCCCCTTAAAAAGTATAATGTAGCCCCTCCATAGAATACAATGTAGCTCTCCTCATATAGTATAATGCAGCCCCCCATAGAATATAATGTAGCCCCCTCATATAGTATAATGTAGCCCCCTCATACAGTATGATGATGCAATCACCCCTCATAGATTATAAATATGATACAGCCTCCATAGAATATAATGTAGCCCCCTATAGAATTTAATACAGCCCACCTCCTCATAGAATATAATGTAGCCCCAAAGAGTATGATGCAATCCTCCCTCATAGAATATAATACAGCCCCCCATAGAATATAATGTACTCCCTATAAAATATAATACAGCCCACCTCCCCATAGTATATAATGTACTCCCCCATAGAATACAGGCCACCTACCCATAGAATATGATGTACCCTCATAGAATAAAATGTACCTCCCCATAGAAAATAATGTATCCCCCATTGAATATAATACAGCCCACTTCCCTATAGAATGAGGTACCCCCCATAGAATATAATGTACCCCCCATAGAATATAATACACCCCACCTCCCCATAGAATATGATGTACCTGCCATAGAATATACAGTAATGTACCTCCCCAAAGAATATAATGTACCCCCCAAAGAATATAATACTCCTCTTCCAAGAAGTCGTTTTTACACTTTTTTCCCCCAAAAAAGTTACCATAGGTTTCCTATTCTAACAAAGTGATTGGGATTTCTTAAATCTGACGAAAGATCTGCTTATTTTTTATTGGTAGATTTGAAGCAGTTTCATATCTGTCGTGTGTCAATTCTTTCAGCTTTTTTCCTGCCAGCAGACACGTTTTTTGGTGCAGAGACTTCTTGTGTAAATTCCTAACGTGTGCACTCAGCCTTAGATTTCTCACCTCCTGTTACCGGTTTCTCCGTTTTGATCACAATTATGTTTACTAAATACCCTTATTATTACTACTTTCATGCAATTTTTGCAATTTATTTTTTACTTTTTTATTTTAGGATATTTGTTTTCTGTTTTTGGTTTTCTCTGTGTAAAGGTCATGTGTTTATATGCATTTACATTTTGCATACACATTAATTTACTTTTTCAGCTCAGACCTAGTTTCTCATTTAGTTCAATGTGCATTCTGTGCATATAAGGGTGTGACCGCCCTGTTTCTGAGTTGGAAAATTCATCCTGTCTGGCCTATGCTATTAATGGTGGTTCAGTCCCTCTGTCCTTGTTCACATTTGCATCACTTGACAAGTGGAAACAGGGCCGCCATCAGGGCATTACTGCCCTGACTGGCGTATGGGGCCCGGTGGGCAGAGGGGGCCCGAATCAGGCCCGGTCTCCTCTGCTCACCGGGCCCTACCGGCATGCTAAACCGGGCCCTCGGCGCTGCGGCAGATGATCGCTATTGACATGCAGGCCCGCGCCCGCATGTCAATAATTAACAGCCGCCAGCCAATCGTCATTGTCAGTCGCCAGCGAGCGCGCGCTTCTGCATGGAGGGACGCCCAGAGCATCGCCGCTGGACCACGGCTAGGTAAGAAGAGCTTGTGTTTTTTTTTTTTCATTTATTGAGAGCGGGGGGCCTGGGGCAGATGGCAGAATTCTGGACACTATGGGGGCAGAATGCTGCTGACGATGGGGGCAGAATGCTGGACACTATGGGGCCGAATGCTGGACACTATGGGGGCAGAATGCTGGTGACGATGGGGCAGAATGCTGGTGATGATGGGGGCAGAATGCTGGACATTATGGGGCAGAATGATGGTGATGATGGGGGCAGAATGCTGGTGACGAGGGGGCAGAATGCTGGACATGATGGGGAAGAATGCTGGACACTATGGGGGCAGAATGCTGGTGACTATGGGGGAAGAATGCTGGTGACAATGGGGGCAGAATGCTAGACACGATGGGGCAGAATGCTGGACACTATGGGGGAAGAATGCTGGTGACTATGGGGGCAGAATGCTGGTGACAATGGGGGCAGAATGCTGGACACGATGGGGCAGAATGCTGGACATGATGGGGCAGAATGCTGGGCACGATGGGGCAGAATGCTGGACACGATGGGGCAGAATGCTGGACACGATGAGGCAGAATGCTGGTGACGATGGGGCAGAATGCTGGACACGATGGGGCAGAATACTGGACACTATGGGGGCAGAATGCTGGTGACGATGGGGGCAGAATGCTGGTGACGATGGGGGCAGAATGCTGGTGATGATGGGGGCAGAATGCTGGTGACAAGGGGGCAGAATGCTGGACACGATGGGGCAGAATGCTGGACACAATGGGGCAGAATGCTGGACACTATGGGGGCAGAATGCTGGTGACTATGGGGGCAGAATGCTGGTGACAATGGGGGCAGAATGCTGGACATGATGGGGCAGAATGCTGGACACGATGGGGCAGAATGCTGGACATGATGGGGAAGAATGCTGGGCACAATGGGGCAGGATGCATGGCACGATGGGGCAGAATGCTGGGTACGATGGGGCAGATTGCTGAACACGATGGGGCAGATTGCTGGTCACGATGGGGGCAGATTGCTGGTCACGATGGGGCAGAATGCTGGACATGATGGTGCAGAATGCTGGACATGATGGGGCAGAATGAGACAGTGAGACACAGGAAGGGGCAGAATGAGATACGAGGCATGATTGGAGACACAGGGCAGAATGGAGATACGGGGCATGATTGGAGACACAGGGGGTAGGATCAAAGACATGGGGGCATGACTGGAGACACTGGGGGCAGGATAGGAGACAGATGGGGCAGGTGTTGTGAGTTCATTTTCTGGTCCACCAGTTGTGAGTTCTCCTGCCAGGCTCCATCTGGTGGTAACAGGAGGTAGTGAGACTGATTTAATCAGTAGAGATCTGCCACCTGATAATGAAGATGACTATTGGACCACAGGAATCTCAGACTGGATTTAAGACAGCCGACTCCCTATTCTGGTGCTGGTGATTCCTTCTGGCTTGTCAGGTCTTGGATTTCAGCTCTGTTCCAGTCATCTAAAGCTAAGTTTTTCTGCTAATGTTCACACTTGATTTTGTTGGTCTATTCAGTTTTTTGTGTGGTCAGCCAGCCCCGGCTGGGGCTGTGCTGAATTTCCACTCTTATTTACCTGTATTTGCCAATTTGCTTTTTGTCCCTTATTAGATTGGCCTCTTTTTGCTCTGTCTCAGAATATTTCAGAGTGCTGATATAGTGGGAGAAGTCTAGTGACTTCAGGGTTAATTTTGCTATCAGAAGTGTTGGACATTATTTTTGTAGGGTTTTTGCAGATTGCAGACAGTGTCTTTCCTTTCAAGTTAGTTTGGGCCCCATCGTTTGCTCAGCCTATTTTCCTGCCTGTGTTTGTGCTTTCATCTTGTTTCACCGTCAATACATGTGTGGGGGCTGTCTTTCCTTTGGGGTCTGCTCTGGGGCAGTTAGTTTTCCCCTTTTCTTGCTTCAGGCTTATGTAGTTCTCTGGCTGTGACGAAGCGTCTAGGATCATCGTAGGTTCGCTCCACGGCTGCTGCTAGTTGTGTGGTTAGGATCAGGGATCTGCAATCTGCATAGTTACCAACCTCTCTGGTTTTCGGTGACTTAGCTTGTTTTGTTTTTTTCTCCTCGGTGACCCATTCATAACAGAATCACCAGCCATACCGCAGATTCTAGGGTACTCAAAAGCAGGAAAAAGTTGTTAAAAAAAAATTGTGGCAGAATTTTTTTTTTATATTTTTTTTCTTCTTTTTCTCTGGGGCCGTAGGAGGATTTTTTTTCCTAATGGAGATTAAGCAATTGTCTGATCGTGTGGAGCAACTTGCTGCTGAAGAACAGGGAATTTCCACCTACCTCATTCAGTCACATGCTGCTGAACCTAAGATCCCTACTCCTGATGTGTTTTCTGGGGATCGGTCTAAATTTCTGAATTTTAAGAATAATTGTAAATTATTTCTTGCCTTGAAACCTAACTCATCGGGGAGCTCTATGCAGCAGGTTAAAAGTGTCATCTCCTTGCTGTGCTGCAATCCCCAGGATTGGGCTTTTTCTCTGACACCTGAAAATCCTATTCTGACTAATGTGGATGTATTTTTTCAAGACTTGGGGTTGTTGTATGATGAACCTAATGCTGTTGATCAAGCTGAGAGAACCCTGTTGGCATTGAACCAGGGTCAGGATTCTGCAGAGTTATACTGTCAAAAATTCTGAAAGTGGGCGATCCTTAATACATGGAATGATAGTGCATTGGCAGCTCTCTTTCGGAAGGGTTTATCAGAGACCGTAAAAGATGTAATGGTGGGATTTCCTGTTCCCTCTGGTCTGGATGATTCTATGTCATTAGCCATTCAAGTTGATCGGCGTTTACGTGAACGGAAAACTACACGGGAGGCGCTACCACCTTTTGAACAAACATCTGAACCCATGCAATGTGATGGGGTTTTGTCTAGGGCACAACGTCAGGAGTTTAGAAGGTGTAATAAGCTGTGTTTTTTCTGTGGAGACATCTCTCATACTATTTCTGTCTGCCCTAAACAAGAGAAATGTTTTGCACACACATTTGCTGTGGGCAGTGTACAACCTAAGTTTCTTTTTGCAATTACTCTGATCTGCTCCTTATCCACGTTTTCCACGAAGGCTTTTGTGGATTCAGGAGCAGCGTTGAATCTGATGGACTTGGACTTTGCTAAACGTTGTGGTTTTTCCATGACGCCTCTGCGGACGCCTATTTCTTTGAGGGGTATTGATGCTACTCCTTTGGCGGAGAATAAACCTCAGTTTTGGACCCAGGTGACAATGCGAGTTGCCCCAGACCACCAAGAAAATTGTAAATTTTTGGTGCTGCATAATTTTCATGATACTATTGATCTGGGTTTTCCTTGGTTGCAAACTCATAATCCAGTTTTGGATTGGAAATCTGGGTTTGTGGTGAGTTGGGGTTGTCAGTGTGTTCTTAGGGACGCTCCTGTTTTCTCCACCTCTCCTCAGTATCATGATATTCCTGATTATCTAGCCGATTTTTCTGATGTATTTAGTGAGAGCAAGTCTGCGTCTTTGCCTCCTCATAGGAGTTATGACTGTGCAATTGAGTTGATGTCTGGGTGTAAATTTCCCAAGGGTCGGCTTTTCAAATTATCAGTACCCGAACATGATGCTATGCGATCCTATATTAAAGAGTCGTTGGAGAAGGGTCATATTAGACCATCCTCGTCACCTTTAGGTGCTGGTTTTTTTTGTGGCCAAGAAAGATGGTTCATTAAGACCATGTATTGATTATCGTTCCCTTAACAAGATGACGGTTAAATATCAGTACCCGTTATCTCTGATGTCTGATTTATTCTCCAGAGTTAAGAGTGCCTGCTGGTTTACTAAGCTTGACCTCAGGGGGGCGTATAATCTTATTCGCAAAAAGCATGGGGATGAATGGAAGATGGCGTTTAATACTCCGGAGGGACATTTTGAGAACCTGGTGATGCCTTTTAGGCTCACTAATGCCCCTTCTGTCTTCCAGGCCTTTATGAATGATATTTTCCGTGACCTTGTGGATAAGTTTTTGATCATCTATCTGGATGATATTTTGATCTTGTCTAGTGATTGGGATTCTCATGTGGAACACGTCCGGACTGTGTTCCGGATTTTGAGGGAGAATTCCCTGTTTGTTAAAGCCTCTTTCACACTTCAGTTTTTTACAATCAGTCACAATCCGCCAGGTTTTGAAAAAAACGGATCCTCAATTTTCTTTTTAAGAACCGGTTTTTCTCCCCATTGACTTCCATTAATGGCGGATTGTGACGGATTGCTGTCCATTGCATCCGTTTTTTTTGAGGATCCGCCAAAAGTTGCTGTCCGTCACCATCCTCAAAGATTTCTCTCTCTCTCTCCTTTTCCAGGCTGTGATTCCTTTAAAATTCTTCATTTGTCGGATCCGTCAAAAAAACGGACAGGTGGCATCCATTGTCATCAGTACTAAAACGGATCCGCTATCCGTCCTTTTGGCGGATTTTGACTGATGCAAAAAACTGAAGTGTGAAAGAGGCCTAAGGGATCGAAATGCCTCTTTGTTGTACAGAGGATTTCATTTTTGGGATTTATCTTATCTCCATCGCCTATCGAAATGAACTGGCTAAGGTACAGGCCATTTATGATTGGGTTCAGCCTACTTCTTTCCTCCAGAAGTTTTTGGGTTTTGCTAATATCTATCGTAAATTTATAGGTAATTTTTCTGGTATTGTCAAACCACTGACTGACCTGACCAAGAAGGGTGCTGATGTGTTGAATTGGTCTCCAGAGGCTGTCTCAGCATTTCACAAGCTTAAGCAGAGATTTACTTCAGCTCCAGTTTTACGGCAACCTGATATCTCACTTCCATTTCAGGTGGAGGTAGATGCTTCTGAGATTGGTGCAGGAGCTGTTTTGTCCCAAAAAGACCCTGTGACTTCTAAGATGAATCCCTGTGCCTTCTTTTCTCGAAAGTTCTCCCCATCTGAACCCAACTATGACGTGGGGAATCGGGAATTGTTGGCCATGAAATGGGCATTTGAGGAGTGGAGACATTAGTTGGAGGGAGCTAGACATCAAGTTGTGGTCCTCACTGATCACAAGAATTTGATTTATCTGGAGTCGGTCAAATGCTTGAATCCTAGACAGGCTAGATGGGCCTTGTTTTTCACGCGTTTTAATTTTGTGGTCTCTTTTCTTCCTGGCACTAAGAATGTTAAGGCAGACGCCCTTTCTAGGAGTTTCTTTGCCGATTCTCTTAGTGTGACCGAGCCTACTACCATCCTAGTTGAGGGGGTAGTTCTTTC
Source organism: Dendrobates tinctorius (assembly GCF_039654945.1). Classification (NCBI taxonomy): domain Eukaryota; kingdom Metazoa; phylum Chordata; class Amphibia; order Anura; family Dendrobatidae; genus Dendrobates; species Dendrobates tinctorius. The sequence goes on along the minus strand of NW_027361979.1, from coordinate 1,767,251 downwards.
TGCCATTTTGCCCGATTTGAGATGCGCCCTGGAGGAATTTCAGGAGGATAAACCTGAGCGTTGCCCTATGGGATAATTGTATGTTCCTGACCTGTGGAGAAAGAGAGTGATGTCTGAAATTCATTGCTCCGCATTGGCTGGTCATCCATGTATTTTTGGTACCAGAGATTTGGTGAGTCGGTCCTTTTGATGGCCCACCTTATCTCGTGATGTCAGGAATTTTGTACAGTCCTGTGGGACTTGTTCTTGGTCTAAACCCTGTTCTCGTTCTTGTGGGTTGCTGATGCCCCTTCCGGTGCCCAAGAGGCCATGGACCTATATCTCACTGGATTTTATTTCTGATCTTCCTGTCTCTCAGAGGATGACTGTTATTTGGGTGATTTGTCATAGATTTTCAAAGTTGCCATCTTCTGCTGAGTTGGTGCCCTTGTTTTTACAACAGGTGGTTCGGTTACATGGGATTCCTTAGAACATTGTGTCCGACAGAGGAGTCCAGTTTGTTTCCAGATTCTGGAAAGCCTTTTGTTCCAATCTGGGAATTCAGTTATCCTTCTCCTCCGCATTTCATCCCCAGACCAATGGACAGACTGAGATAACAAACCAGACCTTGGAGTCTTATTTGAGATGTTTTATATCTGCTGATCAGGATGATTGGGTCTCATTTTTGCCCTTGGCCGAATTCGCACTGAACAATAGAGCTAGTTCTGCCACTTTGATGTCACCCTTTTTCTGTAATTTTGAGGTTCATTCTCGATTCTCTTCAGGGCAAGTGGAATCTTCGCCCTGCCCAGGTGTGGACACTGTGGTTGAGAGAATGCAGAAGATATGGGACCAAGTGGTGGATAAGTTGTCACTCTCTCAGGAAAAGGCCCAGCGTTTTTCCAACCGGCATAGGACCATTGGTCCCCGGTTTAAAGTGGGTGATATGGTTTGGTTGTCGTCTAAGAATATTCCTATGAAGGTTGCATCTCCAAAATTTAAGCCAAGATTTATTGGACCTTATAAGATTTTGGAGATTCTTAATCCTGTTTCTTTTTGATTGACTCTTCCAGTTACGTTCAAGATCCATAACGTATTTAACAAATCTCTGTTGAAGAGGTTTATGGAGCCAGTGGTGCCTATGGCAGCACCTCCTGACCCTGTGTTGGTTGAAGGCAATGTGGAATGTGAGGTAGAGAAAATATTGGATTCTCGTTTGGTTAGACGGAGACTCCAGTATTTGGTCAAATGGAAGGGTTATGGCCAGGAGGATAATTCTTGGGTCTCTGCCTCTGATATTCATGCCAATAGATTGGTTCGTGCTTTTCACCGGGCCCATCCTGATCGGCCTGGTGGCATGGATGAGGGTTCGGTGACCCCTCCTCAAGGGGGGGTACTGTTGTGAGTTCATTTTCTGGTCCACCAGTTGTGAGTTCTCCTGCCAGGCTCCCTCTGGTGGTAACAGGAGGTAGTGAGGCTGATTTAATCAGTAGAGATCTGCCACCTGATAATGAGGATGACGATTGGACCTCAGGAATCTCAGACTGGATTTAAGACAGCCGACTCCCTATTCTTGTGCTGGTGATTCCTTCTGGCTTGTCAGGTCTTGGTTTTCAGCTCTGTTCCAGTCATCTAAAGCTAAGTTTTTCTGCTAATGTTCACACTTGATTTTGTTGGTCTATTCAGTTTTTTGTGTGGTCAGCCAGCCCCGGCTGGGGTTGTGCTGAATTTCCACTCTTATTTACCTGTATTTGCCAATTTGCTTTTTGTCTGGCATAGGGTCACTCACTAGCAGTCTAGCTTTCTATATTGACAGGATTATGCAGCACCATGTTATGAGTCTAAATAGTCATCTAAAAGATTCCACTCAATTGATTAACCTTACAAAGAGCATTAAGTGGGATGACAATTACTGTTTTATCTCCTTTGATGTATCTGCCCTGTACACAAATATAGACCACCAAATAGGGTACCGTTACACCTAGCGACTCACCAGCGATCCCGACCAGCGATATGACGTGGCCAGGATCGCTGGTGAATCGCTAGGTGGTCGCTAGTGAGCTGCCACTCAGGCAGATCTCACCAGCGACATCGCAGGGGACGGGGATCGCTACTTACCTGTCAGACGCGGCGATCCTGCGTCCTCCCGCCCGGCTCCACGCGTTGCTCGTCGTCACAGCAGGAAGCGCCGCAGGAAGTGGACGACGAGGAATGGTTCAGCAGCTTCTCGCGCGATCAGCGATAACCAGCGGGGGAGCCGGTCGGAGGTAAGTATCACATGCAGCGATATCGCTAGCAATATCGCTGCAACGTCACAAAATCGGTGACTTTACAGCCATATTGCTAGCAATATCGCAGTGTGTAACGGGGGCTTTAGGATTAAAGTGTTTTGAGAAATTCGTTAATTCCGATGCTAGACTGTCTGATGCTCAAAAAATGTTTTTACTGAGAGGTATGGATTTTATTTTACATAACAATTTTTTTACTTTTTTAGGGGTTTTTTATCATCAGACACGTGGGACAGCCATGGGATCACGGGTCGCACCTACTTATGCAAATCCTTTTATGGGTGTGTTTGAGGAGGCTTTTATTACTACAGTTGAATTTGCAAAAAACATAATCCTTTATAAAAGATATATAGATGACCTCTTTTTAATATGGGACACACGTTTTATAAGTGCTGATCATTTCATTTCCACCATACAGAATAATAACTGGGGACTGGAATTCACCCCTCACATCAGTAACCAAGCCATGAACTTTCTAGACATTACTTTTTATGTCAAGAATAGTAAGATTTGCACCAAGACTTATTTTAAACAGGTAGATACAAATAGCTATGTCCATTTTAGTAGTAGCCACTACCAGAAATGGCTTTTTAATATCCCTCACAACCAGTTCCAAAGGATCCGCAAGAACTGTACTAGTGATGATGATTTTAAAAGCCAGGCTAACATTTTAAAGGACAGGTTTTTAAGTCAGAAACATCCTAGAAAATTAGTTTCTTCCACATGTGAGAATGTTTTTAAAAATTCTAATCAAGATCTTTTACTGTCCAGAAAGCCCACTCCCAAACCCTCAGGTGATAAATTCTGTACCAACTTTATCACCACCTACAGTTCACAACACAAGTCTATCAGGAACATCGAGGGTCTGTGGCATATTGTCAAAAAAGACCCCATTTTAAACAAAATCATGCCTGAGAAACCTGCTATAACCTTCAGGAAGGCTAAATCCTTAAAAAACACATTGGCACCCAGCAGGCTCACTATTACATCTCACAAGCAGAACAATTCCTTATCCCCTGGCATCTATAAATGTCATCACTCTAAATGTAGTTGCTGTCACAACATTGCACATCAGACTATCACTTTCTCACATCCCATCACTCAAGAAAAATTCCCCATCAAACACCTCCTCACTTGTCTGTCCTCACACGTCATCTATATCATTACATGCAGTTGTCCCAAAATCTACGTTGGACGTACCACCCAGGCACTTCATTGTCGGTTAAATTCCCACCGACATAATATTAAAATTGGCTTTCAGAAACATGGTCTGTCACGTCACTTTGACCTTATACATGGTCGTGACATCAAGAAACTAACTATTTACCCCATTGAACAGATACCAGACAATACACCAAGCCGAATCCAGACACTTAATAGGAAAGAGGTGTTCTGGATTTACAAATTAAAATCTCTGGAACCCTTTGGACTAAATATTGTTTCTGATGTCTTTTATTAAAAGTCCATTTTATTTTTTTGTCCCTGCCTCCCATGCATACTGAACCCTCCATTGGGATGCTTAGCTTGACCATCATGTTTTATCCTTCCATTCCACACAATCAGTTCACACAGAAAGCTCTCTTTTAACTGTAGTATTCTCTTCAAGCTTCTGACACTTCTTTGAAGCTCGTGTTAGCGCCATCTAGTGTCTCTTTATAATACTACAACCCCCCTTTTTTTACATTGTTACCATGTTTTTATGATTTAAGATATTTAATATCAAAACACTACTGCACTTTATTTCAAATTTTTTTTCTTTTTTACAATCAGTATTTTTTTTTTTTTTTATTTAAGTGCCCTTTATCAATTTTTTTTAATCCATTATTCAGGGCACATCTCTTCGGATTTACTCTTTATTCTGGAAGTTAATAGATTGATCTGAAAAATCATACCCCATTCCTCACTAGTCACCATGGTCATGTGGATTAAAACACCATACACTCTTAACTTTGGAACTGTGTTCTAGACCACCTTGAGGATGGTTTAAACTACTTTTTTATAGGACCCCGTGATCCCCCGTGTCTATTTCAAAAGAAATATATACATTTTCTTTTTTATTGTTCTTGAGTATGTATTCTTATTATATGCTGTTTTAATATATTCTATTAAAATACAATTATTTTAATGTGTTTTATACCATTGCCTTGCTGATGTGGCAGTTACTTGTCCTGCCCCCTTTTTTTTTTTTCCACATTGGATTGTATATAAATTCCTGCATTTCATTTGCTTGTATCATGCCCTGATGAAGTGAGCTGGGACAGCTCAGGAAACGCATAGGCACCAATAAATTTCCTTGAATTATACCTACAGCAGCGCAGTGTATCATTGCACCTTATAGCCATCTTCACTTACAAGTCCTTGGACCCTGTGCAGACTGCAGCAACTGTTTCATGCGTTTGTAGGTGTGCGTGTACTCTACGTTGATTGTTTGCTTCCTGTGTATGACCCGGCTTGTTCCTTTACTCTGTACTCCATCTCTCGTTTTGGTACTATTGTCTTTTCTGGTTCTGACCTCCTGGCTTGGCTATCATTACTCCGTTACAGTTTACCCCTATTGTACTGTCTAATGCCCGTTCTGGTTTTCTGATCTATTGCTACGTCCTGGCTATCCATTCTGTCTAATCCTTTGGTACTGTATTGCTATCTCGTGCTTTGACCTCAGCTTGATCTGGATTCTGTCTCTGTCTATGCCCCTTGGTAACATTGTCCTGTAGTTACCTTTCTAGGAGTCTCCCTGCAGCTCCTAGCTCTGTGGAGCTTAGCCCACGCCCCCAGCTGTCACATGCTTCTGGTCCTGGAGCATGCATTGTCACCACTGCTGCCCGCTCCGCAGGTATCTTTGTGCACAGTCTTTGTATTCAGGACACGTGCACTGGCTCAGTGAGCTAGTGCAGTGCGGTGTTCCTGACAATATAACTGACCGTTCCTCTGAAAAAAAAAAAAAGTTGTGTGTTATCCTCATGGATCCCATGCAAGCTTTGGCTGATCAGGTCAAGCACTTGATCCAAATGTTCCATAAACTCAATGTGGAACAGCGCACAATAGCCCATACCCAGCAACAGTTGGTGGTTACTGTGCAGGGGGCTGTCGATGCAGGGGCTTCTAGTTCTGGGGGTAGAGATGTGTCATTAGCATCCCCCGAATCTCCGGTCAAATTGCCCGACCCTTTCTCAGGGAATAAAAAGGAGTTCAGGTCTTTCAGAGAAAGATGCAAGCTTTTTTTTCTCTAAGGCCCCGCTCCACCGGGGAGGAGTTTCAGAGGGTGGGGGTCATTATTTCCCTACTTCGGGGGGCTCTGCAAGCATGGTCTTCCTCTGCTCCTGAATGTATGCCAGTGAACTTGTTCTTTGAGGCTCTGGGGCACATCTATGATGAGCCTGATAGAGTGCGTCTGGCTGAGGATATGGTGATGAGTGTGACACAGGGGAAGCACTCTGTTGAATGGTTCTGCTCTGAGTTTAGAAGTTGGACCGCCGAGGTATCCCGGAACGACGCCGCCCTGAGGGGGTTGTTTCGCAGGGGCCTTTCTGCAGGACACTCTGGCATTACATCCACCTCCTGATACCCTGGAGGACGCCATGATGCAGGCAGTCCGTATGGACTGGAGACTCCGTGCTAGAGGAATGATGCAACCAGAGTCTCCCTTGTACAACAAATTGTGTGACACTGTACCTGTGTCTGAGCCCATGAAGGTTGGGTCAGTCTCGGTTAAGGAGAAAGAGAGAAGGCACCATAGAGACAACCTACTATGCTTTTACTGTGGAGCCTCTGGACATTGGAAAAGGAATTGCCCTTCTTCAGAGACACGACTGAGTATGGGCAACAATCGAGGAGGTTGTCCAGACTCCCAGGTACATTTTTTTCTCAATATTTGGTACAATGGAGGAGTTATGGACTAGAATATAATTTATGGGAGCCTGAGGGGAACATCCATGCACCCAGGCTTACAAGAACTTATCATCTGAGACATCCAGAGAAGTCAGTGCATGAGATGTCCAAAGGCCATCCTGGAAGGAGGGGAGCACTGTCAGGATTCAAACCTAGCAGCTCCTGTGCACCAGTCGGCAGCTCTTCCTTCTGAGCTATTCAGCTCGCTGGACAGTTCCTTCCTTATCCAAATACTTGTACTTAATTTGTTGCTGTTGTCTCCTCCCTGAGTTTCCCATTGGTTACCACCCTGAGTTCCTGATTGGCTCATTCTGATTGCACACCTTATTTAAACCTGGCTTTGCTCTCAGTTCCTTGCGTGATTATTGAACTACCTGCCTTTAGTCAAGCTTCCATCCACCTGCTATTCCATCAAACGATACTGTTGCTCCTGATAAATGACCTCTGGCTTTATTGGCTATGATTCCTGCTTTTTCCTTCAAAAGACACTGGAATGATAACACCAAAACATTTTCTCCACTCATGGTTAGTGGTTGGGTGAAGTCATTTATTGTGAAACAACTTCGATTTCTCTTTTTAAACCATAATGACAACTCAAAACATAAAAATGATCCTGATCAAAAGTCCACATTGATTTTGGCTTGATAACATGCACAGAAGTTGACACAAATGGGTTTGAATGGCTACTAAAGGTAACATCCTCACCTGCAACCTGTTTGCTTGTAATCAGTGTGTGTGCATAAAATCTGAGTGAGTTTCTGGGATCCAGACAGACTCTTGCATCTTTTATCCAATAGGATTTTTATGGATTAAAACGTGCGCTGCCAGACCATCACTCCTCACAAGTTGTGTACTTAATATATTTATTATTTATAAATAAATATATTAAGTACACAACTTGTGAGGAGTGATGGTCTGGCAGCGCACGTTTTAATCCATAAAAATCCTACTAGCGAATCTGAAGATTTATGGCCACAGCGTGGTCATTTGGATGTGCAGCAAGCTGACCGCGTTTCTTTATGCTTGTTACTCTCCTATATACGGTGAGTATAAACTATTGTTTGATATCTTGGTTTTCTCAGATAAGACCCTATTGCGCTTTTTTTCCTTGCAGTTTCAATTAATCTTTTATCCAATCACTGACGTTTCTTGATTGTGAGTCAGGGGCAAAGCAAAATAATTGTTAAGAGATCGACGGGAAAAGGTTGTTGAACTGTAGAAAACAGGACAGGGATACAAAAAGATACCCAAGGAATGGATAATGTCAGTCAGCAGCATTCAAACTGTGATTAACAAATTGAAAATCAGGGGCTCTGTAAAAACAAAACCACGGTCAGGTAGACCAACAAAAATTTTGTCCGCAACTGCCAGGAAAATTGTTCGGGATACAAAGAAAAACCCACAAATAGCATCAGCTGATATACTGGACTCTCTGAAAACTAGCAGTGTGGCTGTTTCAAGATGCACAATAAGGAGGAACATGAAGAAAAATGGGATGCATAGTCGAGTCACCAGAAGAAAGCCATTACTGCGCAAGTGCCACAAAGTATCTCACCTACAATATGCAAAACAGCGCAGAGGCAAGCCTAAATATTTCTGGAACAAGGTAATTTGGACTGATGAGACCAAATGTGAACTTTTTGTCCCATCCATAAATGTTACATTTGGAGAGAGGTCAACAAGGTTTAAAGGTCTATGATGAAAGGAACACCATTCCTTCTGTAAAACGCGGAAGAGTGTCACTGATGTTTTGGGGGTATGTGAGCTGCAAATGCAAAGAAAACTTAGTGAAAGTTGAAGAAAAGATGAATGCAGCACGTTATCAACAAATACTGGAAGCAAATTTGCAATCATCAGTCCGGTTGCTGCACATGGGATGTACTTGGATGTTCCAACTTGACAACGATCCAAAACACAAGGTCATGTCGACCTGTCATTGCCTACAGCAGAACAAAGCAAAGGTTCTGGAGTGGCCATCTCAGTCTCCTGACCTCAATATCATTGAGCCACTCTGGATAGATCTCAAGCATGCAGTTCATGCTAGACAGCCCAGGAATTTACAGGAACTGGAGGCTTTTTTGCCAAGAAAAGTGGGCAGCTTTACCATCTGAGAAAATAAAGAACCTCATCCACAACTACCACAAAAGACTTCAAGTTGTCATTGACGTTAGAGGGGGAAATACATGGTATGAGTGGAGAAAGTTTTGGTGTTATCATTCATATTCTCTGAAAAAAGGCCAAAAAAGCAAAAATTCTGCCGGGGTATGTAAACTTTTGAGCACAACTGTACCTTTGGCAGGAGAGAAAGTCAATATTAGATTCTTCCTGGGATTCAAAGGGAGATCTTCATAGTGTCCCTAACACTAGGTTTAGGTCCCATGGTGGAACAGTCTCTCTGATTGTGGGTCATAACCTAGTAAAGGCCCAGATAAACTTTCCAACCCACGGGTTGTCTGCTAGAGGGAAGTCCGTAAAGGCGCTAATTGTAGAAATCTGTACTTTTAGCGTGCTAGGCCTCAGTCCCTTCTCAAATCCTCTCGGGAGGAATTCCAGGATTTTGGTAATGTTTGGATGGGATATCTTCAAAGTAGATACACCTACATAAGAATCACAATGTCCCACTGAAAAAATGAATAAATCAGGATGGAGGACCAATTGGTATAAAAAGCTATATTTTTATTAACAAAGAATTAAAAATATACAAATAGAGAGATGCACATATCAATGAAGGGACGTTGTGAACCCATTATTTTTCACATGTATCAAACACCAAATTAATTCACCATTATCAAAAATAGTAATAGGTAAACAATAGCTGCAAAATCCCTTATCCTATAAAAACATCCACATAAATGTGAAAACTGTGCAATTTGTTATAATAAATATCCATAAATTAGTACGATAAGGGTTCTCAAAAATGTAAGAGCTCTCAAGTCTATATTACCACTGCAATTTGCCAAAAAACGCCAATAATCTGAACTATGGCGATTCCCATAGATATATATTAAGCTGGGCCAATTTAATAACCATCCGTATGGCAATGTCGATCTTTGTTAGCGGCATTCAAGTCCGCTCTCCCAATATAAAAGGTGATTACCACCCTCTTTGGCTGTATAAAACAGCACACAAAGAAAAAACAGGCCAAAATCCGCCTGTCAGGCGTGGTAATTGGCATGGAATATAAATCCATGCACCGGCATAATTGCAGTAATCATGTAACAATAGAACAAATAATATCATGGAGCAAAGCAGCCATTACCGATAATTGATAAGGAGTCTCCTCGGGCGTCCCTCTGCCCCGACGCGCGTTTCGCTTTTGCTTCAACGGGAGGCATAACTTAGGAGGGGAAATCCCCGTTTATATAATCCTCTACCCAGCTGCAATCAATTACATTGCTAGAATGACCATAGCGCATGCCCATTGCTAGAATGACCATAGCGCATGCCCATTTTTTCAGTGGGACATTGTGATTTATATCAATAGTTATGGTATTTACTTTTTGATCACAGAGGCAATTCTTTAAGTGATTTAACACCTACATAAGAGCAAAATTTCTTCCATACCTTAGAATAGATTGCCGAAGTCACTGGTTTTCTATTTACCTGCATAGTTGTTATCACCTTATCTGATAATCCTTTGGAGCTTAGGATCTTTCTCTCAGGATCCAAGCTGTCAGGTGTAGAATGTGCAAATTTTGATGCCAGAGGGGACTCTGGGACAGCAAGTCACATCTGTCCAGAAGGGGAACAGGATCCTCCAGGGCATGAAGTGTAACACTGGAAACAAACTTCTCTTGGGCCAGAAGGGGGCCACCGATATTACCGTGGCTTGATCTTCCTGGATCTTCCTCAAGACCCTTGGTATAAGGGGAAAAGAGGGGAATGCATACAGAAATACCGCTTCCCAACTCTGAGATAGGGCATCCATCCCTTTTGGGTTGTCTCTTGGATCTATGGAGAAAAACCTTGCCGCCTTTATATTCTCCCGGTTTGCCAACAGATCTATATGCGGCAGCCCCCACCTCTGGTTCAGCTGGAGAAATACCTCTGGATTCAACTCCCATTCAGCAGACCACAGCTTTTCCCTGCTGAAAAAGTCTGCTATTTTGCTTTCTGAGCCTTTCAAGTGCACTGCAGAGAAAGACCAAATGTTTATCTCTGCCCACCCAAATATTTGTTTTGCTAAGGCCTGTATGAGATGGCCCCTCGGACCTCCCTGACGACACAGAAAGGAAACCACCGTAACGTTGTCTGAAAGAAATTTTACGTGACGATATCTGACCATGTCTCGGCATTTTTGTAGTGTCTCCCATACAACCTTTAACTCTCTGTAATTGGAAGACCATTTTTGTCTTCCGGGGACCCTGTATCCTGCAAATATTGTCCTTCTACTTCTGCACTTCTGCACCCCATCCTTTGAGGCTTGCATCGGTGACGAAGGGAGAAATCATCTATGGTACTCCTTCCCCAAGTTTGTTCCCTTATGTCAACCAAGATAGGGAATTTTTTAGGCTGGCTGAAATCCTCATTTTCCTGTCTAGGGCAGATGGATTTCTATTCCAGACTGACAGAATCGCTCTTTGTAGCTGTCTTGAGTGGGCCTGACTCCATCATTGAGCGGATGACATTCATCCACTCAATGCCGCCTTTTCTTCCCTATTGACTTGCATTGGGGTCCGACTTATTTTGCCTTAGTCGGACCAGTTTCATCTGAAACAAATTTTGTTTCATGAAACCCGATCCAACTAAAGTCACTCAACTCTAGCCTTGACATTTGGCCAAAAACTTACTCTCTACCACGGGAATAAGTAAGAGGACTTCGTCTCCGGGGCTAAACTGCCTTATCTTAGTTCACCTTGTAGACCTGGAAATTAACCTCTATGATGAGCAGTTGCACAAGGGAATTTCAAAAATGAAAGGTGGGAACGGTTAACTGGCAGATGGGACAGGACTTGCAATACCTTAGGATCTCCCAGTGACACCTGGGCCAATAGAACCTCTGAGTTACTCGTTTGTTGTGAGTTCATTTTTCCCTTCACCATTGAGGTCTGATGAACTCCCTCCTCTGGTGAAGGAAGGTAGTGAGGCTGATTACCAAACACCTGGGCAGCTAGATGATGACTGGGTGGCTGGAATTGAGGACTGGATATAAGGCAGCTGATGCCCTTCTGCCTTGCTGGTGATCCTGCTGGATTCTTGGAGACCAGTCTGATTCCTGCGTCTCAAAGCTAAGTTTTTCTGCTCTGCTTTGTACTCTTCAGTTTTGTTTTTGTTTTGCCTTGTTTTTTGGGAGTTCTGCCATCCCCGGCCGGGGGTGAGCTGCATTCAATTTTTGTCTCTGATCTGTTGATCTTTTGCTCTGTCTTCAGAATATACCTGAGTGCTGATATAGTCTTTTGAAGCCTAGCGACTTCAGGGCCTGTTTTTCCTATCAGTCGGTTGGCTCATTTTGGATAGGGTTTTTGCGGATGGCAGACAGCAGCTTTCCTATCCTGTCCTATTTAGTTAGCTTGGGCCCCATCATTTGCTCAACCTATCTTTCTATCTGTGTTAGTGTTTTCACCTTGCTTCACCGTCATTATATGTTGGGGGCTGCCTATTGCTTTGGGGTCTGCTCTGGGGCAGTTTAGTTTTTCCCCTGTCTTTAGGCTATGTAGTTCTCCGGCTGTGATCGAGGGGTCTAGGGCACCATAGGAACCCCCCATGGCTACTGCTAGTTGTTGTGGATAGGTTCAGGGGTCTGCAATCCGATAGCTGCCAACCTCTCTGGTTTTTCTGGACTTAGCTAGTATTTTGTTTTTTCCTCCTTCGGTGACTCATCATAACACTCATTCTTGAGTTTTGTCCACACTGAGATGACCACACAGGACATGGGTATGGGCCATGTCCAACATCCCACGCCTATAGGGTCCTGGTAACAACAATTTGTCACGGGGCTGGATACGGGTGGACCCACTGGACCGTGACGCCGAACTCTCCCTGAGCGAGCGCACCAGGTGGACCGACCCCTATACAGGGACTGTTTGGGAGCAGGCTCAGGAAGCTCAAACGTCACGGCGGCCAGGACCAGGGGTCGGCTCAAAAGGATGAGCAGCGGAGAGGAGGAGAGATTCGGGGTAACCAGGGTCCAGGGAATGGAGGTTGTTGCGGAAGGGTGAAGGAGAGCAGCAGGAACCAGACGGAAGCGGGGCACAGGAGGCTGAAAAAGGAAGACACGGGGAGGTTAGCAGGGAGACATAGGCTGATGCAGCTACAGGAGCCGGGAGAGCGAGCGAGAGCTGGGGACCAGCGAGAGCAAGCAGGGCCTGAGCGCAGCGAGGAGAACTCGATAGTCAGGCGCCTCCCCTAAGGGAGGGCGGCCTGAAATACCTGCTGGTATCCCCCGATTGGCCAGGCGGAGGGTCTGGATCAGGTCAGGCAGCGGGCGTCCATACGGCAGGACGCGCGGTCAGGCCCCCCGGCGCGTGCGCAGAGGCACAGTGCGCGCGGCCGAAGGCAGAGGAGGAACGCGCCGGGAGACCGCCCGCCGGAACGGAGGACGACTGGCGGAGCGCACAGGGAGCGAGAGGCAAGAGGAACCCGGACCGGACGCCGAAGCAGCAGCGGTGAGTATGGGGACGGCAGGGACAGTGGGACCCGTAGTAGTAGCGGTGCTAACACAATTGCTCCACTATTTCCTCTCTAACCTTAGTTAGAGTCATCATAAAATTGTGAAATCTGATGTCAGCCCCTGGCAAAAATTCATGTAACTTATAACGCTTACATTATTAAACACTTCATTTAGAGTTAGATCCTTTTTTGGGCAGACCCCAAATATTCAGCCTCAGGGAATACTACCTCCTTCCCCCACCATTACACAGAAGCGAAACTCGTCAGGATCTTTAGAGTCAACTTATTTCTTACCTGAGCAATCATTGTCTCTCAAGAATGGCAGAGGATCCCCAAATCCAGGTGTAAAAAACTTGTTGCATCATTCTCAAGAAGACTCATGGATGTACTGTGATATTTAAGTTTTTCTTTTTTAATAAATTTGCAAAAATTTCTACAGTTCTGCTTTTTCAGTCAAGAAGGGGTGCAGAGTGTACATTAATGAGAAAAAAATGAACTTTTTTAAATTTACCAAATGGCTGCAATGAAACAAAGAGTGAAAAATGTAAAGGGGTCGGAATACTTTCTGTACCCACTGTATATATATACAGTCATATGTAAAAGTTTGGGCACCCCTATTAATGCTAACCTTTTTTCTTTATAACTATTTTGGTTTTTGCAACAGCTATTTCAGTTTCATATATCTAATAACTGATGGACTCAGTTATATTTCTGGATTCAAATGAGGTTTATTGTACAAACAGAAACTGTGCAATCTGCATTTAAACAAAATTTGACCGGTGCAAGAGTAAGGGCACCCTTATCATTTTCTTGATTTGAACACTCCTAACTACTTTTTACTGACTTCCTGAAGCACTAAATTGGTTTTGTAACCTCATTGAGCTTTGAACTTCATAGCCAGGTGTATCAAATCATGAGAAAAGGTATTTAAGGTGGCCACCTGCAAGTAGTTCTCCTATTTGATTCTCCTATGAAGAGTGGCATCATGGGCTCCTCAAAACAACTCTCAAATGATCTGAAAACAAAGATTATTCAACATAGCTTTTCAGGGGAAGGATACAAAAAGTTGTCTCAGAGATTTAACCTGTCAGTTTCCACTGTGAGGAACATAGTAAGGAAATGGAAGAACACAGGTACAGTTCTTGTTAAGCCCAGAAGTGGCAGGCCAAGAAAAAAATATCAGAAAGGCAGAGAAGAATGGTGACAACAGTCAAGGACAATCCACAGACCACCTCCAAAGACCTGCAGCATCATCTTGCTGCAGATGGTGTCACTGTGCATCGGTCAACAATACAGCGCATGCATAACGCCTTTTTGCATGACCAAACAACTCAATCTTTGTTTCATCAGTCCACAGGACCTTCTTCCAAAATGTAACTGGCTTGTCCAAATGTGCTTTTTCATAAACTGGGCGACTCTGTTTGTGGCGTGCTTGCAGAAACGGCTTCTTTCGCATCACTCTCCCATACAGCTTCTCCTTGTGCAAAGTGCTCTGTATTGTTGACCCATGCACAGTGACACCATCTGCAGCAAGATGGTGCTGCAGGTCTTTGGAGGTGGTCTGTGGATTGTCCTTGACTGTTCTCACCATTCTTCTTCTCTGCCTTTCTGATATTTTTCTTGGCCTGCCACTTCTGGGCTTAACAAGAACTGTACCTGTGTTCTTTCCTTACTATGTTCCTCACAGTGGAAACTGACAGGTTAAATCTCTGAGACAACTTTTTGTATCCTTCCCCTGAAAAGCTATGTTGAATAATCTTTGTTTTCAGATCATTTGAGAGTTGTTTTGAGGAGCCCATGATGCCACTCTTCATAGGAGAATCAAATACGAGAACTACTTGCAAGTGGCCACCTTAAATACCTTTTCTCATGATTTGATACACCTGGTTATGAAGTTCAAAGCTCAATGAGGTTACAAAACCAACTTAGTGCTTCAGGAAGTCAGTAAAAAGTAGTTAGGAGTGTTCAAATCAAGAAAATGATAAGGGTGCCCATACTTTTGAACCGGTCAAATTTTGTTTAAATGCAGATTGCACATTTTCTGTTAGTACAATAAACCTCATTTAAATCCAGAAATATAACTGAGTCCATCAGTTATTAGATATATGAAACTGAAATAGCTGTTGCAAAAACCAAAATTGTTATAAAGAAAAAAGGTTAACATTAATAGGGGTGCCCAAACTTTTACATATGACTGTATATATATACAGTCATGGCCAAAAGTATTGACACCCCTGCAATTCTGTCAGATAATACTCAGTTTCTTCCTGAAAATGATTGCAAACACAAATTCTTTGGTATTATTATCTTCATTTAATTTGTCTTAAATGAAAAAAACACAAAAAGAATTGTCCTAAAGCCAAATTGGATATAATTCCACACCAAACATAAAAAAGAGGGTGGACAAAAGTATTGGCACTGTGCGAAAAATCATGTGATGCTTCTCTAATTTGTGTAATTAACAGCAGCTGTAACTTACCTGTGGCACCTAACAGGTGTTGGCAATAACTAAATCACACTTGCAGCCAGTTGACATGGATTAAAGTTGACTCAACCTCTGTCCTGTGTCCTTGTGTGTACCACATTGAGCATGGAGAAAAGAAAGAAGACCAAAGAACTGTCTGAGGACTTGAGAAACCAAATTGTGAGGAAGCATGAGCAATCTCAAGGCTACAAGTCCATCTCCAAAGACCTGAATGTTCCAGTGTCTACCGTGCACAGTGTCATCAAGAAGTTTAAAGCCCATGGCACTGTGGCTAACCTCCCTAGATGTGGCCGGAAAAGAAAAATTGACAAGAGATTTCAACGCAAGATTGTGCGGATGTTGGATAAAGTACCTCCACTAACATCCAAACAAGTTCAAGCTGCCCTGCAGTCCGAGGGTACAACGGTGTCAACTCGTACTATCCGTCGGCATCTGAATGAAAAGGGACTGTATGGTAGGAGACCCAGGAAGACTCCACTTCTTAACCCGAGACATAAAAAAGCCAGGCTGGCGTTTGCCAAAACTTACCAGAAAAAGCCTAAAACATTTTGGAAGAATGTTCTTTGGTCAGATCAGACAAAAGTAGAGCTTTTAGGGCAAAAGCATCAACATAGAGTTTACAGGAGAAAAAAGAGGCATTCAAAGAAAAGTACACGGTCCCTACAGTCAAACATGGCGGAGGTTCCCTGATGTTTTGGGGTTGCTTTGCTGCCTCTGGCACTGGACTGCTTGACCGTGTGCATGGCATTATGAAGTCAGAAGACTACCAACAAATTTTGCAGCATAATTTAGGGCCCAGTGTGAGAAAGCTGGGTCTACCTCAGAGGTCATGGGTCTTCCAGCAGGACAATAACCCAAAACACACTTCAAAAAGCACTAGAAAATGGTTTGAGAGAAAGCACTGGAGACTTCCAAGGTGGCCAGCAATGAGTCCAGACCTGAATCCCATAGAACACCTGTGGAGAGATCTAAAAACGGCAGTTTGGAGAAGGCACCCTTCAAATATCAGGGACCTGGAGTAGTTTGCCAAAGAAGAATGGTCTAAAATTCCAGCAGAGCATTGTAAGAAACTCATTGATGGTTACCGGAAGCGGTTGGTCGCAGTTATTTTGGCTAAAGGTTGTGCAACCAAGTATTAGGCTGAGGGTGCCAATACTTTTGTCCGGCCCATTTTTGGAGTTTTGTGTGAAATGATCAATGTTTTGCTTTTTGCTTCATTCTCTTTTGTGTTTTTTCATTTAAGACAAATTTAATGAAGATAATACCAAAGAATTTGTGTTTGCAATCATTTTCAGGAAGAAACTGAATATTATCTGACAGAATTGCAGGGGTGTCAATACTTTTGGCCATGACTGTATATATATACTGAATATGTGTGTATATATATTATTTAGTGCAGCGGTAGCACACTTATGCAGTGATGAGGCAGTGAAACAGTAAAGTTGCAAACAAAAGTCTCTTTAATGCATTTACTTCACACAAGGTTAATGTCCAACTCATATAAACACTGCACACGATATCCTCCGTATCGCAGCTGGGCACATATTCCGTGGATTGCACAGTCACTAAACACGCCAGTCCACCTTCATGACCTGTTTCTGTGGGTGACTGCTCTGCCATGTTTGTGTCTCTTTACACACAGCTTTACCCAGTACACGACATTCTTCAGCTTACAGTCACTAATCACACTAGTCCTCCTTTGAGCACAGGACCGTCTACCTCGGGTTCACCACCAAGAACCTGACATCCACTTCTGAGACCAGTTGTCGTGGGTGACTGCACCGCTGTGTAAGCTGTGGGTGCCAGGCATCTCAGCTCTCCTGGCTGTTTGGCTCCGCTGGCCTGTGTTGCCTCACACAGGTGTAGCGCTGCAGAGCCGACTGCTCTGTACGCCTCCAAACACCAGACCAACACTGATTCTGACCCTGACCTGACACACTCAAACCTTATACATATATATATACATATATATATATATATATATATAGCCTTCAAAAAGTATTTGTAACCCATGAACCCTTTACACATTTTTAAGCAAAAGAAATACTGACTGAAGCATGAAAATGGTTGCACTGTTTTTCTTTTACTTACAATGCTAAGCTTTCTGACAGAGCACTCCGCCCTTCACCATGCAGTGATTTTAGCTTCATCTAATTACATTAGGTTCCGACCAACCCTTAAATGTAGGCTTTACCAAGAGAGGTGTATATATACACCCATACATTTAGAGATTAGCCATAGGTAAGTGTTCACACTGGTCAGTTAGTTCAGGGACCTATCTGATTCATGAGATTACCTTGATAATAGTGGATGGGCTCACATTATTTGGTCAAATTTTATGCTAAGTGTCTCATGTGTATTTTTCTTCAAAAGCCATTTTGCTATTCACACTTCATGTATTTCACATTGACATGCTTTAACACGATTGAGTGCAACCCTTTACATATTTTGTCATGTTACACCCACAAACTTGCCATTTTTTATTTTATGTGACATATCAACACAAAGCAGCAAGTATTTCTGAAGTTTACAAACAATAGGCAAAAATGTCAGCCTCTAGATGTGCAAAGAGGGTGCAGACATACCTCAAAAACTTGTAACAGTATTTTCAGTGTAAGGTGGTCCTACAAAGTTGTGACCCGGGGCACTAAACACAAAAGCAAATCACAATTTTCACATTTATATCTTCAAAATATTTAGAAAAACATGCTACAATTCTTTTACACTTCACAAATACTTGCTTCTCTGTGCTGGTGTATCACACAAAATCCAAATAAAAAGCAATTAAATTTGTGGGTGTAATGTGAACAAATGTAGAAAAATTCATGGGGTATGAATGCATTTTCAGGGCACTGTATACAGTATATATATATATATATATATATATTTACATATATTTGCGTGCATATACAGTATATCAACAGTATTTTGTTCTAGAAGTTTTGAGGCTTGTCTCTGTGCTGTTTTGCGTATTGTAGGTGAGATACTTTGTGGTATTGGCGCAGTAATGGCTTTCTTTTGGCGACTCAACCATGCAGCCACACTTCTAGTTTTGAGAGAGTCCATTATTTCAGCTGATGTTTTTTGTGGGGTTTTTCTTTGCATCCCGAACAATTTTCCTGGCATTTGTCACAGGTCACAGGTGAGGAAGTTACCTTTAGTAGCACTTCAAACTCATTTGTGTCAACTTCTGTGCATGTTTTCAGGCCAAAATCACCACCAGGGTATGTATACTTTTGATCAGAGTCAGTTGGATGTTTTGGGTTGTCATTATGATTTAAACAGAGAAAACACAGTAGTTAGACAAAAAATGGCTTTACCCAACTGCAAGAGTGTTAACTGTAATGACATCAGGAAAGTATTAGGACCCTGCTGATTTTGCATGTCTGAGCTGGGAGTAAAAGCCCAGGAAACTGTGTGTGCTGGGGGTGGGGCCTAGTGTCTGCTGTATAGGACGCTGAGAAGTGATTCTTCAAGAAGGAGAGAGACTGCTATATGAGACACTGTGTTTGGCAGCTGATAAGAAGCAAGGAGTCTGGACTTTGTAAAGACTTTGCTGCCAGTGTGTTTGTGAGGGTGTAACCCCTTCCTCTTATGAACCCTTGTTTCTGCTGTGGAACAATTACAGCGCATTCATGAGAACTGTGTGACTTTGGAGTTCTGTGGAGTCCCTGCTGTGCTGAGCTGAAAAGCATCAGAAAACAATTATCCTGTGCAGATTTAAGCGGTTTGTAATAACATTATAGTCACGTATTTAACCGATTGTGGTGTCATAATTATATAGAATTTATTCATGTGACATTCAAAATTTTGTTATATATCCCTTGTTCTGATATTATATTGTACTATTTAGAGTTTCTGTGGGGCCCGCAACGTTTTTCCCATTGTTTTGAGCAGGTTTGTCTGTTAATGCATCACTGAGCACTGTTCTTGTCCATTCTTGTATAACTGTCCAATAAAGATATATATTTTTATACTGATCTGTAGTCGCATATTAGTGGTTTTTTCGACCCCCTTCAGGTTATTTGCTTTTTAGCGATTGATCTATATTTAGGTCCTACACAACGGCGGAGGCAACTAGGTATAATCCATTATAACCAGAAATATGTCCTCTGGGTCTGGTTGTGTTCATGAGCATTTCTCTTGATTCCCCTAAAGTAAGTGTGTAGGCACATTAGAATTTACACAAAATGTAATTACAATAACATTTTTGCTACTCTCTCCAGAAATCCGCTGCCTCGAAGTAACTCTTGACTCTGCCCTGTCCTTCAAACCGCACGTCCAAACTCTTGCCACCTCCTGTCGCCTCCAACTCAAAAATATTTTCAGAATCTGTCCCTTCCTCAGCCCTCAAACTAAAACTCTTGTACATGCCTTCATCATCTCCCACCTTGACTACTGCAGCACTCACCTCTCTGGCCTCCCTGCTAACTCTCTTGCACCACTCCAGTCTGTCTTCAACTCTGCTGCCCGACTAATCAAACTCTCTCCCCGCTACTCCCCTATTTCTCCCCTATGTAAATCCGACTGGCTCCCACTTCCCCAACGAATCCAGTTCAAACTACTAACACTGGCCTACAAAGTCATCCACAGCCTGTCCCCTCCCTATATCTCTGAACTAATCTCCCAATATCTTCCCTCACATAATCTTCGAACCTCCCAAGACCTCCTACTCTCCTCCACACTTATTCGTTCCTCACATAACCGCCTCCAAGATTTCTCCCGAATATCCCCCATCCTCTGGAATTCCATGCCTCAACACGTCCGATTATCCACCACCCTCGAATCCTTCAAATGGAACCTGAAAACCCATCTTTTCAGGAAAGCTTACAGCCTGCAATAACCATTCTGCTGCCCCACCACCACCCGAGCTGCCACCTCACCACCACCAGAGCTGCTGCACCCCCGACCTACTGTCTCTTCCCCATTATCCTGTAGAATGTAAGTCCGCAAGGACAGAGCCCTCTCCCCTCTCTACCAGTCTGTCATTGGTCATAGAAAATTTGCTTACTGTAAACGATATCTATAACTTTGTATGTAACCCCCTTATCATGTACAGCACCATGGAATTAATGGTGCTATATATATAAATAAATAATAATAATCATAATAATACTCCATCTTACTCAGTTTAGTCTATGGATATGCTGTAATATACATATGAACATAGCTTTTTGCAATTCAGTCATATACTGTAGCAGAATACACTCTATACATGTGAACCTAATGTTAGACTGGCTGTTGTCATAGCTGTCATAAATTTCCCAATTCCTTCCTTAGTCTATAGAAAATCTTTAGATTTGCAATTACCTGCATAAGTAAGTTTAAAATGTACATTGAGTCATTTGTGATACTTTGTTTCATGCTTTATAAACAAGTATAATTGCAATAGTTTTTAGTGTCCGAGACCCAGATTTTCATAATTTTTTCACAGATGAAAGTTTTAAGATTCTTTGAACTTTAAATAGTATTAGAAAAAAATAATTGTGTGATAAACTGAAGTAATACTGAGAAGTAAAATGACTTTATTGATATTTTAATTAAAAATAGATATCATATAAAGTACAGAGACCGTTAAGATTCTTATATTGTATTAATCATTCTTGTATTACATAATTTAATTAACTGTAAAAATATTGTGTATTTACATAAATAGTACATGAGTATACATGACACTTTGTGATATGTTATGCTAGGGAACAGTTGCATCTTCTTCACTAGGTTAATTGTAAAATTATAGAAAAACCCTTCAGTTAATAAAATAAGTCAATTGAGGAGGTTCACTGCTTGTGACCTTGGTCCACATGTGGAGTACAATGATATTCTACCTAGCTTGTGCTAACACGCACGGATTCCATATTTAAAAAGCTTTTTTTCAGTTTTGGAAAATCACTGTTCCCGAGCTGCAGTTTGATTTAAAAAAATCCTGCTTTTACGCATATAAAACTCCTGTGTTCCCGAGCTGAGTATCCACCACTGGTTCCTGGAGAAAGTTTTTACTTGCAGCGTTGACATCACGTAGACAATAACAGCCAATAGCTGACCTCAGTGAGTCTGAGCGGCTCATGTTGTCAATTCAGGTACTAAACCAGCCAGTAAAACTGTCAGATCCTTTATGTTACACCGCACAGAAAAGCTGACAAACCTCAAATATAATACACCAAAATAAAAGCCAACATATTCTTTGCACTACACCACACTGGAGAGTCAAAAGATCATCTACACTACACTTTAAACGTGCTCCAATTAGGCCTCTGGCTCCAATCTGTCTCTAATATTTACCCTGGCCTCCAACACCGCCAGTTGCTGCTCAGAAGTGCCGTCTTGCACAATCAACACTTGTTCCTGTGTAACTGGGGTTCAGTAACGTCAGCTGATCCCCTGATGTGTGTCGGGCAAAGTCTCCTGCTCTGTCCACATTTCCACTACTAGTGGGAATTAGGCCTCAGCCTCCTCCATGATTAACCCTGGGCTCCAACACTGCCAGTTGCTGCTCAGAAGTGCCGTCTGCACAGACAAAAACACATGCTCCAGTGTTAGCGGGGTTCAGTAATGCCTGCTGCTCCCCTGCTGTGTGTCCGGCAATATATCCTATTGCCTCCACATTCAAACTACATCAGATATAAAACTTGCTGCAATTAGGCCTCAGCCTGCTCCATGATTGACCCTGGGCTCCAACACTGCCAGTTGCTGCTAAGAAGTGCCATCTGCACAGAGAAAAACACTAGCTCCTGTGTTAGTGGGGTTCAGTAACGTCTGCTGCTCCCCTGCTGTGTGTCCGGCAAAGTCTCCTGCTGCCTCCACATTCAAACTACATCAGATGTAAAAATTGCTGCAATTAGGCCTCAGCCTACTCCATGATTGACCCTGGGCTCCAACACTGCCAGTTGCTGCTCAGAAGTGCCGTCTGCACAGAGAAAAACACATGCTCCAGTGTTAGTGGGGTTCAGTAATGCCTGCTGCTCCCATGCTGTAATGTCCGGCAATATCTCCTGCTGCCTCCACATTCAAACTATATCCGATATAAGACTTGCAGCAATTAGGCCTCAGTCTACTCCATAATTGACCCTGGGCTCCAACACTGCCAGTTGCTGCTCGGAAGTGCCGTCTGCACAGAGAAAAACACATGCTCCAGTGTTAGTTGGGTTCAGTAATGCCTGCTGCTCCCCTGCTGTGTGTCTGGCAATATCTCCTACTGCCTCCACAGACAAACTACATCACATATAAAACTTGCTGCAATTAGGCCTCAGCCTGCTCCATGATTGACCCTGGGCACCAACTTCACCAGCTGTTGCTCGGAAGTGCCGTCTGCACAGAGAAAAACAATAGCTCCTGTGTTAGTGGGGTTCAGTAACGCCTGCTGCTCCCCTGCTGTGTGTCCGGCAAAGTCTCCTGCTGCCTCCACATTCAAACTACATCAGATATTAAACCTGCTGCAATGAGGCCTCAGCCTACTCCATGATAGACCCTGGGGTCCAACACTGCCAGTTGCTGCTCAGAAGTGCCATCTGCACAGGGAAAAACACATGCTCCAGTGTTAGTGGGGTTCAGGAATGCCTGCTGCTCCCCTGCTGTGTGTCCGGCAATATCTCCTGCTGCCTCCACATTCAAACTACATCACATATAAAACTTGCTGCAATTAGGCCTCAGCCTGCTCCATGATTTACCCTGGGCTCCAACATCGCCAGTTGTTGCTTGGAAGTGCCGTCTGCACAGAGAAAAACACATGCTCCAGTGTTAGTGGGGTTCAGTAATGCCTGCTGTTCCCGTGCTGTGTGTCCATCAAAGTCTCCTGCTGCCTCCACATTCAAACTACATCAGATATAAAACTTGCTCCAATTAGGCCTCAGCCTAAACCCTGATTGAACCTGGGCTCCAACACCGCCAGTTGTTGCTCAGAAGTGCCATCTGCACAGAGAAAAACACATGCTCCAGTGTCAGTGGGGTTCAGTAACGCCAGCTGCTCCCCTGCTGTGTGTCCGGCAATGTCTACTGCTGCCTCCACATTCACACTACTACTGATTTCAAACTTGCTCCAATTAGGCCTCTGGCTCCACTCTGTCTCTACCCTGGCCTCCAACACCGTCAGTTACTTCTCAGAAGTGCAGTCTGCACAATCAACACTTGTTCCTGTGTTACTGGGGTTCAGTAACGTCAGCTCAACCTCTGAGATCCAGGCCTTGTTCATTTTCAGAAAAGTAAGCCGGTCAAAGTTATCGGAGGATAGTCGCGTGCGACGGTCTGTTAGTACACCACCTGCGGCACTAAAGACTCGTTCCGATAATACACTGGCAGCAGGGCAAGCCAGCACCTCCAATGCATACTGGCTAAGCTCTGGCCATGTATCCAGCTTAGAGACCCAAAACTTGAAGGGGGAAGAGCCGTCTGGGAGTACACTGACTGGGCAAGACATGTAGTCTGTCACCATCTGACGGAAACGTTGCCTCCTGCTGACTGGAGCCATCTGTGATGGTGTAGACATTTGTGGCGGGCACACAAAGCTTTGCCACATTTGGGCCATACTGGTCTTGCCTTGTGCTGAGGCGCTGCCACTGCTCCTTCTTTGTGCAGAGCTTCCTCCACTGCCTCGACGCACAGAGCTGCTTTGTAAAGCATTAGCAGCACTGCTCTCAGGTGGAATGGAGAACATGATGGACTGCACCAGTGTGTCTTGGTACTCCCGAATTTTATGCTCCTGGTTCAATGGTGTTATGAGGCTCTGTAAGTTGTCCCGGTAGCGAGGATCTAGGAGGGTGTACACCCAATAATCAGCCGTGTTGAGAATGTGGGCGATGCGGTGGTCGTTGATCAGGCACTGCAGCATGAAATCAACCATGTGCTGCAGACTTCCAACTGCCAAAGAAACGCTGTTCCCTGCTTGAGGCATCATCTCTGCCTGCTCTGCATCACCCCACCCTCGCTGTACATACTGACTACTAGAGCATTGTGTACCTCCCTCCTCTGGAGAGATGTCTTCCTCCTCAATTGACTCCTCCTCATCCTCCTCACAAAGTGTCCCCTGCCTAGGCCTTTGTGAGGAACCACGTTGCGTAGACTGTCCAGAAACAGATGGCATTTGTGACTCCTCATCCTCCACCTCTTCCAAAACCTCCTCCCTTAGTGTTTGCAGTGTTTTTTGAAGCAGGCAGACAAGGGGGACAGTCTTGCTGAGTAGTGCATCATCTGTACTCGCCATCCGCGTGGAATCATCGAAGGCATGCAAAACATGGCAGATGTCCTTCATAGAGGCCCACTCAGTGGTCCTGAAGTGTGACCGGCGCACAGTGCGACTTGTTTGCGCCTGATGCAGCTGGTACTCCATTACTGCTGCCTGCTGCTCACACAACTGCTCCAACATATGAAACGTTGAATTCCACTGGGTGGGTAGGTCACATATGATGCGATGTTCCGGAAGGCGGAATCGGCGCTGCAGAGCTGCAATGCGCGATCTTGCCATGCTGGAACGCCGCAAGTGAGCGCACTCTATGCGGACCTTGTGCAGCAGTACATCAAGATCCGGATAGTCCCTCAGAAAGCTCTGCATGACCAAGTTGAGCACATGTGCCAGACATGGGATGTGAGTGAGGTTGCCTAGGCCCAGAGCTGCCACCAGATTTCGGCCATTGTCACACACTACCAAGCCTGGCTGGAGATTCGCTGGCACAAACCACATGTCGCTTTCCTGCTTGATTGCATTCCAGAGTTCCTGCGCTGTGTGGCTTCGATTCACCAAAGAAATTAATTTCAGTACTGCCTGTTGATGTTTGGCCACGGATGTGCTCATATCAGTTGTAACAGGCTCCTGCAGCGCTGATTCTGAGGAACTGGAGTATGAGGAGGAGTCAATGTGTGCAGACTGGATTCTGCAATCTTTGGAGTTGGCAGAACATGTACATCGCCACTCTCAAGATCTGCTCATCAACATTGACCCAATGGGCAGTGAGGGAAAGGTATCGTCCCTGTCCATGGTTACTGGTCCACGCATCGGTGGTCAGGTGCACCTTGCTACTGACGGTGTTTAGTAGCGCATGTTTAATTTTTCCCTCCACATGCTTTTGCAGGGCAGGGACGGCTTGCCTGCTAAAATAAAAGCAGCTGGGCACGGTGTATTGTGGGACTGCCAATGCCATGAAGTTCCGGAAGGTATCAGTCTCCACCAGCCTGAATGAGAGCATTTCAAGGGCCAGTAGTTTGGCAATGCCAGCATTCAGAGCCTGTGCTCGGGGATGGTTTGCCAAATATGGCCGCCTTTTCTCCAATGCCTGTGCTACCGATGGCTGTAGAGTGGCCTGGGAGTGTGAGGATGACAGGGAACGTGGTGCTGTGGGTGGAATGCCACTGGGTCTCTGGACAACAGTGCGAGAGGTTCTTCCATGGCGATCCTGTGAGGAAGCCGAACCAGCTGTGTGTGAGCTGGAGGAAGAGGCTACAACACGAGCTGAAGAGGTGGTAGGTGGTGCTGTAGGTTTTCCTACGTCTTCAGTGTGTCTTTGTAACTCCACCACATGCTTGGTCCGCACATGTTTCCACATATTTGTGGTATTGAGGTTGCTGACACTTTTCCCTCTTTTGACTTTCTGATGACACAGCTTGCATTTGACAAAGCAAATGTCATCTGCAACTGTGTCAAAAAAGGACCACACACTGCAAGCGCCCGTTTTGGCTTTTGGAAGAGGAATGCTCCCAACGGGTGCCGAAGTGGAGGCTACAGGCAACCAAGTCTTCCCCCTCCCTCTCCCTCCTGTTTTGGCCGTTCGGGGAACCTCTTCCTCAAAGATGCTCCCACCACCTTCCTGTTCCTCATGCCATGATGGGTCAAGGACCTCATCATCTACACTCCCCTCTTCAAACAACTGTATCTCCTGGGTAGTCTTGGCAGCACCGTATGCACCAGAAAGTGGCACCTGAGTCTCATCATCTGATGTGTACTGAAGTGTGCTGACCATAAGCACTGGCCCACCCGCGTCTTCAGATTCAGAGGGACAAAGAAGTTGCGCATCACTACATACTCCCTCTTCTTCACATTCTAGAATGCTGCTTGGCTGGCCCCCTCTTTCCAAGCCAACAGATTCAGAGAACAGAAGTAGAGAATGAGATGGCTCCTGTACAGGGCTCTCTGACTACCTGGGCAATTTGGCAGGTGGTGAAGAGACAGATGGTTGCTCTTCAGTGCTCTGGCCCTGAGAGGATGTGGAAGTCATTGAAGTCGATGCGGTAGCTGCCATCCATCCGACAACGGCTTCAATTTGTTCATCCCGCAGCAGTGGGGTACGGCGAGGTCCTACAAAGCTGTGCATAAAGGACTGTTGCCTTTTAAAACTAGGGGATGCTGAGTCACTTTTGCCCGCAGCAGGCACAGAATCCCCACGTCCTCTTCCTGCTGAATCCCCACGTCCTCTCCCTGCTGCAACTCCACGCCCACGACCACATGCCTTAGGCTAGTTTCACACTTGCTTTTTTTTGCAGCGCGTTTTTCCCGCAAAAAAACGCATTAAAAAAACGCATACAAATGCATACAAACGCTGCGTTTTTTTCAAGCATTTTTATGCGCATGCAGGAAAAAAACGCAGCGTTTTTGCGCGTTTGTATGCGTTTTTTGTGCGTTAGCGTTTTTTTACAGATTTTTGAAAAACCCCACAAAAATGAAAAAACAACCATTCAACAACACACAAGACCAATGGGACTTCATTGTGGGTGTGGTATGTTAATATATAGACCCTGTCTACAGTATTCTTCACATTTGCTTGATTCTTCTCGTGACCATGGATCTGCGCTGGAAGAGTTTTCACTTCAACTTGGATTTGGACATCGCGATGGCTCAGGCGTATGCAGTTGCTTGCCATGAACAAAGGAAGAGAGAGAGGCAGCGAAGACGGCGGCGTATGTGGATACATCCGATTGTTGAACTCCGGGAGAGCCGTGGGGCATACCACACCCTCTACAGCGAGCTACGGGCAAACCCGGAGAAATTTACAGATTATATCCGGATGTCCCACGAAAGTTTCATGGATTTGCTTGCTCGTGTCCAACAATCCATCCGGAGACAGGACACACAGCTCCGTCGTGCGATTCCTCCTGAGGAACGGCTACTGGTGACATTACGGTATGTTTTAAAAACCAAGGGGTGTGGTCTGATGTTTTTTTTTGTAAATTTAGTATTCAAAACCTTGGGTAATTAGTTTTCGTGAATGTACTAATATTTTATTTTATAGTTTTTAAAAATAATATACATAAATATTAATTTTACTTCTTTGTCTGTTCACAGATTCCTGGCGACTGGAGAAACCCTATCTTCACTACACTTCCAGTACCGTATTGGAATCTCTACCTTGTCTGGAATTGTTGCTGACACCTGCCGGGCTCTCTGGAATGTTCTTTGCCCAGAATTTATGCCCCTGCCCACCGCTGAAAAGTGGATGGAAATTGCTGACAAATTCTGGACAGTATGCAATTTTCCCAACTGTTTGGGAGCTGTTGATGGGAAACACATACGGATCATCAAACCCCAAAGAACGGGATCTGAGTACTATAATTACAAAAAGTACTTTTCAATAGTACTCATTGCGATTGCGGATGCCGGATGTATGTTTGTAGCAGTGGACATTGGAGCATTTGGCCGTGGTAATGACTCACAGGCTTTTAAAAACTCAGACATGGGCCGGAGGTTGTATGGCAACCAATTTAATTTCCCTATGCCACGGCCTCTTCCTCACACCGAAGCTCCGCCACTGCCCTTTGTAATGGTTGGCGATGAGGCTTTTCAAATGTGCGGAAACTTACTGAAACCCTACTCCAGCCGGGACTTGGACCACACCAAAAAAATATTTAATTACAGGCTGACCAGGGCTAGAAGAACTGTCGAGTGTGCTTTTGGGATTCTTGTTTCCAGATGGCGAATTCTGGGCACGGCCATTAATCTTAAACTTGAAACAGTCGATGAGGTGGTGAAGGCCTGTGTGGTTCTACATAACTTTGTGATGGCTAAAGAGCACCCGACCTTTGAACTGGACGATGATGCTCCTAACCCATTGCCTGTATTCACTCAGCACACTCTCAGGTCATCCGTTGAAGTTGGCCAAATGAGGGACAAATTTGCGGCCTACTTTATTTCTGATGTAGGACGGGTGCACTGGCAAGATGAAATGGTGTAATGTTGTTGTTTGTTTATGGTAATAAAAATCCTTATTTGATACCATTACTGAGTGCACTATACTTTTTAAACTCCAATTAATTAAAAAACTTCCCATGTATAACTGAATTTTTTTATGTTCACACACCTGGGCAGGTAAATACACATATGAGTTAAAATGCAGCATTGCTAGTCTGCCTGAAATATATTGGAATGAGCAAAGCTGCAGGCCATGAATCAGGAAACAATTTTTTTTCAAGAGAAAATTGTGCAACTAGTTTAAAACAAAGTATGTGATTTTCTCAAAACACAACCCTCAAAACCCAACCCCAATGAAAGTCCATGGGGAATACAAGTCAGCATTGAGTGGATGAATGTAATCTGCTCATGTAATCTGCTCCATTACAAGTTATTACACTAGGCCTTGGAATGACTATACTAGGCCGTGGTATTTCAAATATGAGTATATTAGGCCTTGTGCCTACTAGTATATTCATATGTGAAATACCACGGCCTAGTATAGTCATAACAAGGCCTACTCGATTTTGGCCAACTAGTATCTTGTTTCACAAAAAACAAACGGGTGAAACTTGACAAGTTTCAACAGTTTGTTTTTCATGAAAATAGATTCTAGTTGGTAAAACTAGAGTTATTACACTAGGCCTTGGAATGACTATACTAGGCCGTGGTATTTCAAATATGAGTATAGTAGGCCTTGGGGCTAGTAGTATAGTAATATGTGAAATACCACGGCCTAGTATAGTCATACCAAGGCCTACTGTAATAACTCGATTTTTAACAACTAGCATCTTGTTTCACAAAAAACAAACTGGTGAAACTAGAAAGAAACTTATTTTTTAGACAAGTTTCAACAGTTTGTTTTTCATGAAACCAGATTCTAGTTGGTAAAACTAGAGTTATTACACTAGGCCTTGGAATGACTATACTAGGCCGTGGTATTTCAAATATGAGTATAGTAGGCCTTGGGCCTACTAGTATAGTCATATGTGAAATACCACGGCCTAGTATAGTCATACCAAGGCCTACTGTAATAACTCGATTTTTAACAACTAGCATCTTGTTTCACAAAAAACAAACTGGTGAAACTAGAAAGAAACTTATTTTTAAGACAAGTTTCAACAGTTTGTTTTTCATGAAACCAGATCCAAGTTGGTAAAACTCGAGTTATTACACTAGGCCTTGGTATGACTATACTAGTCCATGTTATTTCACATATGACTATACTAGGCCTTGGGTTGGTTTTTAACATGTATTTACCCATCAGTGTGTGTGAGCGGCGCAAACAACATTAATGAAACTTAGTAATGGTGAACCACAAATGTAAATTTATTTTTTATCACAAAAATAAACCTAAAAATTATTTTTTACGGCGTTTGGGGGCAGATGGTTTCAATTTGGGGGTGTGCAGGCAATATGCAACACTTGCAGTTGAAGACGGTGTTTGAGGGGAAGGGGCAACAAAACTTGTGGGGGAAGGTAGTCCAGTTAAGGGAATTAAACTAGGAACACTTGGAGGAGAGGAAATCTGTTCAGGTACATTAGTTGTAATGGCATGTCGCCGTAGGCTTGTGTGCCTGGACCGACTTTGGCCCAATGCCCGCCTTGATTGATTTCGCCTTGAACTAGGGGCAAATATGGAATGTAGGTCCCCCGTCTGCTGGTATGGCTGCTGCTGCTGAGGTGGCGGCTGCTGCTGCTGAGGTGGCGGCTGCTGCTGAGGTGGCGGCTGCTGCTGAGGTGGCTGCTGCTGCTGAGGTGGCGGCTGCTGCTGAGGTGGCGGCTGCTGCTGAGGTGGCTGCTGCTGCTGAGGTGGTTGCTGCTGCTGAGGTGGCTGCTGCTGAGGTGGCTGCTGCTGCTGAGGTGGCTGCTGCTGCTCTTCGTTGTCAGTGCTCGTCCTTGCAGGAGGACTGGTGGCGGCAGTGATGGTCCAGGTTTGCAGAGTGGTGGTGGCAGGGCTACTACATGTTGTTGTAGCGGCAGGGCTGTTCCATGTTTGCCTAGTGGTGGCTGAGCTCCACGCATGCATGGGATTGGCGGTGGTGCTCCAGACAGGAGCAGCGCTTGCCATGGTGGTGTCGGTGAAGTGACCAGCTGCACTCAGACTTGTGGTGGTGTAACGGTGGGTGTCCTGGCTTTGAATAGAGGTGTCCGTGCAGTGGTATGCAGCACAAGTCGGTAGTGAGGTGAAGCGAGTCAATGGTGGCACAGGTGGAAAGGACACCACTGACTGCTGACTGTACCGATTATGCTGCATAGCCTGCAAGAAAGCATTGTTGCAGGCCTGCAGCACATTCAGCTGTTGATCAGGACTAAGGTGTTCCGCCATGCCCTTTTCAATCTTACTAAAAAAATGGTGTGCTGGTCTGTTGAGGTCGGCCTCCAGACGGTCAAGGCGCTGTTCTACAGAATTGAAGCGGTGTTCAAAGTGGTTAAAACCACGTTCCATGAGTGCAAAACCGCTTTCAACTCTGTCGGACAGTGACTTGAGGCTGGAATTAAATGTCTCGCTCAAATGCATAAACTCGGGCAAGACATTCCTGTCCAAGGCCCTCTGCCGCTGGCGGGTAGTGCCCGCATAACCAGTGGCAGAGACCTGGGACAGGGGAACACCTGATGGCCCAGCTTCCTGGTCACCAGCTGTGTGTGTGGTTGACCTGCAAGGTGCTTCCTGGCTGTCGGAAGGCTGGGACGGGTCAGAGGACGTCCGAGGAAGAACCGCTCCAGGGCCAGGTTGCAGGGTGCTGCTCCAGGTGCTGTGGAAGAAAGGAAAATCATTACTACCATGCCTTTACAAGAAGCATCAGCTGTGGATTAGAAAAACACAGATTAATAAAAATAAAAACCCAAAATGTATAATACTTACGATCTCGTGGCAAGGACCGGTCTTAGGAACTGCAACGCGTGATAGTGACGGTATCTAGTTCTGGTCCTTGACGCAGATCCACTGCGAACCTGGCCCTCAGCACGAACATCACTGTTGAAGCGGTCCTTGATCGAACGCCAACGTGTTCGGACTTTGTCCACTGTTGATAAAAAAAAAAACAGTGCCGTCAAGGACAACAGTCACTGCGGCACAATGTAGCAATACAATACTGAAAGCAGTCACTGTAGACCCCGATGACACTGTTGGGTTTCCTGCTAGAATACACCTAGCACGAAACCCAACAGTGCCGTCAAGGACAACAGTCACTGCGGCACAATGTAGCAATACAATACTCAAAGCAGTCACTGTAGACCCCGATGACACTGTTGGGTTTCCTGCTAGAATACACCTAGCACGAAACCCAACAGTGCCATCAAGGACAACAGTCACTGAGGCACAATGTAGCAATACAATACTCAAAGCAGTCACTGTAGACCCCGATGACACTGTTGGGTTTCCTGCTAGAATACACCTAGCACGAAACCCAACAGTGCCGTCAAGGACAACAGTCACTGAGGCACAATGTAGCAATACAATACTCAAAGCAGTCACTGTAGACCCCGATGACACTGTTGGGTTTCCTGCTAGAATACGCCTAGCACGAAACCCAACAGTGCCGTCAAGGACAATAGTCACTGAGGCACAATGTAGCAATACAATACTCAAAGCAGTCACTGTAGACCCCGATGACACTGTTGGGTTTCCTGCTAGAATATGCCTAGCACGAAACCCAACAGTGCCGTCAAGGACAACAGTCACTGCGGCACAATACAGAGCAGGGAAATACTCACTAAACGCCTTTTTGGAGGATGCTGTGGCGCTGTCCCAGCCATCCATCAATGCTGCGGCCACCTCATTCCATAGCCGCCGGGTCACCACATTGTCCTTGTACAGCCGGTCACGGCTGTCCCACAACGGCGAACGCTCCTGGACCAGGCTGATGAGCTGCTCATTATCCAGGTAGACGTCTTCATCCCGTTGTGGAACCTAGACAAAACACATTCATTAGAATAATCAAATTTAAATTGAATAAAAAGTTACAAAAAAAGAAACAAAAAAAAGAGTAAAAATAGAAGATAAAAAATAAAGAACATTACAAATCATTTGATACTTACATTCCGTATCACCACCGGGACTTGGCTTCGCTGCTCCTGCTCTTCGCCCTCACTAGTCCCGTCCGCAGATGATGATGACGATGTCTTAAAAAAGTTGAAAAAAACGTAAGAGATTTGGAGAAGCAGCAGATATACTTACCAGATGCACGAAAATAATCACCTCACGGTCTGCTTGCGCCAATTCCTGCCGCGATGGGGAATACTCGGATTCTGAAGACATACTGCATGTAAAAATAATAAAAATCATTAGTACATACATAATTTAAAAGGACAGGCATATAATGTAATATACTCACATTCTTCGCTGATATAATGGGTTCTTGGTTGACTGTCTGCTCTTCAATCTGTCAGTGTAGTAGTGGCAGAGTTTTGGCAGGCACCTCCTTTATATAGACTTTTTTTTTTGACTTTAGAAGATTATAACTAGGATAACAAGTGGACACCACCCAAAAAACGCAGCGCTAAAAAAACGCATACCTGCGCATGCCAGTGCGCACGTATGCGCATCCATAGGCTATAATGGCCATTTTTAGCGCAAAACGTGCGCATACGTGCGCATGCGCTTTTTTCCAGGCCCAAAAAATGCAACATGCTGCGTCTGGAAAATACCAACGCACACCCCAAAAAAACGCAGCGCATGAAAATCGCATACGTGCGCATGCCAGCGCGCAGGTATGCGCACCCATGTTAAATATAGGGGAAAAATCGCATGCGCACGTATGCGTTTTTTTCCAGCGCTAAAAAACGCAAATGTGAAACCAGCCTTACTCCCTGCCTTCTTCTTCTTGGTAGACTGATAAAGATAGGCAGAAAAGTATAAAGGGGGGCTTAGTGTGCTTATTCCTGAACAGCTTCTAACAGGTATAAGAAACACTAATTTTATAAAGTGTGTGGACTACACTTTAATGTGAGCTAATGTGGCCTACACAACTGTCAAGTGGTGTGTTTGGAGAACTTTATTTTGTTTTGTTTTTTCAAAAAAACAAAAAGGATGTGATCAAAGAGGTGAAAGCGATAGTAACACAAACTTTTTGGAGCTATTACAATGCAGGAAGGTAACCTACAATGCAATAGTCGAGGCTCCAAAAAATAGGCTAATACTAATCTGGCTGCAGCTGCAGGGCACAAGCCAGAAAAAAGGCTCCTCTATCTACTCCTATATAGTGTTTGCAACCAACCAATGTAGATGGATACGGATGGATGCACACTAATAGGAGAATTAATGAAAAATGAGCAGCAATAAAAGAAAAATATGTATGAGGCAGTGACGCACGCTGAGCGGTCTACAACCAGAGGTGGCTGCAGAACACACTACAACGTGAGCTGCACTCACACACAGAGACCTCTCAGACAGCCATGAACAGTGCAGATAACTGGGCACTAGCACTGAAAGGCTGCAGAAAGGCTCCGCTGTCTACTCCTAAAGTGTTTGCTACCAATGTATATGGATACGGATGGATGCACACTAATAGGAGAATTAATGAAAAATTAGCAGCAATTAAAGAAAAATATGTATGAGGCAGTGACACACGCTGCGCGGCCTGCAACCAGAGGTGGCTGCAGGACACACTACACAGTGTGAGCTACACTCACACAGACCTTGCAGACAGCTGTGAACAGCTCTGCAAGGCAAAAGAAAGCTACACTGATTAATAATGTAGCCTGGGTAAAGCACAATATTATTTGGAAAATCGCTATCTCTAACTGTCCCTCAGAATCTTGAACAGCAGCCTGTCACTAGCTGAATTCACAGCAGAGTAAACCCTAAATAGCGGCGGCGGCTTTTATAGTGCATCATGACATCATTTCAGCAGCCAATCACAGCCATGCCATTAGTTAACATGCCTACATCCCTATCAGGATGTGCCAATACTTCTGAGGAGTCCTCATTGGCTGAATCAAATCAAACTGGGTAATAGCATTATGGGAACTTCCGATTCCGGTATTCAATATGCAAAAAGTATCGAAACTCAGTATCGGAATTCCGATACCGCGAATATCGGCCAATACCCGATATTTGTAGTATCGGAATGCTCAACACTAACTACATCATATTGCAGAGTCAACAGACCATCTACACACTACACCACTTACGAGAGCAGATTCTGTATACTACACCACGTATGAAAGATTATAGATCATCTACACTTCTCAATATTTAAATTTCAACATCAAGAAGGAAAAGTTGTGACATGACATGTTAATGATTATTAAATCAATTACAGAAAATAAAACTACATTGTCAAAACTTCACATATTATTTAGTATCACGTATAAACACCACAAGCAAAAATATATACCCTTTCATGCCCTGGATGCAATCAGTTTGGTTACTAATGGTTGTCTGAGAACTGTTCTGCCATACAGAACACATTTTGGCATGGAAATCATCAAGACCTGCTGATGGAAGCTCCCATTGCAATTGCTCACAAATGACATTCAAGATGTGTTCTGTGTGAGACAAGTCCGGAGTTGATGCATTACATGTTCGCACAAGGGATGAGCCAACATGCTCACTTGTATCTGGAAATCACTTGGGTATCACTGTGCTCGGATGTACTCTCTACTCTGCGAGTTGCCCCGCATGTTTGGCTCCTGTTACACAGCCAATAAGCATCCAGGGATTGCCTGTGTGTCACTGTAATGCCGTAGCAATCTTGGTAGTAGCATTGCTGTGATTGGCTGGCCATATGACCTCATCATGGGTTATAAAGGAACAGGTGCCGACAGACTCGGCACACTGACACCATTACACAGCTTTGTGACAGTTGTTATTGGGTGAGAGAGCACTTCTCTAGGCCTGTGCGTGCACAGTATAATTAATCAGAGTCCTGTACTGTTGATGCTGGTGCTGAAGCTGAACCATCATACTAACAGCCCTTTCAATAACCAATCTTGTGTTTTGCTGTTTGTATAGGATACAATCTGCATTTAGCCTAGGGAAGGAGCGAGAGTAGCAGGGACAATGGCTGAATACAATTTCTAGGCAGGGATTTGGGCTTTGCAGTCCGTTGCTAAATGTTGACCACATTTTTATTATTTGGGTGAAAAAATTGACTATATTGTCATCCATAGAGTATTAGGTGCTTTGTGAAACATTTCTGTGTTATATACCACACCAAAAAAGCATTAAAACATTTCTCTGTATTCAATTGCTCATCGGTAAACTGTTACGTGGTCTGTGGTAATTTTGGTATTACATAACAGTCCCAAAAAGTGGTAACTATTTTGTCATCCATAGAGAATTAGGTGCTTTGTGAATCATTTCTGTGTTATATAACATTAAAAAATAGCCTTGAAACATTTTTCTACATAAAAGCCCAAAATAGCGTCAAAACATTTTTCTGTATTCAGTTACTCATTCATATACTATGGTACATTTTGGTGTTAGGTAATGGTCTAAAAAAGCGTTAAAATATTTTTTCTGTATTCAATTACTCATCTATATACTATTACATGGTGTGTGGAACATTTCTGTGTTACATAACAGTCCAAATAAGAGTTGAAACATTTTTCTGCATTCAATTACTCATCCATATACTATTACATGGTCTGTGGAATATTTATTTGTTATATAACACAACAAAAAAGCCTTTAAACATTTTCTGTATTTAATTACTTATCCATACTATTTGATGGTCTGTGTAATATTTCTGTGTTATATAACATTCCAAAATAGCCTTGAAAATTTTTTCTATATACTCATTTACTCATCCATATATCATTACATGGTCTGTGGTACATTTTGTTGTTACATAATAGTCCAAAAAGCATTGAAACATACTTCTGCAGAGATGGGAGTCCATAAAAGTGTTTGGGAACCATCATCAAATCTCGTTCAATTATTGGGCAGTAGAGACAGTACATTTACCTCAACTGTTAGAAAACCAAATAGGAAAGACATAAAAAAATATACTAAAAATTATATAAATAAATACCCTAACATTCCATATAATAATTATGCAATATATATATATATATATATATACAGTCATATGTTAAAGTTTGGGCACCCCTATTAATGTTAACCTTTTTTCTTTATAACAATTTTGTTTTTTGCAACAGCTATTTCAGTTTCATATATCTAATAACTGATGGACTCAGTTATATTTCTGGATTCAAATGAGGTTTATTGTACTAACAGAAAATGTGCAATCTGCATTTAAACAAAATTTGACACACAGATAGGGTTAAATATGAAAATTTTTTACGCCCAACCAAAAGAAAAAGGGAGTGGATACCACTCAGAAATCAGTAAACCTAAAAACTAGGAGACGGTTTATAGACACCAAGAAAATATATTATATATATATATATATATATATATATATATATATATATATATACACTCACTGGCCACTTTATTAGGTACACCATGCTAGTAACGGGTTGGACCCCCTTTTGCCTTCAGAACTGCCTCAATTCTTCGTGGCAGAGATTCAACAAGGTGCTGGAAGCATTCCTCAGAGATTTTGGACCATATTGACATGATGGCATCACACAGTTGGCGCAGATTTGTCGGCTGCACATCCCTGATGCGAATCTCCCGTTCCACCACATCCCAAAGATGCTCTATTGGATTGAGATCTGGTGACTGAGGAGGCCATTTGAGTACAGTGAACTCATTGTCATGTTCAAGAAACCAATCTGAGATGATTCGAGCTTTATGACATGGCGCATTATCCTGCTGAAAGTAGTCATCAGATGCCTGTTCTTAGCTGAGAGGAGTGGTACCCAGTGTGGTCTTCTGCTGCTGTAGCCCATCTGCCTCAAAGTTCGACGCACTGTGCGTTCAGAGATGCTCTTCTGCCTACCTTGGTTGTAACGGGTGGCAATTTGAGTCACTGTTGCCTTTCTATCAGCTCGAACCAGTATGCCCATTCTCCTCTGACCTCTGGCATCAACAAGGCATTTCCGGCCACAGAACTGCCGCTCACTGGATTTTTTTTCTTTTTCGGACCATTCTCTGTAAACCCTAGAGATGGTTGTGCGTGAAAATCCCAGTAGATCAGCAGTTTCTGAAATACTCAGACCAGCCCTTCTGGCACCAACAATCATGCCACGTTCAAAGGCACTCAAATCACCTTTCTTCCCCATACTGATGCTCGGTTTGAACTGCAGGAGATTGTCTTGACCATGTCTACATGCCTAAATGCACTGAGTTGCCGCCATGTGATTGGCTGATTAGAAATTAAGTCTTAACACACAGTTGGACAGGTGTACCTAATAAAGTGGCCAGTGAGTGTATATATATATATATATATATATATATATATATATATATATATATATCTGTTTATAAATAAATTAATATATAAATATCAAGACAGGTAAAATTTTAGTTGATATAAAATAATTCCTTTATTAAGAATGTTGGCAACAAAACAAGTGCTATAAAAAGGTGCATCACACAAATAACAAAAAATATGCACAAAAAATAAATAAAATATAAAATGTAACCGGGACAATATTAAAATATTTAATCCAAGGTAAAAACATATATATTTTTATCTAAGTAATTATTAAATAAATTAATTAATTGTTTGACCTTAAATAAAGATGTTTCAATACCCTTAGATAAAATTACATGCTGAATATATTATAAAAAATTATTATAAAAAAATATATATATATATTTCTTTTTAATAGATACCGACGAACCATATACCAATGTAATTAAAAATAGTGCATATAGATAATAATAATAATAATAATAATAATAATAATAATAATAATTAAAATACAACAATGAATCTACCAAACTACTGAAAAATAGAATATGTGAAATAGCACAAAAATAAAAGCCAAAAGATGCAAGAATAAATGATTACTATTGCTCTATCCCAAAATCTGAACCAAGTGAGTATGGCCTTTACCCCTTCATCACCAAGCCTATTTTGACCTTAATGACCTGGCCATTTTTTGCAATTCTGACCAGTGTCCCTTTATGAGGTAATAACACTGGAACGTTTCAACGGATCCTAGTGATTCTGAGACTGTTTTTTCGTGACATATTGGGCTTGATGTTAGTGGTAAATTTAGGTTGATAATTTTTGCGTTTATTTGTGAAAAAAATTGGAAATTTGGCAAAAAATTTTAAAATTTAGCAATTTTCAAATTTTTAATTTTTATTCTGTTAAACCAGAGAGTTGTGTGACACAAAATAGTTAATAAATAACATTTCACACATGTCTACTTTGCCTCAGCACAATTTTGTAAACAAATTTTTTTTTTTAGCAAGTTATAAGGGTTAAAAGTTGACCAGCAATTTCTCATTTTTACAACAAAATTTATAAAACCATTTTTTTAGGGACCACCTCACGTTTGAAGTCACTTTGAGGGGTCTATATGGCAGAAAATACCCAAAAGTGACACCATTCTAAAAACTGCACCCCTCAAGCTACTCAAAACTACATTCAAGAAGATTATTAACCCTTCAGGTGCTTCACAGGAACTAAAGCAACGTGGAAGGAAAAAATGGACATTTTAATTTTTCCAACAAAAATTTTCTTTTAGCATCAATTTTTTCATTTTCACATGGGCAACAGGATAAAATGGATTCTAAAATTTGTTGTGCAATTTCTCCTGAGTAGAGTTGAGCAACTTTTGGTTTTTTAGGGTCGCGTTTCGTTTCGTGAAACCCGACTTTTCCAAAAGTCGGGTCGAGCAAGATCGTCCGATTATAGGGAAAAGTCGGGGTCGTCCCGAAACACGAAACCCAATGTAAGTCAATGGGGAATAAAAGTCGGCAGTGAAAGGAGGACAGGAAACACACCAACAGTGCCCATTTGAATGCCAAAAGCATCAATTCTTCTTACTTAAGCTTGTCAACCTTAATTAACTTCATAATATAAGTTACGCACTGAAAAATGGGTGTTATTTGGCTAAAGTTGTGGGGGGGGAGAGCTGGCTGCAGGTTTTCAGGTGCCCTGGGCGAAAGAGCGCCCCTTTAACACATACCACAACTCATCATGCTCCGATACGGCAGAGAAATAGCGGTATAGTACAATGAAAAATACCTCACTTTTTACATCTCATGACGAGGCCCATCTATTTCTCCATACAGAATCATTGGTCCCATATAATGTTTGAAACAGTATATGATGAGCTCCACATAATGCTACAGTATATGTTGGTCCCCATGGATGAAGCTCCACTGTCTTATGGGCCCAAATAATGCTCCAAACATAATGGGCCCCATTTCTAATGCTCTAGTGTATAATGGGCCCTGTAAATGCTGCTCCAGTGTCTGATGTCCACCTTTGGAATGTTCCAGTGTATGGTGGTCCCCATCTATCATTCTCCAGAGTATAGTGCTCCCCAAAAATTGCTGTCCCAACATTGAAAACAATCAAATAAGTCTCCTCGCTAGGGAATCCCTGTACTTGTCTGGACAGGTGCTATAGCTTGCTTAACAGCTCGCCAGCCGTTCTCACGCCCAGTATGGATTGCACGTGATTGCACAAAGGTTAGAAAGGGTACCGTATCCCTGGATAACATGTATGGATAGCGTACACATTCAAAATATATGTCTATACAGCATGAGGCAGGCTCAGACGGTGTTAGGCCCAGTATGGATTGCACGTGATTGCACAAAGGTTAGAAAGGGTACCGTATCCCTGGATAACATGTATGGATAGCGTACACATTCAAAATATATGTCTATACAGCATGAGGCAGGCTCAGACGGTGTTAGGCCCAGTATGGATTGCACGTCATTGCACAAAGGTTAGAAAGGGTACCGTATCCCCGGATAACATGTATGGATAGCGTACACATTCAAAATATATGTCTATACAGCATGAGGCAGGCTCAGACGGAGTTAGGCCCAGTATGGATTGCACGTCATTGCACAAAGGTTAGAAAGGGTACCGTATCCCCGGATAACATGTATGGATAGCGTACACATTCAAAATATATGTCTATACAGCATGAGGCAGGCTCAGACGGTGTTAGGCCCAGTATGGATTGCACGTGATTGCACAAAGGTTAGAAAGGGTACCGTATCCCTGGATAACATGTATGGATAGCGTACACATTCAAAATATATGCCTATACAGCATGAGGCAGGCTCAGATGGTGTTAGGCCCAGTATGGATTGCACGTGATTGCACAAAGGTTAGAAAGGGTACCGTATCCCTGGATAACATGTATGGATAGCGTACACATTCAAAATATATGTCTATACAGCATGAGGCAGGCTCAGACGGTGTTAGGCCCAGTATGGATTGCACGTCATTGCACAAAGGTTAGAAAGGGTACCGTATCCCCGGATAACATGTATGGATAGCGAACACATTCAAAATATATGTCTATACAGCATGAGGCAGGCTCAGACGGAGTTAGGCCCAGTATGGATTGCACGTCATTGCACAAAGGTTAGAAAGGGTACCGTATCCCCGGATAACATGTATGGATAGCGTACACATTCAAAATATATGTCTATACAGCATGAGGCAGGCTCAGACGGTGTTAGGCCCAGTATGGATTGCACGTCATTGCACAAAGGTTAGAAAGGGTACCGTATCCCCGAATAACATGTATGGATAGCGTACACATTCAAAATATATGTCTATACAGCATGAGGCAGGCTCAGACGGTGTTAGGCCCAGTATGGTTTGCACGTCATTGCACAAAGGTTAGAAAGGGTACCGTATCCCCGGATAACATGTATGGATAGCGTACACATTCAAAATATATGTCTATACAGCATGAGGCAGGCTCAGACGGTGTTAGGCCCAGTATGGATTGCACGTCATTGCACAAAGGTTAGAAAGGGTACCGTATCCCCGGATAACATGTATGGATAGCGTACACATTCAAAATATATGTCTATATAGCATGAGGCAGGCTCAGACGGTGTTAGGCCCAGTATGGATTGCACGTCATTGCACAAAGGTTAGAAAGGGTACCGTATCCCCGGATAACATGTATGGATAGCGTACACATTCAAAATATATGTCTATACAGCATGAGGCAGGCTCAGACGGTGTTAGGCCCAGTATGGATTGCACGTCATTGCACAAAGGTTAGAAAGGGTACCGTATCCCCGGATAACATGTATGGATAGCGTACACATTCAAAATATATGTCTATACAGCATGAGGCAGGCTCAGACGGTGTTAGGCCCAGTATGGATTGCACGTCATTGCACAAAGGTTAGAAAGGGTACCGTATCCCTGGATAACATGTATGGATAGCGTACACATTCAAAATATATGTCTATACAGCATGAGGCAGGCTCAGACGGTGTTAGGCCCAGTATGGATTGCACGTCATTGCACAAAGGTTAGAAAGGGTACCGTATCCCCGGATAACATGTATGGATAGCGTACACATTCAAAATATATGTCTATACAGCATGAGGCAGGCTCAGACGGTGTTAGGCCCAGTATGGATTGCACGTCATTGCACAAAGGTTAGAAAGGGTACCGTATCCCTGGATAACATGTATGGATAGCGTACACATTCAAAATATATGTCTATACAGCATGAGGCAGGCTCAGACGGTGTTAGGCCCAGTATGGATTGCACGTCATTGCACAAAGGTTAGAAAGGGTACCGTATCCCTGGATAACATGTATGGATAGCGTACACATTCAAAATATATGTCTATACAGCATGAGGCAGGCTCAGACGGTGTTAGGCCCAGTATGGATTGCACGTCATTGCACAAAGGTTAGAAAGGGTACCGTATCCCCGGATAACATGTATGGATAGCGTACACATTCAAAATATATGTCTCAGGAGGCAGGCTCAGACGGTGTCAGGCACAGTATGGATTTGACGGCCCAGATTACACAGCGGAGGAGCAGGGAGAGGTAAAGATTGCAAATGCTGGGGCCCTGCCCAAGCAAGGGGGGCCCACTCGTGGGCGTCGGTACTGGCACTGGGCCCCTCATAGTACAGCGGTGTGTCTGACGGCGGGTGTGCACCACCGCCGTCAGAGACACTTGATTGCACTATGAGGGACCCTGTGCCAGTGCCCGCGCCCAAGAGTCGGCCTACCCACCTGTCCAGGGCAACGGCACTCGCACGGTGTCGTGCGGTAGGTGGTGACCCCGGCCATGGGGGGGGAGGCAGCACAGTTAGGGAGTTTTAGAAAGTGGCATATGTTGATGTTGGACATTCAGCTGATGCAAAAGGCGAAATAGGTGAAGTACCAGGAAGAGGTGGACCAAAGCAAGCCATTTTTCTGTCACCCTATGTGTCATCAGGGGAAGGTGGGACAAAATCCTTGGAAACCCATGCGTGGTTCATTTTAATGAAGGTTAGATCATCCACATTTTGGGTTGACAGACGGGTCCTTTTTTCTGTAAGGATTGATCCAGCTGCACTGAAGACTCTTTCCGATAGCACACTTGCAGCTGGGCAAGCGAGCTCCTGTAAGGCATATTGGGCCAATTCAGGCCAGGTGTCCAGTTTAGCGGCCCAATAGTCAAAGGGGAATGACCTGTGTGGGAGAACATCGATATGGGAGGAAAAGTAGTTTGTAACCATAGTTGACAACTGCTGTCTCCTGTCACTTTCCATCGATGCAGTATTACCAGTTGTGTGAGCGGTATTTGAAAAATCAGTCCACAACATTGTCATGAAACCCCTGTCTCCAACGCCACTTCTGCTGTGTGCACCACGAACACCTCTGCCAAGCTGCCCCCGGCCCGTACGGCTCGTGTGAGAACCATCACCACTGCTGTGTGCTGGGAATGCCTCAAGCAACCGATTTACCAGAGTTGCTTGTTTATTAGCCAATATTAGGTCAAGGTTCTCCTGTGGCATGATGTTTTGTAATTTGCCTTTATAGCGTGGATCCAGGATGCTGGCCAACCAGTAGTCGTCATCGTTCATCATTTTGGCAATGCGGGGGTCCCTTTTTAGGATCCGCAAGGCATAATCTGACATGTGGGCCAATGTTCCCGGTGTCAATGATGCACTGCGAGTGCTGGGTGGAGGAGCACTTTCTGGCAAATCCACATCCCTCCAGTCACGCACAAACCCTGTACCAGACCTTGCCACGCCAACATTTTCACTTGCCCCACGAGATGCATCCTCCTCCCCTAAGTAATCATCCCCATCATCCTCCTCCTCCTCTTCTTCCTCCACTTCGTCCAGGAGAGGTCCCTGAGCAGACAATGGCTGAATGTCATCAAGGATTCCCTCCTCCTCTTCCTCCTCATCAACATTGGCTGCAGACACCTGCTCCTTAAGGTGCGTCAAAGTTTGCATGAGCAGACGCATAAGTGGGATGCTCATGCTTAGGATGGCGTCGTCTGCGCTTACCAGCCGTGTGCATTCCTCAAAACACTGAAGGACTTTACAAAGGTCTTTCAGCTTCGACCACTGCACGCCTGTCAACTCCATGTCTGCTCTCAAAGTGCCTGGCCGTGTATCCTCCCACAAATGCATTATGGCCTGCCTCTGCTCGCACAGCCGCTCCACCATGTGCAGGGTGGAGTTCCACCTTGTTGCAATGTCAATAATGAGGCGGTGGTTGGGAAGGTGGAGCAATCGCTGCAGCTTCTGCATACGAACGGAGTGTACAGGCGACCGGCGGATGTGCGCGCACAGTCTTCGCACCTTCTGGAGCAGGGCTGTTAACTCCGGATAATTTTTGAGGAAGCACTGCACCACCAGGTTCAATGTGTAAGCCAAGCAAGGTATGTGGCTGAGTTTTGAAAGGGCTATGGCTGCCACAAAAT
Organism: Dendrobates tinctorius; assembly: GCF_039654945.1. Taxonomy (NCBI): domain Eukaryota; kingdom Metazoa; phylum Chordata; class Amphibia; order Anura; family Dendrobatidae; genus Dendrobates; species Dendrobates tinctorius. The sequence continues at coordinate 1,723,115 of NW_027361979.1, read as the reverse complement.
TACGGCCGTTATCACTAACTACCTTGCCTGCCTCAAGATGTACACTGCCCAGCCATGACTCAGTTTGTCGCTTCAAGTATTCGGCCAGCACCTCGGCGGTGTGTCTGTCGCCCAAACACATCATCTGCAACACAGCCTGCTGACGCTTTCCACTAGCTGCTCGATAGGGGGACACATCGTGTGCAACAGTGTCAGCTGCAGATGGAGTGCTCGTACGACTGCGCTCTGTGGACGAGCTTTCGCTTCTGGAGGAGGAGGAGGAGGGTCGAACGCCTACAGCCAACTGTTTCCTATACCGTGGGCTAGGCAGCACTGTCCCACCACCTCTGTCCCCTGTGGACCCTGCATCCACCACATTAACCCAGTGCGCAGTGATGGACACGTAACGGCCCTGGCCATGCCGACTGGACCATGCATCAGTTGTGAGGTGCACCTTTCCGCTCACTGACTGCTTGAGTGCATGGACAATGCGGTCTTTCACATGATGGTGGAGGGCTGGGATGGCTTTGCGAGAGAAGAAGTGGCGACTGGGTAGGTCATAGCGTGGTACTGCATAGGCCATGAGTTCGCGGAAAGCTGTGCTTTCCACCAACCGAAAGGGCATCATCTCAAACGAAATTAGTTTGGCAATGTGGGCGTTCAAACCCAGTGTACGCGGATGAGAGACTGAGTACTTTCTTGACCTACTCATAGTGTCTGGGAGGGTGAGCTGGACTTGAGAGCTGCATATGGTGGAAGTAGCGGTGGACAGGGCGGACTGAGAGAGGGTTGATGATGGTGATGGAGTTGGTGTTCTTTCTGATGGCCTAGAATCAGTCTTTCGTTGATATAACAGTGGGATTCCCTGACTGCTGTGGCCTTGCAACAACACCTCAACATTTGCTGCTGTGCTAACCGGTGGGCTTACAGTGGGGGAAACAATGTAGCGTTGCTGACTACCTTCGTTGTGATCAGTTGCACATGTGGCACTTGAGGTTTGGTGTTGTGTCCACGCTTGCAAGTGCATGCTGGTTAAATGTCTAAGCATGCAACTGGTATTCAAATTTTTCAGATTTTTCCCTCGGCTAAAGGTCTTTGCGCACTTCTTACAGATAACCTTGGCCTGATCATGAGGATTTTGTTAAAAAAAGTGCCACACTGCACTCTTCCTACTTTGGCAGACATTTTGCGGCCTAGCACGCTGTGATCTTTTGACCCTCTGGACAAGCTGTCCAGCAACTCTTTTGATGTTTGGAACCTGTCTTTGGAGTGCTCCGGGCCTGCCAGATAACAGCTGTTGCGATGTCGATGTCTGCTGTGGATGCTCCACATCTGAGCTATTGGAAGCAGCACCCTCTTCCCCCACTGGATGCCAATCTGGGTCAACAACTGGGTCATCCATCACCTCCTCTTCTATGTCATGTGCACCTTTCTCTGTGTCACCGTGTATGGTGGTATAGTGTGCGGGAAGGGGCACCTGAGTCTCATCAGGGTCAAAATCTGGCTTTGTACGCTGCGAGGACAATGTAGTGCTCTGAGTGAATGTACCAGCAGAATCATCCATCAGCGGCTGTGCATCAGTGCACTCCATGTCAGATTCATCTTGGCCTGGGTAATTCACCATTTGACTTGATAATCCAGGCATGGTATGTGAAAACAGCTCCATGGAGTAATCAGTAGTATGGCCTGCGTCATCCTTCAATCTTGGTTGGGGTGAAGGACACAAGGAAAGGTGTGGTTCATGAACATGAGCCTCCAATGATGACTCAGTGCTTTTACTTTTTACAACTGAAGAAGAGGAGGCGATAGAGCTGGAGGCTGAGTCAGCAATGTAAGACAAAACTTTTTCCTGATGCTCTGCCTTTAAAAGTGGTTTGCCAACTCCTAGAAAACTAAGCGTTCGAGGCCTTATGTAGCCAGACGATGACGCAGGGTCAGCACCTCCTGCATTCGGTCCTATTTTGCTCTTGCCACTACCATCAGATCCACCACCAACACCATCATTACCAGCTGCCAACCCCCGCCCAATTCCACGGCCTCTTCCACCAGCCTTCCTCATTTTTGGTAGAAATGTAGACAAAATCCAACAAACTATATAGTAATGTAAAACAAGGTACAAGGTGTCTATAGGACAGGGGAGATTTAGAATTTCTACACACACTTGTGGACAGTGGACACTTTTGGATTGTGTGAGGCCCACTGATATCTGAGCGCTATGTGACACGCTCGATGGCACAGCTGCCTGTGACCAAAGTGACGAGAGGATAATGGAGATTTTGAATCTCTGCGTACACTTTTGGACACTGGACACTTGTAGATTGTGTGAGGCCCACTGATATCTGAGCGCTATGTGACACGCTCGATGGCACAGCTGCCTGTGACCAAAGTGACGAGAGGATAATGGAGATTTTGAATCTCTGCGTACACTTTTGGACACTGGACACTTGTAGATTGTGTGAGGCCCACTGATATCTGAGCGCTATGTGACACGCTCGGTGGCACAGCTGCCTGTGACCAAAGTGACGAGAGGATAATGGAGATTTTGAATCTCTGCGTACACTTTTGGACACTGGACACTTGTGGATTGTGTGAGGCCCACTGATATCTGAGCGCTATGTGACACGCTCGATGGCACAGCTGCCTGTGACCAAAGTGACGAGAGGATAATGGAGATTTTGAATCTCTGCGTACACTTTTGGACACTGGGCACTTGTGGATTGTGTGAGGCCCACTGATATCTGAGCGCTATGTGACACGCTCGATGGCACAGCTGTGACAAAAGTGACTAGAGGATAAGGGAGATTGGATTGCTTTTAAAAAAGCAGTTTGCGGAGCAGTGGGTAAACAGCAATGCCAGCGTGTCAGGAAGCCTTAGAAGGCAGCCCAACAACCAACACCACTGATACACCACAATATAGCCTCCCCTTGCACTGCACACACAGTGACTTGTGTGTTGTGCAGGCCAAATCGCTAGCAGCAGAAGCAGTTCTTTTGTCTTCTTCCCTGCCTAACGCTCTCCCTACAGAATCAGCAGCAACCTCTCCCTATACTAAGATCGGCAGAAGTAAGATGGCGGTCGGCGTGCACGCCCTTTTATACCCCCTGTGACGCCCACCAAAGCAAGCCAATCACTTGCATGGCCTTCTGAAAGATGGTGGTGACCCGTGCCTAGGTCATCACGTTGCCCACAGTGTCCGTGGATCCTGATTGGCTGAAAAAGAGCGCAAAACAAACTTTTGAAACGCGACTTTGGCGCGTAAGTCGCCGACCTCGTGGCCGACCTCATCCTAGGGTCGGGTTTCGTTTCATGAAACCCGACTTTGCCAAAAGTCGGCGACTTTTGAATTTTTTTGACCCGTTTCGCTCAACTCTACTCCTGAGTACACTAAAACCTCATATGTGGTCATAAACCACTGTTTGGGTGTACGGCAGCGCGTGGAAGGGAAGGAGCACCATTTGACTTTTTGAATGGAAAATTAGCTCCAATCCTTAGCGGACGCCACATCGCATTGGGAGAGCCCCTGTGTGCCTAAACATTGGAGCACCCCCACAAGTGACCCCATTTTGGAAGCTAGACCCCCTAAGGAACTTATCTAGATGCATAGTAAGCACTTTGAACTCCCAGGTGCTTCACAAATTGATCCGTAAATGTGAAAAAGTACTTTTTTTTTTCACAAAAATTTTCTTTTAGCCTCAATTTTTTCATTTTCACATGGGCAACAGGATAAAATGGATCCTAAAATTTGTTGGGCAATTTCTCCTGAGTACACCAATACCTCATATGTGGTCACAAACTACTGTTTGGGCGCACGGCAGGGCCTGGAAGGGAAGGAGCACCATTTGACTTTTTGAATGGAAAATATGCTGGAATATTTAGCGGTTGCCATGTCGCGTTTGGAGAGTCCCTGTGTGCCTAAACATCTGAGCTCCCCCACAAATGACACCATTTTGAAAACTAGACCCCCCAAGGAACTTATCTAGGTGCATAGTGATCACTTTGAACCCCCAGGTACTTCACAAATTGATCTGAAAAAATGAAAAAGTACTTTTTTTTCGCAAAAATTTTATTTTAGCCTCAATTTTTTCATTTTCACATGGGCAACAGCATAAAATGAATCCTAAAATTTGTTGGGCTATTTCTCCTGAATACACCGATACCTCATATGTGGTCATAAACCACTGTTTGGGCGCACATCAGGGCTCGGAAAGGAAGGAGTACCGTTTGAATTTTTGAATGGAAAATTAGCTCCAATCATTAGCGGACACCATGTCGCTTATGGAAAGTATGTAGTGTACATCAGTTTGGTGTGTGTGGTGTAGTATACACCACATGCACACCAAACTGACGTACACTAAGCCACACACACCAACCTAGAAACAAAATAGGAGATAGGAGTGGGCGCTCCTGGTGTGATACCCGGTGGTCAAATAGAGTAGATTAGGAACAAAGTACACTAACCTGCCGTGATTATGCAGCTGGCATAAACACGTTTGCAGAGCCTGCAGTGCTTGTCGTGCACCATTCGTCATCCTGGCTTCCAGGTTCCAAGGTTAGCTTGTCACAAGGGGCGTCACGTGATGCTGATGTCACAAGAGGTCCTCTGTCTTTTAGGTCTTGCAGGATGGTTGGAAGCCTGCAGGGTCCGTGCTGCACCAAGCCGCTCACCCAGAAGGGTGTAAAATTTAAGGAAGGAGAAGTACGGCTGATTAGGGCGCTCAGACCAAGACAGACACTTGTTTTGGATGTAAAAGAAACTTCTTTATTTGGTCATTATGTCCTCACAAAGCTTTTCGGCGGTGAATCCACCTTCATCAGGTAAACCTGATGAAGGCGGATTCTCCGCTGAAAAGCTTTGTGAGGACATAATGACTAAGTAAAGAAATTTCTTTTCCATCCAAAACAAGTGTCTGTCTTGGTCTGAGCGCCCTAATCAGCCGTACTTCTCCTTCCTTACACACACCAACCTGACACACTACACCACACACATCAACCTGACGTACACTACGCCACACACACCAACCTGACACACTACATCAGGTTGGTGTGCGTGGTGTAGTGTATGTCAGGTTGGTGTGTGTGGTGTGGTGTATGTCAGGTTGCTGTACATGGTGTAGTGTACGTCAGGTTGGTGTGTGTGGTATAGTATACACCACACACACCAACCTGACATACACTACGCCACACACACCAACCTGACACACTAAGTCAGATTCGTGTGCGTGGTGCAGTGTATGTCAGGTTGGTGTGCGTGGTGTAGTGTACAGTTGTGGCCAAAAGTATTGACACCCCTGCAATTCTGTCAGATAATACTCAGTTTCTTCCTGAAAATGATTGCAAACACAAATTCTTTGGTATTATTATCTTCATTTAATATGTCTTAAATGAAAACACACAAAAGAGAAAGACGCAAAAAGCAAAACGTTGATCATTTCACACAAAACTCCAAAAATGGGCCAGACAAAAGTATTGGCACCCTCAGCCTAATACTTGGTTGCACAACCTTTAGCCAAACTAACTGCGACCAACCGCTTCCGGTAACCATCAATGAGTTTCTTACAATGCTCTGCTGGAATTTTAGACCATTCTTATTTGGCAAACTGCTCCAGGTCCCTGATATTTGAAGGGTGCCTTCTCCAAACTGCCATTTTTAGATCTCTCCACAGGTGTTCTATGGGATTCAGGTCTGGACTCATTGCTGGCCACCTTAGAAGTCTCCAGTGCTTTCTCTCAAACCATTTTCTAGTGCTTTTTGAAGTGTGTTTTGGGTCATTGTCCTGCTGGAAGACCCATGACCTCTGAGGGAGACCCAGCTTTCTCACACTGGGCCCTATATTATGCTGCAAAATTTGTTGGTAGTCTTCAGACTTCATAATGCCATGCACACGGTCAAGCAGTCCAGTGCCAGAGGCAGCAAAGCAACCCCAAAACATCAGGGAACCTCCGCCATGTTTGACTGTAGGGACCATGTTCTTTTCTTTGAATGCCTCTTTTTTTCTCCTGTAAACTCTATGTTAATGCCTTTGCCCAAAAAGCTTTACTCATCTGACCAGAGAACATTCTTCCAAAACGTTTTAGGCTTTTTCAGGTAAGTTTTGGCCAACTCCAGCCTGGCTTTTTTATGTCTCGGGGTAAGAAGTGGGGTCTTCCTGGGTCTCCTACCATACAGTTCCTTTTCATTCAGACGCCGACGGATAGTACGAGTTGACACTGTTGTACCCTTGGACTGCAGGGCAGCTTGAACTTGTTTGGATGTTAGTCGAGGTTCTTTATCCAACATCCGCACAATCTTGCGCTGAAATCTCTTGTCAATTTTTCTTTTCCGTCCACATCTAGGGAGGTTAGCCACAGTGCCATGGGCTTTAAACTTCTTGATGACACTGTGCACGGTAGACACAGGAACATTCAGGTCTTTGGAGATGGATTTGTTGCCTTGAGATTGCTCATGCTTCCTCACAATTTGGTTTCTCAAGTCCTCAGACAGATCTTTGGTCTTCTTTCTTTTCTCCATGCTCAGTGTGGTACACACAAGGACACAGGTTGAGCCAACTTTAATCCATGTCAACTGACTGCAAGTGTGATTTAGTTATTGCCAGCACCTGTTAGGTGCCACAGGTAAGCTTTTTCGAACAGTGTCAATACTTTTGTCCACCCTCTTTTTTATTTTTGGTGTGGAATTATTTCCAATTTGGCTTTAGGACAATTCTTTTTGTGTTTTTTCATTTAAGACAAATTAAATGAAAATAATAATAACAAAGAATTTGTGTTTGCAATCATTTTCAGGAAGAAACTGAGTATTATCTGACAGAATTGCAGGGGTGTCAATACTTTTGACAACAACTGTACATCAGGTTGGTGTGTGTGTGGTGTTGTGTATGTCAGGCTGGTGTAGGTGAGTTCTGTCGTGGAATGTCAGGATATGTTTAGTCCATGGACGTGTGATGAATTCTGAAGCATTCATTCAAACACAGTCCAGGTTTGTCGGGACACGTTTCACATTGGAAACGAGTTTCCCTTCTTGTCCCCCTTTTATAGCTTACCCGGCAACTTTTTTTTTTTCTCTCTTCATGGGGAAAATGTTGTCCTGGTACCATATGGAAAACTTGAGTTCCAGGGGTGCTGGGCCGCGCTCCGTCCTCATGTCCAAAAATCATGGCGTTTATCACCGCCTCTGGAACTGAAGGAAGTTGTGGGTCTGGCCTGCACATCGTGATAGCATGCATGCGTTATACAGTGCCATTTGTGCGATGTGCACAGCCAATTTTTTGTACCACACCTTTGCCTTCTGCATGACACTATAGGGCTGGAAGACTTGATCAGAAAGATCAACTCCCCCCATGTGTTGGTTGTACCCCAGGGCACAGTCCGGTTTGTGGACCTGTGCTGGGGTACATCGAACGGTGGTGGCGGTGGTGCTGTGACCATGGATTGTTGTCAAGAAAAAGACATCTCTTTTGTCTTTGAACTTGACCACAAGCATGTTGCCGCTACATTGGGCTCGGCTCTCACCCTTTGGGAGAGCCTACTCAATTAGCGACAAAGGGAGACCCCTCTGGTTTCTGCGCACAGTACTGCAAGTGACGGTAGCTGTGGCAGAGAGGGATTGAAATAGTGTGATGTTTGTATAAAAGTTAACGTACAGATGGTAACCTTTAGCATGCATTGGGTGGACCAAATCCCACACTATTTTCCCACTCACCCCCAGAGCAGGTGGACATTCTGGGGGCTGAATCCTACTGTCCTTGCCTTGGTAAACTCTAAAGCTGAGAGTGTACCCTGAGGTACTCTCACACAGCTTATAGAGTTTTATCCCGTACCTCGCCCTTTTGCTGGGCAGGTACTGACGGAACTGAAGCCTCCCTTTGAAGTGGATGAGGGATTCATCCACACAAATTTCCCTTTCGGGAATGAACACTTCAGCAAACTTGTTGCTGAAGTATTCGATGACTGGCCGAATTTTGAACAGTCTATCAAAATTCAGATCATCGCGGGGAAGGCTTTCAGTGTTGTCTCTGAAAAAGAGAAATTTATTAATCGCCTCAAAACATCTGTGACTCAACCATGCCAAATACTGGAGTTTGATATAAAATATCAGTACTCCATTATTGTCGAATTTCTGGTTTCTTCACAATCCCCGTGTAAAGGACCAGTCCCCAATATTTCATCATTTCTATAGAGTCAACGGGACTCCAAGTTGAAAATTAAGAATTTGGGTTTTTGGCCAAAAATTGCTGGGCGTACAAGTTTATTTGCTCCACCATGAGACTGACGATTGACTCCAAGAAATAGACTTTGAAAAAGTCTATTTCCCTGAAGTTGACAGTCTCGAACTGGATTCCTGATTGGGGAACGAAATCAGGAATCCGTGGAGCAAAATTTTCAGGGACGGGGGTCCAGGAGGGGGCTCTAATGCTAGGTTGGGTGTGACTAGCAATAGGTTGGGGGAAACTCACACTTGGCTGTGGCCCTGTGGGACTTCCTCCAAGGCCTCCGACTCTTCCTCCCTGGGCTTTGGACGATTTTTCGTCCTGTGACATCTTGGTGGTGGTAAGACTGTCGCTGGAGGAGGAAGAGTGGGAGGAATCGAGAAAGGTGGGGTCATCTCCTTCACTATCAGTTTTGGAGGCAATAATGTCTTATGCCTCCCCAACTGAGTAGATCCTTTGTGACTTGGATGACTGGGATGAGCGGGACATTGTGTGTGTGGTGTATGTGAGTGTGTAAAAAAAGGTTTATTATAGTGTGCATGTGAGAGTGTATGTGTGAGTGTTTGGTGAAACTTTACTGCAGGAGGGGGCTCAGGAGGGAGCTGTCAGGTGCGTGGGGGGCAGGAGGGAGCTGTCAGGCGCACGGCAGAGGAGATGCAGCAGCAGGGGGGGATGATCACCGGGGGGGCAGAAAGGGGCTGAGGAGATAAAGGTGGAAATGCAGAAGCAGGGGTTGATCAGGGGGGCAGGGGTTGATCAGGGGGTGATCATAGGGGCAGAAGGGGGCTGTCAGGTGCAGGGGAGCAGGAGGGGGCTGAGGAGATGGAAGTGGAGATGGAACCAGCTGCAGCAGCAGCAGGGGGGTGATCAGGAGGGCAGGGGGTGATCAGGGGTGATCACTGGGGATGGGGGATGATCACCGGGGCAGAAAGGGGTTGTCAGGCATGAGGGCAGAAGGAGGTTGAGGTGATAGGAGTGGATATGCAGCAGGGGTTGATCAGGGGGGGCAGGGGGTATCACGGGGGCAGGGGGTGATCATGGGGGCAGAAGGGGGCTATCATGTGCAGTTGCAGCAGGGGGGTGATCGGGGGGCAGGATGTGATCAGGGGTGATCACTGGGGCTGGGGAATGGTCACCGGGACAGAAAGGGGCTGTCAGGCATGGAGGGCAGAAGGGGGCTGAGGAGATGGAGGTGGATATGCAGCAGGGGTTGATCAGGGGGGCAGGGGGGCAGAAGGGGGCTGTCAGGTGCAGGGGAGCAGGAGGGGGCTGAGGAAATGGAAGTGGATAAGCAGCAGCAGGGGCAGCAGGGGGGGTGATCAGGGAGGCAGGGGGTGATCAGGGGTGATCACTGGGGCTGGGGGATGATCACTGGGGCAGAAAGAGGCTGTCAGGCTCCTGGGGGGCAGAAAGCGGCTGAGGAGATGGAGGTGGATATGCAGCAGCAGAGGTTGATCAGGGGGACAGGGGTTAATCAGGGGGGCAGGGGGTGATCACTGGGGCTGAAGGGTGATCACGGGGGGACAGGAGGGGGCTGTAAGGCAAAGGAGGAAGAGGCTGAGGAGCCGGCAGCAGCAGGTGGGATGATCAGGGGTGCAGGGGGATGATCAGGGGTGCATGGGGTAGTGAGCGGAGGTTGGGGGGATGGAAACAGGCGTGGGGGAGAGACGAGGTGTCTACCGTATGTCAATGGCGGCGGCAGCAGCGGCGGCGACTGCGGGGCAGGGCAGCGGTCAGTCATCTCGCTCCTCAGCTTTCACAGACAGAAAGAAGCTGAGGAGCGAGGCAGCCATCATTATACTCAGCCCCTCCACATCTGATTGGAGGGCTAGCGTCACATGGACGCTAGCTCCAATCAGATCTGAGGGGAGTGACTAAAAGGTCACAAGGCATGATCGTATCCCCGGGGGGGGTGAAGCCATCCCCCTGGGGTCAAGTCTAGGTCCCCCTGCAACTGCGAGACGGGTGACCTTTCATTGAACCCGATCACCCGACCCGCAGGAGCGCGATCTTCTCATGACACCACATAGGTGTCACTGGTCGGATTGGCACCGACTTTCATTACGCCCATGTGGCGTCATTGGTCAGGAAGGGGTTAAGGCATAAGGTTAGGAATGGCCAACAACAGTAAAGGTACCAGAATGATTAGAACATGTGCAGCATGAAAAAAATTAAGCATATTAAGATCAGGTGTAAAAAAAAAACCCAAATAAAAACGTATATAAAATATATATATATCTTTATTAGAGCAGAGTTGCGTAACATATAAAATGAATAATTAAAAAGTTACAATAAATACCAAAGTTAGCCATGAGGTGGCGCCACAGACAAGTACCTAACAGATATGCTTAAACTGGTGTTTAAACCACAGTGCACAAAAATAAGTGAGACTTGTGCCAATTATAACAACGTATAGCTGAAAAGGTATATAATGTGCAAGTGAAAATATAGCGCAAAGCAAACAAACATGCAAAGTAACAGTAATCAGGTTTGTACCTACAATGTGCTGCAGAGCCAGGGGTCCCTACGTACTTTTCAGCATGTATGGCCTTCTTTCGGGGGAGTGTCTAAAATGTTTCAGTAGCCTCTAGCAGAGCCAAAAAGCTCACAGGTGCGCCGGTATTTGTCGGCGCATGCGGACACCTACTGAACCACATCGCCCCCATCCACTGAAGCGTCACAGAGACAACTCGGTCATGTGACCCAAAAGCACAACCAAGTACCATGTGAGCGTGATCCAGGAAACAGACCGCGACGGCGCTGGAGAGATGAGCCAGGGGATGTGGGAGAGGGGGGAATGGGCCTGCATGCACACACCGAGTTGTATATGACTTAGAGCTCGGACCAGCAAAAAGACATATTCAGGAGTGAAGAACTGCTGAGTGTGAGTGAGATTGCATGGGTGAAATAAAAAGTTGATAAATGTGTGCACAAATGAGTATTAATTATGGTACATAAGGTGACAAAGTAAAGTGACAGTGCATAAATATATAACTATACAGTATCTCTATATATAAAGCAAAGTATTATAGAGACCATACTAATTTAAAGTGACAGTGCACAAATGAACATATACAGTCATATGTAAAAGTTTGGGCACCCCTATTAATGTTAACCTTTTTTCTTTATAACAATTTTGGGTTTTGCAACAGCTATTTCAGTTTCATATATCTAAGGCTAGTTTCACACTAGTGTTTTGGAGCGCAGTGACGGCCTGCGCATGGCCGCCGCTAAGCCCCGCCCCCTGCTGCGCCCCCGCCGGTAGCTCCGCCCACCGTCGCAACCTGCTGCATTTTGGTTGCGTCGGCGCACCGTCAAAAAGGCGCATGCGCCGCCAAACGCATACTGCGCACGGCCTGCGCCCCCTGTGATAAAGATAGGGGATGCAGCGTCATGCGCCGTTGGGCGGAGCTACCGGCGGGGGCGCGGCAGGGGGCGGGACTTAGCGGCGGCCGTGCGCAGGCCGTCACTGCGCTCCAAAACGCTAGTGTGAAACTAGCCTAATAACTGATGGACTCGGTTATATTTCTGGATTCAAATGAGGTTTATTGTACTAACAGAAAATGTGCAATCTGCATTTTAACAAAATTTGACCGGTGGAAAAGTATGGGCACCTCAACATAAAAGTGACATTAATATTTCGTAGATCCTCCTTTTGCAAAAATAACAGCCTCTAGTCGCTTCCTGTAGCTATTAATGAGTTCCTGGATCCTGGATGAAGGTATTTGTGACCATTCCTGTTTACAAAACAATTCCAGTTCAGTTAAGTTTGATGGTCGCCGAGCATGGACAGCCCATTTCAAATCATCCCACAGATGTTCAATGATATTGAATGTAAATATATTCCAGACCAATATACAATAATTTAGATGTACTGTATATACAACAATAATTATATATATGGAATTATCCAAACAAAATATATAGCCAAATTACATATATGGATAAATAAATATAAATATAATAGTGCAATCCTAAATCACCGTGTCACTATATAAATAAATAAAATATCATATTAAAGTGACAGTGCATAAAAATATACAAAAAATAGAAATATATATACAATGTGCAGAAAATGCACAGTACATATGAAAAAATTATTCACACACCTATAGAGGTCTCCAAAAAAAGAGACTATAAATATATTACATGTATGTAGGCATATAAAATAAAATTACAAAAGAATATGTCCGACAGAGTACAAAATAGTAATAATCCAAGTGATTTAACATACAAATATATGATTATAAAATACGAAGATGTCACTGGAGTGGATCCAAAGTAGATGGCCAATCCAATAGAAATTTGGACACTGAAGATGAAAAATCTTTTTGGGCAAGTATCTTGCTAACATTACCCCCACGATACTCCGAATGAGCACAATCATGCATCTCCCCTGGCTCACTTTCCACATTTGATCCCATCACAGAAGAAGATGTCTCCAGACTCCTCTCTTCTGACCACATGCACTGCCGAACCCATTCCCTCACATCTCCTCCAGTCTCTCTCTCCAGTCGTCACAACCCACCTAACTGCAATCTTTAATCTCTCCCTCTCCTTGGGCATTTTCCCATCCTCCTTCAAACATGCCATCGTTACTCCATTACTAAAGAAACCAGCTCTCGACCCATCCTGCACAAGCAACTGCAGACCAGTCTCACATCTCCGCTTCATCTCTAAACTTTTGGTGCGCCTAGTTTACTCCCGCCTTACCCATTACCTCCCCACTCACTCCCTCCTAGACCCTTCACAGTCCGGCTTCCTCCCCCTGCATTCAACTGAAACTGCACTCAAAGTGACCAATGACCTTCTGACAGCAAAATGTAACGGTGACCACTCTCTGCTCATTCTCCTTGACCTATCTGCAGCTTTTGACACTGTTGACCACCATCTTCTACTCTCTAGGCTCCAGTCATTTGGCATTAAGGACACTGCTCTCTCCTGGCTCTCTTCCTATCTTTCTGACCACTCCTTCAGTGTTTTGTTCTCTGGCTCCACATCATCTCCTCTTCCTCTCGCAGTCGGGGTACCTCAGGGCTCAGTCCTTGGCCCCTTCTCTTCTCTCTCTACACGGCCCCAATTGGACAGACCATCAGCAGATTTGCCTTTCAGTACCATCTTTATGCTGATGACACACAACTATATACGTCATTCCCCGACCTTACCCCCGCTGTACTACAGAACGCCAGTGACTGTCTGTCCGTAGTCTCAAACATCATGTCTGCTCTCTATCTGAAACTCAACCTCACTGTAGCATTGATCCACTCCCACCTGGATTACTGCAACGCTCTATTAATTGGCCTCCCAGTTACTCAACTATCCCATCTCCAGGCCATACTTAATGCAGAGGCCAGGATTGTCCATCTGGCTAATCGGTACTCGAACATGTCCGCTCTTTGCCAGTCCTTACATTGGCTGACCATTTATTGTAGGATCCAATTGAAAGTAATTGTTCTCACCCACAAAGCTCTCCACAGTGCAGCACCCCCCTACATATCCTCCCTCATTTCTGTCTATCGGCTTAACCGACCGCTGCTCTCTGCAAACGACTTTTGACTAACCTCTGCACTAATCCATACCAAGACTTCTCCCGCGCTGCATCAATCCTCTGGAATGCTCTACCCCAAGAAATTAGGACTATCCACAATTTGCATAGTTTCAGGCGCTCCCTCAAAACACATTTGTTCAGAGCGGCCTATCACGTTCACTAATCACAGTCATTCTATGTGTAAGTGTGCATGTGTAGCCCATTCACTATCTCCATCCATCCCTCACTCCCTTAAGATGACTGGACCATCATTGTAAATGCACCATTGTAAATACACACCTGTACTTTGTATCTCCCCTATCTCATTGTAGATTGTAAGCTCTCACGAGCAGGGTCATCTTATTTTGCTTTAATTATTATATTTTTTAACGTTGTTACTTATGACTAGTGTTGAGCATTCCGATACCGCAAGTATCGGGTATCGGCCGATATAAGCGGTATCGGAATTCCGATACTGACTTCCGATACTTTTGTCATATCGGATACCGGAATCGGAAGTTCCCATCATGCTATGAGCCTGCTTGCTTTGATTAAGCCAATGGGAATCCTCCGAAGTGTGGGCACATCCTGTTAGGCATGTAGGCATGTTAACTATTGGCATGGCTGTGATTGGCTGCCGAAATGATGTCATGATGCACTATAAAAGCCACCGCAGCCGCCATTTCTGGTTCACTCTGCTGTGAATTCAGTTAGGGACAGGCTGCTGTAGAAGACTGTGAGGGACAGTTAGAAATAGCGATTCCACCAAACATCTAGTGCTTTACCCAGGCTACATAAACCACCACTGTAGCCTTCTTTGCCCTAGCAGCAGTGTTCACAGCTGTCTGCAAGGGCTGTGTGAGTGCAGCTCACGCTGTGGAGTGGGTCCTGCAGCCACGTCAGGCTGTAGGCCACCCAGTGTGATCACTGCTGCCTCATACATCTTTTAATATTTGAGCTGCATTTTTTACATAATTTCAATCTAGTGTGCTTCCATCCGTATCCATATACGTTGGTTGCAAACACTAGTAGTAGACAGCGGAGCCTTTCTGCAGCCTTTCAGTGCTAGTGTCCACTTTGCTGCACTGTTCACGGCTGTCTGAGAGGTCTCTGACTGTGTGTGAGTGCAGCTCACGCTGAGTAGTGTGTCCTGCAGCTACGTCTGGTTGTAGGACGCTCAGCGTGCGTCAGTGCCTCACACATATTTGTATTTGAGTGCAGCTCATTTTTTCTTCTATTAGTGTGCATCCATCCGTCTCCATCTACGGGGGTTGCAAACACTATATAGGAGTACACAGCGGAGCCTTTCTGCAGCCTGTCAGTGCCAGTGCCCACTTAGCTGCACTGTTCATGGCTGTCTGAGAGGTCTCTGACTGTGTGTGAGTGCAGCTCACGCTGAGTAGAGTGTCCTGCAGCTACGTCTGGTTGTAGGACGCTCAACGTGCGTCACTGCCTCACACATATTTGTCTTTGAGTGCTGCTCATTTTTTCTTCTCCTATTAGTGTGCATCCATCCGTATCCATCAACATTGGTTGGTTGCAAACACTATATAGGAGTAGATAGAGGAGCCTTTTTTTCTGGCTTGTGCCCTGCCGGCGCAGCCAGATTAGTATTACCCAACTTTTTTGGAGCCTCATCTTTTGCATTGTAGGTTACCTGCCTGCATTGTAATAGCTCCAAAAAGTTGGTGATACTATCAGTTTCAATTCTTTGTTCACATACTTTGAGTTTGTTTCCAACAAAGAAACCACAAAAAAAGTTCACCAAACACTACATTTGCAACTTGTGTAGGCCACATCAGCTCCTATTAAAGTGTAGTCCACACACACACACTTCATAAAATTAGTGTTTCTTGTACCTGTAACCAGCTGTTCAGGAATAAGCACACTAAGGCCCCCCTTTGTACTTTTCTGCCTATCTTAAGCAGTCTGGCAAGATGAAGAAGGCAGGGAGTAAGGCGCGTGGGCGTGGAGTTTCAGCAGGGAGAGGACGTGGGGATTCTGCAGGGAGAGGACGTGGGGATTCTGCAGGTAGAGGACGTGGGGATTCTGGGCCTGCTGCGGGCACCAGTGGATCAGCATCCCCCAGTTTTAGCAGGCAACAGTCCTTTATGCGCAGCTTTGTAGGACCTCAACGTACCCCACTGCTGCGGGAGGAACAAATTGAAGCCGTTGTCGGATGGATGGCAGCTAACGCATCGACTTCAATTACTTCCGCATCCTCTCAGGACCAGAGCACCGAAGAGCAACCATCTGTCTCTTCACCACCTGCCAAAGTGCCCAGGCAGTCAGAGAGACATGGACAGGAGCCATCACAGTCTCTACTTCTGTTCTCGGAATCTGTTGGCTTGGAAAGAGGGGGCCAGCCAAGCAGCATTCCTGAATGTGAAGAAGAGGGAGTATGCAGTGATGCGCAACTTCTTTGTCCCTCTGAATCTGAAGAGGAGAGTGGGCCAGTGCCTATGGTCAGCACACCTCAGTACGCATCAGATGATGACGAGACTCAGTTGCCACTTTCTGGTGCGTACGGTGCTGGCGAGACAACCCCGGAGAAGCAGCTGTTTGAAGAGGGGAGGGAAGATGATGAGGTCCTTGACCCATCATGGCGTGAGGAACAGGAAGGTGGTGGGAGCAGCTCGGAGGAAGAGATTCCCCTACCGGCCAAAACAGGAGGCAGAGGGAGGGGGAAGACTTGGTTGCCTGAACCCTCCACTTCGGCACCCGTTAGGAGCATTCCTCATTCCAAAGGCAAAACGGGCGCTCCCAAGACTTGCAGTGCGTGGTCCTTTTTTGACACAGTTGCAGATGACATTTGCTTTGTCAAATGCAAGCTGTGTCATCAGAAAGTCAAAAGAGGGAGAAATGTCAGCAACCTCAATACCACAAATATGTGGAAACATGTGCGCACCAAGCACGAGTTGGAGTTGCAGAGACACCCTGAAGACGTAGGCCAACGTACAGCACCACCTACCACCTCTTCAGTTCGTTTTGGGGCCTCTTCCTCCAGCTCACACACTGCTGGTTCGGCTTCCTCACAGGATCGCCAAGGAAGAACCTCTGCCACTGTTGTCCGGAGACCCTGTCAGATTCCACCCATAGCAGCACGTTCCCATCCATCACAGCCATCGGTAGCACAGGCATGGGATAAAAGGCGCCCTTACTCGGCAAACCATCCCCGAGCACAGTCTCTGAATGCTGGCATTGCCAAACTTCTGGCAGTTGAAATGCTGTCATTCAGGCTGGTGGACACTGACACCTTCTGGGACTTAATGGCATTGACAGTCCCCCAATACAACGTGCCCAGCCGCTTTTATTTCAGCAGGCGAGCCATCCCTGCCCTGCAGAAACATGTTGAGGGCAAAATAAAACATGCGCTACTAAACGCCGTTAGTAGCAAGGTCCACCTGACCACCGATGCGTGGACCAGTAACCATGGACAGGGACGATACCTTTCCCTCACTGCCCACTGGGTCAATGTTGTGGAGCCGGGTACAGATCTGGAGAGTGGCGCTGTACGTGTTCTTCCAACGCCACGGATTGCAGGACTCCAGTCTGAACACATAGACTCCTCCTCCTACTCAAGTTCCTCAGAAACAGCAGAGCAGGAGCCTGTTACGACCGATATGAGCACAGCCGTGGCCAAACGTCAACAGGCTGTACTCAAATTAATTTCTTTGGGGAATCGAAGCCACACAGCGCAGGAGCTCTGGAATGCTATCAAGCAGGAGAGCGATGTGTGGTTTGGGCCAGCGAATCTCCAGCCGGGCTTGGTTGTGTGTGACAATGGCCGAAATCTGGTGGCAGCTCTTGGCCTAGGCAACCTCACACACCTCCCATGTCTGGCACATGTGCTTAACTTGGTCATGCAGAGCTTTCTGAGGGACTATCCGGATCTTGATGCACTGTTGCACAAGGTCCGCATAGAGTGCGCTCACTTGCGGCGTTCCAGCACGGCAAGATCGCGCCTCGCTGCTCTGCAGCGAAGATTTGGCCTTCCGGAACATCGCATCATATGTGACCTACCCACCCGGTGGAATTCAACGTTACATATGTTGGAGCGGTTGTGTGAGCAGCAGGCAGCAGTCATGGAGTACCAGCTGCATCAGGCGCAAACAAGTCGCACTGTGCGCCGTTCACACTTCAGCACCATTGAGTGGGCCTCTATGAAGGACATCTGCCTCGTTTTGCGTGCCTTCGATTAATCCACGCGGATGGCGAGTGCAGATGATGCACTAGTCAGCATGATTGTCCCCCTTATCTGCCTGCTTCAACAAACACTGCAAGCACTAAGGGATGAGGTTTCGGAAGAGGTGGAGGATGAGGAGTCCCAAATGCCATCTGCTTCTGGACAGTCTGCGCTACGTGTTTCCTCACAAAGGCCTAGGCAGGGGACACTTTGTGTAGAGGATGAGGAGGAGTCGATGGAGGAGGAAGACATCTCTCCAGAGGAGGGAGGTACACAAACCTCTACTCAGTATGTACAGCGAGGGTGGGGTGATGCAGAGCAGGCCGAGGTCACGCCTCAAACAGGGGACAGCGGTTCTTTGGCAGTTGGGAGTCTGCAGCACATGGTTGATTTCATGCTGCAGTGCCTGAGAAACGACCGCCGCATCGCCCACATTCTCGTCTCGGCTGATTATTGGGTGTACACCCTCCTAGATCCTCGCTACAGGGACAGCGTACAAAGGCTCATACCAACGTTGAACCGGGAGCGTAAACTGCGGGAGTACGAAGAGTCACTGGTGCAGTCCATAATGTTTTCCATTGCACCCGACAGCATTGGTGCTAGTGCTTTACAAAGCAGCTCTGTGCGTCGAGGCAGTGGAGGAAACTCTGCACAAAGAGGGAGCAGAGGCAGCGCTGCAGCACAAGGCAAGACCACTATGGCTCAAATGTGGCAAAGTTTTGTGTGTCCACCACAATTGTCTACACCATCAGCGACGCCTTGAGTCAGCAGGAGGCAACACTTCCGTCAGATGGTGTCAGACTACATGTCTTGCCCTGTCGCTGTACTCCCAGATGGCTCTTCCCCCTTCAAGTTTTGGGTCTCTAAGCTGGATACATGGCCAGAGCTTAGCCAGTATGCATTGGAGGTGCTGGCTTGCCCTGCTGCCAGTGTATTATCGGAACGCGTCTTTAGTGCCGCAGGTGGTGTACTAACAGACCGTCGCACGCGACTATCTTCCGATAATGTTGACCGGCTGACTTTTCTGAAAATGAACAAGGCCTGGATCTCCAAAGACTTTGCCATTCCTCTTACAGACTAAATTAGTGGTTGGCAACTGTATCCAGGTCTGCTGGTGTGTTCATCTTTCTACCACCTGAACTATAATCCCTGTGCTTCAACACAGCCAGTTGTCGCTCAGATGTGTCGTCTGCACAGAGAAACACACTAGCTCCTGTGTTAGTGGGGTTCAGTAACGCCAGCTGATCCCCTGCTGTGTGGACGGCAAAGTCACCAGCTCCATCAACATTCAAACCACTACTGATTTTTAACCGTGCCCAACTTAGGTCTCTGGCTCCACTGTCTCTACTATTTCCCCTGGCCTCCAACCCCGCCATATACATCTCTGAAGTGGCGTCAGCACAATCTACACTTGTTCCTGTGTTCCTGTGGCTCAGTCCCATCAGTTTATCCCCTGATGTGTGTCCGGCAAGGTCTCCTGCTCTGTCCACATTCCCATAACCAGTAGTGGGAATGAGGACAGAGCTGGCGAACTTGCCAGACAAACATCAGGGGATCAACTGACGGGACTGAGCACCAGTAACACAGGAACAAGTGTAGATTGTGCTGACGCCACTTCAGAGATGTAGCTGACGGGGTTGGAGGCCAGGGTAAATAGTAGAGACAGTGGAGCCAGAGGCCTAAGTGGAGCATGGTTAGAATCAGTAGTAGTCAACAACCTCCATAAAAACCGCTGCCCATTGGCCTCTGCATGCGGTATGCGTAATCCTGGGCTCCAACAGCATCAGTTGGTGTTCAGAAGTGTCGTCTCCACAGAGCCAAACACATTCGTTCAAGTGTTAGTGGGGTTCAGCACTGCCAGCTGTTCCCCTGCTGTGGAGATGGCAAGTCTCCTGCTGCCTACACCAGCCAAAATCCAGTAGGCCCCAGCCTGCTCCACGCCTGATCCTGGGCTCCAACAGCATCAGTTGGTGTTCAGAAGTGTCGTCTCCACAGAGCCAAACACATTCGTTCAAGTGTTAGTGGGGTTCAGCACTGCCAGCTGTTCCCCTGCTGTGGAGATGGCAAGTCTCCTGCTGCCTACACCAGCCAAAATCCAGTAGGCCCCAGCCTGCTCCACGCCTGATCCTGGGCTCCAACAGCGTCAGTTGGTGTTCAGAAGTGTCGTCTCCACAGAGCCAAACACATTCGTTCAAGTGTTAGTGGGGTTCAGCACTGCCAGCTGTTCCCCTGCTGTGGAGATGGCAAGTCTCCTGCTGCCTACACCAGCCAAAATCCAGTAGGCCCCAGCCTGCTCCACGCCTGATCCTGGGCTACAACAGCGTCAGTTGGTGTTCAGAAGTGTCGTCTCCACAGAGCCAAACACATTCGTTCAAGTGTTAGTGGGGTTCAGCACTGCCAGCTGTTCCCCTGCTGTGGAGATGGCAAGTCTCCTGCTGCCTTCACCTGCCAAAATCCAGTAGGCCCCAGCCTGCTCCACGCCTGATCCTGGGCTCCAACAGCGTCAGTTGGTGTTCAGAAGTGTCGTCTCCACAGAGCCAAACACATTCGTTCAAGTGTTAGTGGGGTTCAGCACTGCCAGCTGTTCCCCTGCTGTGGAGATGGCAAGTCTCCTGCTGCCTACACCAGCCAAAATCCAGTAGGCCCCAGCCTGCTCCACGCCTGATCCTGGGCTCCAACAGCGTCAGTTAGTGTTCAGAAGTGTCATCTCCACAGATCCAAACACAAACTAGTTATGGGAATGTGGACAGAGCAGGCGACATTGCCGGACACACATCAGGGGATTAACTGACCGGACTGAATACCTGGACCACAGGAACAAGTGTGGATTGTGCAGACGCCACTTCGGAGCTGTAACTGGCGGGGTTGGAGGACAGGGGAAATACGAGAGACAGTGGAGCCACAGGCCTAATTGGAGCACGGTTAAAAATCAGTAGTAGTAGGACTGTGTAGGCAGCAGGAGACTTTGCCATCTACACAGCAGGGGATCAGCTAGCGTTACTGAACCCCACTGAGACACGGGAGCAAGTGTCTCTTTCCGTGTGGACGGCACTTCCGAGCTACAACTGGCTGTGTTGAAGCCCAGGAAATAGGAGGGTGTAGGCAGAGGCCTACTGTCTTTGGAATGCAGAGACAGCAGGAGAGACTGCCATCCACACAGCAGGGGAACAGCTGGCGTTACTGAACCCCACTGAGACACGGGAGCAAGTGTCTCTTTCCGTGTGGACGGCACTTCCGAGCTACAACTGGCTGTGTTGAAGCCCAGGAAATAGGAGGGAGTAGGCAGAGGCCTACTGTCTTTGGAATGCGGAGACAGCAGGAGAGACTGCCATCCACACAGCAGGGGATCAGCTAGCATTACTGAACCCTACTGAGACACGGGAGCAAGTGTCTCTTTCCGTGTGGACGGCACTTCCGAGCTACAACTGGCCATGTTGAAGCCCAGGAAATAGGACGGTGTAGGCAGAGGCCTACTGTCTTTGGAATGCGGAGACAGCAGGAGAGACTGCCATCCACACAGCAGGGGATCAGCTAGCATTACTGAACCCCACTGAGACACGGGAGCAAGTGTCTCTTTCCGTGTGGACGGCACTTCCGAGCTACAACTGGCTGTGTTGAAGCCCAGGAAATAGGAGGGTGTAGGCAGAGCCCTACTGTCTTTGGAATGCGGAGACAGCAGGAGAGACTGCCATCCACACAGCAGGGGATCAGCTAGCGTTACTGAACCCCACTGAGACACGGCAGCAAGTGTCTCTTTCCGTGTGGACGGCACTTCCAAGCTACAACTGGCTGTGTTGAAGCACAGGAAATAGGAGGGTGTAGGCAGAGGCCTACTGTCTTTGGAATGCGGAGACAGCAGGAGAGACTGCCATCCACACAGCAGGGGATCAGCTAGCGTTACTGAACCCCACTGAGACACGGGAGCAAGTGTCTCTTTCCGTGTGGACGGCACTTCCGAGCTACAACTGGCTGTGTTGAAGCCCAGGAAATAGGAGGGTGTAGGCAGAGGCCTACTGTCTTTGGAATGCTTTGCTAACCCTCTCCAAAACACAGGGATGAGTGCTTTATCGGGCCACTCTAGTTCGGAAGCCAATGTCCGGAATCAGACGGCATAATGGCTGACCGAGAGAGACCCCTGTGTTAGGGCCAATAATTGGAGAGAGGTGTCGTGCGTTATCCGCGGTCCCAAAAATACCTGCTTCAGAACCGCGAGGAACTGAGCAGCCCCCTGAACCACAGGATCATCACGCTCCCACAATGGCATAGCCCATTCTAATGCCCTGCCAGACAAAAGAGAAACAATAAACCCCACCTTAGCCTGCTCTGTAGGGAACTGTTGTGAGTTCATTCTCTGGTTCACCAGTTGTGAGTTCCCCTTCCAGACTCCCTCTGGTGGTGACGGGAGGTAGTGAGGCTGGTTTGATCGGTGGAGATCTGCCACCTGAGAATGAGGATGACGATTGGACCTCAGGATTTTCAGATTGGATTTAAAACAGACGATGCCCTATTCAGTTGCTGGTGATTCCTTCTGGCTTGTCAGCTCTTGGTTTTCAGCTCTGTTCCAGTCATCTAAAGCTAAGTTTTTCTGCTAATGTTCACACTTGATTATGTTGGTCTATGCTGAATTTCCACTATTATTTATCAGTATTTTTGCTCTGTCTCACAATATTTCAGAGTGCTGATATAGCGGGAGAATCTAGTGACTTCAGGGTTAATTTTGCTATCAGCAGTGTTGGACATGATTTTTGTAGGGTTTTTTGTAGGTTGCAGACAGTGTCTTTCCTTTCCTTTCCTGTCTATTTAGTTTGGGCCCCATCATTTGCTCAGCCTATTTTCCTGCCTGTGTTTGTGCCTTCATCTTGTTTCACCATCAATACATGTGTGGAGGCTATCTATTCCTTTGGGATCTGCTCTGGGGCAGTTAGTTTTCCTTTTCTTGCTTTAGGCTTATTTAGTCCTCCGGCCATGACGAGGCGTCTAGGAACATCGTATGCACGCTCCACAGCTACCGCTAGTTGTGCGGTAAGATCAGGGATCTGCAATCTGCATAGTTACCAACCTCTCTGGTTTTCTGTGACTTAGCTTGTTTTGCTTTTTTTTTCTCCTCGGTGACCCATTCATAACAGAATCACAAGCCATACCGCAGATTCTAGGGTACTCAAAAGCAGGAAAAAGTTGTTAAAAAAAAAAGTGTCAGATTTTTTTTTATATATATATATTCTTTCCTCTTTTTTCTCTGGGGCTGTGAGCAGCTGGCTGCTGAAGTGCAGGGAATTTCCACCGACCTCCTTCAGTCACATGCTGCTGAACCTAAGATCCCTACTCCTGATTTGTTTTCTGGGGATCGGTCTAAATTTCTGAATTTTAAGAATAATTGTAAATTATTTCTGGCCTTGAAGCCTAGTTCATCGGGGAGCTCTTTGCAGCAGGTTAAAATTGTCATCTCCTTGCTGCACGGCGATCCCCAGGATTGGGCTTTTTCTCTGACACCTGAAAATCCTATTCTGACTAATGTGGATGCATTTTTTCAAGACTTGGGGTTGTATGATGAACCTAATGCTGTTGATCAAGCTGAGAGAACCCTGTTGGCATTAAACCATGGTCAGGATTCTGCAGAGTTATACTGTCAAAAATTCCAAAAGTGGGCGGTCCTTACTACATGGAATGATAGTGCATTGGCAGCTCTCTTTCGGAAGGGTTTATCAGAGACCGTAAAAGATGTTATGGTGGGATTTCCTGTTCCCTCTGGTCTGGATGATTCTATGTCATTAGCCATTCAAGTTGATCGGCGTTAACGTGAACGTAAAACTACACGGGAGGCGCTGCCACCTTTTGAACAAATATCTGAACCTATGCAATGTGATGGGGTTTTGTCTAGGGCGCAACGTCAGAAGTTTAGAAGGCGTAATAAGCTGTGTTTTTTCTGTGGAGATGTCTCTCATACTATTTCTGTCTGCCCAAAATGAGAGAAACATTTTGCACACACATTTGCTGTGGGCAGTATACAACCTAAGTTTCTTTTGGCAATTACTCTGATCTGCTCCTTATCCACATTTTCCACGAATGCTTTTGTGGATTCAGGAGCACCGTTGAATCTGATGGATTTGGACTTTGCTAAACGTTGTGGTTTTCCATGACTCCTCTGCAGACGCCTATTGCTTTGAGGGGTATTGATTCTACTCCTTTGGCAGAGAATAAACCTCAGTTTTGGACCCAGGAGACAATGCGAGTTGCCCCAGACACCAAGAAAATTGTAAATTTTTGGTGCTGCATAATTTGCATGATACTATTGTTCTGGGTTTTCCTTGGTTACAAACTCATAATCAAGTTTTGGATTGGAAATCTGGGTTTGTGGTGAGTTGGGGTTGTCAGTGTGTTCACAGGGACGCTCCTGTTTTCTCCACCTCTCCTCAGTCTCATGATATTCCTGATTATCTAGCCGATTTTTCTGATGTATTTAGTGAGAGCAAGTCTGCGTCTTTGCCTCGTCATAGGAGTTATGACTAGTGTTGAGCATTCCGATACCGCAAGTATCGGGTATCGGCCGATACTTGCTGTATCGGAATTCCGATACCGACTTCCGATATTTTTTCAATATCGGAATTCGGCATCGGAATCGGAAGTTCAAAGTTGATTGACAGACTGACGTCATCATGATGCGCGGTGTGTGCGCATCATGATGCGCCGTCATTTCGGGCCTTCCGGGGGTCTCTGCCGGCCTGCCGGGGGGCTGTGCCGGCCTGCCGGGGGGCTGTGTGGACTGCCCGGGGTCTGTACCGGCCTGCCGGGGGGCTGTGCCGGCCTGCCGGTGGTCTGTGCACCCTGTGGGGGCCTGTACCGGCCTGCCGGGGGGCTGTGCCGGCCTGCCGGTGGTCTGTGCACCCTGTGGGGGTCTGTACCGGCCTGCCGGGGGGCTGTGCCGGCCTGCCGGGGGGCTGTGCACCCTGTGGGGGTCTGTACCGGCCTGCTGGGGGGCTGTGCCGGCCTGCCGGGGGGCTGTGCTGATGTCCGGGGGTCTGTGCAAGCATCGTCCGATGGGACTACAAGTCCCATCGGGCGATGCCTGCTACCATGACAGTGATTGACACATTAGCCAATGATGGGACAGTAGTAGTCCCATCATCCGGCTAATGTGTTAAATGTTAAAAAAAAAAAAATACTACATACATACTACATGCATGCTACATACATACTACATGCTACATGCATACTACATATATACTACATACATACTACATACATGCTACATACATACTACATGCATGCTACATACATGCTACATACATACTACATGCTACATACATACCACATACATACTACATACATACTACATATATACTACATGCATGCTACATACATACTACATGCTACATACATACCACATACATACTACATACATGCTACATACTACATACATACTACATACATACTACATACATACTACATGCATGCTACATACATACTACATACATACTACATGCATGCTACATACATACTACATGCATACTACATGCATGCTACATACATACTACATGCATGCTACATACATACCACATACATGCTACATACTACATACATACTACATACATACTACATACATACTACATATATACTACATGCATGCTACATACATACTACATGCATACTACATGCATGCTACATACATACTACATGCATGCTACATACATACTACATGCTACATACATACCACATACATACTACATACATACTACATGCTACATACATACCACATACATACTACATACATACTACATACATACTACATGCTACATACATACTACATATATACTACATGCATGCTACATACATACTACATGCTACATACATACCACATACATACTACATACATGCTACATACATACTACATATATACTACATGCATGCTACATACATACTACATATATACTACATGCATGCTACATACATACTGCATGCTACATGCATGCTACATACATACTACATACATACTACATGCTACATACATACCACATATATACTACATACATACAATACATTCATACAATACATACATAGACATACAGTACATATAACATAGAGTAACATACTTACCAATACTTGTCACATTGTTCCCCGAAGCCATTGTCTTTTCCGGAATAAATATTAACATAACAAACCACAAAAATACTCACCCACGATCCGAAGCAGTCCACGAGTGTGTCCCACGACGATCTTGGGTAGAGAACTGCAGCATCAGATGATGCTGCCATTCTCTACGGGCTGCAGGAATCCAATGACGGAAGGTAGGTATCCTTCCGCACTGTATTCCTCCGCGACTTAAAAAAAAAAAAGTCCCTAGTCTCACTTTATGCCATTGCTGCGTGGGAAATTCCCACACAGCAATGGCATAAAGTGAGACTAGGGACTTTTTTTTTTTTTAAGTGGCGGAGGAATACAGTGCGGAAGGATACCTACCTTCCGTCATTGGATTCCTGCAGCCCGTAGAGAACGGCAGCATCAGCTGATGCTGCAGTTCTCTACCCAAGATCGTCGTGGGACACACTCGTGGACTGCTTCGGATCGTGGGTGAGTATTTTTGTGGTTTGTTATGTTAATATTTATTCCGGAAAAGACAATGGCTTCGGGGAACAATGTGACAAGTATTGGTAAGTATGTTACTCTATGTTATATGTACTGTATGTCTATGTATGTATTGTATGAATGTATTGTATGTAGTATGTATGTAGTATATATGTGGTATGTATGTAGCATGTAGTATGTATGTAGTATGTATGTAGCATGCAGTATGTATGTAGCATGCATGTAGTATGTATGTAGTATGTATGTAGCATGTAGTATGTATGTAGTATGTATGTAGTATGTATGTAGCATGCATGTAGTATATATGTAGTATGTAGCATGTAGTATGTATGTAGCATGCATGTAGTATGTATGTAGCATGCATGTAGTATGTATGTGGTATGTATGTAGCATGTAGTATGTATGTAGCATGCATGTAGTATATATGTAGTATGTATGTAGTATATATGTAGTATGTATGTTGCATGTAGTATTTATGTAGTATGAATGTAGCATGTATGTAGTATGTAGTATGAATGTAGTATGTATGTAGTATGCATGTTGTATGTATGTAGCATGTAATTTTTTTTTTTTTTTTACATTTAACACATTAGCTGGATGATGGGACTACTACTGTCCCATCATTGGCTAATGTGTCAATCACTGTCATGGTAGCAGGCATCGCCCGATGGGACTTGTAGTCCCATCGGACGATGCCTGCACAGACCCCCGAAGCCTGCACAGACCACCGGCAGGCCGGCACAGCCCCCCGGCAGGCCGGCACAGCCCCCCGGAGCCTGCACAGCCCCCCGGCAGGCCGGCACAGCCCCCCGGCAGGCCGGCACAGCCCACCGGAGCCTGCACAGACCCCCTGGCAGGCCGGCACAGCCCCCCGAAAGGCCCGTACAGACCCCAGAGAGGCTGTACAAGGGCAGGAAAGGGTTTTTCTTATTCCGATACCGGAAGTCCCATAGACTTGAATGGGACTTCCGGTATCGGAATCGGCGATACCGATACTTTTTTTAAAGATCGGCCGATACCATCTGATACGATACTTTGAAGTATCGGACGGTATCGCTCAACTCTAGTTATGACTGTGCAATTGAGTTGATGCCAGGGTGTAAATTTCCCAAAGGTCGGCTTTTCAACTTATCAGTACCCGAACATGATGCTATGCAATCCTATATTAAGGAGTCGTTGGATTAGGGTCATATTAGACCATCCTCGTCACCTTTAGGTGCTGGGGTTTTTTTTGTGGCCAAGAAAGATGGTTCATTAAGACCGTGTATTGATTATCGTTCCCTTAAAAAGATGACGGTTAAATATCAGTACCCGTTACCTCTGATGTCTGATTTATTCTCCAGAGTTATGAGTGCCTGCTGGTTTACTAAGCTTGACCTCAGGGGGGCGTATAATCTTATTTGCATCAATCACGGGGATGAATGGAAGATGGCGTTTAATACTCCGGAGGGAAATTTTGAGTACCTGTGATGCCTTTTGGGCTCACTAATGCCCCTTCTATCTTCCAGTCCTTTATGAATGATATTTTCCATGACTTTGTTGATAAGTTTTTGATCATCTATCTGGATGATATTTTGATCTTTTCTAGTGATTGGGATTCTCATGTGGAACACGTCCGGACTGTGCTCTGGATTTTGAGGGAGAATTCCCTGTTTGTTAAGGGATCGAAATGCCTCTTTGGAGGATTTCATTTTTGGGATTTATCTTATCTCCATCGACTATTGAAATGGACCCGGCCAAGGTACAGGCCATTTATGATTGGGTTCAGCCTACTTCTTTGAAGGCCCTCCAGAAGTTTTTGGGTTTTGCTAATTTCTATCGTAAATTTATAGGTAATTTTTCTGGTAATGTCGAACCACTGACTGATCTGACCAAGAAGGGCGCTGATGTGCTGAATTGGTCTCCTGAGGCTATCTCAGCATTTCAGGAGCTTAAGCAGAGATTTACTTCAGCTCCAGTTTTACGGCAACCTGATGCCTCACTTCCATTTCAGGTGGAGGTAGATGCTTCTGAAATTGGTGCAGGAGCTGTTTTGTCCAAAAAAGACCCTGTGACTTCTAAGATGAATCCCTGTGCCTTTTTTTCTTGAAAGTTCTCCCCATCTGAATGCAACTATGACGTGGGGAATCGGGAATTGTTGGCCATGAAATGGTCATTTGAGGAGTGGAGACATTGGTTGAAGGGAGCTAGACATCAAGTTGTGGTCCTCACCGATCACAAGAATTTGATTTATCTGGAGTCGGACAAATGCTTGAATCCTAGACAGGCTAGATGGGCCTTGTTTTTCACGCATTTTAATTTTGTGGTCTCTTTTCTTCCGGGCACTAAGAATGTTAAGGCAGACGCCCTTTCTAGGAGTTTCTTTGCCGATTCTCTTAGTGTGACCGAGCCTACTACTATC
Source organism: Dendrobates tinctorius (assembly GCF_039654945.1). Taxonomy (NCBI): domain Eukaryota; kingdom Metazoa; phylum Chordata; class Amphibia; order Anura; family Dendrobatidae; genus Dendrobates; species Dendrobates tinctorius. Next base: position 1,694,237 of record NW_027361979.1, on the reverse strand, counting down.
CTAGGTGAGGGGGTAGTTCTTTCTGCCATTTCACCCGATTTGAGATGCGCCCTGGAGGAATTTCAGGAGGATAAACCTGAGCGCTGCCCTATGGGAAAATTGTATGTTCCTGACCAGTGGAGAAAGAGAGTGATGTCTGAAATTCATTGCTCCGCATTGGCTGGTCATCCAGGTATTTTTGGTACCAGAGATTTGGTGAGTCGGTCCTTTTGGTGGCCTGCCTTATCTCGTGACGTCAGGAATTTTGTACAGTCCTGTGGGACTTGTTCTCGGTCTAAACCCTGTTCTCGTTCTAGTGGGTTGCTGATGCCCTTGCCGGTGCCCAAGAGGCCATGGACCCATATCTTAATGGACTTTATTTCTGATCTTCCTGTCTCTCAGTGAATGACTGTTATCTGGGTGATTTGTGATAGATTTTCGAAGATGGTCCATCTTGTTCCACTCCCAAAGTTGCCATCTTTCGCTGAGTTGGTGCCCTTGTTTTTACAACAGGTGGTTTGGATATATGGGATTCCTGAGAACATTGTGTCCAACAGAGGAGTCCAGTTTGTTTCCAGATTCTGGAAAGCCTTTTGTTCCAATCTGGGAATTCAGTTATCCTTCTCCTCCACGTTTCATCCCCAGACCAATGGACAGACTGAGAGAAAAAAACAGACCTTGGAGTCTTATTTGAGATGTTTTATATCTGCTGATCAGGATGAGTGGGTCTCTTTTGTCCCTTGGCCGAATTCGCACTGAGCAATAGAGCTAGTTCTGCCACTTTGATGTCACCCTTTTTCTGTAAATTTGGGTTTCATCCTCGATTCTCTTCAGGGCAAGTGGAATCTTCGTCCTGCCCAGGTGTGGACACTGTGGTTAAGAGAATGCAGCAGATATGGGACCAAGTGGTGGATAAGTTGTCACTCTCTCAAGAAAAGGCCCAGCAATTTTCCAACCGGCATAGGACCATTGTTCCCCGGTTTAAAGTGGGTGGTATGGTTTGGTTGTCGTCTAAGAATATTTCTATGAAGCCTGCATCTCCTAAATTTCAGCCAAGATTTATTGGTCCTTATAAGATTTTGGAAATTCTTAATCCTGTTTCGTTTCGATTGGCTCTTCCAGTTACGTTCAAGATCCATAACGTATTTCACAAATCTCTGTTGAAGAGGTTTGTTGAGCCAGTGGTTCCTATGGCAACACCTCCTGACCCTGTGTTGGTCGAAAGCAATGTGGAATATGAGGTAGAGAAAATATTGGATTCTCGTTTGGTTAGACGGAGACTCCAGTATTTGGTCAAATGGAAGGGTTATGGTCAGGAGGATAATTCTTGGGTCTCTGCCTCCGATATTCATGCCAATGGATTGGTTCATGCTTTTCACCGGGCCCATCCTGATCGGCCTGGTGGCGTGGATGAGGGTTCAGTGACCCCTCCTCAAGGGGGGGTACTGTTGTGAGTTCATTCTCTGGTTCACCAGTTGTGAGTTCCCCTTCCAGACTCCCTCTGGTGGTGACGGGAGGTAGTGAGGCTGGTTTGATCGGTGGAGATCTGCCACCTGAGAATGAGGATGGCGATTGGACCTCAGGATTCTCAGATTGGATTTAAGACAACTGACGCCCTATTCAGTTGCTGGTGATTCCTTCTGGCTTATCAGCTCTTGGTTTTCAGCTCTGTTCCAGTCATCTAAAGCTAAGTTTTTCTGCTAATGTTCACACTTGATTTTGTTGGTCTATTCAGTTTTTTGTGTGGTCAGCCAACCCCGGCTGGGGGCTGTGCTGAATTTTCACTATTATTTATCAGTATTTTGCCAATTGGCTTTTTGTCCCTTACTAGTTCGGTCTCTTTTTGCTCTGTCTCACAATATTTCAGAGTGCTGATGTAGTGGGAGAAGTCTAGTGACTTCAGGGTTAATTTTGCTATCAGAAGTGTTGGACATGAGTTTTGTAGGGTTTTTTGCAGGTTGCAGACAGTGTCTTTCCTTTCCTTTCTAGTTAGTTTGGGCCCCATCATTTGCTCAGCCTATTTTCCTGCCTGTGTTTGTGCCTTCATCTTGTTTCACTGTCAGTACATGTGTGGGGGCTATCTATTCCTTTGGGGTCTGCTCTGGGGCAGTTAGTTTTCCCTTTTCTTGCTTTAGACTTATTTAGTCCTCCGGCCATGACGAGGCATCTAGGAACATTGTAGGCACGCTCCACGGCTACTGCTAGTTGTGTGGTAAGATCAGGGATCTGCAATCTGCATAGTTACCAACCTCTCTGGTTTTCTGTGACTTAGCTTGTTTTGCTTTTTTTTCTCCTCGGTGACCCATTCATGACAGGGAACCGTGCAGCCAGTAACTCAAGCTGGATAGAGCACTGACTCACGAATCTCCTACAGGTGGCGCTGTCACCCGAAAACTTGTCGGGGAGCAGGAGGCGAGATATTGTTGGCATAGGCATGAATGTGGGCATGTGTGAGACAGCCTCTGCGATTGCCTGAGCAGCGGCTACCATAGCATTCGCAGCTGAGGTGGAGCTCTCGATAGCCGCCAACCTGCTCTCCAGCTGCCGAATGTACCGCTGCAGAGGGAAGGGGTTTCAAATGAGTCAGTCACCAGAATGATACATCCATCACCATTCACACATCTAGCAAGTATAGCGTATACTAGCGCATGGCCGAGAGGCCATGCAGGCCTTTTATAGCCATGTACTTCAGGGACCTTCCAGACATCTGAGATAGGCCAATCGGATCAGGACAAGGACCTGAGCACGTGACCCTTGATCTCCACTGGGAGATCGTCTCGTGTGCATGCCCAGTAGCACGGCGAGAGGACTTAGCCTCCGGAGTGGTTTTCTGCAAAGCAGCCTGCGCTACCATTGCTGGTCCAGAGGTGGCAGCAACATCCAGACCCAGAGAGCTGGTCTGAGCAGGGCACCTGGATCGCCGAGATTGCTGTGCAGGTCCCTGAGCAGTCGGAGAGAAATGGGAGACCACTGGATGTATGGCTCTGGATTCCTGCTGTGCAGCTGCCAGAATCTGACGCCTAGCATTATGTCCCTTATATGTTCCCGTACTCTGACCTTAAAATAACGGGTAGTGAGGCTCACATATATCATTCCACATGGAGATGTGGCGTGATAAATAACAGCCTTAGTTTGGCAAGTGATAGTCTGAGTTATTTGATAAATCATATTATCTGATTATTTAAACTGGGTAGCCTGATCAATAATACTGCAAGCCACACGCTTACCACAAGGTGAGCAGCCCCACTTGTGATGAGGTTTGCTATTTGGAAAAATTGTTGGCTGATCATTTAAAGCATAGTGAGATTTCACTAGGTGATCCCTTAAATTATGAGATCTCTGAGCCGTGCTACATGGAAGATATTGTCTTAGGGTTTGACCTGCAAGAAGAACAGGCCAATGTTGGGATAAAATACTATGCAAATACTCCCATTTCGAATGATATTGAGTTGTGTATCTCATCTGATTAGAGAGTTTTTCAACCATTGTGGAGTAAATAAGGTCATCATGACGTTTAGAGTTTTTGGCTCTGTTATAGGCTTTTTTAATGCTCCACGACTGTACCCTCTGTCCAAAAATCTGTCTCGCATCTCAATAGCATGAATCTCAAAATCTTTATCAGAGGAACACAATCGTCTTAAATGGAGAAATAGACCAGTTGGAAAAGATTTGATGATATGATATGGATGGGAAGAAGAGGCGTGAAGAATAGAATTGACAGCTATGTCTTTACTATATATATCCGACTGTAATGTTCCTTGACCATCACGTTGGATTTCAATGTCCAAAAAAGTGACCCTATGAAAATCATGATTAAAGGTTAAATGAATATTCAGGTTTATATAAGTCAGAAATAAATTATTTCAATTCATTTTCACTACCACGCCAAATAAAAAATACATCATCAATAAATCTTGTCCAAAAAGGAACATTATTTAAAAAAAATCAGATGAAAATAGATCCCTCTCCCACAGCCCCAGGAACAGATTTGCATAAGAGGGCACACAAGCCTTGCCCATTGCTGTACCCTGGAGCTGTAGGTAGAAGGATCCTTTAAATGTAAAGAAAAGTTCTTACTGTGTTGAATGCTAGGGGGAACCCTCTGGGTCACGGCTCCAGAGCCCCCGAGGGCGAGCGGACAAGGTGGAACCACCCCCTATGTTTTAGGGGCAGGCCCAAGGGAGATGGAACCGCAAAGGCTGGAGCCACAGGGGCGAATTAGGGCTAAGCACTGGAGAGACAGCGGAGAGGAATCCGTGCCGCTAAAGAACAAATGACTTCAGGTACTGCGGAGCAAGAGATGCAAAAGGGATCGGGAGCACCTAGGATTGGCGGAGGCTGGTGGCTGTAAGAGAGAGACAGAAGGTAATAATAATACAGAGGACACAGAGGACTCAGGATGGCAGTACAGGTGCCAACACAGACATGGGACAGCAGGAGCCGTCTGACTGACAGCCGGAGGTGACAGGACAAGAGGGTGAGATTCAGGGGAAATGGCAGGGACACAGAGCAAGGCAGGAAGGACAGGGACACAAGAGTTAAACAGTAGTAGCTCAGACAGAGACCACAAGGTAGAAGCACTGGGGCCTGAGGACAGGGCGAGCGCTAGCAAAGGACACCAGCACCACCGCGTGCGAAAATCAGGCTTCTTACCTGGCCCAACACTGCGCAGAAATACTCGGTGGGTGCTGCCATGTTGGGGGCGGGGTCACAGCTCCCAGGAGTCCGTGCGCCGGAGGAGATGCTACTGCACATGCACGCAGGACCGACATGCCGGGAACCTTGAATGTCAGGAGCGGGGACTTGCCGGGGAGCAGGAGCGCGCCGGGAGGCACGCAGTAGAGTCGGGACGCACTCGGGCACGGGACCGCGCTGGTAAGTACCAGCGGGGACCGTGACAATTGTGGGTTAAAGCAAACACTAAAAGTTGAAGAATAAAAGTGGATTCCGCTGTAGAGAGATTAGACATACCTAATAAAAATCTTGACAGCATGAAGGCCATCCTTGTGTCTTATGTTCGTGTACAGTGATTCGACATCACATGTGACTAGGATCATATCATCATCAATATGTAATGAATCTATTTCTTGTAAAAAATCAACTGTATCACAATGATAAGAAGGATTCGACTCCACTAGTGGCTTTAAGCGAGAATCAATATATCTGCAGATATTTTCTGTCAAACCACCTATACCCGAGATAATGGGCCTACCTGGAGGTATGGTAGCATTTTATGAATCTTGGGTAATAAATACAGAGTTGGTAGTGCTGGTTCCTTAATTGTGAGAATATCAAACATCTCTTTAGTAATCAAATCATCGTCTTTACCTGATTGTAAGATTTTAGATATTTCTTGCCTGAAAGATATCAAAGGGTTTTATGTAAGTCTCTTATAACAAGATCGATCATGTAGTAATCTAAAAGCTTTGTTTTCATAGAGTCTTGTCGGCCATATCACAACATTACCTCCCTTCTCAGAAGGTTTAAATAAAATATCCTTTCTTTTTTTCAGTGATTTAAGAGCCACACATTCTTCCATTGGTAAATTATCATTATTAATTTTACAAGAGATTTTTTCAAAATCTGCAGAAACAATTTGGACAAATATGTCGATATTGGGACAACTAGACAAAGGGGGAAATTTTTGAGATCTTTGTTTCAAAGAGTGTGGAACCTTACCAAAAGGGGTGACATTATTTTCATCATCTAATTCCTCCAAAATTTGGATAGCAGCCTGCTCTTCTGGAAGAGAAAATAAGCTCTGCAATTCTTCATTATGAAACAAAAATATTTAGGTCCTTGATAGCTAAAAAAAGGATCAAAACGCATAGATGGTGAGAAGGATAAACCTTTGGATAATGATATTTCAGATTCAGAAAAAGTTTGATCAGATAAATGGATTACCTTAAGGGATGAGTTAGATTTTTTCCCCAAAATTTGTTTTTTGTTTTTTTAGCATGGTTCTCAGGATTCCTCTGTTCCCATCTTTTCCGTGGGTAATTCCTGAACCTTGTAGTTAAAAAGTAGCTAGATGTATCTTATTGTTCCCCTACTGAGGAGGCAGATGAGACTGAATCAGGTCTCTTTGTTGGATTATTTTTTATTATAGACCTCCATTTATACATGCAATTCTCTTGAAAATCAGTAGAATCACGTAGATGTTTTTTAGCCTATACGTCTTTAATTTCAGTTTCCCACTCCATAGAGCATTTTTCCATTTTAGTCTTAAAGAAAGGAAAGATACTCCTCATTTGATACTGATGTCTTAAATAAAGTATAAGTTGAATCCAATTCAGTCTCCAATCCCATTAATTTTTTGGAGTTAAAATCAATCAATAACTTCATAAATTGGATAGCACATGTTGTACAAGCTGTTTCCCACTTCTTGATAAAATCGACATCTTCAATAAGGAAACAGGGGAAAACTTGAATTTGCAATCCCCTTGGAATATACCCCTTCTTAACATAGTTTTCTAAAAATGCTCTGTTCCACTAGGTCTTAGTTCTCCTATGTAAAATCAAAAAATAAAATATGTGAAATAGCCCAAAAGTAAAAGCCAAAAGATGCAAGAATAAATTATTACTATTGCTCGAACCCAAAATCTGAACCAAGTGAGTAAGACGTTAAGGCATAAGGATAGCAATGGCCAACAACAGTAAAGGTACCAGAATGATTAGAACATGTGCAGCATGAAAAAATGACCTAAGACTGGTGGTGGTCCCTGGAAGGTGAGGATGCACGCCCCGATGCACGTTTCGGTAGATTCCTTCATCAGGGAATATTTTTAATTACATTAGTATATGGCTCATCAGTATCTATTAGAAAGAAATCTATTTTTTTATAATATATTTTTTATAATATATTCAGTATGTAATTTTATCTAAGGGTATTGAAACATCTTTATGTAAGGTCAAACAATTAATTTATTTATTTAATAATTACTTAGATAAAAATCTATATGCTTTTACCTTGGATTAAATATTTTAATATTGTCTTGATTAGTTTTAAATTTTATTTATTTATTTATTGTGTATTTTTTGTTATTTGTGTGGTGCACCTTTTTATAGAACTTGTTTTGTTGCCAACATTCTTAATAAAGGCATTATTTTATATCAATTACATTTTTCCTGTTTTGATATTTATATATTAATTTATTTATAAACATTTATATAGATGTGCAAAAATGTATTAGTAGATTATTGTCTACTAATAATTTTTTGCCCATCTATATATAAATACAGTTGCTCTAGTATTTTGGGGTGCGCCTGTTATGAGCAGTTCTTTTTCTCCTACATTTTGAGTTGCATCCAAAGAACACCATACCTACTGTGAAGCATGGGGTGGCAACATCATGCTTTGGGGCCATGTATCATGAGATTTTGAGTGCAAACCTCCTTCCATCAGCAAGGACATTGAAGATGAATCATGGATGGGTCTTTCAGCATGATAATGATCCCAAACACACAGAGCAAAGAAGGAGTGGCTTCATAAGAAGCATATGATGGTCCTGGAGTGGCCTAGCCAGTCTCCAGATCTCAACCAAATAGAAAACCTTTGGAGGGATTTGAAAGTCTGTGTTGCCCAGCGTCAGGCCCAAAACATCACTGCCCTAGAGGAGATCTGCATGGAGGAATGGGCCAATATACCACCAACAGTGTGTGCCAACCTTGTGAAGACTTACAGAAAACATTTGACCTCTGTCATTGCCAACAAAAGATATATAACAAAATATTGGGATGAACTTTTGGTAATGGTCAAATACATATTTTCCACCATAATTTGAAAAATAAATCTTGCCACATCAGACAAGGTGATTTTCTGTATTTGTTCTCTCATTTTGACTCTCATAGTTGTGGTCTACCTATGATGCCAATTGCAGGCCTCTCTCAACTTTATAAGTGGGAGAATTTGCACAATTGGTGGCTGACTAAATACTTTTTTCCCCACTGTATATACACCGCCATAATTGTCCTGACTGACACTAAGCACCACTGCAATCAAAAGCGGGTGTCAGCTCTATATGAGAGCTGACACCCTGCAGCAAAGCCTGCAATCGGTTCTAGCACCAATCATGGGTGTTAAATCCCTGTTATGCCACTGTCAATAGTGACAACAACATCGCGGGGCATCGCAGAGGAAGGCAATTTCATCGGCACAATGAGATGCGATTGCGTTATGCCAATTGTTTCCTTGGTGACCCATGGGCTAAAAAATGGTCTTGGGTCATCCAGGGATGTTGGTCTGTCATCTTATGCTCAGAGCATGAGCTGACACGCCTTCTCCCAGCATGTCAGATATTGATCTAATGTTCTACAATGCAGAAGCATTGCAGTGCATTAGATCAGCAATCTCGTAGTCTGAAGTTTATGTCCCATCCTGGGACAGTGTAAACATTTTTTATAAAGTTAATACAAATTGTAAAAATATTTTTTTTAAAAATCTCAAAATAAAGATCATAAAAAAATATTAATACAATAAATACATTTATTTATGTAAAAAATAAATGCCGTATATACTCAAGTATAAGCCGACCTGAGTATAAGCCGAGGCACTTAATTTTACTTAAAAAAACTGGGAAAACTTATTGACTCGAGTAGAAGTCTAGGGTGAGAAATGCAGCAGATGCTCCATACAAAATATGCCCCATATAATGCTCCATAAAGTTGATTATGGGCCTCATAAGATCTCCATACAAAATATGCCTCATACAATATGCTCCATAAAGTTCATAATGGACTCCATAAGATGCCCATATACCGCATAATGCTGCTTCTGTAAAAAAAAATGACACTCACCTCTCGCCACGGGACACCGGCGCGCTATGGGGGCCAGGTGCCAGTGTCGCCGCTGGCTCAGGCCCCCGGCACTTGCGATATTCACCTGTCCCCATTTCATCGCCGCGTGCCGCTGTGTCTTCCGGGATTCTGCAGTGACTGTTCAGGCAGAGGGCACATGCTAAACACGTCATCGCACCCTCTCAACTGAACTTCACAGCCAGAAGATGCGGAAGACAGTGGTGCGCGGCGTCGTGGAATGGGGACAGGTGAATATAGCAAGTGCCGGGGGCCTGAGCCAGTGGCGATACCGGCACCTTGCCCCCATAGCGTGCTGGTGTCCCAGCCTGCTCAGGACACCGACACTTGTTCCCTGGTGCCAACTGCACTCCCTGTCAGCAGCTGTATGGAGGGCGTGGACATGTTCCCTTCTCGGAGACCTTCACACTGGGACCGTAACTCGTTTATAAGCCGAGGGGGGTCTTTCTCAGCCCAAAAAAGGGGCTGAAAAACTGAGCTTATAAATGAGTATATACGGTAATTAAAAAAGATACACATGTACATACAGGGTGGTCCAAAAGTAGGTGGACAGAAAATAATAATATGAATTTTGATTTATATATAAAATTATATTTACAAACACAAGCATAACATTGACCATTAAATTTTTGTTCCGAACAATAATACAAAAGCCCTTAAATTTCATCAACGCAAGTGCTCCAACTGTTTTCCATCACAATTTGCACAGCTTTGAAGTCTGTCTCTTGCGCTTCGACAAACATTTTTGCTCAAGTCTCTTTGGGTATTAATTTCTTGAAATGCATCTCTTATGTAATTTTTCAAATAATTGACACTTTTTGGTTTTTGACTATAAACTTTGTCATTGAGTACTCCCCAAAAGAAAAAATTCATTGGGGTCAAGTCTGGTGAACGTGCCGGCCAATCAAGTGGGCCTCTTCGGCCAATCCATTTATTAGGAAATGTTTCATCAAGATACTTGCGGACTACTCTTGAATAATGTGGAGGGGCCCCATCTTGTTGGAAATAAAGGTCATTTGAATTAGGCTGCTGTCTTAACTGGGGAACAACTTGATTCATTAGAATTTAAAGATACTTTATATCCTGTGACTGTTCCATAAAAAAAAATGGTCCAGGGGCATGGCCTAGGCAGCAACAGAGCAGAACGTGATTTGTCTGAGCTCCCACTCTGAGGCCACAAAATCCACTAAAACTGGACTTTTTCTAGCAAAAAGGACCACACCACCCCTCATCTGAGGCCCTGAGAGGGGAGATAGGAGGAGGACTCACCAGGGTCGCTGCTCTGGTGAGAACATACCGGGATTGCTCTGGTGGAGGCCTGGGGACGCCATCTTTTCCCGGGTGCGGTGACGGAGGAGGAGGTGGGCTGAGCAGCTGAGCTGCTGGAAGTCTGAGTTTGACCCCGACCCCTGACATCCAACAGAGGCGAGCAGGAACTTGATTAAGTGGCGCTGCCCAGTTACGGCAGGTGTTATGAATGGGTCACCGAGGAGGATGGCAGGAATAGGCTAAGCCACCAGAAAACCAGAGAGGTTGGTAACTAAGCAGATTGCAGACCCCTGATCCTATCAACACAGCTAGCAGTAGCCGTGGAGCGTGCCTACGATGCCCTAGATGCCTCGGCACAGCCGGAGAGCTAACTAAGCCTAAAGCAAGAAAGGTGAACTCTTAACTGCCCCGGAGCAGACCCCAAAAGGAATAGATAGCCCCCAAACATATATTGTCGGTGAGACAAGATGAAACACAAATGTAGGCAGAAAAATAGACTGAGCAAATGATGGGGCCCAAACTGACTAGATAGGATAGGAAAGGAAAAGACACTGTCTGCAATCACGCAAAAACCCTGAAAAATCCAACACGTCTGATGTACAAAAAAACACTGAAGTCACACAACTTCCCCCCCACTATATCAGCACTCTCGTATGAACTAGAAGCAAAGCAAAAGAGAGCAATATAACAGGGGACTGAACAAACTGACACAGGCTGTAAAATATAGAGCAGTGGTCCAGCACAGCCCCCAAAGGAGCAAGCTGAACCTGCACAACAAGCAGAGAGAGACAAAAACAGATCAGATGCAAAGGATTAGCAAAAGAGCACTTAGCTGAACAATGCAGGATCAGGGCAGGAGACATCAGACCTCAGATGCACAGGAAGGCAATCACCAGCAGGGATTGAAGGAAGTCTGCAGACTTAAATACTCTAATCAGTAACCCCAGACCTCCAATCATCATCATCATCATCAGGTGGCAGACCTCTGTCAATCTGGCCAGCTCCACTACCTCCAGTAACCACTGGAGGGAGCTTCGGCTCAGAAGTCTGAGCCTGGGAATTCACAACAGGCGGGGCTGCTTTGTCTCTGACCGCGGCCTGGGAGCGCGTGTGGCTGGAGATGGAGATTCGTGTAGCCACAGCTGCAGGGCTTGTAGGCGGACGGAAGCAGGGCTGTGGGAGACTTCTGAACGCGGTGGAGCGATCAGAACAGGCTGGAACCTGTCCGGGAGTCTGCGACCTCATCCCTATAAGAGACATGGTACTGTGCGGCCCTTTTCTCTTTTTCCGCCATCGAGCGGACGGCGCCATCTTAAAAAAGGAAGACAACAAGCGCCATATTGGAATCTTCCTGTCGCTGAATAAGCTGCTGGGAGAGTCGCATAAAATAAAAATTGAGAGCACCTCTTCAATCTGAGCCCATGCTGTTGTCAGAGAACATCCAGTTTAGTATTTATGAGCACCCCAGGATTATAGCTTCCCTTAACGTTCTGTTAATATTCTGGGGTTGCTCTGCTTGTTCATCACAACTCAATAGCGACATCTACTAGTCACTATATGAAGAATGCTGCATCTTTAGGCACAATGAATAACTAACTGTATTTTTTATTTATGTCCAAGTGATGATCTTTGCATGCCACGCTATCAGAAGCTTAATTATGGTAAAAACAGGCAAAGAGCGTGGAAAACAGACACCTAAATCTTCAGTCGAGGAACAAATGCATAAAACACAGGGAGACCTTGATAAATTTTTTAAAAAGACAGCGGGAGCTACACCAGGCCATCGCAAAAGGTCCATGCAGAGACTTGCTTCCTTGGATAATATGGATGTGTCAGATTGTAGTGGTGGTGACTCGGAGTGTGACTCCGATCAGGGTGACCTTACACCAATTTCCAGATCATTTATGAAAAAACTACTGGCCCAAAGCATGAAACCCCTTATGGATGAATTGTCAGGCTTACGTTCAAATCTTCACCAATTGGGTCAGAGAGTGGAAGTTTTGGAATCCTCCAGTATGGAAGCCGTGGATGCGATAACATGTCTCAGAGATCAAGTCATCCAACAACAACAACAACTAAACATGGCACTGTTAGCGGCGGAGGACCAAGAAAACTGAAGTCGGAGAAAAAACATCCGAATGAGAGGCATCCCGGAATCTTTTGAGAAGGAAACACTGGTTAAAGTATCTAAAGAAATTTTTGCCAACTTGCTAGGCCAAGAAAGAGCAGACTCGATAGTTATTGAGAGAGTGCACCAAGCTTTAAAACCCAGGCTGAAACCAAGCGTCCCACCAAGAGATATTATTTGTAGTCTCCTCAGCTTTGTTGATACCACAGCCATCCTTGCAAGCACTAAAGAGCAGGATAAGATTCTTTATGACGACTCACAAATCCAACTTTTCCAGGATATAGCTCCCTCAACTCTGGCTAAAACACATATCCTTAAACATCTCTTATCTGAGCTCAGAACAAAGGGAATGATCTATAGATGGCTGTACCCTTTTGGCCTAGGGATCAATGTGGATAACCGTCAAATTATAATACGATCTCCGGCAGATTTGGAAACAGCCTGGGAAAAGATGGGTATTGATCCTATTGATATTCCCTCCTGGATGCCGATTGACAGGGGATGGTCTTTGCCCCGACTGACAAGACCACATGAGTGGTCTCTTAAGAAAAAACAAATGTCACCTAAAAATAAAAAAGTCTGACTCCAGAAAACGTTAGAACTGGCCCTGTGTTATCCATCTGGGTCAAATAGAGTTATAATACTTGGTCTGTCTAGACCTGTAAATTTTTGGATATCTCCTACTCTCGAAAATGCCTTTTTTCCTCTTCCAGAATCTGTCTGATTTAGTCAGTGTTGAGCAGGACATTTTATGCCGGTATGCATCGGGAGAGAGTTACCTCAAGTTTTTTTTTTGTTTTTTTTCTGAGGGATCTTCACAGACATGGGAACCCTCAGTCTAGGGATCAATGGTTTATGTTCCTCTGAATACTTGAATATTTGAGTATTTGAATGCATGAATATATTATTATACTATTACACTGGTCAAGGCAATTTTTCTGGCAAAAGGTTTTAAAACATATTTTAAGTCAATTTTGGCTGCTGATTACGAATATGAACTCTGTTTTTGGCTATCACATCAGGATTTCAAGATATTTTCAATTTTTGATGAAAATTACTCCTATCGAATGTTTTATGATAAAAACACTCTTAAAAAAAAGACTCTTTTGGTAGACAAAGATCTCTAACCAGATCATTCAAAGCAGACTGAGTAAACAGAATTGGTTTGTCACAGTCTTCATCACATGGCTGAAAAATATCTGGACTATCTTCTTCATCAGTAACAAATTAAGAGAAAAGTATATGCACACAAATAGGGATCAGCATACACTAATATAGTCAAAAATCAAATTTTATTATAGTGAACACAACAAGCAAACACTTAGTTTAAAAACAATTAAAATGTCTGAACTCACAGACACACATAGACAAACAAAAAAAACCCCAAAACAATGGGTCATGTTAATAGACAGTTAAATACTGTGGGCCCCAGAATTAACCATTTAATCAAATAACAAATATCTACTGAATTTCAATATCTGGGATCTAACACCACAGGTTAACAATCCCAATCTTATTCAGTGTCATAATATCATGGTGTTAATACAAATATACCAGAATATCTACATATCAAGTCCTATAGGGAAACACTGTGATTGCATAAGGGATATGCAAAACAGAAGCCGCGGAGACACCATCACGTGTTTCTCAACGCAAGCAATGACCAGCCAGGTCTTTGTCCGGGAAGGAACAACCACGGGAAGGGCAGTCTCCAATGAAGGAAACCACCTATGCCAAAACATGGTATCCATCCACATACAGCTGTTTCGGGGTATTGCCCCTCATCAGTGTGGAGTAGGAAACTGGCTGGTAGGAGCAATGCCTAGTAAAAAGACTATGAAGAGGAGGATGAATGAACTCATAGAGATCAACATCCGACACTGCGGAGACACCATCACGTGTTTCTCAACGCAGTGATTCTAGAGCACTGCCCCCATCCCTTATGGGAAATATGCAAAACATGCAAAACAGAAGCCGCGGAGACACCATCACGTGTTTCTCAACGCAAGCAATGACCAGCCAGGTCTTTGTCCGGGAAGGAACAACCACGGGAAGGGCAGTCTCCAATGAAGGAAACCACCTATGCCAAAACATGGTATCCATCCACATACAGCTGTTTCGGGGTATTGCCCCTCATCAGTGTGGAGTAGGAAACTGGCTGGTAGGAGCAATGCCTAGTAAAAAGACTATGAAGAGGAGGATGAATGAACTCATAGAGATCAACATCCGACACTGCGGAGACACCATCACGTGTTTCTCAACGCAGTGATTCTAGAGCACTGCCCCCATCCCTTATGGGAAATATGCAAAACATGCAAAACAGAAGCCGCGGAGACACCATCACGTGTTTCTCAACGCAAGCAATGACCAGCCAGGTCTTTGTCCGGGAAGGAACAACCACGGGAAGGGCAGTCTCCAATGAAGGAAACCACCTATGCCAAAACATGGTATCCATCCACATACAGCTGTTTCGGGGTATTGCCCCTCATCAGTGTGGAGTAGGAAACTGGCTGGTAGGAGCAATGCCTAGTAAAAAGACTATGAAGAGGAGGATGAATGAACTCATAGAGATCAACATCCGACACTGCGGAGACACCATCACGTGTTTCTCAACGCAGTGATTCTAGAGCACTGCCCCCATCCCTTATGGGAAATATGCAAAACATGCAAAACAGAAGCCGCGGAGACACCATCACGTGTTTCTCAATGCAAGCAATGACCAGCCAGGTCTTTGTCCGGGAAGGAACAACCACGGGAAGGGCAGTCTCCAATGAAGGAAACCACCTATGCCAAAACATGGTATCCATCCACATACAGCTGTTTCGGGGTATTGCCCCTCATCAGTGTGGAGTAGGAAACTGGCTGGTAGGAGCAATGCCTAGTAAAAAGACTATGAAGAGGAGGATGAATGAACTCATAGAGATCAACATCCGACACTGCGGAGACACCATCACGTGTTTCTCAACGCAGTGATTCTAGAGCACTGCCCCCATCCCTTATGGGAAATATGCAAAACATGCAAAACAGAAGCCGCGGAGACACCATCACGTGTTTCTCAACGCAAGCAATGACCAGCCAGGTCTTTGTCCGGGAAGGAACAACCACGGGAAGGGCAGTCTCCAATGAAGGAAACCACCTATGCCAAAACATGGTATCCATCCACATACAGCTGTTTCGGGGTATTGCCCCTCATCAGTGTGGAGTAGGAAACTGGCTGGTAGGAGCAATGCCTAGTAAAAAGACTATGAAGAGGAGGATGAATGAACTCATAGAGATCAACATCCGACACTGCGGAGACACCATCACGTGTTTCTCAACGCAGTGATTCTAGAGCACTGCCCCCATCCCTTATGGGAAATATGCAAAACATGCAAAACAGAAGCCGCGGAGACACCATCACGTGTTTCTCAACGCAAGCAATGACCAGCCAGGTCTTTGTCCGGGAAGGAACAACCACGGGAAGGGCAGTCTCCAATGAAGGAAACCACCTATGCCAAAACATGGTATCCATCCACATACAGCTGTTTCGGGGTATTGCCCCTCATCAGTGTGGAGTAGGAAACTGGCTGGTAGGAGCAATGCCTAGTAAAAAGACTATGAAGAGGAGGATGAATGAACTCATAGAGATCAACATCCGACACTGTGGAGACACCATCACGTGTTTCTCAACGCAGTGATTCTAGAGCACTGCCCCCATCCCTTATGGGAAATATGCAAAACATGCAAAACAGAAGCCGCGGAGACACCATCACGTGTTTCTCAACGCAAGCAATGACCAGCCAGGTCTTTGTCCGGGAAGGAACAACCACGGGAAGGGCAGTCTCCAATGAAGGAAACCACCTATGCCAAAACATGGTATCCATCCACATACAGCTGTTTCGGGGTATTGCCCCTCATCAGTGTGGAGTAGGAAACTGGCTGGTAGGAGCAATGCCTAGTAAAAAGACTATGAAGAGGAGGATGAATGAACTCATAGAGATCAACATCCGACACTGCGGAGACACCATCACGTGTTTCTCAACGCAGTGATTCTAGAGCACTGCCCCCATCCCTTATGGGAAATATGCAAAACATGCAAAACAGAAGCCGCGGAGACACCATCACGTGTTTCTCAACGCAAGCAATGACCAGCCAGGTCTTTGTCCGGGAAGGAACAACCACGGGAAGGGCAGTCTCCAATGAAGGAAACCACCTATGCCAAAACATGGTATCCATCCACATACAGCTGTTTCGGGGTATTGCCCCTCATCAGTGTGGAGTAGGAAACTGGCTGGTAGGAGCAATGCCTAGTAAAAAGACTATGAAGAGGAGGATGAATTAACTCATAGAGATCAACATCCGACACTGCGGAGACACCATCACGTGTTTCTCAACGCAGTGATTCTAGAGCACTGCCCCCATCCCTTATGGGAAATATGCAAAACATGCAAAACAGAAGCCGCGGAGACACCATCACGTGTTTCTCAACGCAAGCAATGACCAGCCAGGTCTTTGTCCGGAACTATGACCCCGAAACAGCTGTATGTGGATGGATACCATGTTTTGGCATAGGTGGTTTCCTTCATTGGAGACTGCCCTTCCCGTGGTTGTTCCTTCCCGGACAAAGACCTGGCTGGTCATTGCTTGCGTTGAGAAACACGTGATGGTGTCTCCGCGGCTTCTGTTTTGCATGTTTTGCATATTTCCCATAAGGGATGGGGGCAGTGCTCTAGAATCACTGCGTTGAGAAACACGTGATGGTGTCTCCGCAGTGTCGGATGTTGATCTCTATGAGTTCATTCATCCTCCTCTTCATAGTCTTTTTACTAGGCATTGCTCCTACCAGCCAGTTTCCTACTCCACACTGATGAGGGGCAATACCCCGAAACAGCTGTATGTGGATGGATACCATGTTTTGGCATAGGTGGTTTCCTTCATTGGAGACTGCCCTTCCCGTGGTTGTTCCTTCCCGGACAAAGACCTGGCTGGTCATTGCTTGCGTTGAGAAACACGTGATGGTGTCTCCGCGGCTTCTGTTTTGCATGTTTTGCATATTTCCCATAAGGGATGGGGGCAGTGCTCTAGAATCACTGCGTTGAGAAACACGTGATGGTGTCTCCGCAGTGTCGGATGTTGATCTCTATGAGTTCATTCATCCTCCTCTTCATAGTCTTTTTACTAGGCATTGCTCCTACCAGCCAGTTTCCTACTCCACACTGATGAGGGGCAATACCCCGAAACAGCTGTATGTGGATGGATACCATGTTTTGGCATAGGTGGTTTCCTTCATTGGAGACTGCCCTTCCCGTGGTTGTTCCTTCCCGGACAAAGACCTGGCTGGTCATTGCTTGCGTTGAGAAACACGTGATGGTGTCTCCGCGGCTTCTGTTTTGCATGTTTTGCATATTTCCCATAAGGGATGGGGGCAGTGCTCTAGAATCACTGCGTTGAGAAACACGTGATGGTGTCTCCGCAGTGTCGGATGTTGATCTCTATGAGTTCATTCATCCTCCTCTTCATAGTCTTTTTACTAGGCATTGCTCCTACCAGCCAGTTTCCTACTCCACACTGATGAGGGGCAATACCCCGAAACAGCTGTATGTGGATGGATACCATGTTTTGGCATAGGTGGTTTCCTTCATTGGAGACTGCCCTTCCCGTGGTTGTTCCTTCCCGGACAAAGACCTGGCTGGTCATTGCTTGCGTTGAGAAACACGTGATGGTGTCTCCGCGGCTTCTGTTTTGCATGTTTTGCATATTTCCCATAAGGGATGGGGGCAGTGCTCTAGAATCACTGCGTTGAGAAACACGTGATGGTGTCTCCGCAGTGTCGGATGTTGATCTCTATGAGTTCATTCATCCTCCTCTTCATAGTCTTTTTACTAGGCATTGCTCCTACCAGCCAGTTTCCTACTCCACACTGATGAGGGGCAATACCCCGAAACAGCTGTATGTGGATGGATACCATGTTTTGGCATAGGTGGTTTCCTTCATTGGAGACTGCCCTTCCCGTGGTTGTTCCTTCCCGGACAAAGACCTGGCTGGTCATTGCTTGCGTTGAGAAACACGTGATGGTGTCTCCGCGGCTTCTGTTTTGCATGTTTTGCATATTTCCCATAAGGGATGGGGGCAGTGCTCTAGAATCACTGCGTTGAGAAACACGTGATGGTGTCTCCGCAGTGTCGGATGTTGATCTCTATGAGTTCATTGCATAAGGGATACACAGGCAAAATAAATGCCATGTGTATGCATCAAATTCTCAACATGTTACCACTAAATCAAATACAAGAGAATAGGGACAACATAACCCCTTTCCCTAACATGATATCACCTGGTTTCTGAGGACAAGCAGACCAATGGTTAAATTGTATGGGACCCCCAAACCCACGCGTATCGACACTATGAAGTGTCTTTCTCAAGGTCAGTGACACTTTTGTCAGAGGCCTTTTGGCAAACACGAAGGTGACATTTGCAAATTTATATGCCCCCAATCAGAACCAGGTTTCATGGATAATTAAAACATTAGACACCCTCCAACTTTTTCAAGAGGGTATGTTAATAGTAGGAGGTAGTGTTGAGCGATACCATCTATTTCAGGGAAGGTTTTGTATAATTCAGAAAGATAATATAAAACCACCTACTGTATCCATTACTACAGCATGGCTTCTCAGAAGACAAATTCAGGTTATGAACTGGCCACCTGCAGTACACACCTTTCACCAAAAGAAAACATTTCTCTCATTATTAGTGTTGAGCGATACCTTCCGATATCATGAAATATCGGATCGAATTGGATCGGACCGACACCCAAAAAGTATCGGATATCGCCAATTCCGATACCGGAAACCAATGCAAGTCAAAGGGACAGAAATATCGGAATTAAAATAAACCCTTTCTTTCCTTGTAGGTTAATTCTACATGAAGAAAAACAACTAATAATAATGTAGAATGTAGTGGGGGAGGTGGAGACATTAAAGGCATAGCGGTTTAGCCCAATCAAATGGAATAGCAGGAATATTTTTTTTTTTGTTAAGACGTTCGGAGTTACAAAGATATTGACAATGTTAACCTTTTTTATATTTTGTCAGATATGTATGTTTCACTACTTCCATGCTCTTCACCTTCTTTTTTACTTCTCCCACACTTTCTCCTTCATGATCCTCAGCAGCAGCAGCAGCAGCATCTTTTTCATCAACTTCTTCTTCACCTTATTCATCTTCCTCTTCACCTTCTTCATATTATTCTTTTTTTTTACATTCTTCATATTCTTCTTATTCAAATATTCTTCTTCATATTCTACTTCTTCATCTTCTTCCTATTCTTCTTTTTCTTCATGATATTCTTATTTGTGACAGGCATTCCTGCTGTTGTTATCTAAAAAAGTTTGAAGATTACACCAGTAGAGTTGAGCGAAACGGGTCGAAAAATTTCAAAAGTCGCCGACTTTTGGCAAAGTCGGGTTTCATGAAACGAAACCCGACCCTAGGATGAGGTCAGCCACGAGGTCGGCGACTTACGCGCCAAAGTCGCTTTTCAAAAGTTTGTTTTGCGCTCTTTTTCAGCCAATCAGGATCCACGGACACTGTGGGCAACGTGATGACATAGGCACGGGTCACCACCATCTTTCAGAAGGGCATGCAAGTGATTGGCTTGCTTTGGGGGGCATCACAGGGGGTATAAAAGGGCGTGCACGCCGACCGCCATGTTACTCATGCTGATCTCAGAATAGAGAGAGCTGCTGCTGCTGCTGATTTTGTAGAGAGAGCGTTAGGCAGGGAAGAAGACACCAAAAACTGCTTCTGCTGCTAGCGATTTTCCTGTACAACACACCAGTCACTGTGTGTGCAGTGCAAGGGGAGGGTATATAGTGGTGTATCAGTGGTGTTGGTTGTTGGGCTGCCTTCTAAGGCTTCCTGACATTCCTGCATTGCTGTTTACCCACTGCTCCGCAAACTGCTTTTTTAAAAGCAATCCCAATTTTTTTTTTGTCCTGCTGAGAAGAAAAAAAAACTGCTTCTGCTGCTAGCGATTTTGCCTGTACAACACACCAGTCACTGTGTGTGCAGTGCAAGGGGAGGCTATATAGTGGTGTATCAGTGGTGTTGGTTGTTGGGCTGCCTTCTAAGGCTTCCTGACATTCCTGCATTGCTGCTTACCCACTGCTCCGCAAACTGCTTTTTTAAAAGCAATCCCAATTTTTTTTTTTGTCCTGCTGAGAAGAAAAAAAAACTGCTTCTGCTGCTAGCGATTTTGCCTGTACAACACACCAGTCACTGTGTGTGCAGTGCAAGGGGAGGCTATATAGTGGTGTATCAGTGGTGTTGGTTGTTGGGCTGCCTTCTAAGGCTTCCTGACATTCCTGCATTGCTGTTTACCCACTGCTCCGCAAACTGCTTTTTTAAAAGCAATCCCAATTTTTTTTTTTTGTCCTGCTGAGGTACTGAGCATGCATTTTTTCACACCATACAGCGGTGTACGCTCCTCACACAGTACCGTGTAACGGCTGTTATCACAGCCACAGTGAAGCTATCTGTGTCACTCTGTGAGAATAAGTCGAGGACATGTTCCGTTCTTACAGACCTGCACTCTAGGGAGATTCCTACTCTGCCCAATTCTACATACACCTTGTAGTTTGTGATACACTAGCCAATTTCTGCCTGTGACATAGCGCTGTGATATTCAGTGGGCCTCACACAATCCAAAAGTGTCCAGTGTCCACAAGTGTCTGCAGAAATTCAAAATCTCTCTTATCCTCTAGTCACTTTGGTCACAGCTGTGCCATCGAGCGTGTGACATAGCGCTCAGATATTCAGTGGGCCTCACACAATCCAAAAGTGTCCAGTGTCTGCAGAAATTCAAAATCTCCCTTATCCTCTAGTCACTTTGGTCACAGCTGTGCCATCGAGCCTGTGACATAGCGCTCAGATATTCAGTGGGCCTCACACAATCCAAAAGTGTCCAGTGTCCACTAGTGTGAGCAGAAATTCAAAATCTCACTTATCCTCTAGTCACTTTGGTCACAGCTGTGCCATCGAGCCTGTGACATAGCGCTCAGATATTCAGTGGGCCTCACACAATCCAAAAGTGTCCAGTGTCCACAAGTGTCTGCAGAAATTCAAAATCTCCCTTATCCTCTAGTCACTTTGGTCACAGCTGTGCCATCGAGCCTGTGACATAGCGCTCAGATATTCAGTGGGCCTCACACAATCCAAAAGTGTCCAGTGTCCACAAGTGTCTGCAGAAATTCAAAATTTCCCTTATCCTCTAGTCACTTTGGTCACAGCTGTGCCATCGAGCCTGTGACATAGCGCTCAGATATTCAGTGGGCCTCACACAATCCAAAAGTGTCCAGTGTCCACTAGTGTGAGCAGAAATTCAAAATCTCACTTATCCTCTAGTCACTTTGGTCACAGCTGTGCCATCGAGCCTGTGACATAGCGCTCAGATATTCAGTGGGCCTCACACAATCCAAAAGTGTCCAGTGTCTGCAGAAATTCAAAATCTCACTTATCCTCTAGTCACTTTGGTCAAAGCTGTGCTATCGAGCCTGTGACATAGCGCTCAGATATTCAGTGGGCCTCACACAATCCAAAAGTGTCCAGTGTCCACAAGTGTCTGCAGAAATTCAAAATCTCCCTTATCCTCTAGTCACTTTGGTCACAGCTGTGCCATCGAGCCTGTGACATAGCGCTCAGATATTCAGTGGGCCTCACACAATCCAAAAGTGTCCAGTGTCTGCAGAAATTCAAAATCTCACTTATCCTCTAGTCACTTTGGTCACAGCTGTGCCATCGAGCCTGTCACATAGCGCTCAGATATTCAGTGGGCCTCACACAATCCAAAAGTGTCCAGTGTCCACTAGTGTGAGCAGAAATTCAAAATCTCCCCTGTCCTATAGACACCTTGTACCTTGTTTTACATTACTATATAGTTTGTTGGATTTTGTCTACATTTCTACCAAAAATGAGGAAGGCTGGTGGAAGAGGCCGTGGAATTGGGCGGGGGTTGGCAGCTGGTAATGATGGTGTTGGTGGTGGATCTGATGGTAGTGGCAAGAGCAAAATAGGACCGAATGCAGGAGGTGTTGAGCCTGCGTCATCGTCTGGCTCCATAAGGCTTCGAAGGCTTAGTTTTCTAGGAGTTGGCCAACCGCTTTTAAAGCCAGAGCATCAGGAAAAAGTTTTGTCTTACATTGCTGACTCAGCCTCCAGCTCTATCGCCTCCTCTTCTTCAGTTGTAAAAAGTAAAAGCACTGAGTCGTCATTGGAGGCTCATGTTCATGAACCACACCTTTCCTTGTGTCCTTCACCCCAACCAAGATTGATGGATGACGCAGGCCATACTACTGATTACTCCATGGAGCTGTTTTCACATACCATGCCTGGATTATCAAGTCAAATGGTGAATTACCCAGGCCAAGATGAATCTGACATGGAGTGCACTGATGCACAGCCGCTGATGGATGATTCTGCTGGTACATTCACTCAGAGCACTACATTGTCCTCGCAATGTACAGAGCCAGATTCTGACCCTGATGAGACTCAGGTGCCCCTTCCCGCACACTATACCACCATACACGGTGACACAGAGGAAGGTGCACATGACATTGAAGAGGAGGTGATGGATGACCCAGTTGTTGACCCAGATTGGCATCCATTGGGGGAAGAGGGTGCTGATTCCAATAGCTCAGATGAGGAGCATCCACAGCAGACATCGACATCTCAACAGCTGTTATCTGGCAGGCCCGGAGCACTCCAAAGACAGGTTCCAAAAATCAAAAGAGTTGCTGGACAGCTTGTCCAGAGGGTCAAAACATCACAGCGTGCTAGGCCGCAAAATGTCTGCCAAAGTAGGAAGAGTGCAGTGTGGCACTTTTTTGAACAAAATCCTCATGATCAGGCCAAGGTTATCTGTAAGAAGTGCGCAAAGACCTTTAGCCGAGGGAAAAATCTGAAAAATTTGAATACCAGTTGCATGCTTAGACATTTAACCAGCATGCACTTGCAAGCATGGACACAACACCAAACCTCAAGTGCCACATGTGCAACTGATCTCAACGAAGGTAGTCAGCAACGCTACATTGTTTCCCCCCACTGTAAGCCCACCGGTTAACACAGCAGCAAATGTTGAGGTGTCGAGGCAAGGCCACAGCAGTCAGGGAATCCCACTGTTATATCAACGAAAGACTGATTCTAGGCCATCAGAAAGAACACCAACTCCATCACCATCATCAACCCTCTCTCAGTCCGCCCTGTCCACCGCTACTTCCACCATATGCAGCTCTCAAGTCCAGCTCACCCTCCCAGACACTATGAGTAGGTCAAGAAAGTAGGTTAACAGCGAGTGATCTACTAGCTAGAAGACTATATCTACACCAGCAAGCTAGAAAAATACCAGAAATAAAACTAATCTACTTTATTCAAAATTAGATTTAAAAAGGACTTAGTCCATTCATAAAAAATGTACATGTACAAAAAGACAAACACTTACAAGAAAAAAACGCTCAGTCAGATGCGGTAAGACCAAACTTTCAAACACCTTACCGGTATACCCTTAGTGTCGTTATCCAACTATACATAGACACCCCCTCAGAGTATCCGCTTAGTGTAAATTTCTTTTGAGAAATCACACTCTCATGGTGCTAGAAAAATGTCTTTTACAGATCCATTGTTCTTTATGTGCCACTTCTGTGTAACATACATAATCATCACTAACAATGATCCTGGACAAATTTCGTAGTAACAGCCTTATTTCAATAATCACCTAAAAATAAAGAATGGCATAATATACAGTCTGTAATTATGAAACCAGGGTGTGAACCTAGACATTCCTCTTTAGATCATGCAGTTCACCACCTTTACAGATTTTTTATGTCATCTAGTATATCATGGAAAGATCTCACCCAAATCTTTACATTCATGGGTTCCTCCATGTGACGCTCCCTTCTCCCTACGCGTTTCACCAACCAGATCATCAGGGGAGTACTGAGTACAGCGTTATGCCTACATGAGAAAAATGCCATCACTGGGCTGTTCATTTACCCGCTTTTTATAGCATGCACTCTTTAGTGTGTTCCCGCCTCATAAAGATGGGCGGGTGTATGCCCGTGACCACTTCCTGTTTCTGTGTCACTATAGTGACAAGCCCGTTACTCATATATTCCTTCACATCACTTACTCACTTACTCACATAGCATATTAGTAGTATGCGATTACATCGACCTCCATTTAAAACACATGATCGTGCGCACTCTTTTCTTTATCGGGTTGCATAGTAACGCACTGACGTCACCTTTCTTTAGCGCATGCGCATTCTTCTTTGTCACGTCCAACCCTCTTTCTTACGTCACGGCGCCTATTCACTTCCATCATTATATCAGCATCAGGGGAATTACCGCGCCTGCGCACTCCCAACCATAGCCGCTTCTTTGCAGGCTTTAACTTCTTAATGCACGCAAGTCCCTTACCGCGCCTGCGCACTCCACAAACAGCCGCTTCTTTGCAAGCTATAATTTATAAATGCACAAAAGTCCCTCCTATCACAGGATTATCTTATGGGAGCACTTATAAATTTATATACCCTTAACATGCACATCTATTAACAGTTCTTTCTTCATCTGTCAAATGAATGGGATTAGTATTATTTTACAAAACGATGATGCATAGGGGCTTTAGTGTTTTTTAGCCGATCAATATCAATCTATACCCACATATAGTTATGATTGATATCTACCGCCATCAGATAATGAATGGCATATAAATAATGAATTTGAGCTCGTATATTAGAGATACAGGCGATCTTCTATGTAAACTAGATGGCATATACCTTGAGAAAGACATGATTTTTGGGAGTATAGATGTGGAGGCTTTGTACTCCTCGATACCCCATAAAAAAGGCCTGATGGCCGTGGAATACTATCTTAAGTCCCGAGGACGTTTCTTTGTGAAACATAATGATTTTGTTTTAAAGGCTTTGAAATTCTGCCTTACAAATAATGTCTTTCTCTTTGGGAATAAGTACTTCCACCAGCTCAGGGGCACTGCAATGGGTTGCCCTTGTGCGCCCACTTATGCAAATTTACTCCTGGGCTGGTGGGAGGAAAAAATTGTGTTTAATGACACGAATTCTCGACATGATAGCGTAGCCCTATGGCTACGCTATATTGATGATATTTTCGTGATTTGGAAAAGTACAGAATCTGAGTTTATCTCCTTTGTTAATGACCTCAATTGCAATGATTTAGGCCTGAGATTTACGTATGAGGTACATGCATCAGAAATGAGATTTTTAGATGTGCTCGTCAAAAAGGGAATTGATGGAACTTTAGAAACGAGCAATTATAGGAAACCAACAGCTACTAACTCACTTTTAAGATGGGAGAGTAGTCACCCCCTTCCACAAAAAAGAGGGATACCCAAAGGACAATATTTGAGGTTACGCCGTAATTGCTCGAACCCTCAGAAATTTAAAGAACAAGCTGATGATATGAGGGAAAGGTTTCAGGAGAGAGGATACCCAGATCATGTTTTAAGGGCCGCTTATGAGGAATCTATAAAAAGAGATCGTAAAGAACTATTAAGGAAAGTAGAAAGAAAAGAAGATAAAGAGGTCACACGTTTCATTACTAGGTTTTCGAATGGATCAGTAAAATTTAATGAAATTTTAGAAAGACATTGGCCAATTCTCAAAATGGATATGGATATAGAGAAAATTTTAGGTTCTAAACCACAAGTAACATACAAAAAGAACAAATCTATAAAAGATAGACTAATGCACAGTCACTTTAGAGAGACTCAAGCACGTACCTGGCTAGAAGGAGAGGTAAAAGGCTGCTATAGGTGCGGTAACTGTATTGCATGTCAGTCAGTAACACAAGGGAAAACCTTTAGGAGTACGAACAACAAGAAAGTTTATACCATCAGACAGTTTATAAATTGTCGAACTACTGGAGTGATTTATAAGGCAACGTGCATATGTGGGATTGAATATATAGGGAAAACAAGAAGGGAATTCAGGAAGAGAATACGCGAACATGTTGGTGATGTGGTGAACCA
Organism: Dendrobates tinctorius; assembly: GCF_039654945.1. Classification (NCBI taxonomy): domain Eukaryota; kingdom Metazoa; phylum Chordata; class Amphibia; order Anura; family Dendrobatidae; genus Dendrobates; species Dendrobates tinctorius. Next base: position 1,668,014 of record NW_027361979.1, on the reverse strand, counting down.
AAGAGATACAGCTATAGCAAACCACATCAATAGGATACATCAGGGTGATCATAGCAAAATTCAATTTGTTGGGATCGAGAAAGTTCCTTACCCCCATAGAGGGGGAGATTGGGACAAAGCGATCCTCCAAAGGGAATGTAGATGGATTTTCTGGCTGAGAACACTCCAACCAACAGGCCTGAACGACCAACTATCTTTTACGGCTTTTTTGTAATTTACTAACCCATATGCAATGAGATGTGAGCCCCGGAGGACAAGCTCCATTGTGCCCCACGTAAAACCAGATCCCTGTATAGGGGTTAAAGGGTAGTGTGGTTACTCAGGAGGGAATCCAAAGGAGTTATACTTCTCTAATGGGTTATTCCCCCCTTTTTTTGTTTGTCTAAACACGGAGTTAAAACCTTAGGAATAAAAATAGAATAGGATAAAGAGAAGATAAGAAGTCTCTTCTGGAAGGTAGATGTATCGAGTCTGAGTCAAGTACTGTACATTGTCTTGAGTGATCGCTCGGGATAGTTGAGAGGATTTTTTAGGGGTTACTTAATGGAGTTTAATATTTTCAGTATCCTAAAAGTCCCAAAACTGGATAGTAAATATTGAAATATGCCCAAAATGACTGTGAAACCTATTCCTGTACAAGGGTAAGATTTATGCCCACATGTATATTTGAGGATTGGATAGTGAGCATTTCAGTTATAATTGGTGACTACAATGTGAAGTATTTATATGCCATTCATTATCTGATGGCGGTAGATATCAATCATAACTATATGTGGGTATAGATTGATATTGATCGGCTAAAAAACACTAAAGCCCCTATGCATCATCGTTTTGTAAAATAATACTAATCCCATTCATTTGACAGATGAAGAAAGAACTGTTAATAGATGTGCATGTTAAGGGTATATAAATTTATAAGTGCTCCCATAAGATAATCCTGTGATAGGAGGGACTTTTGTGCATTTATAAATTATAGCTTGCAAAGAAGCGGCTGTTTGTGGAGTGCGCAGGCGCGGTAAGGGACTTGCGTGCATTAAGAAGTTAAAGCCTGCAAAGAAGCGGCTATGGTTGGGAGTGCGCAGGCGCGGTAATTCCCCTGATGCTGATATAATGATGGAAGTGAATAGGCGCCGTGACGTAAGAAAGAGGGTTGGACGTGACAAAGAAGAATGCGCATGCGCTAAAGAAAGGTGACGTCAGTGCGTTACTATGCAACCCGATAAAGAAAAGAGTGCGCACGATCATGTGTTTTAAATGGAGGTCGATGTAATCGCATACTACTAATATGCTATGTGAGTAAGTGATGTGAAGGAATATATGAGTAACGGGCTTGTCACTATAGTGACACAGAAACAGGAAGTGGTCACGGGCATACACCCGCCCATCTTTATGAGGCGGGAACACACTAAAGAGTGCATGCTATAAAAAGCGGGTAAATGAACAGCCCAGTGATGGCATTTTTCTCATGTAGGCATAACGCTGTACTCAGTACTCCCCTGATGATCTGGTTGGTGAAACGCGTAGGGAGAAGGGAGCGTCACATGGAGGAACCCATGAATGTAAAGATTTGGGTGAGATCTTTCCATGATATACTAGATGACATAAAAAATCTGTAAAGGTGGTGAACTGCATGATCTAAAGAGGAATGTCTAGGTTCACACCCTGGTTTCATAATTACAGACTGTATATTATGCCATTCTTTATTTTTAGGTGATTATTGAAATAAGGCTGTTACTACGAAATTTGTCCAGGATCATTGTTAGTGATGATTATGTATGTTACACAGAAGTGGCACATAAAGAACAATGGATCTGTAAAAGACATTTTTCTAGCACCATGAGAGTGTGATTTCTCAAAAGAAATTTACACTAAGCGGATACTCTGAGGGGGTGTCTATGTATAGTTGGATAACGACACTAAGGGTATACCGGTAAGGTGTTTGAAAGTTTGGTCTTACCGCATCTGACTGAGCGGTTTTTTCTTGTAAGTGTTTGTCTTTTTGTACATGTACATTTTTTATGAATGGACTAAGTCCTTTTTAAATCTAATTTTGAATAAAGTAGATTAGTTTTATTTCTGGTATTTTTCTAGCTTGCTGGTGTAGATAGGTCAAGAAAGTACTCAGTCTCTCATCCGCGTACACTGGGTTTGAACGCCCACATTGCCAAACTAATCTCGTTTGAGATGATGCCCTTTCGGTTGGTGGAAAGTGCAGCTTTCCGCGAACTCATGGCCTATGCAGTACCACGCTATGACCTACCCAGTCGCCACTTCTTCTCTCGGAAAGCCATCCCAGCCCTCCACCATCATGTGAAAGACCGCATTGTCCATGCACTCAAGCAGTCAGTGAGCGGAAAGGTGCACCTCACAACTGATGCATGGTCCAGTCGGCATGGCCAGGGCCGTTACGTGTCCATCACTGCGCACTGGGTTAATGTGGTGGATGCAGGGTCCACAGGGGACAGCGGTGGTGGGACAGTGCTGCCTAGCCCACGGTATAGGAAACAGTTGGCTGTAGGCGTTCGACCCTCCTCCTCCTCCTCCTCCAGAAGCGAAGGCTCGTCCACAGAGCGCAGTCGTACGAGCACTCCATCTGCAGCTGCCACTGTTGCACACGAGGTGTCCCCCTATCGAGCAGCTAGTGGAAAGCGTCAGCAGGCTGTGTTGCAGATGATGTGTTTGGGCGACAGACACACCGCCGAGGTGCTGGCCGAGTACTTGAAGCGACAAACTGAGTCATGGCTGGGCAGTGTACATCTTGAGGCAGGCAAGGTAGTTAGTGATAACGGCCGTAATTTTGTGGCAGCCATAGCCCTTTCAGAACTCAGCCACATACCTTGCTTGGCTCACACCTTGAACCTGGTGGTGCAGTGCTTCCTCAAAAATTATCCGGAGTTAACAGCCCTGCTCCAGAAGGTGCGAAGACTGTGCGCGCACATCCGCCGGTCGCCTGTACACTCCGTTCGTATGCAGAAGCTGCAGCGATTGCTCCACCTTCCCAACCACCGCCTCATTATCGACATTGCAACAAGGTGGAACTCCACCCTGCACATGGTGGAGCGGCTGTGCGAGCAGAGGCAGGCCATAATGCATTTGTGGGAGGATACACGGCCAGGCACTTTGAGAGCAGACATGGAGTTGACAGGTGTGCAGTGGTCGAAGCTGAAAGACCTCTGTAAAGTCCTTCAGTGTTTTGAGGAATGCACACGGCTGGTAAGTGCAGACGACGCCATCCTAAGCATGAGCATGCCACTTATGCGTCTGCTCATGCAAACTTTGACGCACCTTAAGGAGCAGGCTTCTGCAGCCAATGTTGATGAGGAGGAAGAGGAGGAGGGAATCCTTGATGACATTCAGCCATTGTCCGCTCAGGGACCTCTCCTGGACGAGGTGGAGGAAGAAGAGGAGGAGGATGATGGGGATGATTACTTAGGGAAGGAGGATGCATCTCGTGGGGCAAGTGAAAATGTTGGCGTGGCAAGGTCTGGTACAGGGTTTGTGCGTGACTGGAGGGATGTGGATTTGCCAGAAAGTGCTCCTCCAACCAGCACTCGCAGTGTATCATTGACACCGGGAACATTGGCCCACATGTCAGATTATGCCTTGCAGATCCTAAAAAGGGACCCCCGCATTGCCAAAATGATGAACGATGACGACTACTGGTTGGCCAGCATCCTGGATCCACGCTATAAAGGCAAATTACAAAACATCATGCCACAGGAGAACCTTGACCTAATATTGGCTAATAAACAAGCAACTCTGGTAAATCGGTTGCTTGAGGCATTCCCAGCACACAGCAGCGGTGATGGTTCTCACACGAGCCGTACGGGCCGGGGGCAGCTTGGCAGAGGTGTTCGTGGTGCACACAGCAGAAGTGGCATTGGAGACAGGGGTTTCATGACAATGTTGTGGACTGATTTTTCAAGTACCGCTCACACAACTGGTAATACTGCATCGATGGAAAGTGACAGGAGACAGCAGTTGTCAACTATGGTTACAAACTACTTTTCCTCCCATATCGATGTTCTCCCACACAGGTCATTCCCCTTTGACTATTGGGCCGCTAAACTGGACACCTGGCCTGAATTGGCACAATATGCCTTACAGGAGCTCACTTGACCAGCTGCAAGTGTGCTATCGGAAAGAGTCTTCAGTGCAGCTGGATCAATCCTGACAGAAAAAAGGGCCTGTCTGTCAACCCAAAATGTGGATGACCTAACCTTCATTAAAATGAACCATGCATGGGTTTCCAAGGATTTTGTCCCACCTTCCCTTGATGACACATAGGTTGCCAGAAAAATGGCTTGCTTTGGTCCTCCTCCTATTCGACGAACTTGACCTATTTCGCCTTTTGCAGCAGCTGAATGTCCAACATCAACATATGCCACTTTCTAAAACTCCCTAACTGTGCTGCCTCCCCCCCCCCATGGCCGGGGTCACCACCTAGCGCACGACACCGTGCGAGTGCTGTTGCCCTGGACAGGTGGGTAGGCCGACTCTTGGGCGCGGGCACTGGCACAGGGTCCTTCATAGTGCAATCAAGTGTCTCTGACGGTGGTGGTGCACACCCGCCGTCAGACACACCGCCGTACTATGAGGGGCCCAGTGCCAGTACCAACGCCCATGAGTGGGCCCCCCTTGCTTGGGCAGGGCCCCAGCATTTGCAATCTTTACCTCTCCCTGCTCCTCCGCTGTGTAGTCTGGGCCGTCAAATCCATACTGTGCCTGACACCGTCTGAGCCTGCCTCCTGATGTATAGACATATATTTTGAATGTGTACGCTATCCATACATGTTATCTGGGGATACGGTACCCTTTCTAACCTTTGTGCAATCACGTGCAATCCATACTGGGCCTAACACCGTCTGAGCCTGCCTCCTGATGTATAGACATATATTTTGAATGTGTACGCTATCCATACATGTTATCCAGGGATACGGTACCCTTTCTAACCTTTGTGCAATCACGTGCAATCCATACTGGGCCTAACACCGTCTGAGCCTGCCTCCTGATGTATAGACATATATTTTGAATGTGTACGTTATCCATACATGTTATCTGGGGATACGGTACCCTTTCTAACCTTTGTGCAATCACGTGCAATCCATACTGGGCCTAACACCGTCTGAGCCTGCCTCCTGAGACATATATTTTGAATGTGTACGCTATCCATACATGTTATCTGGGGATACGGTACCCTTTCTAACCTTTGTGCAATCACGTGCAATCCATACTGGGCCTACCACCGTCTGAGCCTGCCTCCTGAGACATATATTTTGAATGTGTACGCTATCCATACATGTTATCTGGGGATACGGTACCCTTTCTAACCTTTGTGCAATCACGTGCAATCCATACTGGGCCTAACACCGTCTGAGCCTGCCTCCTGAGACATATATTTTGAATGTGTACGCTATCCATACATGTTATCCGGGGATACGGTACCCTTTCTAACCTTTGTGCAATCACGTGCAATCCATACTGGGCCTAACACCGTCTGAGCCTGCCTCCTGAGACATATATTTTGAATGTGTACGCTATCCATACATGTTATCTGGGGATACGGCACCCTTTCTAACCTTTTTGCAATCACGTGCAATCCATACTGGGCCTAACACCGTCTGAGCCTGCCTCCTGAGACATATATTTTGAATGTGTACGCTATCCATACATGTTATCCGGGGATACGGTACCCTTTCTAACCTTTGTGCAATCACGTGCAATCCACACTGGGCCTAACACCGTCTGAGCCTGCCTCCTGATGTATAGACATATATTTTGAATGTGTACGCTATCCATACATGTTATCTGGGGATACGGTACCCTTTCTAACCTTTGTGCAATCACGTGCAATCCATACTGGGCCTAACACCGTCTGAGCCTGCCTCCTGAGACATATATTTTGAATGTGTACGCTATCCATACATGTTATCCGGGGATACGGTACCCTTTCTAACCTTTGTGCAATCACGTGCAATCCATACTGGGCCTAACACCGTCTGAGCCTGCCTCCTGAGACATATATTTTGAATGTGTACGCTATCCATACATGTTATCTGGGGATACGGTACCCTTTCTAATCTTTGTGCAATCACATGCAATCCATACTGGGCCTAACACTGTCTGAGCCTGCCTCCTGAGACATATATTTTGAATGTGTACGCTATCCATACATGTTATCCGGGGATACGCTACCCTTTCTAACCTTTGTGCAATCACGTGCAATCCATACTGGGCCTAACACCATCTGAGCCTGCCTCCTGATGTATAGACATATATTTTGAATGTGTACGCTATCCATACATGTTATCTGGGGATACGGTACCCTTTCTAACCTTTGTGCAATCACGTGCAATCCATACTGGGCCTAACACCGTCTGAGCCTGCCTCCTGAGACATATATTTTGAATGTGTACGCTATTCATACATGTTATCCGGGGAAACGGTACCCTTTCTAACCTTTGTGCAATCACGTGCAATCCATACTGGGCCTAACACCGTCTGAGAATGATAGATGGGGCCCACCATACACTGGAACATTCCAAAGGTGGACATCAGACACTGGAGCAGCATTTAGCATTTACAGGGCCCATTATACACTAGAGCATTAGAAATGGGGCCCATTATGTTTGCAGCATTATTTGGGCCCATAAGACAGTAGAGCTTCATCCATGGGGACCAACATATACTGTAGCATTATGTGGAGCTCATCATATACTGTTTCAAACATTATATGGGACCAATGATTCTGTATGGAGAAATAGATGGGCCTCGTCATGAGATGTAAAAAGTGAGGTATTTTTCATTGTACTATACCGCTATTTCTCTGCCGTATCGGAGCATGATGAGTTGTGGTATGTGTTAAAGGGGCGCTCTTTCGCCCAGGGCACATGAAAACCTGGAACCAGCCCTCCCCCCCCACAGTCTGTAGCCAAATAACCCCCATTTTTCAGTGCGTAACTTGTATTATGAAGTTAATTAAGGTTGACAAGCTTAAGTAAGAAGAATTGATGCTTTTGGCATTCAAATGGGCACTGTTGGTGTGTTTCCTGTCCTCCTCTCACTGCCGACTTTTATTCCCCATTGACTTACATTGGGTTTCGTGTTTCGGGACGACCCCGACTTTTCCCTATAATCGGACGATCTTGCTCGACCCGACTTTTGGAAAAGTCGGGTTTCACGAAACGAAACGCGACCCTAAAAAACCAAAAGTCGCTCAACTCTAGTGACCACTCTATTCCCACAAAAACTCGAAGACACCATGGCAACCTATGTGTGAGCCGGGACATGACGGATGGGGTCCCCGAAGCAGGCTACAGTCACTTGTCATGCGAGTAGAGTTCCAAGGAACATCTGAGAGGATGAACTTGGGTTTAACACACAAATACAAGTACTTCAGTATAAGCACTAGTAGGGAAACGTTCAGAACAGGCACACGAAAGGGAGAGCTGGAAAGGTTAATTCCATCTGCCTGGAGTTGGCTGAGCCCCTGATCTGGAGACTGCAGCATTGAAGCGGGCACCTGTCTGTGCCAAGAACGTGAGTAAAAGAACTGGAACTGCACTCAGCTGTCTCATTGCCTTTTTCCTGTGCCAACCCACTCAGCACTGCTACATCTCTGTGCCTAACCCTGCACTATCTACTTCTCACTGTCTCCTCATTTACCAAACTCATCTACTTTGCCCTGGGACTACAGCCCTACCTGTGGAGGGCTACAACATCATTGCTGCACCACACCATCTGTCCCAGAGAAGCAACCCTGCAGCGCTGGTCAACTGACCAGAAACCACAGGTGGCGTCACAAATCATCTCAATTACTTTATCCCCATCACTCTACACCCTTTACATTGACCACCTGAGGCCACGGGCTGGGTAACTGCCACTGTGACATCTCCCATAGAAATCAACGGGCCCGGCACCGAGTACCCCACGGCCTCTGGGGGCGAGTCAATAGCTGTCAAACATGTCTAGATTGGATGGACAGTTATTTTTAGATCATTCTCATAAAAAAGTATATACAATACGTGTACTGTATATACACAATACAATATATATACAATAAGTATGTAATATGATAAGCTCCACAAAGAGAGTGTATTGATATTTAATCTTAACATTCAGGATCTGCCACGTAAACTCCAATATTCTAAATCAATCCAGAGTACAACAGGTAGATCAGTCTGAACAACTCTGCAGTGTGTCATGTATATATTTACTTGGCCTCCTTAATAATAATCTTTATATAGTGCTAACTTATTCTACAGCGCACACATTATCATTACTGTCCTTGATGGGGCTCACAATCTAAATTTCGCATCAGCATTTCTTTGGAATGTGGAAGGAAACCCACACAAGCACAGGGAGAACATACAAACTCCTTGCAGATTTGTCCTTGGTAAGATTTGAACCCAGGAACCCAGCGCTGCAAGGCTGAAGTGCTAACCACTGAGCCACCATACTGTCCATGCTCCTTCTCTGTATTATAAGCTATGGAGGCAGAGTTATCTTCCAGCTGCATCCTTCCCATAAACTGGAAGTCATTTATACAAAGTGATAAAAGATGATTTATTCACAAGGAGTCATGCATGAAGAAAATAGACAGGACTTTTTCAACAGTCTATAACCTGTATGGCCATATTAATAGTTTAGATAGGTCTCATCAAAGAAAAACTGGACAACTTCAGTAGACAATTTGTCTCCAGCATCCTAATGTGAATATTCAGGTTCACATTGATAGAATAATTATGGGAGATACATTTTCGGTGTTGTAGTACATTTTCAGCTACGTGACGAAGGGACAAACAGAATGCTTTCACTCACATCACTGTAAGGCCATTCTAACCCCTGAAAATTAATATCAGCCCTATATATGATGCTAACCGTGTCATGTTTGACCTCTATGTAAAGGTAAAATCACTATAAGAAATATGATGACAATATTTACTGCCTGGAACTTCCAGGGGTGAAGATGTCCTCTAAGTTGGGGATCTCATAAAATTCTAACAGACCCAGAAACCTTCCCCACATGAAATCATCAAGGGAAGGTATGTGGGCATAACCTTGAGCTAATAAAAAGCAGTGTTTGGGTTTAGGCCATCGGTCATTCTTCGTTGTCATCATTTGCTTTGAGGGTGTCCAATTTTTGTAATCTGACTCTGAGTGCTTCCATCCACTAAGTTCTGAGCCATTTCAGTGACACCAGATCTAGTAATTCTCTTTTGTTATTCCTTTTTATCTTATGTAATTGCTTATATTGTATTGTTTTGTTCCCACTTTGAATCATCTTGCGGATTTTGTTTAGAAACCCTATCTACCTTTCTGGATTAAATATATAAAATTGAATAGCTGTGTTCCTCTTGCTCTATAAACCGCACCCATGAAATCATATGCTACCTGTAATGGGTGTCCAATTGGCCTGTGTAAACAATTGGTGGTGGAAGGAAGTAAAGGTTCAGGTGGTTCTGTTCTTTTTGTTATTTTGTAGTTGGCAGTGTCAGTATTGAGGTACATTCCATGCGTTGGAATCAAAGGTGTATATACATTGTGACTGTGAGTTCCCCAGTAACCAGCCTAATAGTCCATCCTTGTCCATCATTCGTCACTAAATTGTGTAATTGTTATTGGAGGCAGCGGAGTTGCTTTCTCTTGACAACCGGTGGGATCTGGATGATTTTTCCTGTGTCATCTGTGACAAATTGATAACAATGGTGGAATTAGCGTGACCCCCCTCCACCTGTTATCATTGACATAATATTAAATTATTATTAACATATGTTTATTATTAGAGTCCAACAGGTCACTGTACCCTGAAAGGTTTACTATTGGCATCTGCAATTGTAGTGCCAATAGGGTTAAAAAAAAGGAGCCTTCATGATGCTGTCACAATTGAATGCAGTATCTAGGGGGTTAAGCAACCCTGATCGGTGCTGAAATCTATCTGGTCAGATGCAACAGGGTCTCAAGTCTCACATACAGCTGACACATACAGCATTTTTTTCTCTCCCGAGGCACTATGATAGCTGTTAACAGGTGTATCTTTGATTACTCTTGGGTACTGTATGACAGCTGGTGAAAATGTTGCATAAATTTAATATTTCTACGAAAAGTTATTTGGCAGATGAAAAAAGAGAACATCTCCCCACAACTCACTGTTGTTACCAGGGAATCCTATTACAATGATGAATGCTTTTATGAGCCTCCTTATCTTCCTCTTCTTTGGCAAGGATAAAAACTCAGTAGGGTGTCCTCAGAAAACAGGCTTTAACTGCTGTGCAGAATGTACAATGTGAATTCTACAATGACACCTTCAATGTTTAACATGTATTAAAGGCAATATGAAACAAGGAGGAATAATCTGCTCAACATATTAAACAACTTCCATTTATGACCTTTTGATGTGATAATCCTCAGTCTTCACTGTATGAATTACAAAGTCCCACATCTAAGTTTGCTTATTTGCTTCAGGATTTATAACAGGGCTCTGAGGGGAAGCCATTGAATGAAGTTGATCTGAAAATCCTCGAGACGGAGCACAGTACTTAAAACTATCATGTAATTAATTATGATAAATCCAGATGAATGTAACGTACAGTGAAATACAAGTATGTGTGATAAGTAACCTTAGAGGGTCATTAAGCATTGTAAAATTTTCAGAATTTTTTTCCTTTCAGAAATAGCATTTCAATGGTTTGTTCAGTTTAGAAAATAATTTTAATCTACCCTGTTAGGAATGTCTTAATTAAAGGGAATCTGTTACCTCATTTTTGGCCTAAAAGATGCGGCCAACGCCATCAGGGGCTTATCTACAGAATTCTGTAATGCTGTAGATAAGCCCCCGATGTAACCTGAAAGATAAGAAAAATGGGTTAGATTATACTCACCAGGGGGCGCGGTCCGATCTGATGGGTGTTGTGGTCCGGTCCGGCACCACCCATCTTCTAGTGATGACGTCCTCCTTCTTACTTCTTCCACTGCTCTTCTTTTCCGGCAGGCGCCGGAAAAGGTCAGAGAGGTTCGGCGCCTACACACTGCAGTACTTTGCTCTGCCCTCAACAGGGCAGATAAAGTATGCCTGCGCAAGAGCCACAGCAGAAGTATGAAGGAGGACATAATTGCTAGAAGTTGGGAGGCGCCGGACCGCGACACCCTGGTGAGTATAATCTAACTCATTTTTTTATCTTTCAGGTTACATCGGGGGCTTATCTACAGCATTACAGAATGCTGTAGATAAGCCCCTGATGGTCATGGCCGCATCTTATAGGCCAAAATCCAATCACAAAATGTATCTCTTGGTATGGAGAACCTTTTGTGTTCTCCATTAAACATATGAAAAAGTAGCTTGAAAAAATCATCTGTCCTGTGAAAACACTGGAGAGGATATGAATTCTTACTGTCAGATTTCCCCAAATGTTAAAATTGATCCCAGTTGAAAAATGACCCATACACATTAGGTAACAGCTATCTCCCTCGACTCCCCACTTATACAGGAATGCTCACCCGAGTACTCTTCTGTTCTCCATGGGAAAGCTACTGCCACACTCCCCTGACAGCGGATTATCTGTAAGAAGAACTGTGAAGAATATGGGATATATCATTTCATGTCAATCATTTGTATCCTATCTGACATGGATTGTAAAACCCCCTTCAGCATGAAGGTGTATGAGAACATCTAGCTCAGCGGTGGGGGGTCAAGTCTCAAAAGACTGCGAGTGACAGATCTCACTCCTTGAGTCAGCCAGCTCAAAGCAGGGAAAAAGGCTTGTTTTGAATATAGTGTCATGCTGAGCTGCCAAAGAACATTCTAGAAACATAATTCCGTAAAAAGTTATGGAGATACTATAAATCCTAGTCGTACATCGTGTACATTTTCAAGATCTATGTAACAGACCAAACGCCTCCCAGGGTCTTGATCGATTCTAAAACCTCATGGAGGGGAGATATGTAGAATGGATATTAGGAGCCTGGTAGCAAAGCTGTGTTTGGTCTTATCGTGCAGCAGGGGCCCGTCCGGATCCGTTGGCACCAAAAACGCCTGCCTAGGACTGTCCATTATAGAGCTATAACTCATCTTAGTGTCATGATCCAGACTGGGTTTTGAGTCCTGTCTTTCCATGTTCCTGGTCTGGTCATTTCAGGGGTTAACTTTTCTCAGCCTCAATCTGGTCTCAGGTTTGCTATTTAGCTCTGCTGCATCTTGCAGGCAGTGTCAGCTATAGTTCTGCCTTCTGCATGTGTATCTGACTCTGGTATATCCTGATTAGTCCTGCTATGATCCCTGACTTTCCCCGTGTCTATTCCCTGTGTCTGTCCTGACTCAGTGTTTCCCTGTAGGTTTGTTGACTCCCTGGTTTTGACTTGGCTTGCATTCGGACCTTATTCTGTCTTTTGCCTTTGTCTTATCCGCTTCCGACCGTTGCTGACCCCCTGACTTGTTTCTGACCATGTGTACTGCTGTGACCTCTGGTACTTCTGCTCCTGTCTGTTTCTGACTCGGCTTGTCTGACCACTCTTTTGTCATCTGGTGGCGCTTGTGCCACTGCGCAGTGTTGCTGCGCTGTGAGTGCAACCTCTCTTCCCTCACCAGCCCCCCCTGGTGGAGGTTGCACTATACTGCACTGCAGTAGCTTGACACTGAGGTTTTGGAGTTTTTAGCTGCTAGAGGCAAGGGAAGGGGATTTAGGTTCAGCCCAGTGAGCGGAGTGACTCTAAGGGAATAAAAGCTAGCGTAAGGTCTTATGGTCTCTCTCTGTTATGCATGCGGTCCACTTTGAAAGGGGGGGGTCACATTGAGTAATGTGCTGTTATGGACCTAGGAGCCAGCTGGCAGCCCATGCCCCATGCGGACTAGCGCACACATGGTCGAACATAAACCAGATAATTGACATGATCCATCAGCTTATACTGTATCTTTTGTACTACCACTATTGTATTTGCATATCTGACCATTGTATATGAATAGCCATTGTGAATAAAGTTTATTTTCTAATGTTCCCTTAAGGCAATTAAATATATCATTTAACCTTGGATTACTTTTTTATCTCGCTCCACAAAATGACACGTCCATTCCATGGTTTAACTTTCCATGCTACTGGGTCTGGTTTCTCGCCCACTATAATCCTGTTAACTTATATCTATACTTATATCTTATATCTAGACTTATATCTAACAAAGAACTGGTGGTAGTCCTGCCGGGCTGTCAGTGCTTTGTTTCATCATTGCTAAGCAAAGGGGCCTCTCAGCCTTTCAGGGTTGTGAGCAATTGTGGTGCGATGTCAGTGACTGCGTGGGCCACATCCTCTCACTCCCTGTGCTTCCATAGGCTTGTGTGGACAGGGGGCATCTGTGTAAAACTATACCAAACTGACCTTATTTATCCCAAAAGGGTGTAGAACGTCACATTGGTGAAAGTGAGGAGACTACATTATGTCATCCGTCTTACGTAATAGTGACATCGGGCAGCGTGGTGAGGTGCGGGTTTATCACAAGAACAAAAGGAGTAGCCATTGTTATTCAGCACAACGGAACCTTCTTTTCCTGACATCATCATCATGAAAAATCAGGGAGGCCACTATGCAGAATAAAATGCCTACTGGTCAATCAGCAAGTTCGGATGAATTTAGTGTAATATGAAAGGGAGTCTAAATAGAGGAGGATCACTTTGTGTTGAGCATCTTTTATGAAGAAATCCTTCTAAGGGGGCATTCAAATATCCGTGTAAATTGGGATACCACAATTTATGAACTGGCCTCAGCTCTCCTGACCCGAGAATGAAAGCTTCATGTTTTTCTATGAGGCTGTCACTCTTGGGTCGGGAAAGCAGAGACCTGTCCATGCATTGCAGTCCAATCTCAGAGAGATTTCCATGAATGTCTGAATGTACCGAAACAAGTAAAGATTTTCCAAAATAGAGAACCCCTTAAAATTGTGCTTCTAAAATTAACCCCTTCTTGCTGAAGTCAGTTTTCATCTTCCTATCTAGTAGGGATGAGCAAACACGGCCTATATAAAGGCCAGATCATGAGTGCCACCACCATTATGGTCTCATTAGTGTAGGGCTAGGATGCAGCTGTAGTGAGGGACAGATTGTGACTGCAAATTCTGCAAAGAAAAAAAAAATGCTGTATGCACTCTGCAACCCGTATCTGTGGGAATACTGTCCTTTAAGCTGCTGTGCGTTCCCTGCACCCCTTGGCCTGTGGCAGTACTGTCCTTTAAGCCTTTGTGTGTACTCTGCACTCCCCTCGCTTGGTGGAGTATTGTCCTTTAAGCTGCTGTGTGTATATATGTCTTGTCCCAAATAGTTAGATAGGGCATACATATTCGTTACATTGTCCGATGCTGGCCAAAGAACATTCCTGGCTTTTCCAGGCTGCTAAATGAAACTTGTGCCGTGTTATTAAACTGTTGCTTTCTTTAAATTTTCTAATCTGTCTGCAGCCTTACACTTACTAGAAAATGGTCATTGCCACACTAAGGTCTTTACCTGACCTCTGTAGCACTGCCTGTAACCTGAGAAATACACTTCACAGACCTTGACACTCTCTGGGACATATCCTGTAATTCAGTGGTCCCCAACCTTTTTTGCACCAGGGACCGGCTTGAACCAAGACCATTCTTCCATGGCCCGGCAGGGCGGGGATGGAGGTGTGACAGGGGCGGGGCTTTGGTCATAAGGGGGCGTGGCTATGGACGCAGTTGTAGTTTAGCAGTGCATATTTATCATTTAATTATAACAATTTTAATGTGACTCAACTCACCATAGGTTTTGAATGAGTGGGAGCACCTGGCTTGTTTCTCTGTTTCAGTGGGAGCACTGGGCTACTTCTACTGATGACCGTCACTGCTAATGATGATTGGAACCTACAAGGAAATGGAGCATTGAGCACTTAAGAACAATTGTACTGGAGTACTGTACATGCTGATTATTTTCTAATCATCAGAAAATGTATGTGTGGTTCCCCCCGTCCAGCTCTGTGTGGCTCCCCCTGTTGTATGCATGGCTCCCCTGTCCCATCCTGTATACATGGCTCTGCTCCCACTCTCCCATCCTGTATACATGGCTCCGTTCCCATCCTGTATGCATGGCTCTGCTCCCACTCTTCTATCCTGTATACATGGCTCCCCTGTCCCATCCTGTATGCATGGCTCCACTCCCACTCTCCCGGCCTCCCTTGTATATATGGCTCCACTCCCACTCTCCCTCCCTTGTATATATGGCTCTGCTCCCACTCTCCCTCCCTTGTATATATGGCTCCGCTCCCACTCTCCCTCCCTTGTATATATGGCTCGGCTTCCACTCTCCCTCCCTTGTATATATGGCTCCGCTCCCACTCTCCCTCCCTTGTATATATGGCTCGGCTTCCACTCTCCCTCCCTTGTATATATGGCTCCGCTCCCACTCTCCCTCCCTTATATATATGGCTCCGCTCCCATTCTCCCTCCCCTGTGTATATGGCTCCGTTCCCACTCTCCCTCCCCTGTATATATGGCTCCGCTCCCACTCTCCCTTGTATATATGGCTCTGTTCCCACTCTCCCTCCCCTGTATATATGGCTCCGCTCCCACTCTCCCTTGTATATATGGCTCTGCTCCCACTCTCCCTCCCTTGTATATATGGCTCCACTCTCCCTCCCTTGTATATATGGCTCTGCTCCCACTCTCCCTCCCTTATATATATGGCTCCGCTCACACTCTCCCTCCCCTGTGTATATGGCTCCGCTCCCACTCTCCCTCCCTTGTATATATGGCTCCGCTCCCACTCTCCCTCCCCTGTGTATATGGCTCCGCTCACACTCTCCCTCCCCTGTGTATATGGCTCCGCTCCCACTCTCCCTCCCTTGTATATATGGCTCCGCTCCCATTCTCCCTCCCCTGTGTATATGGCTCCGTTCCCACTCTCCCTCCCCTGTATATATGGCTCCGCTCCCACTCTCCCTTGTATATATGGCTCTGCTCCCACTCTCCCTCCCTTGTATATATGGCTCCGCCGTTCCCACTCTCCGTCCCCTGTATATATGGCTCCGCTCCCACTCTCCCTTGTATATATGGCTCTGTTCCCACTCTCCCTCCCTTGTATATATGGCTCCACTCTCCCTCCCTTGTATATATGGCTCTGCTCCCACTCTCCCTCCCTTATATATATGGCTCCGCTCACACTCTCCCTCCCCTGTGTATATGGCTCCGCTCCCACTCTCCCTCCCTTGTATATATGGCTCCGTTCCCATTCTCCCTCCCCTGTGTATATGGCTCCGCTCCCACTCTCCCTCCCTAGTATATATGGCTCCGCTCCCACTCTCCCTCCCCTGTATATATGGCTCCGCTCCCACTCTCCCTCCCTTGTATATATGGCTCCGTTCCCATTCTCCCTCCCCTGTGTATATGGCTCCGCTCCCACCCTCCCTCCCTTGTATATATGGCTCCGCTCCCATTCTCCCTCCCCTGTATATATGGCTCCGCTCCCACTCTCCCTCCCCTGTATATATGGCTCCGCTCCCACTCTCCCTCCCCTGTATATATGGCTCCGCTCCCACTCTCCCTCCCCTGTATATATGGCTCCGCTCCCACTCTCCCTCCCCTGTATATATGGCTCCGCTCCCACTCTCCCTCCCCTGTATATATGGCTCCGCTCCCACTCTCCCTCCCCTGTATATATGGCTCCGCTCCCACTCTCCCTCCCCTGTATATATGGCTCCGCTCCCACTCTCCCTCCCCTGTATATATGGCTCCGCTCCCACTCTCCCTCCCCTGTATATATGGCTCCGCTCCCACTCTCCCTCTCCTGTATATATGGCTCCGCTCCCACTCTCCCTCCCCTGTATATATGGCTCCGCTCCCACTCTCCCTCCCCTGTATATATGGCTCCGCTCCCACTCTCCCTCCCCTGTATATATGGCTCCGCTCCCACTCTCCCTCCCCTGTATATATGGCTCCGCTCCCATTCTCCCTCCCTTATGGCTCCGCTCGGCTCCCCCATCCTCCCCATCATACTTACCCTCACGTCGCTGAACTTCCTTCCTGTCGCTGCACGTCCCTGCATCTCGCGGCGCTTCAGCTTCTTCCTGTGCGGAGCGGTCACGTGATACCGCTCATTAAGGTCCATGAATATGGACGCCACGCCTATAGGAGATGAGTGGCGTCCATATTCATGACCTTAAATGAGCGGTAGCACGTGACCGCTCAGCGCTGGATGAAGCCGTCGCGGGATGAAGCCGCCGCGGGATGCAGGGTGAGTATCAGCTGCTGCACCGCCCCCCAGCTCCCCTTGTGTCCGCGGACCGGCAAGGGCACTGCAACGGCCCGGTGCTGGGCCGCGGACCGGCGGTTGGGGACCCCTGCTGTAATTACTCCATTGTTACTCAAAACCTAGTAAAATATACATTCTACCTGGTTAGGTAGTTTCCACAAGAAGTGCGTAGGCTTGTGCAGATTGGTCAATGACGCTCCTGTCTCTTTCCCTTGAGGAGGCTGCTTCCAAGTAAAATGAGGATTGTACATGTTCCTGACATGGGTTTCAGGCCTGACAGACTGACCACAATACAGGCCCTCTTTTGCATACACTGTATTCAGAACTTCATTCTTTTCAATGGTCTTTTTAGTGAAAGTAACATTGAGTATAGTGACATTGATCATACAGCTCCCCCAACTCTTGTATTATATTAACCTTACAACGGCTTCACCCGCTATGACAGTGGCTCCATTGGGATTCGGTGGCCAAAATGAACTGTGGAGCTCACAAAACTCTGGTTTCATGGCACCTGCTGGCCCTCTGTAAATGTGAAGCGAGAGCAGCATAATCACATGACTGTGGGCGTGGTGATGGTGGTGGCGGGCAAAGCCCAGAATTCAAATGGGTTTGTTTTAGCTGGCATTGTAAAGTGATGGGGAATATGTATTCCACTACCTAGCTAACAGTTTTAAATGAGTTAGGAACCTTCCCAATGTAGGAGTGAGAGCAATCACAAATGTTAAAGGAGAAACTAAAGCCAAAACGCTCCGTGTGAACATAAGCTAAAGGGGAAGTTTTTATTTTGCGTTATATATATGTAATTATGAAGTAAAAAAATGTTTCTTAGTATTTTTCACTTTAAAACTTTTAGGTTTGGTTTGGTAGGTCTTTTTATAAATCCGTAAAACCAGTGCAATAGTCTGACAACATTATTCTGAGATACCATATGTCAGAAAGGCATGCAGGCATCTTCTGAATGCTGTTCCCATTTTTTTTTAGCACTTTCCCATCCATTTCATCTTTTCTCTCTGGCCCCCAGACCTTTCTGTTGGATCCAGCAGGAAAATATTCGACTTTCCCATTGACTTGCATTGGATTATTCGGTACGAATACACGGATATTAGAAATTATTTGGTCGATTTTACAGAATCCGAATAATTCACTATTCGCTCATCGCTAGACATAAATAATTGATATCTACCATCTTGTTGCCATTTCTAGGCTTCAAAAATATTTTTTTCTGGACAAGTATATGGTTTATAATAGTCTGGGAAATTTATAATTGGCATCAGCTGTCTAGATGCCATTTCTAGGCCCCAAAATTTTTTTCTAGACTAGCGTGTGTTTTTAAGTAGTCTGAAAAATAATTGGCATCTACCATCTCCTTGCCATTTCTAGGCCCTAAAAATAATTTGGCTGGACTATTGTGTGTTTGTTAGTAGTCTGAGAAATAAGAAATAGGCATCAGCTGTCTGGGTGCCTGTCATGTCGGACGCTGTTCACACCACAGCGTCCGGCAGGCAGCGGTAGTTCCATCTCCGTCCACTATAGCCTCAGTGGCGCCGGCTTGATTTTACTCAGGTTATCTGGGGTTAATCTAGCTGGAAATCAGGTGGGATGTTTGGTCACGCCCACGGTCTTTAAATAGTCGTGCTGGCCTGTGGGCGTCGCCGATTATAGCTTGTGTTTTGTGCCAAGTGGTTCCGGTCTGGAGTGGAGGTGTTGGAGAGAGAAATTCATATCTGGTGTCGTATGATCCGTTGTTACCTTTTCGCCTTCCTATATTTGTGCTTTGTTTTGCCCTGTTCACATTATAGTATTGTCCTGTGTGTATGCGGCGCGGTGCGGTTTGAGTTCTCCCTGTCTGTCATTACTGTGTGGGTTTTGGTGGTTTGACAACTCACTGGGTGGAGGGTGGAGGGTTCAGCTTAGGGCTGAGCAGGAGATAAGGAGAGGCTGGAGGCTCAGGCATTTGCACCTTTAGCAAAAACCCTGGGTTGAGGGTCAGACAGGGTTTTCCCTAGTTTGAGGGACTCCGCAGGGGCCCGGGTTTGTCAGCCTCCTTCGACCTAAGCCTCGCATAACATTATAATCGGCCTAACATTTTTCCATGGATTCCATGACTTCCATAAACCGCCAGTTGGCGGCGCTGTCCGTACAGGTCACCGAGTTGAAGGGGGCAGTTCAGCAGCAGGGCCTGGTTGTAGCTAATGTACAAGCGGCTTCTGCTGGTGCAGGTGCAGAGCCTAAGATTCCGCTGCCTGAACGATTTTCTGGGGAACGCAGCAAATTTGTCATCTTTCGGGAGGCCTGCAAGTTATACTTTCGCATGCGCCCGGTCTCCTCAGGTAATGAGGCTCAGCGGGTGGGTCTGGTGTTATCATTACTGAGTGGGGACTCCCAAGCATGGGCGTTTTCCTTACCAGCCGACTCTGCTACGTTTCATTCGGTTGAGAATGTTTTTTCAGCACTCGGGTTCATTTATGATGACCCCGACAGATTGGCTTTAGCAGAATCTAAAATCCGCGCCCTCCGTCAGGGGGAACGTATGGCGGAAGACTATTGTTCAGAATTTCGCCGTTGGGCAGTAGACACACAGTGGAACGACCCAGCGCTGCGGAGTCAGTTTATTCATGGGGTCTCAGAAAGAGTTAAACAGGCCCTCCTGATGTATGAGACTCCTGCATCGTTAGAATCTGCCATGAGTTTGGTTATTCGTATTGATCGCCGTTTGCGTCAAGGGGCGCAGGAGACGCTGCCTCTGGGGGAAAGCAGGGGTGCCAGTGTGGTTGCTGCAGATGAGCCCACGGAACCTATGCAAATCGCTGGGGTATCACATGTGCAGCGTCGCGTTCCTGGGTTCAGGAAGCATGGAGCATGTTTTTACTGTGGTAAAAGAGATCATTATGTAAATGCTTGTCCTGTGCTACCAAAGAAAGTCGCACCGGCGGAAAACTGGTAAGCTCAGAGGGTATGGAGGGGGCCCAACTGAGCGTATGCATATCCTCCATGATGGTATCTCAATGTATGCTCCCTGCCAGGGTTATTATTGCGGGCAGAGAGCTACCAATATCAGTGTTTGTGGATAGCGGTTCAGCCACCAATCTCATGGATGAGGAGTTTGCACGCATGGCAGGTTTCAAGATCGAAAAACTCCCTCATCCTATTCGCGTGGTTACCATTAATGCCGCTCCCCTCCCACAGGGGGAGATTACTGAGTTTGTAGCTGAGGTTAAACTCCACATTGGGGTCCTACATTCTGAGTGGGTTACATGTAAGGTACTCAATAATCTCCCAGCACAAATAGTCCTGGGTTTCCCATGGTTGTCTAAGCACAACCCGGTGATTGACTGGAGAACCCAGGACATAGTCCAGTGGAGCAGTTTCTGCCAGGAAAATTGCTTGGCCACATGTGTGTCCGCCGTGAAGCCCAGCCTTCCGGAGGCATTGCTGAATTTTGCGGACGTAATCTCTGAGAGGGGTTGCTCAGAACTACCTCCACATCGAGCCTATGACTGTCAAATTAGGTTAAAACCCGGGGCTAAATTGCCAAAGGCGAGGATGTTTAGTATTTCTGGTCCGGAGAGACAAGCTCTTAAGGACTACATTGCGGAGAGTTTAAGTAAAGGGCACATCCGGCCTTCATCCTCTCCTGTAGCAGCGGGGTTTTTCTTCATTAAGAAAAAAGATGGGGGGTTACGCCCGTGTCTGGATTTCCGGGAGTTAAACCAGATTACGGTCCGTGATCCCTACCCGATGCCTCTGATCCCTGATTTGTTCAACCAGGTGGCTGGTGCGAAGTGGTTTTCCAAACTTGACCTCAGGGGGGCATATAACCTCATAAGGGTCCGTCAGGGGGATGAGTGGAAGACGGCATTTAATACCCCTGAGGGTCATTTTGAAAGCCTAGTTATGCCATTTGGGTTGACAACCGCGCCTGCTGTGTTCCAACATTTCATAAATGATGTATTTGCTCATGTGCTGGGGAAATTTGTGATTGTGTACCTGGATGATATCCTTATTTATTCGAGCGACCAGGACACTCATTTAGAGCATGTCAGGCAGGTGTTACAGCTGCTCCGTGAGAATAAGCTCTACGCTAAGCTTGAAAAATGCGTGTTTTTTGTTCAAGAGTTGCCTTTTTTGGGATATATTGTGTCCGCCGCAGGGTTTAAAATGGATGCCGCGAAGGTGCAAGCGGTGCTGCGATGGGAACGGCCTGGTAATCTAAAAGCGCTCCAGCGGTTCCTTGGGTTTGCCAACTATTATAGGAAGTTTATTAAGAATTTCTCTACTATAGCCAAACCGCTCACGGACATGACGAAAAAAGGTACCAATCTCGCTATCTGGTCTGAGGATGCGGTGCGTGCATTTGAGCTTCTGAAGAACCGTTTTGCTTCAGCCCCCATTCTGGTGCAACCGGACGTATCTAAACCTTTTACGGTGGAGGTCGATGCGTCTGAGGTGGGAGTGGGGGCAGTACTGTCACAGGGCTCGTCCTTGAGCAATTTGCGTCCATGCGCCTACTTCTCCAAGAAGCTGTCGCCGGCCGAACGGAATTACGACATCGGCAACAGGGAGTTGTTGGCCATCAAATTGGCTTTTGAGGAATGGCGACACTTCTTGGAGGGGGCGGCCCACCAGGTCACAGTCATCACCGACCATAAAAACCTGCTCTATCTGGAGTCGGCCAAGCGTCTGTCTCCCAGGCAGGCTCGCTGGGCATTGTTTTTTACACGTTTTAACTTTCTGGTGACTTACCGTCCTGGGGCGAAAAACACCAAGGCGGATGCCTTGTCCAGGTGTTTTCCGGGGGGAGAACCTCGGGAAGAGCCGGTACCCATCCTCCAGGAAGGTGTAGTGGTTTCGGCTCTCAGGTACTGAGGTAGAGGCAGAGATTGCCGAGGCCCAGGAGGAGGTACCACCAGGACTTCCCGCTAATAAGTCGTTCGTACCCCTTCATCTTCGTCTTAAAGTGTTGGGGGAACACCAAGACTCGGTCCTGGCCGGTCATCCAGGGGTTAGGGGCACCTTGGAACTGGTATCGCGCCGCTTCTGGTGGCCAAAAATCCGGCAGGATGTGGTTTCCTACGTGACAGCTTGCATCACGTGCGCCAGGGCCAAGTCGCCCAGAACCCGTCCTGCTGGCACTCTACAGCCTCTGGGGATACCTAGTAGGCCATGGACAGAAATCTCCATGGACTTTATCACAGACTTGCCTGCCTCGGCGGGGAACACGGTCATCCTGGTGGTGGTTGATCGATTTTCGAAGATGGCGCATTTTGTGTCATTGCCTTCCTTGCCCAACGCTAAGACGTTGGCTCAGGTCTTTGTGCAGGAGGTGGTCAGACTGCACGGAGTTCCGTCGGACATAGTGTCTGATAGGGGTACCCAGTTTGTGGCGAAGTTTTGGAAAGCTTTTTGCTCACGATTGGGGATCAAGTTGTCTCATTCATCGGCGTTTCATCCGCAGTCAAATGGTCAAACTGAGCGCATGAACCAAAATCTGGAGCAGTATTTGCGATGTTTTGTGTCTGACAACCAAGAGGAGTGGTCGACGTTCCTTCCCTTGGCCGAGTTCGCATTAAATAATCACCGCCAAGAATCATCGGGAGAGTCTCCGTTCTTTTGTGTTTATGGGCACCATCCTCAATTTTGTACCTTGCGTCAGGGGGGCTCTGGGGGCGTCCCAGAGGAGGACCGGTTAGGAGTTCAACTATCATCGGTCTGGAGGAGTGTGAAACAGCGATTGCTGAGCATGAGTGCAAGATACAAACGTGTGGCTGACTCTAGACGCGTGCCAGGTCCGGACCTGTGTGTGGGTGATTGGGTGTGTTTAGCTACTAAAAACATAAAACTCAAAATTCCATCATTGAAATTGGGTCCAAGGTTTATTGGCCCTTTTAAGATTGCTGCCATCATAAACCCGGTTGCTTATCGGTTGGAGCTTCCTGCGGTATACAAGATACACAACGTGTTTCACAGGTCTTTATTGAAAAAGGTGGTAGGCTCTGTGGACACGACGCCGATGCCACCTCCAGTCATGGTGGATGGCGATTTAGAGTTTGAAGTCTCCAAGGTGGTGGACTCTCGAGTACTGCGCCGTACTCTTCAGTATTTGGTGCACTGGCGGGGGTATGGTCCGGAGGAGAGGTCTTGGGTACCAGCCTCAGACATACATGCGGATCAGCTGGTCAGTTCCTTTCACCGCCGTCATCCGGACAAGCCGGGTCCTATGAGTCTTGAGGGCCCTGGGGTCCCTCGTAGAAGACGGGGTACTGTCATGTCGGACGCTGTTCACACCACAGCGTCCGGCAGGCAGCGGTAGTTCCATCTCCGTCCACTATAGCCTCAGTGGCGCCGGCTTGATTTTACTCAGGTTATCTGGGGTTAATCTAGCTGGAAATCAGGTGGGATGTTTGGTCACGCCCACGGTCTTTAAATAGTCGTGCTGGCCTGTGGGCGTCGCCGATTATAGCTTGTGTTTTGTGCCAAGTGGTTCCGGTCTGGAGTGGAGGTGTTGGAGAGAGAAATTCATATCTGGTGTCATATGATCCGTTGTTACCTTTTCGCCTTCCTATATTTGTGCTTTGTTTTGCCCTGTTCACATTATAGTATTGTCCTGTGTGTATGCGGCGCGGTGCGGTTTGAGTTCTCCCTGTCTGTCATTACTGTGTGGGTTTTGGTGGTTTGACAACTCACTGGGTGGAGGGTGGAGGGTTCAGCTTAGGGCTGAGCAGGAGATAAGGAGAGGCTGGAGGCTCAGGCATTTGCACCTTTAGCAAAAACCCTGGGTTGAGGGTCAGACAGGGTTTTCCCTAGT
Organism: Dendrobates tinctorius; assembly: GCF_039654945.1. NCBI lineage: Eukaryota > Metazoa > Chordata > Amphibia > Anura > Dendrobatidae > Dendrobates > Dendrobates tinctorius. Next base: position 1,643,967 of record NW_027361979.1, on the reverse strand, counting down.
TTGAGGGACTCCGCAGGGGCCCGGGTTTGTCAGCCTCCTTCGACCTAAGCCTCGCATAACAGTGCCATTTCTAGTCATAAAAAATATTTTTTATGGACTATTGTTTTTTTCCTCATGGGAAATAAATAATTGGCATCAGCTGTCTAGTTTCCATTTCTAGGCACAAAAAATTATTTTTCTCGAATTGTGTGTGTGTTTTAGATGTCTGAGAAATATATATTTGACATTAACATTCTTTTTGCCATTTCTAGGCACTAAAAATAATTTTTATTAATTTATATTATGTGTTTCTTAGTGGTCTGGGAAAAAAATAGTTGGCATCGATTGTCTGGTTGCTGTTTCTAGGTCATAAAAATAATTTTTCTTGACAAGTGTGTGTTTTTAGTAGTGAGTGAAATAAAATTGGATTAAGCTGTCTAGTTGCCATTTCTAGGCCCTAAAAAATTTTTTTCCAGACTAGTTGGTGGTTTTTAGTAATCTGAGAAATAAATAATTTACATCACCTGTCTAATTAACATTTCTAGGTACAAAATTTTTTTTTTCTGGACTAGTGTGTTTCTTTAGAATAAATACCACTGATACACACCCATCACTCATATAGGCAAATATACCTTCATTGAGGATATATAAATAACTACGGAACCTCCACAATAATATAAATCCTACAAAAAATACGGAGATAAAGACCGCAAGTAGAGTAAAAAAGGTCACTTTATTGTAACAGACTCTTTAGACAAAATGTACAAAATACAGACAAAGAACAAAATGCTAATACAGGGCTCATATGTGGTAACCGCTACTAACACCCTATATATAACAGAATGGGTGATAAGAAATGAAGCAAAGAGTCTCAAAGAGAGCCATTCATTATATAGTATATAGGCCCTCACTATGAGAAAACAGAGCTAACACACTCCAAATAGAAAAATAATGTGTAGATAGTTAAATATCTATCCAAAATAATAATACTATAATAAATGGAGACAAAATCATACCCATATGTATCTGTAGGTGAGCGCGGCACTAAAGAGAGCAGCCCCGACGCGCGTTTCGCGTGGGCTTCCTCGGACAGCCTCCCGAGGAAGCCCATGGAAGCCCATGCGAAATGCGTGTCGGGGCTGCTCTCTTTAGTGCCGCGCTCACCTACAGATACATATGGGCATGATTTTGTCTCCATTTATTATAGTATTATTATTTTGGATAGATATTTATCTATCTACACATTATTTTTCTATTTGGAGTGTGTTAGCTCTGTTTTCTCATAGTGAGGGCCTATATACTATATAATGAATGGCTCTCTTTGAGACTCTTTGCTTCATTTCTTATCACCCATTCTGTTATATATAGGGTGTTAGTAGCGGTTACCACATATGAGCCCTGTATGAGCATTTTGTTCTTTGTCTGTATTTTGTACATTTTGTCTAAAGAGTCTGTTACAATAAAGTGACCTTTTTTACTCTACTTGCGGTCTTTATCTCCGTATTTTTTGTAGGATTTATATTAGTGTGTTTCTTTGTAGTCTGAGAAATAAATAATTGCCATCAACCACCTCATTGCCATTTCTAGGCTCCAACATTTTTTTCTGGACTAGTGTGTTTTTTTTAGCATTCTGATGTCCAGATGTCATTTTTACACCACAAAAAATATTTTTTTCTGGACAAGTGTGTATTTTCAGTAGTCTGGGAAATACATAAATGGCATAAGCGGTCATGTTGCCATTTGTAGGCCTTAAAAATATTTTTTTCTGGACTAGTGTGTGTTTTTAGTATTCTGTGAAATAAATAATTGGCATCAGTTGTCAAGATTCCATTTCTAGGCACAAAATATATATTTTTTTTTTGGACTACTGTGTGTTTTTGCCATTTGTAGGCCCCAAAAATAATTTTTCGGGACTATTATGTGTTTTTTAGTAGTCTGGGAAATAAATAATTGGCATCAGCTATCTCATTGCCATTTATAGCCCAAAATGGAAAATTTTTCAGAAGCACTGTGTGTTTTCTAGTAGTGTTGCAAATAAATAATTTCTCCAGACTGATGTGTTTTTTTCAAATAGTCTTTGAAATAAATAATTGGCATCAGCCATCTCATTGCCATTAGTAGGTGACAGAATATTTTCTTTTGCTACTGCTGTGTGTTTTCTAGTAGTTTTCCAAATAAGTATGGTATTTCACATCTGCCATCTAGTTGCCATTTCTAGTCCCCCAAAATATTTTTTCTGTACTTGTGTTTATTTCATACTAGTCTGGCATAAAATTAATTGGAATCAGCCATCTCATTGCCATTTATAGGCTAAATAAATAATTTTTCAGGATTGCTGTGTGTTTTCTAGTACTCCTGCAAATAAATAATTTACTCTTCCGCCATCTCTTTGCGAGTATTATTTAGAAAATCAACTTCCAAAAATGAGGAGAGCATCAAATAAGTGAAGTGGCCGTGGTGGTGCTGGTGTAGCTGCCGATGTTGATGGTGTAGCTGATACAGGAAGAAAATGTAGTCATTCTGTACCTGCTGCGTGCCCATATACAACATCTTCCTCTGGTGCCTGCAGACGACAGTACTTTGTGTGTCCTTTACTAGACCTGAAGACAGCTGCAGGAATGATGAAGCCACAAGTTGTTAAAAAGGTGTTAGATTGGATAGATTAGGGTGGCTCAGGTTGCTTTGTACTTGATTCCACTTGATCCACTGCAGAAAATGCACAGATGGCACCTGAGGACCATGGTAATCCAGCTTCCACCTCACTCCTTTGCAAATCAGTCAAACAGTTTGAGCCCCAAGTCATGCAGCAGTCTCTTCTGCTTTTTTATAACTCTGCTGGCTGTGGGTTCCATGCCCCATCCACCTGATCCTGCTCCAGAAGTGTAAAATACTGAGTACATTGATGCCAAACCACTGGTTAGGTTGGAGGATGCATACATGGGAGGACTAGTGCACACAATCAGTGGACTATTGCAGCACATACGTATAATATGATGATGAAACTCAGTTGCCAACTGCATCGCCTTTCTCTGGTTTGCAGACTGGCAAGAAGGACAGGGTTGAGGAGACGGTCAAAGATGATGAGTGAGTTGATGAGGTCCTAGTCCCAAGATGGACTGTGAGCCATCCTAGTGATGTGCACAGTTTGGAGGAAGAGATGTTGACCTCAATGCCACAGTAGCACAGCAAAAGAGGGAGCAGGGTGCAAAGGCACAGTGTGCAGACCCTAGCCAGTACATTAGCTGCTACTGCCCCATGTGCCATTAAAATAAGCAGAGAGAAAAACGAGGAAGTTCCAGTATCTGCTTAGGCTAATTTAACCTTAGCACTTTTTTGGGCAGCGCATCGTGCACAATAGAAATGCATGCAAAAATGCATCATGCATTTGTCATTGTATAGTAACTGTATACCGACATTCAAACTGCATCAGAAAATGGCTTAGGTTTTTAGTGCGAAATTAGAGTTAAAAATTCAGCACGGTATAGAGAGAAAAAATATATATCAGATGATGCATATATCTTAAAAAAAAACATCCCAGTTAGTACACTAAGACCCTTTTGGGAAACTAGTTTGTTGCATATTTTAGAGGGTGCTTTTTTTCAAAATAACTCAATATGGGGAATTTAAACCACGAACTGTCTATTGGTTACAATAAGACAAATTTAAGTAAGTATTAATATTCAAAGAGAAACTCCATAACCCTAAGGCTGTGTGCACACGCTGCGGATTATGTGCGGATTCATCCGCGCGGATTTTGTAAAATCCGCAGGTGAAACCGCAGGTCAAAAGACCTGCGGTTTTACCTGCGGATTGCTCTGCGGTTTTGCCCTGCGGTTTTTCATCTCCTCAATGGAGGAGATGGCAAACCGCAGGAGAATCCGCAGAAAGAATTGACATGTCAATTCTTTCTGCGGATTGAAAACCGCAGATAATCCGCGCGGAAAATTCCGCACCGTCTGCACTGCGGTTTTTGATTCCCATAGGGAATCATGGTACTGTACACCGCAGCAAAAACTGCTGCGGGTCCGCAGCGGACAAAACCGCTGCGGAACCGCAGCAAAATCCGCAGCGTGTGCACACAGCCTAAGAGGAGAAAGAATGTATAAAGGAGATGTTGGTATAATACATAATAATGGTTGAGATAAGGTCAGTCTTACTCGAGTTATGATATGGACACACTTTGCAAATCCTTGAGAGAAAGACTAGATACCAACAAGCCATGGTGAAGAATCACAGCATTTCCAAATTACTGGCCTTTGACATGCTGCCCTTCCGGGTGGTGAAGACAGACTGTTTTAAAAACTATTGGCCTTGGCTGTCCTGCAGTACGTTGTTTCCAGTTACCACTACTTTTCCAGGCTGGGTATCCCTGCCTTGTACAAATGTGGTCCAAATCAAGTGTGCACTGTGGAATGCCATCAGTGGCAAGATCCATATAACCACCCACACGTGAACCAGTAAGCATGGTGAGGGATGATACATCTCCATAACTGTCCAGTGGGTAAATGTAGTAGTGACTGGAACAGAGGTGGAAGGCGTTCTAGCCCATGTCCTACCACCACCAAGTAATGCTGAATGTTTATCTGTCCAAGTTGCTTCCTCCTCCTCTTCTTCCTCCACTGTGTACTCATTCGGTCACAGAAACACCTGCAACCCCAACTTTATCACAGCCAAGCGGAAGCAACAGCAGGCTGTTCTTAAACTCATCTGTTTGTGGGGTCAAATGCCACAAAGTGCAGGAGCTGTGTACTGGGATCAAACAGCAAATAGATGAGTGGTTGGTGCCGGTGAACCGTAAGCACTGTTTGGTGATGGTGATAATGGGCAGCTCTCGGATTAAACAGTTTATCGCACATCAGTTGCCTGGCACATGTGATAAACTTGGTGGTGCAGAGCTTCCTGAAAAAGTACCCACACATGTCAGAGCTGCTGCTGAAACTGTGGCCAGGTGTGCATACTTTCATCATTCTCACCCTGCTGCTGATGCTGCAGCATCACTTCTGCCTTCCCTTTCACCGGCTGAAAAGCGATGTACCAACAAGGTGGAACTGCTAGAGAGACTGTGTCGGCAGCAGCAGGCAAAAGAGGAGTTTTAGCATGGACAGATGCAGACACCACTTCACCACTAATGATTGGGTCTCCATGCTGTAAGTGTGTGACGTGTTGCTCTGCTTTGAATATTCCACCAATATGGTAAGCTGTGATGACATCATCATCAGCTTTACTATACTACTTACAAGCTTGCTGGAAAAAACAATTCAGGCCATGATGGATGAATGAGGTGGTGGCACAGGTGGAAGAGGAGCACGAGGAGTAGAAGACCCAATTCGTATAGTTATCAGGCCTGTCATCCAAAAATGGCTCAAAGAATGTGGTACTGTCCCAACATCAGCCAAGTACCAAACTTTACAGACAGGGCACAGTTTGGGATAATGATGAGAAGGCGGGGGGGCAACCTTGTTCATAGCAAGTTGGCACTCAGATTGGCTAACGGGCACACTGGAGTGTGGCTTGGGGGGATTGTTGAGATACGGGGAATTGGAGGGCACCGAAACCGCATGGACCAGGGAATGTCCCGCCGAACGCCCACTCTCCCTTTAATGTAGGCATAACACTGCTCAGACAACAGAGAGTGAGGGTAAAACATTGTGGCAATGTTTACTGAACCACAAAGCAGGCATATAACATAGAACAGACCCAGCACAATACCCAAGATGGTGCACATTACAGAGTCTCACCCTTCCGTTGACCCACCAGGATAATGGCAGATGTTACATCAGGGTTGACTACCCCACCTGTGGTACACACACAGAGAGGATGTAACGATAAGAGTAAGAAGATGACAGTCCATTGAATCCATACAAGGTACAAGGCCTGTTGACACGAAAGTCACAACCTGGCTTATTTGAACATAACATGGAGCCAGGCGACCAGCGGATCCCAATCGTGGCTTTCTCCAAATGTATCCATGGTTCAGCAATGGTCAATGGAGCATATCTGTAGTCTTCTGACCGGGTCCGAAAACCCCTAGGTTGTTTGCTGTAGAATAATAGATCTGTGTCCCTCGTGATGGAGCCATGATATTGGCTGCTGTCTTGTCTCTGGTCCTTTGGATGTCTATGTCTTGGTAGAATCTTTAGTTCAAAAAAATCACTGCGCACGTACGAGTTGAAAATTATTCTTCAAGTGAGGATTTATTAATAGTAATTGCTGAAGGGACAGGCAAAATGACATTTCAGCCAGTTAATAGCCTTGATCACAGTCGCCCATTTTCTTCTCCCTTCTTCTCTCTTCTCTCTTCGCACAGGTAATCATGTCTTTCAACTTCTGATCTGAACCACCCTGCCTGTATTTCACTCCATTCAATGTTACCAAGAAGTGTGAATGGTAATCATGTCATTCAACTTCTGATCTGAACCACCCTGCATGTATTTCATTCCATTCGACGTTAGCACTTACTGTTGTATATCCATGGGGGGAATCACTGGAGATATTATCATGGGAGAGGTGCTATAGCATAGAGATGGAATCAGGACTGTGTCTTTGATCATCTTTTCCACACAAGGAAGTGTTGAGCAGCTGTTGCTACAGTAATTTATAACTAAGCAGCTCCCACAATCCCTCATTCCTGGCCCTGTAGTATGGTGTATAAATTTAGAATCATTCTAAGGGGTGCACGCAGTGTGGGGTGCTTGCACGCATTCAGCAAAGCATCGCATTAGCTAAGCATCCAGCAAACAGCAGTTGCCCATGGCAGTTAGTCAGGGCAGGTGTCAAGTAAATCACAATTTGTACTCCCTTTTAACCATGTGCTTTTTCTCTATCCTCCTGTGTTCTCTTGCCTTCTACATTCACCTCCTCATCTCCCCTCCATCATCACTCATACACATCAGCCCGTCTATACTTCCCTCTCCCATGTACAGCTCCCATGCACTCCTCACCTTCCTGAAAATCCTCAGCCCATCTTGGTAGACACTTCAGTGTCTACCACTGTGCCACCAACGGATAGCGACAGCTCCACACCAGAACCTACTGTGTGGAACCTTCTTTTGTCAGCACCTGTGAAAAGATCTTTGTCCAAAATAGAGCCCATTACTCTGGGTACCTTAACTTAACACAGGTCCAGTTTTCACCAGTGGGGATACACCATATCAGATTGTATGAAATACTACGCCACAGGGACAATAACTATCTTTGACCTAAGATGCTTCATTAAATGGGCGACTATGTGATCAAGGCTATTAACTGGACAAACGTCATTTTGCCTGTCGCTTCAGCAATCACTATTAATAAATCCTCATTTGAAGCATAATTTCCAACTCTTACGTGTGCAGTGATTTTTTTGAACTATTGTTTATGGACCACTAGCTCCTTTCACTAGCACCATCATTTTAATCTTTAAGTTGAGTGCTAGCCATCGTATCCTTTGGCAGAATCTCTGACTGTCTTTCTATCTCTCAGTCTCTCCGTTTCTGAGTCTCTTTATACTGAAAAATGTAACCTATTTTTAGATTTAACAAGTGTCCTTCAGTCCAGCATCAAGATAAGGGGAACAATGTGTCAGGAACACCGCACTGCACTTGCTCACTGAGCCAGTGCGCGTGTCCTGAGTAAGACAACCTGTGCTCAGAGATACCTGTGGAGTTGGCAGCAGCAGAGAAGATGCGTGCTTCAGACCCACAGACCTGAAGCATGTGACTGCTGGGAGCGTGGCCAAAACTCCCGAGAGCTAGGAGCTGCAGGAAAACTCCTAGAATGGTAACTACGGAGCAAAGCTACTAATTGGCATAGACAGCAAAATAAACCAGATCAGGCCGGGGTCAAAGCACTAGATAGCATGACAATTACCAAAGGGCAAGACAGAACGGATAGTCAAGATGTAGCCAAGAAGTCAGAAACCAGAGAAGCAGATGTACAGTACACAATCAACAGGCAAACTCACAACGGGGGACAGAACCGGATCAGAACCATGTAAGCAAGCTATAAGGCAAAGAACAGGCACACAGGGGTCACAACACTCGGCCAAAGGCAAAAGTATAACTGACAGGGATTGGAGTTTCTCAGGGCAATAAAAAGCTCTGCCTGAACCAAAGAGAGGCAACAATAATTAACCCCAGGTGTGCAGGATATAGCCTGCACTGAGCTCAAGACATTAACCCCTGACGTGCAGGTCAAAACCTGCACTGGGATCATGACACAATGGTGATGAGATCAAGTAGCAATACTTGATTATTTTTTAAGCTATTTGCATAGTTTTTCCCTCTCTGCTTTCGAAGTCAACAAACTGGCTCCATAATACAATGCATAATTAGCATATCAGCAAACATCACTACTAGTCATCAAAGATAAGCACACACTATGTTATATGAAATATCAGCTTACATGCCAATATTAGGCTAGTTTCACACTTGCTTTTTTTTGCAGCGTGTTTTTCCCGCAAAAAACGCATTGAAAAAACGCATACAAAAGCATACAACTGCTGCGTTTTTTTCAAGCATTTTTATGAGCATGCATGAAAAAAACGCAGCGTTTTTATGCGTTTGTATGCGTTTTTAGTGCGTTTTTACCGCGTTTGCGTTTTTTTCCAACATTAGGTGGCCCCTCACACTAACCCAAACCATGACTTTACTAACCCTAACCCTGACCCTAACCCTAACCCTGACCCTGACCCTAACCCTAACCCTGACCCTAACCCTTAACCAAACCATACTTAACCCTAACCCAAACCCTAAACCCTAACCCTAACCCTGACCCTAACCCTAACCCTAACCCTGACCCTAACCCTTAACCAAACCATACTTAACCCTAACCCAAACCCTAAACCCTAGCTAACCCTAACCCTGACCCTAACCCTAACCCTAACCCTGACCCTAACCCTAACCCTAACCCTAACCCTGACCCTAACCCTAACCCTTAACCAAACCATACTTAACCCTAACCCAAACCCTAAACCCTAACTAACCCTGACCCTAACCCTAACCCCAGCCCGAATCCTGACCCTGACCCTAACCCTAACCCTAAACCCCCTTAACTAACCCTAACTCTAACCCAAACCCCTAAATTCCATGGTTAACAAAAAAAACGCATGTGCAAAAAAACGCATACATAAGCATGCCAATGCGCACATATGCGCACCCATAGACTTATATTGGGTGTCTTGCTGTAAAAAAACGCATTGCGCGCGCATGCGTTTTTTTGAGGCAAGTCGGACGCACAAAAAATGCAACAGGTTGCATTTTGTGCGCCCGAGCGCATACCGCAAAAAAACACATGCGCGGTAAAACGCGTACAAACGCATGTGTATGCGCACATAAGCGCATCCCATGCAAAGTATAGGAAAAAAAAACGCATGCGCCATTTAGCGCTAAATTACCACGAAAAAAAACGCAAATGTGAAACCAGCCTTACAGGCTTACTCAAGCAAAAGTATAGAAAGCAGCATATGGGTTGCCCTCCCAGGGCGGTGGGGTACCCGGTACCAGGGCGGTGTCAGGGGAATGTGTCACAGCAGCAGAGACCCGGTCCGTGGCCCTGGGCGCCCAAGTCAATGGTGGAATGTATACAGTCATATGTTAAAGTTTGGGCACCCCTATTAATGTTAACCTTTTTTCTTTATAACAATTTTGTTTTTTGCAACAGCTATTTCAGTTTCATATATCTAATAACTGATGGACTCAGTTATATTTCTGGATTCAAATTAGGTTTATTGTACTAACAGAAGATGTGCAATCTGCATTTTAACAAAATTTGACCGGTGCAAAAGTATGGGCACCTCAACATAAAAGTGACATTAATATTTCGTAGATCCTCATTTTGCAAAAATAACAGCCTCTAGTCGCTTCCTGTAGCTATTAATGAGTTCCTGGATTCTGGATGAAGGTACTTGTGACCATTCCTGTTTACAAAACAATTCCAGTTCAGTTAAGTTTGATGGTCGCCGAGCATGGACAGCCCGCTTCAAATCATCCCACAGATGTTCAATGATATTCAGGTCTGGGGACTGGGATGGCCATTCCAGAACATTGTAATTGTTCCTCTGCATGAATGCCTGAGTAGATTTGGAGCGGTGTTTTGGATCATTGTCTTGCTGAAATATCCATCCCCTGCGTAACTTCAACTTCGTCACTGATTCTTGCACATTATTGTCAAGAATCTGCTGATACTAAGTTGAATCCATGCGACCCTCAACTTTAACAAGATTCCCGGTGCCGGCATTGGCCACACAGCCCCAAAGCATGATGGAACCTCCACCAAATTATACTGTGGGTAGCAAGTGTTTTTCCTGGAATGCTGTATTTTTTAGCCTCCATGCATAACGCCTTTTTGTATGACCAAACAACTCAATCTTTGTTTCATCAATCCACAGGACCTTCTTCCAAAATGTAACTGCCTTGTCCAAATGTGCTTTTGCATACCTCAGGCGACTCTGTTTGTGGCGTGCTTGCAGAAACGGCTTTTTTCGCATCACTCTCCCATACAGCTTCTCCTTGTGCAAAGTGCGCTGTATTGTTGACCGATGCACAGTGACACCATCTGCAGCAAGATGATGCTGCAGGTCTTTGGAGGTGGTCTGTGGATTGTCCTTGACTGTTCTCACCATTCTTCTTCTCTGCCTTTCTGATATTTTTCTTGGCCTGCCACTTCTGGGCTTAACAAGAACTGTACCTGTGTTCTTCCATTTCCTTACTATGTTCCTCACAGTGGAAACTGACAGGTTAAATCTCTGAGACAAATTTTTGTATCATTCCCCTGAAAAGCTATGTTGAATAATCTTTGTTTTCTGATAATTTGAGAGTTGTTTTGAGGAGCCCATGATGCCACTCTTCATAGGAGAATCAAATAGGAGAACTACTTGCAAGTGGCCACCTTAAATACCTTTTCTCATGATTTGATACACCTGGCTATGAAGTTCAAAGCTCAATGAGGTTACAAAACCAATTTAGTGCTTCAGGAAGTCAATAAAAAGTAGTTAGGAGTGTTCAAATCAAGAAAATGATAAGGGTGCCTATACTTTTGCACCGGTCAAATTTTGTTAAAATGCAGATTGCACATTTTCTGTTAGTACAATAAACCTCATTTGAATCCAGAAATATAACTGAGTCCATCAGTTATTAGATATATGAAACTGAAATAGCTGTTGCAAAAACAAAAATTGTTATAAAGAAAAAAGGTTAACATTAATAGGGGTGCCCAAACGTTAACATATGACTGTATACGAGGGTTCAGCAGCGAAGGGATCCCGAGGTCACTCTCCCAAAGCGACTGAGACTCATCTATTCCCCGAAGCTGTTGAATCGTGCGGGCATGTTCCAGCCTTACCCTTCTCAGTAGGGACCTCTTCCACCGCCCCATCTCCGACTGACTAGCGCCCCCAGCGGACTCTTCCAATTGCCCCATTTCAAGTTGCCGCAAACCCGCCTCAGACAACGTGAATTCGGAGGTTAACCCATTAGGAGGGCCGGGGTATATACCTGGTGCCTCCTGGCGGTGTGGCCTCTGCTCCGGCGCAGGCATGATGGCAACGGGCGCTGCCCGGTGAGACACCGGAGACAGCGGTGGAGTCAATGGCAGCTCTGGCTCCGCGGGGGTCGCTGGCAGGACCTGCGCAGCCACGTCAGGTCCGGGCAGGAGCTTCTCTTCCTCCGCTTCAGCTTCCTGGGCTGTGTACAACTCCTCCGGTATTAGCGGCAAAGAGGGAGCAGAGTACGTTGCCGGTGGCATGGCAGTGGCTCCAGGCTCCACAGGTTCTGCCGGGAAAAGGTCCGATGCAGCAGCAGCTGGTATCGGTGTCGCGGGTACCGCAGGTGTAGGCCCCTCCTGGGCGCGCTGCAGATTCAATGTCCATAATGCTTCCTGCCTCAGTTGCAGGCGGCACGTCAGCTGAGCAATTTCGTCTTCTAGTTGCTGGTGGCTCATCTCAGAGATCGGGTCGGAGCCTTCAGCCATGGCGCCGGGGAAATCCAACTCAACCTCCGAGCGCTCTCCAGGCCTCCTTCCCTCTCTCTCCAAAATGGCGTTCTGGCGTTCTTCTTCCTGCCTCGGCCCTTTTCCCGCCACTGGCTTCTTCTGCCCCTCCTTCCGGGGGCGGCGTCCTCTTCCAGCGCCTCCATACCAAGCCAGCATACGAACCCCTCGGGGGGTGGGCCATGTCGCTGTCACATAGTAATTCAGGCAGGGGAGGCCCAAGACTCTTCGCGGTCTTTTCCTAGGACCTACTATCTCTTCACGCCCTTCTTCTCCGCGCCAGCGGCAATTTCTAATGTCCATTTTACAGTCCATCAAATCAGGTCTTCTGCACATTTTCAAAAGTGTAAAGCCCAACAAATCATAGGCACACAGAACCTGATGGCATCGGGTCTCGTCATCCTGTTCGTGACGCCAAGTTGGGTCGCCCTCCCAGGGCCATGGGGTACCCGGTACCAGGCCGGTGTCAGGGGAATGTGTCACAGCAGCAGAGACCCGGTCCGTGGCCCTGGGTGCCCAAGTCAATGGCGGAATGTATATGTAGTTAATGGAATAGTTTGTGACGCCACCCGTGGTGCTCGGCAAGGGAGGTGTTAAGCCGACGCTGCAGACAGATCCTCTGGGACAGATGGTAGGATGCAGCAGTGATGGTATAGCCCTCCACAGGCAGGGCTGATGTCCCAGGGTAGTGTAGTTGCAATGGTTGTGGAAAGGCGCAGGCAGTGTAAAATATGGTACCCAGATGTAGCAGTGCTGATTGGGTTGGTGCAAGAATGAATGGAGGACACCGAGGCTTGCAGTTCCAAAGCTTTACTCACAGTCTGCGGTACACAAGGATGCCTGCCTCTGGGCCGTGTCCTCCGGGTCAGAGACTCAGCCAACCTCCAGGCCAGATAGAAAGCTCCTCTCCCACACTCTGCCAACATGTACCTTTCCTGAAAGACTCCTCTATTGTGCCTTAAGGTGTGAAGATCTCCAGTACCGTGGTACTCTGGAGTTCCTCCTGTCAGATGTTCCTAACAATTCTACTCGTATGGCAGACAGCTGTAGCCTCTCTCGGGGACTCCTATCTCTGGAGTCCTGGCTCACTATTCAGTTGCTGTTGTGCCCCAAGTCTTAGTTGGGAGTAGTGCATTTACAGCCAACTACTCCACCGGTGTCTGCTGCAGAACCATAAGTGTCCATACAACCTCGGGGACTGGGCCCCGGCCTTGCGCTGAGAACCCATAGGCAGGGTTCCTCTTCCAACCCATGTCTCCTCTCTGTTCTCCTACTCCTGCGTTACGTACTAATCCTTCTCTCTCTTATGGAAGCTTAGGTTGCAGTTCTACGTCTTTCTCCTTCTGTTCCTTTCCCGTGCCAGCTGGCTCAGATCACTGAGGCAGCTGCAGCACTCATTCCTCCATCCCTTCTTCCAGGGATCCCCACTCCTCCCGAGTGGTTTCCTTCCTCACTGACCTTCTGTCAGACTGAACCTGTAATCCTACACTTTCCCACTCTTTTATATATCTCAACTCCACCCACCTTCCAGCACATCCAGTGTTCCATGCAGGGAACCACAAGAGGTGCTCTGCCTACTCTCTAAGCACTGAGCCGCAATGTGGTTGTGCAGAACTACCCTGTTGTGTGGGGTGCGAGTGTTGGAGCGTGGAAAGGAGTTTCCACCTTACCTGGATGGTGGGGCACTACACCTTAGGAGAAGGTGCAGTACCTCTGTGGCGACTGAGCCTCAGGGGCACCACACATATTCTTCTTGGTTTGCTAAAAATAGTCATTTGAGTAATTAAGATATAATCCGGTTTCTTCACAAGGATACAGAGTATCCAGATGATATACCTCACGTCAGCATGATGACGCTCTCGGTGATGCAGGCTTCCCTGTGATATGGTGGCGCATGCGCTGACTCCTGGCAGATGATTTTCATTGTTTCAGACACCCTTTTGTTGATTGGCTTACATTTATATACCTGGTTGCTGATTGGCGTTAGCTACAATTTAATCTTACTCTGACCTAGCGATGCCACTTGCCCGGAAGAAGGCATTCAAGCCGAAACGCGGTTAGGGGCTGTGGCACCGCAGGTCTGAGGTAAAAAAAATCACCAGCATTATGTTCTCCATGCCTATATACCTTCTTCGCACTTTTCATTAGTGTTCCATTTATGGATTGATTTCCTTTTTTCACTTTGTACATACCACTTGTACTTACCAGTTATATATACTCTTATATTTGATGTTGTTTGGGGCATCATAAACTTTTTTATAATCCTCTGACCTGTGGTTCCACCAGTTTGCTTTTTTCACCTGTCTCACAATCACTTTGTACCATTTGTAACATACATATTACATATTAATTGTTTTTCTTTAATAAAGCATTATTTTATTTATACTTTTGTTATTTTATATACATTATTTTCTATATGATTGTTTTTAATTATTTTGTCTGATACCACTGTAGGGTTCTAGCAGGTTCTCAGGACGCAGTGACGAGACACGAGACAGGGTATGACTTGTATAATGAACTTTTATAAATTGAAGCCACTAGGGCTATACTGAACAGACAAAACGGGGGAACAAGCAGTCTGTCCTCGCAGGTACTCAATGAACTAAACGGTACTTTTTGTGTAACTGCGAGTAACCCGGCTAGTCCGGGTGACGAAAGCCAGACTATGGCCAAACTATAACACTTATTTTCTAGAGTCCACTTATCCTTCCGTGCGTCGCTCAGGATTGCAGATGCGGCCGCTTAGAGGTCGTTGATGCGGCTACCTTGACGCCTCGATCTTCCGGGAAGGTTTGGGTTTGTCGGGCCCTGAAGAAACTATACCGGTGGGGCGTAACAGGCCCTGAAGAAACAATGCCGGTGGGGCACAACAGACCCTGAGGAAACGGTGCTGACGGGGCGCAACAGGCCCTGAAGAAATGATGGCAGTGGGGCGCAACAGGCCCTGAAGAAACGGTGTCAGTGGGGCACAACAGGCCCGGAAGAAACGATGCCGGTGGGGTGCAACAGGCCCTGAAGAAACGGTGTCGGTGGGGCGCAACAGGCCCTGAAGAAGCAGTGCTGGTGGGGCGTGGTAATGACGCAGTCTCTAAATATAACCGTTCACCAACCTCTGCTCAGGGTCCCTTAGCAAACCGGATGGGGGCCTCTACTACCGCCTGTAGCGAGGTGGTGCCCCCCGGTGATGACAGGGCCGCAGCTGTGGGAGAAGGCAGGGGGGCAGTGTCCTGACCGCTGTAGAGGAATGGTCTGTCATCGCAGCGGTCACCTGAGGTAGCCGCCTTGTCACAACAGGGTGGGAAGCAGCGGGAGTGGCTGTATGGGACTGTATGCGGGAAGCGGCCGCTGGTGCAAGACTCTCATGTGTCACTAGTAGGTCAGTCCGCAGCTTTCCTTTCACAGGCCCCTGTCTGTCTCTCCACAACACACTGTCTGCTCCCTCGGTCCTCTCTGTCTCCCACGGCTTCCTGTTTGTTGTCCTGCTCTCTGTCAACTGCCACTTCAGCGCGCCCCCTGCTCCTTTTAAGCTTGCCCTGCCCCCTGTTTCCCTGACAACTTCAGTCAAGCCTTTCCTTTTACTGTCCTCCCAGTTCCTTCCCTCAGGAACCCTGATGGAGGTCCCCTGGGTACCTGTCCTTTCACTGTCTGGGAGTCCTCCTCCCTACACCACTCTCTGATTTAAGTGTAAAAAAATTAAAAGTTTGAAAAGTGCAACATTTTTGCCAAATTTCCATTTTTTCATAAATAAACGCAAGATATCGAATAAATTTTACCACTAACATGAAGTACAATATGTGCTGAAAAAACTTCTCAGAATCAGTGGGATACATTGACGCATTCCAGAGCTGTAAGGCTGGTTTCACATTAGGGTTTGTGTGCGAAGCATTTGATCAGCATAGATACGCATGCGTCAGGCATACATATTTTTTACATGGTGTATGCAGGGACATGGGTTTGCATGCGTTCACATGCTTTTGTGTATGCATGCATCATTTCACGGTGTCCAGCGAACTCAACATGTTGCATTTTTTGAGGTGTCAAAAATCTGTCAAATATGCACATGCATGTGCATGCGCATGAGTGCGTCAAAAGAATGCATTACTGTCTATGGGAACGCATTGGTACGCAAGGACATGCATACGCATGCATTCCATACGCATGCGTTCTTCAAAATGGTCGTATGCAGTAAATGTGTTGAAGATGAAGACTTGATGCTTTCCCGGTGTATGTGTAAAAATGTTAGGTAATTTCTTTGTATTAATGCCAGGACCTTGGATGAAGTAGGCAATTTTATAACCAAGACTGGCAAAACTTAAATCTGAGCGACATCAATCTAAATTGTCAAAATAATTCTCTAAAACACTTTCTTTATGGAAGTAAATGTTTGAATATTGAATGTTATGAAGGGTCCCCATGAATGTAATTTCTTCTTTTAAAGATACAGAACATGTTGAAGAAAAAGAGAAAGAACAGAAAATGAAAGTTCTTCAAAAATGTAAACTTATCAATATTCCAAACAAGTAATCATCTCCCACATAGATTAGATGTATCAAGATTTGCCTGATCTTTTTAGATGTAATCCGCTTACAGCTCCACACACTTCTCATTTTCCAAACTATTAATCATTTTATAGCATCAAAAATGGAAACACTGTATATCTGCTTTTTTTGTGTCACATTTAAGATTAATCTCCCACAATTATTTTGTAATAGTAATCATTTAAATAAAAGGTGATAAAGCTATCTCTGTCTAAAGGGGTTTTCCACTATTAAGATGTTTTCAATATTTTTAGAACTGATGTAAAATAACAAAATCAGACAGTACTCACCCTCCACAGGTCCCCTGACAGCTCTCCACTTCTGCTTCTGTCTTAGAGTTTCTGTCACATTTGTGGACAACTTTTTAAAAGTGGAAAGTTCTTTTAAGTTTTAGGTTCAAAATTTGAGACAAAACAGTTAATTATCGCAGCAAAAATAATAAACTTTATAAGAAACCATTATACATTCCAATATGCAATTTACCTACAGCTATAAGGGAAATTTCTAGAAGCTGCTCACTTCCAGTCACTGTAGCGACGTATTGAGATGTTACAGTTACTGTTGCTGTATTTATTCTGTGGACGGTGCTGGTGATAGAAGAGGTATTGGAACCCAAGGCTCTAGACTTCACAAGCTCTATTAAGCAACTTAGATTTTTGGTGACTGGGACCTATTGCGCCATCCAGTTTTCGAGTATGGGTCTGTTTGCTATCTAGCTGATGTTACCAGCATTCTGCTCCAGCACCACACCCTACTTTAGCTTCCAGCTTACTGCTGGAAGCTGCCAGATATAGTCTTGTGCTTCTCTGGTTTAGTTTGGTTCAGTCCTATCTCTTATCTCCCTGTTGTTTCATTGCTCCTGATTTTGACCTTGGCTTATAATTTCTGACTATTGTTACAGATCAATTTTGCCCTTTACCCGACTTCTCGGCTTTGACCCTGCTTCTTGGTGACTATTCCTATCTCTAGTTCACACCTCCAGATGGCAACCATTCCATAAGCCACAATTAGTGATGAGCATATACATTTGGCACTATTTGCTACTCACACGAATATTACGATATTCGGGCTATTTGTTACTTGGCGAGTAATTGGGTATTTGCCTCGGTATATTTGAGTGACCCGCCCAGCATGTTTGACACTTTATTTACAGCCAATGAACATGCTGGGCTGGCTTGCCAATCATAGACAAGCATAGGGAGATGACAGTCCATAGATTCCATACAAGGTTCAAAGCCAGTTGACACAAGAGTCACCAATGATTGATCCATGTCCCTCGTAATGATGCCATGATGAATTGGCTGCAGTCCTGCTTCTCGTCAGTTGGGTGTTTTGCAGAATGTCAGGCTGTGTCACTCTTTCCCAGTCTCTCTGTCTCTGAGTCTCTTTATACAGAGGCATGTAACCTATTTTTAGATTTACCCAGAGTTTTTCAGTCCACCCTCACAGATAAGGAGAAGAATGGTGACTACCAAGTTGCCTTGTTTGATTATGTAAACTATTTGCATAGATTTTCCTCCTCTGTTTTAAAAATCAACAAACTATCTGGGCTAGACAGTGTATGATTAGCATATCAGTAGCGCTCACTATTTATCAAGGATATGAACACACTATGTTATATCAAATATCAGCTTACAAGTTAATATCCCAGAGGTACACTAAAAAAAAGTCTTCTTTCTTGACCAAACAGAAATCAACACTTAAATACAAAAGTCAACAATTAGATAAAAAGTCAATTCTTCCTGGTTTTCTAAACATAGACGCCTGGGTAAATAAGATATAATCTGATTTCTTCAGAGGTAGTAGGAAAAGATATACACAAGTGTTCAAAATTGCTGGTCATTTAATGACAGAAAAACCCACAATGGTGACAGAAATAACTTGAATCTGACAAAAAATTTAAGAAGGGACTGGATGCCTTTCTTGAAAAGTATAATATTACAGGGTATATACATTAGTTTCCTTAATATTGCGTTGATCCAGGGAGCTAGTCTGATTGCCGTATGTGGAGTCGGGAAGGAATTTTTTTCCCCAATGTGAAGCTTACTGTTTGCCACATGGGGCTTTTTTTGCCTTCCTCTGGATCAACATGTTAGGGCAAGTTAGGATAGGATATGGGTTGAACTAGATGGACTTAAAGTCTCCCTTCAACCTTAATAACTATGTTACTATGTTACTATGTTAAAAGTAATAATAAATTAAAAAAATCTATGAAAATGAACAAATGAAAGTCAGACATTGCCTTTCAACCATGCTTCCACAGAATTTAAAAAAAAATAAAACTCATGAAATAGGCCTGGACAGAAATGATGGTACCCTTAACTTAATATTTAACATCCCCCATAATCAGAACCTCGCACCTCCGTCTCAAAGACTTCTCTTGTGTTGTGCCAGCCCTCTGGAATGTACTTCCCCAGACGATCAGACTGATACCTAGCCCCGACCTATTCAAGCGCACTTTGAAAGCCCATCTCTTCAAACAAGCCTACCACTTCAACTACTCAGTAAACTAACTTTGCCCTGTTCCCTAATTCCAAATATTATTCTGAATTTGCACCCTACTATTCATCTGTCTCCACACCCTCCATGCACACGATAACTGCACTTGATACTTGACTATTGCACTTAAACACACGGGCTGATGACCGGATCATGCAGCTCTATATGAAAATCCCTTTTTATTATAATTGCCAGACCCAAAATAACAAGCACTTTTCACCTACAGTGCCCCCCCCCCCATTGTAGATTGTAAGCTTGTGAGCAGGGACCTCACTCCTAATGTCACTGTTTAAATTGTCTTATCTTGTATTGAATTTATTGTCTGTACATGTTCCCGCTTAATTGTGCAGCGCTGTGGAATATGTTGGCACTATATAAATAATAATAATTATTATTATTATTATATTTTGTTGCACATCATTTTGAGGCAATCACTGTAATCAAACGAGTCCTGTAACGGTCAATGAGACTTCTGCACCTCTCAACAGGTATATTGGCCCACTCCTCAAGAGTACACTGCTCCAGTTGTCTCGTGTTTGAAGGTTCTTTTTTACTGACAGCATGTTTCAGCTCTTTCCAAAGATGCTCAATAGGATTTAGGTCAGGGCTCATAGAAGGCCACTTCAGAATAGTCCAATGTTTTTCTCTTAGCCATTCTTGGGTGTTTTTTGCTATGTGTTTTGGGTCATTATCCTGTTGCAAGACCCATGACCTGCGACAGAGACAAAGCTTTCTGACACTGGGCAGCACATTTCTCTATAGAATCCCTTGATAGTCTTGAGATTTTATTGTTCTCTGCATAGATTCTTGACACCATGTTCCAGATGCAGCAAAGCAGCCCCAGAACATAACAGAGCCTCCTCCATGTTTCACAGTAAGGACAGTGTTCTTTTATTGATATGCTTCATTTTTCCATCTGTGAACATAGAGCTGATGTGCCTTGTGTAGCACAGAGCTTACTACTTGTGTTGGGGGACACTCACTTGGCACGGGATTAACATAGACGGGCATGGTTTAGCTCACATTAACAGTCTATGAGGTTTATTTTATAAAGCATAAACCACACAGTAGGCCCTGTTGCACGTCACAGGCCTACCACAGTCCATAATACTTCAACATATGGCTTTAACTTGAAGTTCTTAAACATGCTGGACCTCTCTCTCCGGGTGCTATTCAGGACCGTTCAGCACACACAGGCCTCACCGGGTGCTATTCACGGATCTGATCCTACGGCCAAGACCTCCCAACACACTGACCTCACTGGGAGCTTATTCAGGGATCTGATCCTACGGCCAGGACCTCCCAACACACTGGCATCACCGGGTGCTATTCAGGGATCCGATCCTACAGCCAGGACCTCCCAACACACCGGCCTCCTGGTCCAAGGCCTCATCATGTGCTCTTCAGGAAGTTAGCAACTCCCAACACACAGGCCTTCCAGGACCTTGCACTTTGACCACTCCGGTTCAAAACACATGACAATGTGACCAGACCTCAGTCACTGTTGTGAATTCACTTTCTGGCCTACCTCTGGTTGCTAGTGAAGGTAGTGGAGCTGGATATATTGACAGAGGGGTCACGAGTTCTCTTTCCAGGCTCCCTCTGGTGGTTACTGGAGGTAATGGAGCTGATCTAATTAGCAGAGGCCTGCCACCTGATAATGAGGAGGATGACTGGAGATCTGGAGTTTCTGACTGGATTTAAGACAGCCGACTCCCTCTATCCCGGCTGGTGATTTTTTCCTGCCTCCTGAGGTCTTAGTTTCCAGCTCAGTCCCTGCATGCTCAGCTAAGTGTTCATTTGCTATTGTTCACATTTGATCTGGTTTTGTCTATTTCAGTTTTGTGTGTTCAGCCAGCTCCGGCTGGGGCTGTGCTGAATTTCCATCCTTATGTTACTGCTTCTGCCCTTGTTAGATTGGCCTCTTTTTGCTCTGCTTTCAGAATATACCAGAGTGCTGATATAGTGGGCGAAGTCTAGTGACTTCAGTATTTTTCTATCAGACGTGTTGGGCATTTTTTGCAGGGTTTTTTGCGTGATTGCAGACAGAGTCTTTCCTTTCCTGTCCTGTCTAGTTATTGTGGGCCCCATCGTTTGCTCAGTCTATTTTCCTACATGCGTTTGTGTTTTCATCTTGTCTCACCGACAATATATGTTTGGGGGCTATCTATTCCTTTGGGATCTGCTCCATTTAGATTTCCCCTTTCTTGCTTTAGGCTTATTTAGCTCTCCAGCTGTGTCGAGGCATCAAGGATCATCGTAGGCACGCTCCACGGCTACTGCTAGTTGTGTGGATAGGATCAGGGGTCTGCAATCCGCTTAGTTACCAACCTCTCTGGTTTTCTGTGGCTTAGCTTGGTTTTGCTTGCCTCCTCGGTGACCCAATCATAGCAAGCCACATTATATATCCCAAACCACCCCTGTTGTGAACTCATTTTCTGCTCCTCCTTCCACTCTCCCTCTGGTGGTGACAGGAGGTAGTAAGGTTGGTTTAATTGGTAGTGATCTGCCACCTGATGAGGAGGATAACGATTGGATCTCTGCAGTATCAGACTGGATATAGGACAGCCGACTCCCTATCCTGGTGCTGGTGATTCAGTCTGCTTCTCAGGTCTTGGACTTCAGCTCTGTTCCAGTCTTCTCAAGTTAAGTTTGTTTTTGCTATTGTTCACACTTGCTCTTGATGGTCAATTCAGTTTTTTGTGGTCAGCCAGCCCCTGCTGGGGTTGTGCTGAATTTCCACTCCTATTTATCTGTATTTGCCTTTTGGTCCCTTATTAGATTGGCCTCTTTTTGCTCTGTCTCAGAATATTTCAGAGTGCTGATATGGTGGGAGAAGTCTAGTGACTTCAAGGTTAATTTTGCTATCAGAAGTGTTGGACATTATTTTGG
Source organism: Dendrobates tinctorius (assembly GCF_039654945.1). Taxonomy (NCBI): domain Eukaryota; kingdom Metazoa; phylum Chordata; class Amphibia; order Anura; family Dendrobatidae; genus Dendrobates; species Dendrobates tinctorius. The sequence continues at coordinate 1,622,095 of NW_027361979.1, read as the reverse complement.
TAGGGTTTTTGGCAGATTGCAGCGTCTTTCCTTTCCTGTCCTTTCTAGTTAGTCGGGCCCCATCGTTTGCTCAGCCTATTTTTCTGTCTTTGTTTGTGTTTTCATCTTGTTTCACGTCAATACATGTGGGGGGCTGTCTTTCCTTTGGTGTCTGCTCTGGGGCAGTTAGTTTTCCTCTTTTCCTGCTTTAGGCTTATGTAGCTCTCCGGTTATGACGAGGCGTCTAGGATCATCGTAGGTATGCTCCACGACTGCTGCTAGTTGTGTGGTAAGATCAGGGATCTGCAATCAGCCTAGTTACCAACCGCTCTGGTCTTCTGAGACTTGGCTTGTGTTGTTTTTTCCTTCTCGGTGACCCATTCATAACAGAATCACCAGCCATACCGCAGATTCTAGGGTACTCAAAAGCAAGAGAAAATTGTTTAAAAAGGGGAAAAAAGTGTCAGATTTTTTTTTTTTATTATATTTTTTCCTCTTTTTCTCTGGGGCCGTAGGAGGATTTTTTTTTCCTCTCCTAATGGAGATTAAGCAACTGTGTGATCGTGTGGAGCAACTTGCTGCTGAAGTACAGGGAATTTCCACCTATCTCATTCAGTCACATGCTGCTGAACCAAAGATTCCTACTCCTGATGTGTTTTCTGGGGATCAGTCTAAATTTCTGAATTTTAAGAATAATTGTAAATTATTTCGTGCCTTGAAGCCTAACTCATCGGGGAGCTCTGTGCAGCAGGTTAAAATTGTCATCTCCTTGCTGCGCGGCGATCCACAGGATTGGGCTTTTTCTCTGACACCTGAAAATCCTATTCTGACTAATGTGGATGCATTTTTTCAGGCCTTGGGGTTGTTGTATGATGAACCTAATGCCGTTGATCAAGCTGAGAGAACTCTGTTGGCATTAGACCAGGGTCAGGATCTTGCAGTTGTACTGTCAAAAATTCCAAAAGTGTGCGGTCCTTACTACATGGAATGATAGTGCATTGGCAGCTCTCTTTCGGAAAGGTTTATCAGAGACAGTAAAAAATGTTATGGTGGGATTTCCTGTTCCCTATGGTCTGGATGGCTCTATGTCATTAGCCATTCAAGTTGATCGGCGTTTACGTGAACGTAAAACTACACGGGAGGTGCTGCCACCTTTTGAACAAATGTCTGAACCTGTGCAATGTGATGGGGTTTTGTCTAGGGCGCAACGTCAGGAGTTTAGAAGGCGTAATAAGCTGTGTTTTTTCTGTGGAGACGCCTCTCATACTATTTCTGTCTGCCCTAAACGAGAGAGACGTTTTGCACAGACATTTGCTGGGGGCAGTGTACAACCTAAGTTCCTTTTGGCAATTACTCTGATCTGCTCCTTGTCCACATTTTCCACTAAGGCTTTTGTGGATTCAGGAGCAGCTCTGAATCTGATGGATTTGGACTTTACTAAACGTTGTGGTTTGTCCATGATGCCTCTGCAGACACCTATTCCTTTGAGGGGTATTGATGCCACTCCTTTGGCGGAGAATAAACCTCAGTATTGGACCCAGGTGATAATGCGAGTTGCCCAAGACCACCAAGAAAATTGTAAATTTTTGGTGCTGCATTATTTGCATGATAGTATTGTTCTGGGTTTCCCCTGGTTGCAAACTCATAACCCAGTTTTGGATTGGAAATCTGTGTCTGTGGTGAGTTGGGGTTGTCAGTGTGTTCTTAGGGACGCTCCTGTTTTCTCAGCCTCTCCTCAGTCTCATGATATTCCTGATTATCTGGCTGATTTCTCTGATGTATTTAGTGAGAGTAAGTCTGCGTCTTTGCCTCCTCATAGGAGTTATGAGTGTGCAATTGAGTTAATGCCTGGGTGTAAATTTCCCAAGGGTCGGCTTTTCAACTTATCTGTGCCCAAACATGATGCTATGCGATCCTATATTAAGGAGTCGTTAGAGAAGGGTCATATTAGACCATCCTCGTCACCTTTAGGCGCTGTTTTTTTTTTTTGTGGCCAAGAAAGATGGTTCATTAAGACTGTGTATTGATTATCGTTCCCTTAACAAAATGACAGTTAAATATCAGTACCCGTTACCTCTGATGTCTGATTTATTCTCCAGAGTTAAGAGTGCCTGCTGGTTTACTAAGCTTGACCTCAGGGGGGCGTATAATCTTATTCGCATCAAGCATGGGGATGAATGGAAGATGGCGTTTAATACTCTGGAGGGACATTTTGAGTACCTGGTGATGCCTTTTGGGCTATCTAATGCCCCTTCTGTCTTCCAGTCCTTTATAAATGATATTTTCCGAGACTTTGTGGATAAGTTTTTGATCATCTATCTGGATGATATTTTGATTTTTCTAGCGATTGGGATTCCCATGTGGAACATGTCCAGACTGTGTTCCAGATTTTGAGGGAGAATTCCCTGTTTGTTAAGGGATCGAAATGCCTTTGGTGTACAGAGAATTTCATTTTTGGGATTTATCTTATCTCCATCGACTATTGAAATGGACACGGCCAAGGTACAGGCCATTTATGATTGGGTTCAGCCTACTTCTTTGAAGGCTCTCCAGAAGTTTTTGGGTTTTGCTAATTTCTATCGTAAATTTATAGGTAATTTTTCTAGTATTGTCAAACCACTGACTGATCTGACCAAGAAGGGAGCTGATGTGCTGAATTGGTCTCCTGAGGCTGTCTCAGCATTTCAGGACCTTAAGCGGAGATTTACTTCAGCTCCATATTTTTTTGAGCAACCTGATGTCTCACTTCCATTTCAAGTGGAGGTAGACGCTTCTGAGATTGGTGCAGGAGCTGTTTTGTCCCAGAAAGACCATGTGACTTCTAAGATGAATCCCTGTGCCTTCTTTTCTCGAAAGTTTTCCCCATCTGAACGCAACTATGATGTGGGGAATCGGGAATTGCTGGCCATGAAATGGGCATTTGAGGAGTGGAGACATTGGTTGGAGGGAGCTAGACATCAATTTTTGGTCCTCACCGATCACAAGAATCTGATTTATCTGGAGTCGGCCAAACGCTTGAATCCTAGACAGGCTAGATGGGCCTTGTTTTTCACGTGTTTTAATTTTGTGGTCTCTTTTCTTCCGGGCACTAAGAATGTTAAGGCAGACACCCTTTCTAGGAGTTTCTTTGCTGATTCTCTTAATGTGACCGAGCCTACTACTATCCTAGGTGAGGGGGTAGTTCTTTCTGCCATTTCTCCCGATTTGAGATGTGCCCTGGAGGAATTTCAGGAGGATAGGCCTTAGCGTTGCCCTATGGGAAGATTGTATGTTCCTGACCAGTGGAGAAAGAGAGTGATATCTGAAGCCCATTGCTCCGCATTGGCTGGTCATCCAGGTATTTTTGGTACCAGAGATTTGGTGAGTCGGTCGTTTTGGTGGCCTGCCTTGTCTCGTGATGTCAGGAATTTTGTACAGTCCTGTGGGACTTGTTCTCGGTCTAAACCCTGTTCTCGTTCTAGTGGGTTGCTGATGCCCTTGCCGGTGCCCAAGAGGCCATGGACCCATATCTCAATGGATTTTATTTCTGATCTTCCTGTCTCTCAGAGAATGACTGTTATCTGGGTGATTTGTGATAGATTTTTGAAGATGGTCCATCTTGTACCACTCCCAAAGTTGCCATCTTCTGCTGAGTTAGTACCCTTGTTTTTACAACAGGTGGTTCGGTTACACGGGATTCCTGAGAGCATTGTGTCCGATAGAGGGGTCCAGTTTGTTTCTAGATTCTGGAAAGCCTTTTGTTCCAATCTGGAAATTCAGTTATCCTTCTCCTCCGCGTTTCATCCCCAGACCAATGAGCAGACCGAGAGAACAAACCAGACCCTGGAGTCTTATTTAAGATGTTTTATATCTGCTGATCAAGATTATTGGATCTCATTTTTGCCCTTGGCCGAATTTGCGCTGAACAATAGAGCTAGTTCTGCCACTTTGATGTCTCCCTTTTTCTGTAATTTTGGGCTTCATCCTCAATTCTCTTCAGGGCAAGCGGAATCTTCGTCCTGCCCAGTTGTGGACACTGTGGTTGTGAGAATGCAGCAGATATGGGACCAAGTGGTGGATAAGTTGTCACTCTCTCAGGAAAAGGCCCAGCGTTTTTCCAACCGGCATAGGACCATTGGTCCCCGGTTTAAAGTGGGTGATATGGTTTGGTTGTCGTCTAAGAATATTCCTATGAAGGTTGCATCTCCAAAATTTAAGCCAAGATTTATTGGACCTTATAAGATTTTGGAGATTCTTAATCCTGTTTCTTTTCGATTGGCTCTTCCAGTTACGTTCAAAATCCATAACGTATTTCACAAGTCACTGTTGAAGTGGTTTGTTAAGCCAGTAGTTCCTGTGGTGGCACCTCCTGACCCTGTATTGGTTAAAGGCAATGTGGAATATGAGGTAGAGAATATATTGGATTCTCGTTTGGTTAGACGGAGACTCCAGTATTTGGTCAAATGGAAGGGTTATGGCCAGGAGGATAATTCTTGGGTCTCTGCCTCTGATATTCATGCCAATAAATTGGTTTGTGCTTTTCACCAGGCCCATCCTGACTGATTGGCCTGGTGGCATGGATGAGGGTTCGGTGACCCCTCCTCAAGGGGGGGTACTGTTGTGAACTCATTTTCTGCTCCTCCTTCCGTTCTCCCTCTGGTGGTGACAGGAGATAGTGAGGTTGGTTTAATTGGTAGTGATCTGCCACCTGATGAGGAGGATAACAATTGGATCTCTGGAGTATCAGACTGGATATAAGACAGCCGATGCCCTATCCTGGTGTTGGTGATTCAGTCTGTTTCTCAGGTATTGGACTTCAGCTCTGTTCCAGTCTTCTCAAGTTAAGTTTGTTTTTGCAATTGTTCACACTTGCTCTTGTTGGTCAATTCAGTTTTTTGTGGTCAGCCAGCCCCTGCTGAGGTTGTGCTGAATTTCCACTCCTATTTATCTGTATTTGCCTTTTGGTCCCTTATTAGATTGGCCTCTTTTTGCTCTGTCTCAGAATATTTCAGAGTGCTGATATAGTGGGAGAAGTCTAGTGACTTCAGGGTTAATTTTGCTATCAGAAATGTTGGACATTATTTTGGTAGGGTTTTTGGCAGATTGCAGACAGTGTCTTTCCTTTCCTGTCCTTTCTGGTTAGTCGGGCCCCATTGTTTGCTCAGCCTATTTTTCTGCCTTTGTGTTTTCATCTTGTTTCACCGTCAATACATGTGGGGGGCTGTCTTTCCTTTGGTGTCTGCTCTGGGGCAGTTAGTTTTCCTCTTTTCCTGCTTTAGGCTTAGGTAGCTCTCTGGTTGTGACAAGGTGTCTAGGTTCATCGTAGGTACGCTCCACGACTGCTGCTAGTTGTGTGATAAGATCAGGGATCTGCAATCTGCATAGTTACCAACCCCTCTGGTTTTCTGAGACTTGGCTTGTGTTGTTTTTTCCTCCTCGGTGACCCATTCATAACACACCCCCATATGTGGGCGGTGTATGTGTGGCTAGTCGATCCTGCCCAGCTCTCCGAACAGCCCAATAAGCCCCCCTTATAGGTAGATAAACTCATCGACTACAAGTCCAAGCACAACAAAATAATTTTGGGGCTTACAGAGCAGAGGACCTCTGCTACACATACCGGCCATTTGCAATCATGCCGGTCACTGTTTCACCATCACAATCAAGGAAAAGCCCACATGCATATCCTGAGAAGCACATACAGCACCCCCTAGCTGTAACAGGGGACACTGCATCACACTTGCCAAAAAGTTCCATTTTTGTCTAATCTATCCATAGGACATTCTTTTAGAAGCTTTGTGGCTTGTCAACATGTAGTTTGGCAAATTCCAGACTGGCTTTTTTATGATTTTTTTCAGCAATGGTGTCCTCCTTGGTCATCTCCCATGAAGTCCACTTTGGCTAATACAACGACGGATGGTGCGATCTGACACAGATGTTCCGTGAGCTTGAAGTTCATCTTTAATCTGTTTAGAAGTTTTTCTGGGCTCTTTTGTTACCATTCGTATTATCCATCTCTTTGATTTGTCATCAATTTTCCTCCTGCGGCCACGTACAGGGAGGTTGGTTACTGTCCCATGTCTGAATACTATGTGCAACTGTAGTCACAGGAACATCAAGCTGCTTGGAGATGGTCTTATAACTTTTACCTTTAACATGTTTGTCTATAATTTTCTTTCTAATCTCCTGAGACAACTCTTTCCTTCTCTTCCTCTGGTCCATGTTGAGTGTGATACACACCAAGTCATCAAAACAGCACAGTGAGTATCTGTAGCCCCATATACAGGCCCACTCACTGATTCCAAGATTGTAGAAACCTGTGATGATGATTAGTGGACACTTTAACATGTCCCTTTTGTCACATTATTTTCAGGGGTTCCATCATTTCTGTCCAGGCCTGTTTCATGAGTTTCATTTATTTTTTTTCACTGTGTTGCTTGCCATCTCCCTATTGGGGAGCGTGCCTTTTCTTTTCAAACATTTTATTGGATTTTTAGCAAAATAACAGGGGATAGGAAAAGGGGAAGGAAGGAAAAGGAAAGAAAGGGAATAATAAAGGGTAACCAAGGGAAAAGGGTTAGGGGGATAAAAAATAGAGAACTCAAGTTTATTTGACCATACCTTACTAGTACATGAATATACAAAATTAAGTTATCGTAACTGCGTACACAATGTATATATTTGAAGTCAAGATAGCGATTTCAAACCAGACAAAATATGATTAAGCGTTGCAAAATTTAGTATTCCAAACCTTCCATTTGTTGGAGTATTTGCTTATTCCGTCATTTACAATTGCAAATTTCTTTTCTATGGAGCTGTGCTGATGGATCTTATCCAGAAAATAATGGTGGGTCAGGTTTCTTCCACCAAAAGGCAATTGTATTTTTAACAACTAGAAAAATATGTATGATAACAAATTTAACAGACGGATCAACTAGCTCCAGATCAAGAGATATCAGAGCTCTTTGAGGTGTAATTTTGAAATTTTGGTAAAAGGAAGGAATATGCAGCAACACACTGTTCCAAAGATCCTTAATCTTTGGGCAACCCCAAAACAGGTGAAAGATTTCCTTGTTGGCCACAATTCCTCCAACAAAGAGGCGAATGTTCTTGATTTATGTGCGATAGTCTGATAGGGGTGAAATACCACCTAGTCAGAATCTTGAAAAAAGACTGGTAGGTGGATGTAATGGTGGTGTCCCAATGTTCAACCCCAATTGCCAAATTTATATCCGACTCCCACCTCCACATGTATGCATTACTTGAGCTACCCAGATCACCATTGAAATAATTATATAAGTTTTTTAAACTCCAGGTGTTTTTGTTGTTAGTATTGAACAGCAGTGACACAAATATCCTCAAGTTCATATATTTGATTTGTTTAAGTTTCTGAATATGTTCCTAAATCAAGAAGGGGCACCAACTCGGATGATGGCATATTATATTTAGACTTAACCTCGCTAAAGGTGAAAAATTCATCTTCCTTGTGGAGGCTTCCAACTGTTTTAATGTCCAAGTTGAGCCAAAGTTCCGACAGAGGGATGTTATAAACAGAGGCCAATAGTTGTATAGGGAATCTCTCAAACTGAGCCCTATTGGAGTGTGATTTTGGAAGCTTTAAAAGTGATCTCCAGGCCAGTATGATGGGCTTAAAAATTGGATGAGATGAAATCAACCTCGGATGGTGAAATATAAAGTTGAAGAAATGTTCTTTGGCTAAAACGTGACTACCCAAATCATTTTCCAAATTAATCCAAGCAGGACAAGGCTTGTCACAAAACCAATACCAACTTTGTTTAATCAACAGCGCCTGATAGTATGCATATATATATGGCAAGCCTGAACCTCCATTACGTTTGCTTTTGTACAGTAGATCACGTGAGATTCTGGCCTTTTTCCCTCCCCAAATAAAAGAGTTAATCAAATTTTGAATCTTGTTAATAAAAATATGAGGGATGGTCAAAGGCAAAGCCCTAAAGAGGTAGAGAATTTTCCGCAGAATAATAGTTTTAGCAGTCAGTATTTTCCCGATTAAAGAGAAATCTAGACTTGAACGAAAAGATGTATAAAGAGAAATAGTCCTGAAGATCTCATTCAAGTTTGTTTTATTAACCCCTTCTCACAGCGTATGCCTCATGAAAGTCGGTGCCAATCCGACCCATGACGCATATGAAGTGTCATGACTTCAAAGCCCCCCTGCGGGTCGGGTGACCGGGGTCACTGAAAGGTCACCCGACCCGCAGATACAGGGGGCTTTGTACTTCACCACAGGGAGCGTGGCTTCGCCCCCACGAGGCTGCGATCACTCTGATTGGCTGTTTCACTTTTAACAGCTAATCAGAGTGATGGTAATATTTCATCAATGAAAATTGATGAAATATCACAATCCAGCCATGGCCGATGTTGCAGTAGCATCGGACATGGCTGGAGACCCAGTTCCGACCCCTCCCACAACTCATGGGGCCAATCGGCCCCCAATACCGACTGACAGAGGCAATGTGCCACCGCCGTCATCATCTGCTCCCCTCCCCCTTTTCTCCGCTCCCCCCACCTTCCGACCCCCCGGTACCTCCGATGTCCCACTCCGGCTCCCGGTGTCCTGCCGTCCTGATTCATGGGCGCCGCCATCTTGGAAAATGGCGGGCGAATGCGCAGTGCACTCACCTGAATATGCAAACACTGCAGATTCATTCATTCATTTTGATCACTATGATATTCTTTCACAGTGATCAAAATGAAAAAAATAGTAAATAACCCCCCCGTTTATCATGCCATAGGCAGGCACATATAATAAAATAAAGAAATTATTTTTATTTTTCCATTAGGGTTAGGGTTGGAAATAGGGTAAGGGTTAGAAATAGGGTTAGGATTGGAATTAGGGTTAGAATTAGGGTTAGGGTTGGAATTAGGGTTAGGGTTGGAACTAGGGTTAGGGTTGGAACTAGGTTTAGGGTTGGAACTAGGGTTAGGATTAGGGTTAGGTTGGGGTTGGGATTACGGTTAGGCTTGTGGCTTGATTTAGAGATGGGATTAGGGTTAGGGGTGTGTTGGGGTTAGGGTTGTGGTTAGGGTTATGATTAGGGTTGCGATTAGGGTTTGGGGTGTGTAGGGGTTAGGATAGGGGTTAGAATTGAGGGGTTTCCACTGTTTAGGCACATCACGGGGTCTCCAAACGTGACATGGCGCCACCATTTATTCCAGCCAATTTTGCGTTGAAAAAGTCAAACAGTGCTCCCGCCATTCTTGTGCCCAAACAGTGGTTTACCCCCACATATGGGGTATCAGCGTACTCAGTAGAAATTGCACAACAAGTTTGGGGGTCTAATTTCTCCTGTTATCCTTGGGAAAATAAAAAATTGGGGGCTAAAAATTATTTTTGTGAAAAAAAAATGATTTTTAATTTTCGCGACTCTGCGTTATAAACTTCTGTGAAGCACTTGGGGGTTCAAAGTGCTCACCACACATTTAGATAAGTCCCTTGGGTGGTTTAGTTTCCAAAATGGGGTCACTTGTGGGGGGTTTCCACTGTTTAGGAACATCAGGGGCTCTGCAAACGTAACATGACGCTCGCAGACCATTCCATCAAGTCGGCATTTCAAAACGTCCCTACTTCCCTTCTGAGCCCCGACGTGTGCCCATAAGGTGGTTCTCCCCCACAAGTGGGGTAACAGCGTACTCAGGACAAACTGGACAACAACTTTTGGGGCCGAACTTCGCCTGTTACCCTTGTGAAAATAAAAATTTGCTGGCTTAAAATGATTTTTTGAGGGAAAAAAAAATATTTTTATTTTCACGGCTCTGCGTTATAAACTTCTATGAAGTACCTGGGGGGTTCAAAGTGCTCACTAAGCATCTAGATAAGTTCCATAGGGGTCTAGTTTCCAAAATGGGGTCATTTGTGGGGGAGCTCCAAAGTTTAGGCACGCAGGGGCTCTCCAAACACGACATGGTGCCCGCTAACGATTGGAGCTAATTTTCCATTCAAAAAGTCAAATGGCGCTCCTTCCCTTCTGAGCCCTGCTGTGCGCCCAAACAGTGGTTTATGACCACATATGGGGTACCAGCTAACTCAGGACAAACTGGACAACATCTTTTGGGGTCCAATTTATCCTGTTACCCTTGGGAAAATAAAAAATAGCGAGCTTAAAAATCATTTTTGAGGAAAAAAAATGATTTTTTTATTTTCATGGCTCTGCGTTTATAAACTTCTGTGAAGCACTTGGGGGTTCAAAGTGCTCACTGCACATCTAGATAAGTTCCATAAGGGGTCTAGTTTCCAAAATGGGGTCATTTGTGGGGGGTTTCCATTGTTTAGGAACATCAGTTGCTCTGCAAACGTAACATGACGCCCACAAACCATTCCATCAAGTCGGCATTCCAAAATGGCGCTCCTTCCCTTTTGAGCTATCCCATGCGCCCAAACAGTGGTTCCTCCCACATATGGGGTATTAGTGTACTCAGGACAAATTGCACAACAACTTTTGTGGTCCAATTTCTTCTGTTAGCCTTGTGAAAATAAAAAATAGTGGGCTAAAAAATCATTTTTGAGGGAAAAAAATGATTATTTATTTTCACTGCTCTGGGCTATAAATTTCTTTGAAGCACTTATGGGGTCAAAGTGCACACTACACATCTAGATAAGTTCCTTGGGTGGTCTAGATTCCAAAATGGGGTCGCTTGTGGGGGAGCTCCAATGTTTAGGCACACAGGGGCTCTCCAAACGCGACATGGAGTCCGCTAACGATTGAAGCTAATTTTTTCATTCAAAAAGTCAAATGGCGCTCCTTCCCTTCTGGGCCCTGCCGTGCTCCCAAACAGTCATTTATGACCACATATGAGGTTTCGGTGCACTCAGGAGAAATTGCCCAACAAATTTTAGGATCCATTTTATCCTGTTGCCCATGTCAAAATGAAAAAACTGAGGCTAAAAGAAATTTTGTGAAAAAAAAGTACTTTTTATTTTTTTTACGGATCAATTTGTGAAGCACCTGGGGGTTTGAAGTGCTCACGATGCACCTAGATAAGTTCCTTGGAGGGTCTAGTTTCCAAAATGCAGTCACTTGTGGGGGAGCTCCAATGTTTAGGCCCACAGGGACTCTACAAACGCGACATGACAACCGCAAAATATTCCAGCATATTTTCCATTCAAAAAGTCAAATAGCGCTCCTTCCCTTCTGAGCCCTGCCATGCACCAAAACAGTGGTTTATGATCACTTATGAGGTATCGGTGTGCTCAGGAGAAATTTCCCAACAAATTTTAGGATCCAATTTATCCTGTTACCCATGTGAAAATAAAAAAATTGATGCTAAAAGAAAATTTTTGTTGGATAAATTAAAATGTCCATTTTTTCCTTCCACGTTGCTTTTAGTTCCTGTGAAGCACCTGAAGGGTTAATAAACTTCTTGAATGTGGTTTTGAGTACCTTGAGAGGTGCAGTTTTGAGAATGGTGTCAATTTTGGGTATTTTCTGCCATATAGACCCCTCAAAATGACTTCAAATGTGAGGTGATCCCTAAAAAAAATGGTTTTGTAAATTTTGTTGTAAAAGTGAGAAATTGCTGGTCAACTTTTAACCCTTATAACTTCCTAACAAAAAAATTTTGTTTCCAAAATTATGCTGATGTAAAGTAGACATGTGGGAAATGTTAGTTATTAACTATTTTGTGTCACATCACTCTCTGGTTTAACAGAATAAAAATAAAATTCAAAATTTGAAAATTGCGAAATTTTCAAAATTTTTAACAAATTTCTGTTTTTTCACAAATAAACGCAAAAAATATTGACCTAAATTTACCTCTACCTTGAAGCTCAACATGTCACGTAAAAACAGTTTCAGAATCGCTAGGATCCGTTGAAGCTTTCCTGAGTTTTTACCTCATAAAGGGACACTGGTCAGAATTGCAAAAAATGGCCAGGTCATTAAGGTCAAAATAGGCTGGGTCATGAAGAGGTTAATATTTAGTAAATTATTAGTTATAATGATCCCCAAGAATTGTATCCCTCTTTCCTCCCATGTGAACTCAATCTCCTTCCCAAGCTCTTCAATCTCCCGATTATCCATATTAAAGGTCAAATAGTTAGATTTATTCTTGTTGATCTTAAAAAAGGAGGCCTTAGAGAAGGACTCCAGATTCAGATTCAATGCAGCAATGGATTTTCTAGGATCAAGTAGAGTCAAAAACAAGCCGTCCGCAAACAGACCAATTTTATACTCACTATGACAGGTTTTAAAACCTTGGATGTCAGTATTGGATCTAATTCTTTCAGCAAGGGGTTCAATGACAAGGACGAACAATAGAGGTGACAATGGGCAACCCTGCCTCATGCCATTGGAAATAACACATTTTTCAGACAAAAAATTATTGGCATCTATTCTTGCACTGGGCGCTGAGTAAAGTGCGAAGACCGAAGGCAGAAATCTCTGGTCAAAACCAAAATTTTCAAGGATGGCTTTGAGGTATGAGCAGTCCAGTCTGTCAAAAGCTTTTTCGGCATCCAATGTCAAAAAGACAGCTTGAGAGCCAGATGACTCAATTTTTTAAATCAAATCTATAACTCTCCTTGTTTCAACCGAAGCCTGATGCCCCTTTATGAAGCCAATTTGGTCGTCTGCGAGTAGGGATGGTAAGTCATTTTTTAAACGATCCACTAAAATTTTGGAGCATATTTTGGCGTCGCTATTGATCAATGATATTGGCCTGTAATCCCGAATCCTCTCAGGGTAGCTTTAGGAATCATGATAATTGTTGCTTCCAATATTTCTTTTGGAAAGGAGCCCTGAGAGGATGCAGCTTCAAAGACCAACACCAGAGTGCAAGAAAACCTGAAAATGACCTAAAATATTCCTAATAGAGTTTTCCAAGTCCCAAATCTTCTCAGATTTTTCAAAGGAGACTATGGAGGCTAGGAGAGCCTTCAGGGAAGTTACTGCCAAATTAAGAAACCTCAAAGTACCTTACCATTGGGGCTTCTCAACTAAGTTGTTAGTTTGGTATAACAACAGAAATCATGTTATCAAAACTGCTCAAGAAGGCTTCAGGTTCCCAAAATTTCTTTTGGAAGAACCTGAGTTTCGGGACAGAAATTGAAGCTACCGTTTTTTATCCACCAACGTATGTTACATACTTAAACTAGTGGGATCCGTAGGGAACTTTGCCACAATTTTTTTTATTTTACCCCGCAAATAGGTGACACTCCAACCTTGTGAGTCTGCCAGGAGGGCTCTTAAGGGCATGTCACACTAAGAGATATCGCTAGCAATATCGCTATAATTCGTGACGTTCTAGCGATATTGCTAGTGATATCGCTATGTGTGATACTTACCTACAACCCGCTCCCCCGCTGATTATCGCTGATCACGAGAGAACAGGCTGGACTGTTTCTCGTCGTCAGCTTCCTGCGGCGCTTCCTGCTGTGACGACAAGCGACGCGTGGAGCCGGGCGGGAGGACGCAGGATCGCCTGGTGTGACAGGTAAGTAGCGACCCCCGTCCCCAGCGATGTCGCTAGTGAGATCTGCCTGTGTGGCAGCTCACTAGCGACCACTTAGCGATGCACCAGCGATCCTGACCACGTAATATCGCTGGTACATCACTAAGTGTGACAGTACCTATACAGTCTTCATCTCTGTAAAATTGACCTTATTAGGCTAACTGTTATTTAACACTTGTTTATACTCTACTGTTTTGTGAAAATTCTTTCATATAATGTCATGGGTCTTAATAATCCCAATAAAAGATATGCATTGCTGAAAGAAATTACCCACATACATGCTGATGTAATCTGCTTGCAAGAGGTCAAGTTGGCGAATGATAACCAACCGATTTTTAAACATAAATCTTTTCCACATTTGTTTAAAGCACTTTCTCCATCAAAGAAGGGGGGAGTGATTACAATGATCGGGGGTGCTGTCCCATTTCAATTTGTCAATGAGGTAGCAGACCCATTGGGCAGATTCCACATTTTCGTTTGTGTATTAAATAATGCACCTTGCACGGTAGTGAACATTTACGCTCCAAACAAAAACCAAATCTCCTTTTTGAATAGATTACTTAAAAAAGTTAATGAAGTCAAAGCAGGAGAGGTCATCTTGCTGAAGACTTTAATATTGTTCCTGACAGCACAATTGATTCTTCTTCTAAGGTGTGTTACAAAGCTCGTATGCTGAAAAATTGGCTAAAGCAAAATGAGCTCTATGATATCTTTTGGTGTTTAAATACTTCTTCCCGAGAATACTCGCACCACTCGGATGTTCATGGCACTGCTTCACGCATCGACTTAATCCTCACGAATGTTTTCACATTGAGTAAATTTAAGAGCTTCAAGTTCCTTAAAAAATCATTATCAAGGGCTCGAATTCCAAAAATACATTCCTCTGGAAATATATCCCAACCTTACTTACGATACCAGAATAAAGGCAGGAAATAGAGGACCTAATTACTAACTATTTTAGAGGGAACGCGTCCCCTGAAATGGACGCTTTCCCTTTATGGAATGCGCATAAGGCTGTTATCAGAGGCGGCCTCATCCAGATCGCTTCTAGATATAAGAAGAAAAATAGAGAAAACATTATCAATCTGCAGGCTCAAATTTGTAAGAAAGAGCAACAACAGATTGCTAACTCCATCTTCTTCAATCCAAGCAGAGATCTTGGGACAGGCAAAAACTGAGGTCTGAAATCTCTCTGGAATATGATTCCATGATTAGGGCCTCTAGATTCAAATGTTATACATTCATCAATAGACCCACTAAATTTATGATGGCGAGACTAAAGAGGGAGAGAATTAATAGGAGAATCAACAAAATCACTACTCCGGCAGACAAAACTTTAATTCACCCTAAAGACATTGTTAATTCTTTTGCAGAATTTTTCAGTAACTTGTACAACTTAAAGGAAGATTCTGATTCTCCCAATGTGGACTCATGCTCTATAAATGGTTTTCTATCTAGCATTAACTTACCTAAGATTTCTCCGGCTGATCTTGACTTTGTTAACGGAACTTTCAATGTAAAAGAAGTGATTGATACCGTAAATAAACTCAAAACTCAGAAGGCTCCAGGACCAGATGGTTTTTCTAACAAGTTTTTTTTTTTTTTTTTTAATTCTGTGGAAGCATGGTGGAAAATCAATGTCTGACTTTAATTTGTTTATTTTCATAGATTTTTGATTTATTATTACTTTTGTCAGAATCAGGTTATTTCTGTCACCATTATGGGGTTTTCTGTAATTAAATGAGGGGTACTAACAATTTTGACAACGTGTGTACTTATGCTCTGTCCTGTAAATGAAAGGTCTATGAATTATAATTAGTTAGGTTATGAGTTTTAAACACCTTAAAGAGGTAAATAGAAACATGTTGAAACATCTAAATTTTTGACCTATTACTGGAAAACTGTTATAGAGAAATAATTCTGTTATATTTGCTATTTTGTTTATTAACTACAAGGATTGCAATTAACAGTTTAATCAATGGCATTGATCGGAGTATTCTGTAGCACAAGAAAGTTTATGAAGATAGAAGAAACATGAATATGATTCTTAAGACATTTATTTATTCATTTTTGGTACCTTTTTTGCTTAGAAATTGAGAAGTGTTTTGTCTGGTGCTCATATCAAATTACTATAAGATTTACTTGTACAAAGACATTCAGTACTGTTTCTCTTATTAATTCTTGGCTGGACTATTGCAACTCTCTACTAATCAGTCTCCCTCTTACCAAACTCTCCCCTCTCCAATGTGTCTTGAATGCTGCAGCCAGGATCATATTCCTCACCAATTATTATACCGATTCCTCTACCTTGTGCCAGTCATTACACTGGCTACCCATCCACTCCAGAATCCAGTACAAACTTATTACCCTCACCCACAAAGCACTCCATGGCTCAGCACCACCCTACATCTCCTCACTCGTCTCAGTCTACCACCCTACCCGTGCCCTCCGTTCTGCTATTGACCTGAGGTTAACATCCTCAACAATCAGAACCTCCCACCCCCGTCTCCAAGACTTTTCATGTGCTGTGCCAATTCTTTGGAATGCACTACCCAGGTTAATACAATTAATCCCCAATCCCCACAGTTTTAAGCATACCCTAAAAATGCATTTGTTCAGACTGGCCTACCGTCTCAATGCATTAACCTAACTTTCCCTGTGTGACCCATTCAAATTTTTTACCATAACCTGGTTTCTCGCACCATGTTCTCACATGCTTTATGCATTTAATATCCCTCTGTGTCTCTGTGCCAGTTCATGCAGCATTACAGGAACACCTGATTCTTACACGATGGCTGGTCCGAACAACGAAAGCAACTGTTACTATCCACCTTTCGTTTCTCCCCTTTTTCCTCATAGATTGTAAGCTTGCGAGCAGGGCCCTCATTCCTCTTGGTATCTGTTTTGATCTGTGTTTGCTATGCTGTAATATCTATTGTCTGTTCAAGTCCTCTCTATAATGTAAAGTGCTTTGGAATATGTTGGCGCTATAGAAATAAAATTATTATTATTAGCACCGCCATGTTCTTTGCTCTGTCTCTACAACCAGCGAGTTGCCGAATTTCATTATGAAGTCTTCATGAAACAAGACATCACCATTACTCCTAAATAATTGTATTACCCTTTGGAAAGACAGAGTATTAGCATCTGAAAAAATCAATAATTTGTATTATGTTGTGTCCTTTATTGCCAAGAATAAACATTTTAACATGTGTGAAGCAAGAGCTACCATCCAGCTCATTTCCCAAGGGAAGCCCTATTGTTACAAAGTATTTATTGCCATGCAATTACAAACTAAATAGGTAGCAATTAGGCCTAATTAGCAAACGCTAATATAAAGAATACATTGTGTTCTTCAATGTAAGATTTAATCAGAAACATATATCAAGTGATTTCCGCTTTAGAAATAAAGCAATTTCCAGCCATCACTCCTGATACCAAATTTAGCTGTAATTGTGTACAATTGTGAGCAATTCTAAAAGTGCTTAACAGTATAAAGAATTTTGAGTAGTAGTGTTCTACTTCTTGTGTTATGTCTTATTTTACAAGAGCTTCAGAACTGTGCTCACAATTATTTAATAGCGCCAATATCATTCTGCATTTGGTTTATTTTCCAAATAATACAATGTGAGAAGGATCTACTGTATAAAATCTCAGCTTATGGTTAATATGAGAAAACGTTTAATGTGCAGTAAATGTGAATGACATGGAGAAGCTCAAAGTATTGCTTTTACTGTGTTACAACGTTATCTGTTCTTGTCCCGCAATGTGAGAATGATAGTTAGCTGGGAACAGTGAGGGAATGAGAGAGTAACCCACATTTTGTGACCAACTGACTTTTCTGTGTGGCGAGGACCCAAGTTTACTGGAAAGAGAGGAAGAATTACCTGAAATAGCCATAAGTTGTGATTTTAGATAATATAACGGATTTATTGATGCGTAGCATAATAATGACTGTCCAACAAACATGTCAATGCCCAGGTTTACGGAAAACGGAATAAAGAAATGATTAACTCCTTGCTACAATTTTCCTGTGAGAATTATCTTAGCTAATTAAAAGCAAATATTAACAAGTAAATTAGGTTACTTTCATCAACATTCATTGTTTTACTTGTTCTAATTACAAGGCAAAAATTGAAAAGAGTTTCTCTTAAGGCCCCGTCACACAGCGATGTCGCCAGTGAGATCGCTGATTTTGTGACACATCAGCAATCTTGCCAGCGACATCGCTGTGTGTGACATGTATCAGCGACCGGCCCATCTGTCGGGTATCGCTGATCGCGCTCCATCATCCTGGGCCGTTTTTTGATCGTTGGTCTCCCGCTGGCCAGCGTGCATCGCTGCGTGTGGCAGCGAAAGACCAGCGATCAGCGACGCTGGACGCTGGTTTCCAAGGTAAACAGCAGGTATCTAAGAGCCGCGCGGCTCTTGGACACCTGCTGTTTACCCTGGAAACCAGTGTGCACGCTGGTTTCCAAGGTAAACAGCGGGAAACTAAGAGCCGCGCGGCTCTTAGATACCCGCTGTTTACATTGGAAACCAGCTTGCTCGCTGGTCCTGATTGCTGATGGGTCTGTCTATGTGACAGCTCACCAGCGATCAGCTAACGATGTCCCAGCGATCCCATCCACGTCAGATCGTGGGTGGGATCACTGGGACATTGATATGTGTAACTGGGCCCTTAGGGCTACTTAGCACGTTACCTGAGCTGCGTATTTAAATGCCAGCAATTTTCTACATAGAAGTTGATTGGCAGTCATTTTATATTCTGATTATGCTTTTAGTGCACACATTTAATTAGTTACATAGCACGAAAATAAGAAAGTTTGCAAATGACTTTGTTTTTCTGTGAGAGATTTTATCTTTTATAGTGAACAGATCATTTCTATGCAACTTGGCCTCCAGACCACGGTTGTTACATTCCAGGCCAGGAGTTAACTCTTAACATCCCAGTCAGCTCTCTCCAACCAACTGATTTCTAGCTTGCACAAGGGTGTTTATGAAGCTAAACAAGTGCAGATTTGTTTATAATGTTCATGAACATCCCTCTATTTAGACCTAGTACAGTGCAACAGTGGTGATCAGCTGAGGAAATTGACAGAACAACGTAGAGAAAAAGAAAAGCAGCACTCACCATGGCTTGGAGTTATAAAAGTCAGGGGTAGCATAGCTCAGTTGTGATCACTACAGCCTTGCAGCGCTGGGGTCCTGGGTTCAAATCCCACCAAGAACAACATCTGCAAGGAGTTTGCATTTTTTCCCTGTGTTTGTATGGGGTTTCCTCCCACAATCCAAAGACATACTGAGATGATAATTTGATTGTGAACCCCAGTGGTGACAGTGATGATAATGTAAAGCACTGTGGAATATGATATATATAAGAAAAGCATTATAAATGAAGTTTTTTTATCAAAGTGACAGGACATTTGTGTGGTGTATAAGAGAGGGATGGATTGTGTCCGTTTTGCGCTTCCACAGCACTTCTATGGATCCAGGTCCTGCACTTTTATTACAGGACTTTAATAACTCCAGGCCATGGTGAGTGTCCTCTGTGCTGTTTTGCAGATTTCTATGTTGGAATTAAGTAACTGTTCACCTTCCCCTTCCCTCTCAGCTTCTGAGGATATGCAGATATAAATCACTAGCCTAGCTTTCACAGCAGGCCTCCTAATATCCACTCTCAGTGCTCTCTGTGCTTGGACTGTCTGGAGCAGTGTACTTATTCAAATACCTTGTTATCTCTTCTGTAAATATAGTGATAAAGAGTACACTTCAGAGCAAACCAATAATAGTTGAAATTGTTACAGAAAAACTTGTGCTGAACTTGCAATTGTCCCTCAAGGAGGAGAGACTGCGTAACCAGAAACAAGGAAGTAAGCAGGTGCAAGGAGATTGCTCAGTGCTAAACTGCTTAAGATTAAGAGACAACTTGAGAATAAAACCCTTTAAAAATCATTTTGCCCAACAAATGAGTGTGCTGCTGATTTTTTTTAGGTAATTGGAAGCCTATTTAGACAGAATGCTAGTTTCCGATTATTGGGCATTGGAAAAGCACTTTTTTTCATGCTGAGTCTGCCTAACCCTATTGAATCTCTGTTGAGCACTAAACTTAATAATATGAGAACTGACTAATGCGGAATTATTAGAAATTTGCTAGATTAAAGTTATTGATATGTATAGGAGTTCATTCAACATATGTGGTTCAACTTTTTGCCATATTAACTAAAAGTTGAACACAAGGTAGAAGGTAAAAAGCTGTGTTATACTGTATATTTATATTATTTCCCAGTTTCCTGTAAAACAATCCTAGAAAGGGTTGCCAGTATAACAGTTCATTCCTGACCAGAAATAGCATAAATCGAAATGACAGATTCTTAGATGAATTTTCAGACATTATCAAGGCAGGGAACCATTTCATGCAAATCAAAACTTTACCCGTGGAGAGATGTATTTTATAAATACCTCAAAAAGAAAGTATTTGCCAGTCAATCAAAGCTTGAAATTGGAAGGCATGAGAATTGAGTGGGTATTTCCCAAATATAGAGAGAGATTATTTTTTGTGACAAAATAATTCAGTTTGATCTCCAAGTGCAGAGCAGGAAGGAGAAACTTAAGGTAATAATAATAATAAATTATAATAAATTTTATTTCTATAGTGCCGACATATTCCGCAGCACTTTACATTTCAGAGGGGATTTGTACAGACAATAGACATTACAGCATAGCAATAATCACATACAGTAGATTATAACAAATACCAAGAGGAATGAGGGCTCTGCTCGCAAGCTTACAGTCTATGAGGAAAGAGGTAGACACGAAAGGTGGGTGGTAACAGTTGCCCTGATTGTATGGACCAGCCATAATGTTAAGTGTGTGACAGTACAGACACAGAGGGCTAATGGATGCCTACAGCATGTGGGAACATGATGCGGGAAATCTGGTTATGGTAAAACTTTTGGCTGTGCCACACAGGGATAGATTAGGTTAATGTGTTGAGGCGATAGGCCAGTCTGAATAAATGTGTTTTCAGGGCACGCTTAAAATTGTGGGGATTGGGGACTAATCGTATTGACCTGGGAAGTGCATTCCAAAGAATTGGCGCGGCACGTGTAAAGTCTTGGAGACGGGAGTGGGAGGTTCTGACTATTGAGGATACTAACCTCAGGTCATCAGCAGAACGGAGGGCGCGGGTAGGGTGGTATACTGAAACAAGGGAGAAGATGTAGGGTGGTGCTGAGCCATGGAGGGCTTTGTGGGTGAGGGTAATAAGTTTATACTGAATTCTGGAGTGGATGGGTAGCCAGTGTAATGACTGGCACAAGGTAGAGGCATCGGTGTAACGATTGGTGAGGAATATGATCCTGGCTGCAGCATGCAAGACAGATTGGAGAGGGGAGAGTTTTGTAAGAGGGAGACCGATTAGAAGAGAGTTACAATAGTCGAGGCGAGAATGAATAAGAGAAACAGTAAGAGTTTTTGCAGTCAAAAGTAAGAAAAGGTCGAATTCTAGAAATGTTTTTGAGGTGCAGATGACAAGAGCGAGCCAGTGATCGAATGTGGGGGGCAAAGGAAAGCTCGGAATCAAGTATGACCCCAAGACAGTGGGCCTGTTGCTGGGGAGTAAGAGTGGAGCCACCCACAGAAATAGCAATGTCGGGTATAGGTACATTAGTAGAGGGAGGAAACACCAGGAGTTCAGTTTTTGACAGGTTCAGTTTCAGATATAGTGAGGACATGATATTAGACACAGCGTTTAGACAAGGTAAGGTAAGGTAAGAAGAAGTATATGTGTCTCTATTGTCTTATCACAACAGCAGCAAGAGTGTGGATGGATAGGTGCAGTGATTTTACCGCCTCCAAAATAACTGACTTACATAGTTACATGGGTTGAAAATAGACTCAGGTCCTTCAAGTTCAACCTTTACTGCATCTTCCAGCTATAGTGTTGTCTCAGGTAAGAATCTATGGCTCCTCAACTTTTATCATGGATTTATGGCACATTTCTTATCACACTTACTTGTCTAATCCAACAGAATGAAAGAATAAAGAGATTTAGTGTGCTATTCTTAAAGAGAAAGGATGTAGAAGCATATATGGAAAGGAAGAACAGAAAAGAAATAAGAGTTAGAAAATTATAAAGCCTAATGAAGGACAAATACTAAGCAAACCAATGAGAAGAGTAGAAATCAAAGAATGGAAAAGACTCCTTCCTTACTTCCCCCTTATCATAAACCTAATCTTTTCCATTTTTTGCAATAGGTGGCTAATATACAGTTGTGGCCAAAAGTATTGACACCCCTGCAATTCTGTCAGATAATACTCAGTTTCTTCCTGAAAATGATTGCAAACACAAATTCTTTGGTATTATTATCTTCATTTAATTTGTCTTAAATGAAAAAACACAAAAGAGAATGAAGCAAAACATTGATCATTTCACACAAAACTCCAAAAATGGGCCAGACAAAAGTATTGGCACTCTCAGCCTAATACTTGGTTGCACAACCGTTAGCCAAAATAACTGCGACCAACCGCTTCCGGTAACCATCAATGAGTTTCTTACAATGCTCTGCTGGAATTTTAGACCATTCTTCTTTGGCAAACTGCTCCAGGTCCCTGATATTTGAAGGGTGCCTTCTCCAAACTGCCATTTTTAGATCTCTCCACAGGTGTTCTATGGGATTCAGGTCTGGACTCATTGCTGGCCACCTTAGAAGTCTCCAGTGCTTTCTCTCAAGCCATTTTCTAGTGCTTTTTGAAGTGTGTTTTGGGTCATTGTCCTGCTGGAAGACCCATGAACTCTGAGGGAGACCCAGCTTTCTCACACTGGGCCCTACATTATGCTGCAAAACTTGTTGGTAGTCTTCAGACTTCATAATGCCATGCACACGGTCAAGCAGTCCAGTGCCAGAGGCAGCAAAGCAACCCCAAAACATCAGGGAACCTCCGCCATGCTTGACTGTAGGGACAGTGTTCTTTTGTTTGAATGCCTCTTTTTTTTCTCCTGTAAACTCTATGTTGATGCCTTTGCCCAAAAAGCTCTACTTTTGTCTCATCTGACCAGAGAACATTCTTCCAAAACGTTTTAGGCTTTTTCAGGTAAGTTTTGGCAAACTCCAGCCTGGCTTTTTTATGTCTCGGGGTAAGAAGTGGGGTCTTCCTGCGTCTCCTACCATACAGTCCCTTTTCATTCAGATGCCGACGGATAGTACGGGTTGACACTGTTGTACCCTCGGACTGCAGGGCAGCTTGAACTTGTTTGGATGTTAGTCGAGGTTCTTTATCCAACATCCGCACAATCTTGCGTTGAAATCTCTTGTCAATTTTTCTTTTCTGTCCACATCTAGGGAGGTTAGCCACAGTGCCATGGGCTTTAGACTTCTTGATGACACTGCACACGGTAGACACAGGAACATTCAGGTCTTTGGAGGTGGACTTGTAGCCTTGAGATTGCTCATGCTTCCTCACAATTTGGTTTCTCAAGTCCTCAGACAGTTTTTTGGTCTTCTTTCTTTTCTCCATGATCAATGAGGTACACACAAGGACACAGGACACAGGTTGAGTCAGCTTTAATCCATGTCAACTGGCTGCAAGTGTGATTTAGTTATTGCCAACACCTGTTAGGTGCCACAGGTAAGTTACAGGTGCTGTTAATTACACAAATTAGAGAAGCATCACATGATTTTTCGAACAGTGCCAATACTTTGGTCCACCCTCTTTTTTATGTTTGGTGTGGAATTATATACAACTTGTCTTTAGGACAATTCTTTTTGTGCTTTTTCATTTAAGACAAATTAAATGAAGATAATAATAACAAAGTGTTACGTGTTACAGAACCACTCAGCACCCAGAATATGTTGTGCAGTTATATGTATGTATAAGAGGTTCTATGTGAGATGCATGTCCCTAATGCATCAGCCCACAGGCTGCGCCCCTGGGCAGAGGGGACACAAAATTCTCCTTTTGTCCGCCCTACCCCCACCTTTGTAATTCCCACAGTAAACATCGGCATGCTCCGGCCACCTGCGGCTTTTGTAATGCATGTCTGGCCTGCCGCTTTTCTATTGGTCTGCCCTCTGAATCTGTGTGATATATTCTGTGTCCTGTGAGTAAAGTGTTGTCAGACTGGAAATACGTGGAGAAGCAGTGATCTTTTATATGCGCCCATGTAACCAAGGAATTCCAGCCAGCGTCATTCATCCAGACTCCAGCCAACGCAGAGCGGACCTCCGAAAACACGGGGTGGTACTGAAAGAGGTACCCCAGCTTGGGTAGACCCCGTTACACTGGTGGCAGCAGTGGGATTTGATACCCCTTCTACAGGAGGAAAGGAATGAATGGAAAATAACTACCAGAAGTTAAAGAGGACTACATTAAAAGATCTGTTGGAAGCCCAAGGGTTGATCGCCAGCAACAAAACAAAAGCGGATTTGATAGCAGCCATCATGGAACACGACAGTGCAGTGCCCCCATTGTGAATGTGGAGGAGACCGAATTCCAGAGGGAGGTAAAGAACAGACTGGCGTTCTATGGCCTAAACCCTGCAGTAGAGATCATATGAGAGGTGATGGCTGATGTGCGTACTGATCTGAAGAAAAAGATGGCCGAGAGGACCAGGATAGAGCTAGCCAAGATGGAGATGGCAGAGCGGACCAAAGTGGAGCTGGCCAAGATGAAGATGGCAGAGCGGAGAGAGGAGAGTCAGCGAGCAGGGGGAGCTCTGGCCTTCGACCAGGTACCTTCAACAGTAAGCCACAAAAATATCCAATATAATGCCTTCCAACAGTTGGGGGAGGCAGAGGAAGACATTGATGGCTTTCTGCAGGACTTTGAGCGGCAATGTGCCCTTCATCAAGTGAAGCCGGAGGAACGGGTTCAGATTCTGGCCAGCAAGCTGACAGGCCGGGCAGCGGACGCCTATCGTACGGTACCTGATGAGGACTGTATGGACTATGAGTGGATCAAAGAAGTGATCTTGGCCCGGTATGCGCTGACACCAGAGGCCTACCGCCAAAAGTTCCGCGGACTTATAAAACACGTAACTGATACCCACGCTGAATGGGCCGGTAAATTACGGTGGTCACTGCTACAGTGGGTACAAGGGAGCCAAGCAACCACTAAGGACGACGTCCTCCAGCTCTTCCTGTTAGAACGATTCTTTAATGGACTAAACCCCGAGACACAGGAATGGCTTCGGGACAGGCGGCCAACGACTCTTGAGGAAGCCGCTCGTCTGGCCGATGAACATCATGATGCCAGGAAGCCGCAGTTGTCCGGATCAAAGGTGGTCACTAGGGGCCCACCCATGGACCTGGAGGGCCCCAAACCACAGAAGATTGTAGGGGGACCAGCTAGAAACCCGGCCTACCTCAGTTCCCCTGGGGCGCGATGCCACACCTGTCGTCAGCTGGGCCACCTGCAAAGACAATGTCCCAACCGAACTCAGCATACCCAGTGGCCAAAGGCGGGAACAGCTACCTTCAGCCGGGCTGCTGTACACTGCTACCAAGGCGAAGCTGACCCGGCATTGGGGGCTACAACTAACCAAGGGGTGGAAGAGATGGAGGAAGTGCTGCATGAAGTAGACCCCGTGCAGGCAGCCCGGGCAGGTAATCGACAACAGCATCGACAGGTCGTGTGGGTTAATGAGAAACGTATGCAGGGACTAAGAGATTCCGGGGCAACCTTGTCCCTGGTGAAGCCTCATCTCGTCCGGAACCAAGAGAAGATGGACCAGACAGTGGCAGTCCGTGTAGCAGGGGGAGCTATACATTGACTACCCACTGCCAGGATTCACCTGAACTGGGGAGTCGGGGATGACCTTGTTGAGGTCGGCTTGATGGAGGATTTGCCTGCAGACGTCTTGCCGGGAAATGACGTGGGGCCCATGTTGTCTGCATTCTCGGTGGCCCCTCTGGCTGAGACCTATCCTGTGACCACCCGGAGACAAGCTCGAGCTGCGGAGGCGGAATCACACTCAGAGGAGGCCCAGGTAAGACATCCCAGCCCTGCACGTATTCCCATAGCCAGACACATTTCTTGGGCCACCCCAGATGAATTTAAGAGGGAGTTACTTGAGGATCCTTCATTAGAGGGATATCGTGGGAAGGCACAGGAGGGGAGAGGAGTACTGGAAGGGGAACAGTTTGTATGGAAACAGGGACTCCTCTACCGGATCACAGAGTAGCACCACACAGGGATGAGCCCCACTATAAAACAACAGCTGGTAGTTCCCAAGAAGTATAGGCAGGAGTTACTGCGAATCTCTCATGATATACACTTGGCCGGGCACTTCGGCGTCAGTCGCACCAGGCATAGTCTGACACAAAACTTCTTTTGGCCGGGGGTAACCTATGATGTTCGTCAGTACTGCCAGACCTGTGACAGTTGTCAGCGCATTGGCAAGAGGGGGGATCGATGCAAGGCCAAATTACGCCCCCTCCCCATTGTGAAGGAACCATTTAGCCGAATAGCGGTCGATCTGATAGGGCTGTTAGCCAAACCCAGTCCATCTGGGAAAAAGTATATATTGACAGTGGTAGATTATGCCACACGGTATCCAGAGGCGGTTGCATTACCTAACATACTGGCAGAGACGGTGGCGGCCGCCCTGCTCCAGGTTTTTTCACGGGTTGGATTTCCCCGGGAGATTATCTCGGACCAGGGTGCCAAGTTTACAGCAGAGGTGACCAACCAACTGTGGAAGCTGTGCGGTGTAAAGTCCATTAGAAGCGCCCCGTACCACCCGCAAACCAATGGGTTGTGTGAGCGCTTTAAGGGGACATTAAAACAGCTCATTGGGACTTTTACCAGGACCTACAGGGACTGGGAGAAATTCTTGCCACACCTCCTGTTTGCCTATCGGGGGGTGCCCCAAGAATCCACGAGGTTCTCTCCGTTCGAGCTGGTATACGGGAGACGGGTAAGGGGACCCCTAGACTTAGTGCTGGAACACTGGGAAGGGATGGGCCTCATAGAAGGGGTACCTATTGTACCCTATGTGCTGGAATTCTGGGACCGCCTACAGGAGCTGACCCAGGTTGTACATGAGAACCTGCAGGCGACACAGCGGTGCCAGCGCGTATGGTACGATCGGAGGGCCAGAGAGCGCACTTTGGAAATAGGACAGAAGGTCCTGGTGTTAGAGCCCACTAAACAGAATAAGTTTCAAGCTGCATGGCAGGGGCCCTACCAGCTAGTGGTGAAAATAGCCGACATAACCTATAATGTTGCCGATTGTGACGACCCCAGGGTTATCCGCATGTTCCACGTGAATATGCTGAAGCCCTACCGGGAGCGCCCTGAAGAGGTAGTGGCCATCTGTGCACCTGAAGCAGAGGATTTAGCCGGACTTCCCTTGCCAGATGTCTTAGAGGAAAGGACTCAGTCTAAAACATATGGGACCAGGTACACTTGGGTGAAGACCTAGGCCCCCAGGAGAGACAGCAGGCGGAGGCGTTGTTGAGGCTGCGACAGAGGATGTTTTCAGAGAGACCGCGGTACACTCGCCTGGCACAACACAAGGTTGAGACCCAGGATCAGACCCCCCTGCGACTAAACCCCTTCCGCGTTCCTGAGTCTGTGCGAGAGGGGATGCGACAAGAGATACAAGAGATGTTGCGTTTAGGGGTCATTGAAGAGTCAGATAGTCCCTGGGCATCCCCCGTAGTGTTAGTGCCCAAGAAGGATGGGACCACATGGTTTTGTGTAGACTATCGTAAGCTCAATGAGAAAACAGTGACGAATGCATACCCCATGCCGCGTGTGGATGAGTTGTTAGACCGGCTGGCGGGGGCAAAGTATTTGACCACCATCGATCTATGCAAAGGCTACTGGCAGATTCCCCTTAGTCCTGACGCTATTCCCAAGTAGGCATTTGCCACCCCGTTCGGCTTATTCCAGTTTCGAGTTATGCCATTCGGGATGAAGAATGCCCCGGCGACCTTCCAAAGGCTGGCTGACCGGCTTCTGGATGGTCTCCAGGACTATGCTTGTGCCTACCTGGACGACATCGCCATCTACAGTGCGACATGGGAAGAGCATCTAAATCACCTAGAGACAGTATTGGACAGGATCCACCAGGCCGGAATCACCCTGAACCCAAACAAGTGTCACGTGGGCAAAGCAGAGGTTCAGTATTTAGGGCATTGGGTGGGAAGTGGGAAACAGCGACCAGAACCAGCCAAGATTGAGGCCATAGCCAAATGGCCCATCCCACACACTAAAACCCAGGTCATGGCGTTTCTAGGGACAGCGGGGTATTACAGGAAATTCGTTCCCAATTACAGCAGCGTAGCCAAGCCCCTCACTGATTTGACCCGTAAGAACCAACCCCGCCTGGTAACCTGGACCTCAGAGTGTGAGGATGCCTTCTGCCAACTAAAGGACGCCCTCACCAATACCCCTGTATTGGCCACACCAGATCCACCTAAACATTTCCTTGTTCACACAGACGCTTCTATGTTTGGATTGGGGGCAGTACTAAGCCAAGTTGGGCCGGATGGCCAAGAACACCCGGTAGCTTACCTGAGTCGGAAATTACTGCCCCGTGAAGTAAGCTATGCGGCCATCAAGAAGGAGTACCTGGCGGTAGTATGGGCACTCAAGAAGTTGCAACCATATTTGTATGGACAACAGTTTTCCCTCCTATCGGACCATAATCCCCTAGTCTGGCTTAATCGGGTCTCCGAAGACAACGCCAGATTGCTGCTGTGGAGTTTAGCCCTACAACCTCTGGACTTCACCATCCACCACAGACCCGGCAAACAAAATGGTAACGCCGATGGACTAAGTCGACAAACGGAACTTGTACCAACCCCATAAACTTCGGTCATCCCCAAACTGATCCGTTGAGGATCAGACTGTGTATGCCGATCGCGTTGCTGAAAAGGGGAGCCGTGTTACGTGTTACAGAACCACTCAGCACCCAGAATATGTTGTGCAGTTATTTGTATGTATAATAGGTTCTATGTGAGATGCATGTCCCTAATGCATCAGCCCACAGGCTGCGCCCCTGGGCAGAGGGGACACGATATTCTCCTTTTGTCCGCCCTACCCCCACCTTTGTAATTCACACAGTAAACATCGGCAGGCTCCGGCCACCTGTGGCTTTTGTAATGCATGTCTGGCCTGCCGCTTTTCTATTGGCCTGCCCTCTGTATCTGTGTGATATATTCTGTGTCCTGTGAGTAAAGTGTTGTCAGACTGGAAATACGTGGAGAAGCAGTGATCTTTTATATGTGCCCATGTAACCAAGGAATTCCAGCCAGCGTCATTCATACAGACTCCAGCCAACGCAGAGCGGACGTCCGAAAACACGGAGTGGTACTGAAAGAGGTACCCCAGCTTGGGTAGACCCCGTTACACAAAGAATTTGTGTTTGCAATCATTTTCAGGAAGAAACTGAGTATTATCTGACAGAATTGCAGGGGTGTCAATTCTTTTGGCCACAACTGTAAAAGAAATCCTTACACTTCTAAGTTACAAGGCATGTTTTGCAGGTCAGTACATGGAAATTGTAGTGATACTGTAAATGTTTGACATGCTAAGAGTTTAAGAGCTGCTTGGAAAAGCTTTTACCCAAATACACTTCATGTACTAAATTTTTTAACAATCCAGCACCCTGTACAACACTTGCGATGTCAAGGTTAGTGAATCTACATCACAACATGCTGTCTCTGGAATATATAATGAATGCTACAGAAGGCAAAAAACAACATGAACTCAGTGAATGATGAAACAAGCAATACAAATACTCTTCTCATGACTGACGTAGTGTGGATGGAACATTACAATCAATCAACTTTTCTTCAATGTTCCTCTTGGGATCTATGTATGGAAATTCTCAGCCACTCACACACAATATATCCTATAGTTTACACTTTAGCAATACAGATGCAGGAGCATTGAGGATGGTAATGTGTCCATCAGTAGACTATATGGATCAGGACCGCCCTGATCACAGAGTCACCTTGTCGATGGTGGGACAGCTTTTATGCTATATTTGATTAAATACAGTGATAGGGCTGGCGGAACGCACCAAATAATAAAAAGATGGTAATAAGATGTGTTCGCTGCCCGGGGTCCACCATGCAAAGATGGTAAACTGCTGCACGGTAACAGCGGACGCTATATGGCGGTATAATAGAACACATGCGGGTTAACGTCACCTGGTGTGTACAGGGGCGGACTCTGTTGCTTCACAGAGCCGCACTACCGCTGAACATAAATGCCGGAGCCTGTTAAAGCTCACAGAGCTCGGCAAGGTAAAGGATCAGCATATGGTCACAGA
The DNA here is from genome assembly GCF_039654945.1 of Dendrobates tinctorius. Classification (NCBI taxonomy): domain Eukaryota; kingdom Metazoa; phylum Chordata; class Amphibia; order Anura; family Dendrobatidae; genus Dendrobates; species Dendrobates tinctorius. The sequence goes on along the minus strand of NW_027361979.1, from coordinate 1,592,358 downwards.
ACTCAGCCCCAAGGACCCAGGATCAGAGTCCCTCTAGACCTACTAAGCATGTGGTGTCGCAACTGCGGACGCTACTATTTGACGCAGGCTACCGTGGAGTGCCGACCAAGTGCACCGTGGCGTACAGACCAAGCCACCACTTGGCGTTGATGCCATTCTCTGACTCTACCTCCTACTTGCACCTCAGCCTGGGCACTAACAGGCTAGGCTACACAATATATGCGTACCAAGAGTAGGAGTTTCATAATGAGTCATTCACCTGAGACATTCATACATGCATACAACACTCACTTCACATGGTCTATAATTCTGTTCTATTTTAGCGTGTGGTCGTGCAATCCTTTTATAGACGCAGCCTTCTGGGACCTTCCTGATGGCCCAATCCGAGCTGCAATAGGACCTGAGCATGTGACCTCTGACCTCCAATGAGAGGTCGTCCCACGGGCATGCTCAGTAGGAGAAAAGCAGGACTTAGTCCTAGGAGCGTCTGCTCGACGCTGACTAATGTCTGATGCTATAGCTGAGCCTGGAGCAGCAGTAGCAACCCGATGCATTGCCTGAGCAAGACACTGGAACCGACTTCTCTGCTGAGCAGGATCCTCTGTGGCCACAGAAGAATGGGAGACCGCAGAGGACATGGCTTGAGATTTCCCCTGTGCAGTGGGAGAACCATGGTGCCTAACATTACCCCCCCTCCTTGGTCCTCGCTTTGCTCAGAAGCTGCAATGAGCTGAGGAGCACGAATGTGTTTAACAGGTTCCCAGGTCCTGTCCTCTGGGCCATAACCCTTCCAGTCCACCAGGTAGAACTTTTTACCTTGCACCACCTTGCAACTAACAATGTCGTTCACCTCATAATCGTCCGTAGACGAGCCCGATGTCCCAGCAGATTACTCGGAAAACCGGAACATGTGAACGGGTTTTAGGAGAGACACATGAAAGGTGTCGGTGATTCCGAGTCGTGGTGGAAGAGCCAGACGGTATACCACAGGGTTAACCTGTTCCAGGATCTTGAAGGGACCTATAAAGCGAGGCGCAAACTTAGTGGACTCGACTCGCAGCCTGATATTACGGGCGTAGAGCCACACTAGGTCGGAGCGAGGCGTCGGTGAGCATCGGCGGAAACCCTCATTCTCTCCTTTGAGGCTCGGATGGCATCCTGTGTGTGGTCCCAAATGTCACATGCCTCCACCGCCAATTCTGCCACTCTAAGGTCGGTGGAAGACACGGGCATCGGCACAGGAGCCCATCGATGCTGGCTGTAGTTAAGGAGGAATGGGGATTATCCAGTGGAATTGGCTACAGCGTTGTTTAGAACAAACTCTGCCCATGGCAGCAAGGACGCCCAGTCATCCTGCCTGGCTGAAACAAAGTGTCGCAGATACGTGACTAGGGTCTGGTTGGCCCTCTCTAACAACCCAATTGTCTCGGGATGGTAAGCTGAAAAGAGATTCAGCTCAATGCTGAGCAGATGACAAAGCTCTATCCAGAACTGAGACGCAAACTGGGGACCCCGGTCACTGACAATTTTGTCAGGCATGCCGTGTAGGCGGAAAACATGCCTGATGAACAATGCTGCCAAGGCCCGTACAGAAGGCACCAAGGAAGAGGCACCAAGTGCACCATTTTGGAGAAATGATCTGTGACTACCCAAATAACGGTGCAGCCACGAGACTTTGGTAAGCCCACCACAAAGTCCATCCAGACTGTCTCCCAGGGCCTGTCTGCCACCGGCAGAGGGTAAAGTAACCCAGCAGGCTGTTGCTGAGCAGACCGATTCTTGGCACCAGAGACACACGCCCGAATATAGTCTCCAACGTCACGGGCCATATGCGGCCACCAGTATGTCCTCGTCAGGAGCTCAGATGTCCTCTTGGTCCCAAAATGTCCAACCACCCTGGACGAGTGAGCCCAAGAGAGAACCTCTGGTCGCAAATTAGGTGGAATGAAAGTCTTGCCCGGGGGCACAGACTTTAGCAAAACAAGGACCACAGTTCTCAGGCTCTCTGAAGAGACAATTAACCGAGGCTCCTCCTCCTCTGATGACACTAAGGAGCGGGAGAGAGTGTCAGCACAAATGTTCTCCCCGGAAAGAAAGTGGAGGGTGAAGTGGAACCGGGAGAAGAACAAGGACCATCTAGCCAGGTGAGAATTTAACAGCTGAGCGGTTTGTAGATACACCAGATTTTTGTGGTCGGCGTAGACCTGGAAGGGATAGCGAGCCCACTCCAGGAGGTGTCCCCATTCTGAAAAGCCCAACTTCATGGCTTGCAACTCCCTGTCCCCGATGGAATAGTTCCTCTTCGCCAGTGAGAAGGTCTTAGAAAAGAAGAAGCAAGGATGCTTCCGACCTTGAGCATCCTTTTGGAACAGGACTGTTTCAGCACCGACGGATGAGGCATCCACCTCCATAATAAATGGTTTATCCACATCGGGGCGATGTAAAATGGGAGCGCTAGTGAAGTGGGACTTAATAGAGAGGAAGCCTTGGAGACCTCCTCCGACTACAATTTAAGATTTGCTCCCTTCTTGGTGAGGGGAACCAAGGAAGCTACCAAAGTTGAGAAGTGGGGAATGAATTGGCGGTAGTAGTTGATAAATCCCATAAAATGCTGCACCGCTTTAAGGGAATGAGGCTCCTGCCAATCCATCACCGCCTGTAGCTTGGCAGGATCCATGGCCAATCCCTGGGCAGAGATGATATAGCCCAGGAAAGGCAAGGACTCCAGCTCAAACACACACTTTTCCATCTTGGCGTAGAGGGAGTTTGCCCGTAGGAGGTAGAAGACTTTGTAAACATCTCTTTGGTGGGAGTCTATATCTGGAGAGGAGATGAGAATATCATCCAGATAGACTACAACTGAGGTGGTGAGCATATCCCAGAAGATGTCGTTCACAAAGTCTTTGAAGATGGCCGGAGCATTACAAAGCCCGAAGGGCATCACCAGGTATTCATAGTGCCCATCCCTGGTGTTAAATGCCGTCTTCCATTCGTCCCCCTCATGGATGCGAATCAGGTTGTAAGCACCCCGCAGATCCAGCTTAGTAAATACCCTCGCTCCCCGCAGCCTATCAAAGAGCTCAGATATCAGGGGAGGAGGATATTTGTTGTTAACCCCTTCCTGACATCTGACGTACTATCCCGTCCATGGGACTCAGGCCCCTATGCCCATGGACGGGATAGTAAGTCATAGCGATCAGCGGCGCTCACGGGGGGAGCGTCACTGATCGCGGTTGGGTGTCAGCTGATTATCACAGCTGAGACCGAGCACTATGTACAAGGGGGAGGACAAATCCAAGATACAACTGACGGTCATTATAAAATTGCTTTATTAAAGTTGGAGGCAAGGTACAAACATGACATGCTATACAGCCATAAAATCAAAAACAGCAGATAGGGACACAGGGGTCCAGGTTGCCAATACTGCGCTAAATAATACAAATATCTACATAGTGGTAGTATATATTGCACAAAAAAGCCTAACAGCTGGTGATACCAAATGTACTGCCCATGGTGAACAAACAAGTGGTCAGACTAATGATAATAGATCCAGGCAACAATCAAAAATATATATTCACATAAAGCAATATAATTACCTGAACCTAATAGTAGATGGCAAATGGCAAACAATGCGCCCCAATGCGCGTTTCGGAACACCTTCGTCAAGGGGCGCAATAAATAGTATGAAGAGCGCTGTTTAAATAGCGGGCATATACCGGAAGGGCCTCTGACGGCGCAACCAGAAGTGATCATAGGTATCCATAGTGATGCGCACGCCATCGCGTGCATAGATAACAAGTCCCGACGGTGGTATGATACGTTGCCTGGGAGACGCCCACGCTCCTCCAGGCATGACTCAGGGAGACGTGACGTCCATGTCTCGCGGGGCCTCGCGTGACTAGACGCCCATAACTCCCGACGTCAGCACAGGAAGTGCTGTGGGAGCCACACAGGCGCAGTACCGACAGTTGGATAAATACCACCATTTTAGAAACTGGCAATTTATGCCCAAGTTACCACAGCTCTGTGGGAACAACTATTAGCACACAACAAAGAGAGGAATGTAGCGACTATTGTAAAGAAAATGCTGAAAAGCATATAAAAAAGGGGATGTATGGTTCTAAAAATACCATATACAAAGAAATATTTATTATTATTATATGGGGGCAATATTGCCATAAATAATAATCCCACATATAAAAAAAAATGATAAAAATTGCTACCCCACATATAATATAATCTGGTAATTACATCAACACCTATAGTAGCAATAGACTACTTACAGCAATAATTGAAACAACGTAATCCAAAAGAGAAGGAATTAATAAGTATATATATATAAAAATGGATATACTGAAAAACCAATGACATTTTAATTACAGTGTATAAAAGTAGCCTAGATCAGGCAAATCCATAGGTATATATAGAGTACAGTACAAACAATATATAATAAGATAATATAAGACACTATTAATAGAACATCAACAAAACTCTATATCACCTTAGTGATATCATATATATATAAAACAGCATTCACTCTTGCCACGTCACTGATGAAAGACGGATGTTTCATTTCACTGTGCATATGCACCAGCAGGTCCATCAGGAAACCCACGAATAGAGCACAATCAGCATATGCACATCAACAGAGGGGGAAGAAACTTCGTTTAAGTGTACTTTCACACCAACAGATCCATCCTAATGCCGGCAGATGGAACATAAACAGCTAAAAAATATCAAAAACATAAAATCAAGAAAGCGAAATAAAAGCAATAGAGCAAAAGGGACACCACAAAAAGCCTATTCTAGAAAAGGGGCAAAGCTAAGGCTCTCATTTAAATGTGAGGGTGCACAGTTTTCAACATCCAAATCCAGCGGGCCTCAAGACGTGCTAATTTAGTAGATAGCTTCCCTCCCCTAATAGTGGCATCAATGGCGTCAATGCCTCTGAACCTAATCAAACTACTATTACTCTCATGACAGAGTTTGAAATGCCGAGGAATTGTCTTCAGGGAAGATGCATCCACTTGGCCAGCTGACGCCTCAGTGCCCAAAACATGCTCGCGCACACGCACCTTCAACTGACGGGAAGTGAGGCCTACATAGATAAGACCACACGGACAAATGGCATAGTAGATGACATACCGTGTGTCACACGAAATAGATTTCTTGATATTAAAAATCTTACCATTAGAGTCAGAGAAGGTGGTGGCGCGATCAATGTTTGGGCATGCGACACAGTGGCCACATGGATAGCAACCATGCCGCATAGGCCTACTATCAAGAAACGTGGTCTTGAGCTCACTCACATAGAGACTGCGAGTAAGACAATTCCTCAAATTTCTAGCCATTCTGAAAGATAGTGCAGGTCTCTCAGGTATAATTTTTGACAGGATTGGATCCACCCTTAAGATGGACCAGGACTTCTGAAGAGCGTTGCGTATCTTATTTGCCTGAGAGTTATAACCTGTTACAAATCTGACTTGAGGCTCACTGGAAGAGGACGTACCACATGTGTTAACATAGAGGAGGGATGAGCGTGAACTATGTTTAGCCCTATTATAAGACCTTTTTATAGAACGCCGACTATAACCCCTCTCCAAAAAATGACTCCTCAGTTCCTCAGCCTGTTTCTCAAAATCTGAATCTGAGGAACAGATCTGGTGTAAACGGAGGAACTGTCCCACAGGTACCGCTCTGATGACATGCCCAGGATAGCATAAGGTAGCATGAAGAAGAGAGCTAGTGGCAGTAGGTTTGCAATAAATATCAGTTTTTAACAAGCCAGTAGTGTCCTTCATGACTAAAGTGTCAAGAAAATCCACTTTCTCACTATCATACATGAACGTCAACCAGATATTAAGATCACTGTTGTTCAATTCCAAAAGAAATTGGGAAAGGTCTGTAGGGGAACTGTTGTGAGTTCATTCTCTGGTTCACCAGTTGTGAGTCCTCCTTCCAGACTCCCTCTGGTGGTAACATGAGGTAGTGAGGCTGATTTGATCGGTGGAGTTCTGCCACCTGAGAATGAGGATGACGATTGGACCTCAGGAGTCTCACATTGGATTTAAGACAGCCGACGCCCTATTCAGTTGCTGGTGATTCCTTCCGGCTTGTCAGTTCTTGGTTTTCAGCTCTGTTCCAGTCATCTAAAGCTAAGTTTTTCTGCTAATGTTCACACTTGATTTTGTTGGTCTGTTCAGTTTTTTCGTGTGGTCAGCCAGCCCCGGCTGGGGGCTGTGCTGAATTTCCACTCTTATTTATCAGTATTTTTCCAATTTGCTTTTTGTCCCTTACTAGTTTGGTCTCTTTTTGCTCTGTCTCAGAATATTTCAGAGTGCTGATATAGTGGGAGAAGTCTAGTGACTTCAGGGTTAATTTTGCTATCATAAGTGTTGGACATTATTTTTGTAGGGTTTTTTTGCAGGTTGCAGACAGTGTCTTTCCTTTCCTTTCCTCTCTAGTTAGTTTGGGCCCCATCATTTTCTCAGCCTATTTTCCTGCCTGTGTTTGTGCCTTCATCTTGTTTCACCATCAATACATAGGGCTATCTATTCCTTTGGGGTCTGCTCTGGGGCAGTTAGTTTTCCCCTTTTCATGATTCAGGCTTATTTAGTCCTCCGGCTGTGACGAAGTGTCTAGGAACATCATAGGTATGCTCCACGGCTGCTGCTAGTTCTGTGGTAGGATCAGGGATCTGCAATCTGCATAGTTACCAACCTCTCTGGTTTTCTGTGACTTAGCTTGTTTTGCTTTTTTCTCCTCGGTGACCCACTCATAACAGAATCACCAGTCATACCGCAGATTCTAGGGTACTCAAAAGCAGGAAAAAGTTGTCAGAATTTTTTTTTTTCTATATTTTTTCCTCTTTTTTCTCTGGGGCCGTAGGAGGATTTTTTTTCTTTTTCTTAATGGAGATTAAGCAATTGTCTGATCGTGTGGAGCAGCTGGCTGCTGAATTGCAGGGAATTTCCACCTACCTCATTCAGTCACATGCTGCTGAACCTAAGATCCCTACTCCTGATGTGTTTTCTGGGGATCAGTCTAAATTTCTGAATTTTAAAAATAATTGTAAATTATTTCTGGCCTTGAAGCCTAACTCATCAGGGAGCTCTGTGCAGCAGGTTAAAATTGACATCTCCTTGCTGCGTGGCGATCCCCAGGATTGGGCTTTTTCTCTGACACCTGAAAATCCTATTCTGACTAATGTGGATGCATTTTTTCAAGCCTTGGGGTTGTTGTATGATTAACCTAATGCTGTTGATCAAGCTGAGAGAACCCTGTTGGCACTAAACCAGGGTCAGGATTCTGCAGAGTTATACTGTCAAAAATTCCAAAAGTGGGCGGTTCTTACTACATGGAATGATAGTGCATTGGCAGCTCTCTTTCGGAAGGGTTTATCAGAGACCGTAAAAGATGCTATGGTGGGATTTCCTGTTCCCTCTGGTCTGGATGATTCTATGTCATTAGCCATTCAAGTTGATTGGCGTTTACGTGAACATAAAACTACACGGGAGGTGCTGCCATCTTTTGAACAAACGTCTGAACCTATGCAATGTGATGGGGTTTTGTCTAGGGCGCAACGTCAGGAGTTTAGAAGGCGTGATAAGCTGTGTTTTTTCTGTGGAGACGTCTCTCATACTATTTCTGTCTGCCCAAAACGAGAGAAATGTTTTGCACACACATTTGCTGTGGGCAGTATACAACCTAAGTTTCTTTTGTCAATTACTCTGATCTGCTCCTTATCCACGTTTTCCACGAAGGCTTTTGTGGATTCAGGAGCAGTGTTGAATCTGATGGATTTGGACTTTGCTAAACGTTGTGGTTTTTCCATGACGCCTCTGCGGACGCCTTTTCCTTTGAGGGGTATTGATGCTACTCCTTTGGCAGAGAATAAACCTCAGTTTTGGACCCAGGTGACAATGCGAGTTGCCCCAGACCACCAAGAAAACTGTAAATTTTTGGTGCTGCATAATTTGCACGATACTATTGTTCTGGGTTTTCCTTGGTTGCAAACTCATAATCCAGTTTTGGATTGGAAATCTGGGTCTGTGGTGAGTTGGGGTTGTCATTGTGTTCTTAGTGACGCTCCTGTTTTCTCCACCTCTCCTCAGTCTCATGATATTCCTGATTATCTAGCCGATTTTTCTGATGTATTTAGTGAGAGCAAGTCTGCGTCTTTGCCTCCTCATAGGAGTTATGACTGTGCAATTGAGTTGATGTCTGGGTGTAAATTTCCCAAGGGTCGGCTTTTCAAATTATCAGTACCCGAACATGATGCTATGTGATCCTATATTAAGGAGTCATTGGAGAAGGGTCATATTAGACCATCCTCGTCACCTTTAGGTGCTGTATTTTTTTTCTGTGGCCAAGAAAGATGGTTCATTAAGACCGTGTATTGATTATCGTCCCCTTAACAAGATGACGGTTAAATATCAGTACCCATTACCTCTGATGTCTGATTTATTCTCCAGAGTTAAGAGTGCCTGCTGGTTTACTAAGCTTGACCTCAGGGGGGCGTATAATCTTATTCGCAAAAAGCATGGGGATGAATGGAAGATGGCGTTTAATACTCCGGAGGGACATTTTGAGAACCTGGTGATGCCTTTTGGGCTCACTAATGCCCCTTCTGTCTTCCAGGCCTTTATGAATGATATTTTCCGTGACCTTGTGGATAAGTTTTTGATCATCTATCTGGATGATATTTTGATCTTGTCTAGTGATTGGGATTCTCATGTGGAACATGTCCGGACTGTGTTCCGGATTTTGAGGGAGAATTCCCTGTTTGTTAAGGGATCAAAATGCCTCTTTGGTGTACAGAGGATTTCATTTTTGGGATTTATCTTATCTCCATTGACAATTGAAATGGACCCGGCCAAGGTATGGGCCATTTATGATTGGGTTCAGCCTACTTCTTTGAAGGCTCTCCAGAAGTTTTTGGGTTTTGCTAATTTCTATCGTAAATTTATAGGTAACTAGCAGAAGAGCCCGGCGCTGCCTGGGCATAGTAACTAACTGTGGTTAGTTATAGCAAATTATAATTATCCTCCATCCCATAGTCACGTGCCCATATACCCATCATACATATCCACCATCCCATAGTCCCGTGCCCATATACCCATCATACATATCCTCCATCCCTTAGTCCAATGCCCATATACTCATTACACATCCTCCATCCCATAGTCCCATGCCCATATACCCATCATACATATCCTCCAACCCATAGTCCTGTGCCCATATACCCATCATATATATCCGCCATCCCATAGTCCCGTGCCCATATACCCATCATACATATCCTCCATCCCATAGTCCAGTGCCCATATAACCATCATACATATCCTCCATCCCATAGTCCCGTGCCCATATACCCATCATACATATCCGCCATCTCATAGTCCCGTGCCCATATACCCGTCATACATATCCTCCATCCCATAGTCCAATTCCCATATACCCATCACACATCCTCCATCCCATAGTCCCGTGCCCATATACATATCCACCATCCCATAGTCCCGTGCCCATATACCCGTCAAACATATCCTCCATCCCATAGTCAAGTGCCCATATACCCATCACACATCCTCCATCCCATAGTCCCGTGCCCATATGCATATCCTCCATCCCATAGTCCCGTGCCCATATACCCGTCATACATATCCTCCATCCCATAGTCCAGTGCCCACATACCCATCACACATCCTCCATCCCATAGTCAACCATTATGACATCATAATGAGCGGCGGCGGGGCTTGCAACCTATGATGACATCAGCGTCGCCATGGCAACCGTTGTGACATCATAATGAGGGGCGGGGCTTGTTACACACACACTGCTTCCCCAGTATGCAAATAGGGGCATTATGACATCACAATGAGGGGCGGGGCTTGACACGCACACACTTTTTCCCCCAGTACGTAGATAGGGGCAAAATTGTTTGGTGAATTGGGACGTGCAGGGTTAAAATTTCGCCTCACAACATAGCTTAGGACGCTCTCGGGGTCCAGACGTGTGACTGTGCCAAATTTTGTGGCTGTAGCTGCGACGGTGCGGATGCCTATCCCGGACATACACACACACATACACACATACATACACACTACACACATACATACACACTTTGATCTGATCTGACCAAGAATGGCGCTGATGTGCAGAACTGGTCTCCTGAGGCTATCTCAGCATTTCAGAAGCTTAAGCAGAGATTTACTTCAGCTCCAGTTTTACGGCAACCTGATGTCTCACTTCCATTTCAGGTGGAGGTAGATGCTTCTGAGATTGGTGCAGGAGCTGTTTTGTCCCAAAAAGACCCTGTGACTTCTAAGATGAATCCCTGTGCCTTCTTTTCTCGAAAGTTCTCCCCATCTGAACGCAACTATGACGTGGGGAATCGGGAATTGTTGGCCATGAAGTGGACATTTGAGGAGTGGAGACATTGGGTGGAGGGAGCTAGACATCAAGTTGTGGTCCTCACTGATCACAAGAATATGATTTATCTGGAGTCGGCCAAACGCTTGAATCCTAGACAGGCTAGATGGGCCATGTTTTTCACGCGTTTTAATTTTGTGGTCTCTTTTCTTCCGGGCACTAAGAAAGTTAAGGCAGACGCCCTTTCTAGGAGTTTCTTTGCCTATTCTCTTAGTGTGACCGAGCTTACCACCATCCTAGGTGAAGGGGTAGTTCTTTCTGCCATTTCGCCCGATTTGAGACGCGCCCTGGAGGAATTTCAGGAGGATAAACCTGAGCATTGCCCTATGGGAAAATTGTATGTTCCTGACCAGTGGCGAAAGAGAGTGATGTCTGAAATTCATTGCTCCGCATTGGCTGGTCATCCAGGTATTTTTGGTACCAGAGAATTGGTGAGTCGGTCCTTTTGGTGGCCTGCCTTATCTCGTGACGTCAGGAATTTTGTACAGTCCTGTGGGACTTGTTCTCGGTCTAAACCCTGTTCTCATTCTAATGGGTTGCTGATGCCCTTGCCGGTGCCCAAGAGGCCATGGACCCATATCTCAATGGATTTTATTTCTGATCTTCCTGTCTCTCAGAGAATGACTGTTATCTGGGTGATTTGTGATAGATTTTCGAAGATGGTCCATCTCGTACCATTCCCAAAGTTGCCATCTTCCGCTGAGTTGGTGCCCTTGTTTTTACAACGGGTGGTTCGGTTACATGGGATTCCTGAGAACATTGTGTCCGACAGAGGAGTCCAGTTTGTTTCCAGATTCTGGATAGCCTTTTGTTCCAATCTGGGAATTCAGTTATCCTTCTCCTCCACGTTTCATCCCCAGACCAATGGACAGACTGAGAGAATAAACCAGACCTTGGAGTCTTATTTGAGATATTTTATATCTGCTGATCAGGATGATTGGGTCTCATTTTTGCCCTTGGCCGAATTCGCACTGAACAATAGAGCTAGTTCTGCCACTTTGATGTCACCCTTTTTCTGTAATTTTGGGTTTCATCCTCAATTCTCTTCAGGACAAGTGGAATCTTCGTCCTGCCCAGGTGTGGACACTGCGGCTAAGAGAATGCAGCAGATATGGGACCAAGTGGTGGATAAGTTGTCACTCTCTCAGGAAAAGGCCCAGCGATTTTCCAACCGGCATAGGACCATTGGTCTCCGGTTTAAAGTGGGTGATATGGTTTGGTTGTCGTCTAAGAATATTCCTATGAAGGTTGCATCTCCTAAATTTAAGCCAAGATTTATTGGTCCTTATAAGATTTTGGAAATTCTTAATCCTGTTTCATTTCGATTGGCTTGTCCAGTTACGTTCAAGATCCATAACGTATTTCACAAATCTCTGTTGAAGAGGTTTGTTGAGCCAGTGGTTCCTATGGCAGCACCTCCTGACCCTGTGTTGGTTGAAGGCAATGTGGAATATGAGGTAGAGAAAATATTGGATTCTCGTTTGGTTAGACGGAGACTCCAGTATTTGGTCAAATGGAAGGGTTATGGTCAGGAGGATAATTCTTGGGTCTCTGTCTCCGATATTCATGCCAATAGATTGGTTTGTGCTTTTCACCGGGCCCATCCTGATTGGCCTGGTGGCATGGATGAGGGTTCAGTGACCCCTCCTCAAGGGGGGGTACTGTTGTGAGTTCATTCTCTGGTTCACCAGTTGTGAGTTCTCCTTCCAGACTCCCTCTGGTGGTAACAGGAGGTAATGAGGCTGATTTGATCGGTGGAGATCTGCCACCTGAGAATGAGGATGACAATTGGATCTCAGGAGTCTCAGATTGGATTTAAGACAGCCAACGCCCTAATCAGTTGCTGGTGATTCCTTCTGCTTGTCAGGTCCTGGTTCTCAGCTCTGTTCCAGTCAGCTCAAGCTAAGTTCCTCTGCTAATGTTCACATTTGATTTTGTTGTTCTATTCAGTTTTTTGTGTGGTCAGCCAGCCCCGGCTTGGACTGTGCTGAATTTCCACTCTTATTTATCTGTATTTGCCAATTTGCTTTCTGTCCCTTATTAGATTGGCCTCTTTATGCTCTGTCTCAGAATATTTCAGAGTGCTGATATAGTGGGAGAAGTCTAGTGACTTCAGGGTTAATTTTGCTATCGGAAGTGTTGGACATTATTTTTGTAGGGTTTTTGGCAGATTGCAGACAGTGTCTTTCCTTTCCTATCCTATCTAGTTAGTTTGGGCCCATTGTTTGCTCAGCCTATTTTCCTGCCTGTGTTTGTGTTTCATCTTGTTTCACCGTCAATACATGTGTGGGGGCTGTCTATTCCTTTGGGGTCTGCTCTGGGGCAGTTAGTTTTCCTTTTTCTTGCTTTAGGCTTATTTAGTCCTCCTGCCATGACGAGGCGTCTAGGTTCATCGTAGGCACGCTCCACGGCTGCTGCTAGTTGTTGTGGTAGGATCAGGGATCTGCAATCTGCATAGTTACCAACCTCTCTGGCTTTTCTGGGCTTAGCATGTTTAGGTTTTTTCCTCCTCGGTGACCAATTCATAACAGCCGTGCCCCTGTAGTCGCTGCTGCTCCTCCATACTCTGCAGCTCCTCAGGTCTCCTGCTGCTCATTTGGTGCCCTGCAGCTCTTCCAGTATCCTCAGCTCCTATGGTCTCCTGCAGCTCCTCTCGCCTCATGTAGCTGTGGCGCCCCTGAAGCTCAGTCGCCACAGAGGTACTGCACCTCCTCCTGAGGTGTGGTGCCCCACCATCCAGGTAAGGTGGAAACACCTGACCACACTCCAACACCTGCACCCCACACCACAAAGTAGTGTAGCAAAGCACCTTCGGTGGCTCCCTGCTTGGAGTATAGCAAAGCACCCCTTGGTGGCTCCCTGCTTGGAACGCAAAACGTGCTGGGAGGTGGGTGGAGTTTAGTTTGCACCAAAAGAGCGGGAAGAGTTGAGTCAGTCAGTCAGTCAGTCTTTGATTCAGTGAGTGAGTGAAGATGTAGAAGGACAGAGTGTGAGACAGAGAAGATCCATGGGAGAGAGATGGAAGAGGGAAGTGCTGCAGCAGGCCACAGTGATCTGGGTCTGCTGGCACAGGAAAGAGACAGAGGAAGGAAGCTTGATTCTCCATTGCACAGAAGGATTAGCACGGAACGTGAGGAGAATAAGAGAACAAGGACCAGGGTTAGAGGAGAATCCTTTTCAAGTTCTAAGTGCAAGGCCGGGGTCCGGTCCCCGTGGTTGTACGGATACTAATGGTCCTGCAGCAGACATGGGAGGAATAGAAGTAGTGACCACTTTATTCCCACACAAGACTTGGGGACACAACAGCAACATATTAGGGAGCCGGGACTTAATAGCAAGGAGTCCCCGAAGCAGGCTACAGCTGTCTGCCGTACAAGTAGAGTTCATAGGAACATCTGACAGGAGGAACTCCAGTGTAAATCAGTTCTAGCAGTACTTCAATCAAAGGCGCTATAAGAGGAGACGTTCAGGAAAGGCACATATGTTGGCGGAGTGTTGGAAGGGAGTATTCCATCTGGCCTGGAAGTTGACTGAGTCCCTTACCCGGAGGACACGGCATGGAAGTGGGCACCTGTTTGCACAACAGACTGTGAGTAAAGCTTTGGAACTACATGCCCTGGTGTCATCCACTTATTCCTGCGCCAACCTGCCCAGCACCGTTACATCCCTCACACCTGACACTACATCATCTAAGTGTCACTTCACCTACACTTCCCTGGGACTACAGCCCTGCCTGTGGAGGGCTATAACATCACTGCTGCACCACACCGTCTGTCACAGAGGATCTGTCTGCAGCGTCGGCTTACATCTCTATTGCCGAATACCACAGGTGGCATCACAAATCACTTATAAACTTTCACTACCATCAGCACACTGAAACAACCCCTTTTACAATGGGCGCCCAGGGCCACGGGCCGGGTCCCAGCTGCCGTGACATCTCCCATTGAAGCTCATTGGGTCCGGTACCGAGTACCCCACAGCCCTGGGTGTGAGAGCGACCCATTTTTGGCGTCATGAACAAGATGACGAGACCCAATGCCATCGGGTTCTGTGTGCCTGAGATCTGTTGGACTTAAAACTTTTGGAAATGTGCAGAAGATCTAATTTGATAGACTGTGAGATGATTGTTAAAAATGGCCGCCGGCGCGGTGAAGGGCGTGACAAACTGGGTGGTCCTAAGAAAAGACCACGAACTGTCTTGGGCCTCCCCTGTCTGTACTTCTATGTGACAGCAACATGGCCCACTCCCCAAGGGGTTCGCATACTGGCTTGGTATGGAGGAGTTGGAAGAAGATGCCGCCCCCAGAAGGACGAGCGGAAGCCAGTGGCGGGAAAAGAGCCGAGGCGGGAAGAAGAACGCCAGAACGCCATGATGGAAGGAGAGAAGAGGCCAGAAGAATGTGGGGAGGAAGGGCAACTAATCCCCAGGTCGCCCCTGCGGAGCCTACAACCACCGACAGGCCCGCTGCAGCGCCTGTCGCCACCTCAAAGCAAATATTTCCACTGGATGAGGCCTGCCTGGAGGAGATATATGAGGGTCCCAGAGCAGAATGGAAGACAGGGGGTGCGTCCCTGTCCGGACCTGGCACGGCCGCGCAGACCCCTCCAGAGGCCATTAGTAGAAGCCAACCTCGCCCCTGCTTGGATCCAGCGACTCCGGGGGCCGCGGCCGCCACTGCACACTACTAGGTACCGAAACCTCATCAGGGGGTGCCAGGTATGATTACCGCTATGAACATCACCCTAGTCCTAGGAACAGAGCCAACAACTAGGAATGGTTTAATTGCCCCTCTCCGGCGACCTCAGGCTATAGTGTCACTAACTGAGGTCCCGATGGAACTGGAGGAACAAGACTCAGTAGTACCAGCGATGACACCTGCTGAATTGTTAGCAGCAGCAGAGGTACCTCCGGCAATCGCTGACACGCCCTCCCCACTGGCAGTTGACATCTCCGTTGCCCTTTCGTTTACCTCGACTGGCTCCAATCTCACTCTTTGGGAAGCAGAATACTTGCGAGCGGTAAGCAATCAACAACAGGATGGAGACACCCAGAGTATCTCCCCTGGAAGCAGCCCAAGCAACCAGCGTCCAGAACCCCAGGAGGGGATAACTTGCCCTAATAACTAACTTTGTTACCTTGGAGGATATTTCTTGTCTTCTATTTTCTATTTTTGGTCATCATGTTTTTGTTTCTTCCCAGTTGTTGCCCAGTTTGATTGGCAGCCTTTGCACCTGAACTGTGGAGATCATGGATGCTGAGTGATCCAGAACTGTTAATGTACATAGTTTGCACCTCTTTAGGTGCTTTCTCTTGGTTTTACATAGGAACCTGCCCTTGGAACAAGGATTACCTCGTTATAAGGACATTTCCAGACATGATGGCCTGTCCAATGTCTACTCTTTGCACTTATTGATAATGCTTAGTATTTTTGAATAAGAAACTAGGAAGAGAAAGTATTAATGACAGATTTCATAGGGTTTAATTGAGACAGAATTACAGTGAATGTTTTACAATGTTTGAATAAAGATGTGAGAATTGAATAAAAATATGCAGATGACGAATCTAGTAATAATGGTTGTCTCTCTTAAGACAAAAGGAAAAGAAGAGAGTAGAAAATGTGAAAGATAAAAGAAAAGAAATGTGTTGCTCTGATAGTGAATTTGCTTCTATAGCACTTTAAATTAGGTAGCATAACTTTTAATATAGACAGACAGTTAAATTGTTTGTAACGTTCAAGAATGAGTGCCTCTCATATTGAGAAGATTAGATAAGAACTGTTCATTATGCAATATAAAAATTTGTATGTTCCTGTATTGTCAACTTTGTTTCCTTGCAGCCCACGGACGTGCTCTGTTTAACGGGGGGGTATGTGGCACCCCTGAGGCTCAGTCGCCACAGAGATACTGCACCTCCTCCTGAGGTGTGGTGCCCCACCATCCATGTAAGGTGGAAACACCTGACCACACTCCAACACCTGCACCCTACACCACAAAGTAGTGTAGCAAAGTACCTTCGGCGGCTCCCTGCTTGGAGTATAGCAAAACACCCCTTGGTGGCTCCCTGCTTGGAACACGAAACGTGCTGGGAGGTGGGTGGAGTTTAGTTCGCACCAAAAGAGCGGGAAGAATTGAGTCAGTCAGTCTTTGATTCAGTGAGTGAGTGAAGATGTAGAAGGACAGAGTGTGAGACAGAGAAGATCCCTGGGAGAGGGATGGAAGAGGGAAGTGCTGCAGCAGGCCACAGTGATCTGGGTCTGCTGGCACAGGAAAGAGACAGAGGAAGGAGGCTTGATTCTCCATTGGAAAGAAGGATTAGCACGGAACGTGAGGAGAAAAAGAGAACAAGGACCAGAGTTAGAGGAGAACCCTTTTCAAGTTCTAAGCGCAAGGCCGGGGTCTGGTCCCCGAGGTTGTACGGATACTATTGGTCCTGCAGCAGACATCGGAGGAATAGAAGTAGTGACCACTTTATTCCCACACAAGACTTGGGGGCACAACGGAAACATATTAGTGAGCCGGGACTTAATAGCAAGGAGTCACCGAAGCAGGCTACAGCTGTCTGCCGTACAAGTAGAGTTCATAGGAACATCTGACAGGAGGAACTCCAGTGTAACTCAGTACTAGGAGTACGTCACTCAAAGGCGCTATAAGAGGAGACGTTCAGGAATGGCACATATGTTGGCAGAGTATTGGAAGGGAGTATTCCATCTGGCCTGGAAGTTGACTGAGTCCCTGACCCGGAGGACACGGCATGGAAGTGGGCACCTGTTTGCACAACAGACTGTGAGTAAAGCTTTGGAACTACATGCCCTGGTGTCCTCCACTTATTCCTGCGCCAACCTGCCCAGCACTGCTACATCCCTCGCGCCTGACACTACATCATCTAAGGGTCACTTCACCTACACTGCCCTGGTACTACAGCCCTGCGTGTGGAGGGCTATAACATCACTGCTGCACCACACCATCTATCCCAGAGGATCTGTCTGCTGCGTCGGCTTACATCTCTATTGCCGAATACCACAAGTGGCGTCACGAATCACTTATAAACTTTCACTACCATCAGCACACTGAAACAACCCCTTTTACAATGGGCGCCCAGGGCCACGAGCCGGGTCCCAGCTGCCGTGACATCTCCCTTTGAAGCTCATCGGGCCCGGTACCGAGTACCCCACAGCCCTGGGTGTGAGGGCGACCCATAGCTCCTCTGGTCTAATGCAGCTCCTTTGGTCTCCTGCTGTTCCTCCAGACTCCACATCTCCTATGGTCTCCTGCCATTCCTCCGATATCTGCAGCTCCTCAGATTTCCTCAGCTCCTCTGGTCTCGTGCAGCTCCTCTGGTCTCGTGCAGCTCCTCTGGTCTCGTGCAGCTCCTCTGGTCTCGTGCAGCTCCTCTGGTCTCCTGCAACTCCTATGGTCTCTTGCAGCTCCTATGGTCTCCTTTAACTCCTCCGGTATACAAATCTTGCCAGGACCTCTTATGCCAGAAGTGAACAGTGCAGCTTCCGGTGTTACCGATCCTGGCAACAGAGGATAAATGGAGCCCAGCAGATAGCATTAGGGTATAATAAAATGCCACCTGGCTACACATATAATTGTGAAGTGAGCAGCCCACAGAAGCATGCACAGTTCACAGGTGATGTGGCAACAATGTTGGAGATAGGGTCGGCGTCTGACCATTGTCTTCTGTACCCAGGGGATGCCGTATTTGAAGACTGTAAGGCTGTGTGCACACGCTGCGGAATCTGCTGCAGATTGATCTGCGCAGATTTTAAAAATCCGCAGATAAATCCGCAGGTCAAAAGACCTGCAGTTTATCTGCGGATTATCCTGCGGTTTTGCCTTGCGGTTTTACCATCTCCACAATGGAGGAGATGGTAAACCGCTGCGGAATCCACAGAAAGAATTGACATGTCAATTCACTCTGCGGTTTCCCATAGGGAATAATGGTACTGCACACCGCAGCAGAAACTGCTGCAGATCCGCAGGGCCAAATCCACTGCGGAACCACAGCAGAATCCGCAGCATGTGCACACACCCTAAGTGTTGTCCAGTGACCCTTACAGACCTACAAACTAAAATTTAGTAGAGCTTACAATAGAGGGGAAAGTGAGGAAAAAATGTCAGCTCACCGTCTGTTGCAGCATTTTGCAGGATGAAGTAACATCGCCTGGAGCCGTCTCAGTCTTGGACATACCGTCTTTGTATATTTATGTATGATATATGTTTATTTTCTTCCAACTCTATGTTTTTGTGGCACTTTATTGAGTTCATATTCCAGGTGTTTTGCTATCTTCATTAGTTCACACCTGTGCAGCACTAACTTGTGATCTATATTAGAAACCTGTTCAGTCCTTGGTGTTACTTACCATGATTAAGGCTGTGTGCACACGCTGCGGATTTTGCTGCGGTTCCGCAGCGGTTTTGGCCACTGCGGACCCGCAGCAGTTTCTGCTGCGGTGTACAGTACCATGATTCCCTATGGGAATCAAAAACCGCAATGCAGACGGTGCGGAATTTTCCGCGCGGATTATCTGCGGTTTTCAATCCGCAGAAAGAATTGACATGTCAATCTTTCTGCGGATTCCCCTGCGGTTTGCCATCTCCTCCATTGAGGAGATGAAAAACCGCAGGGCAAAACCGTAGAGCAATCCGCAGGTAAAACCGCAGGTATTTTGACCTGCGGTTTCACCTGCGGATTTTACAAAATCCGCGCGGATGAATCCGCACCTAATCCGCAGCGTGTGCACACAGCCTATGGCTCTTAAGGCCCCATTGCATTTAGCGATGCACCAGCGATCCCGACCACGATACGACCCGGTTAGGATCGCTGGTGCATCGCTAAATGGTCGCTAGTGAGCTGCTAAACAGGCAGATCTCACAGCGATGTAGCGACGCAGCAGCGGTCGTTACTTACCTTTCAGACGCGGCAATGTTGACGTCCTCCGCCCGCGTCCACGCATCGCTCGTCAGCGCCAGCAGGAAGCGCCCGACGAGAAATGGAGCTGCACGATCTCGTGTGATCAGCGACAGACAGCGGGGGAGCCGGTCGGAGGTAAGTATCACACATAGCGATATCGCTAGCGATATCGCTGCTGCGTCACAAAATCGGTGACGGTTTAGCGATATCGCTAGCGATATCGCTATGTGTAAAGGCCCCTTTAGCTGAAACATGTTGGTTGTTCATACCAGGTTGTGGTGACCAATATCCATGGTTTTTTTTTCAATGTACTACTGTAGAGAATAAAAGTTTTCATATTTTTTTACAAAAAAGATAACTTTCCTTCTTGATTTCATTGCTGGAGGTTTCTTTTCCCACTTTTTCTATTAGTAAAGCTTAAGTTCAAACAACTGGTTATGTCAAAAAAAGTTTTTTTATAAATAATAAGAAAATTCGGCACCTTCCCTTTAAGCCAGCTTTGCAGTTGTGTACCGTTTGGTTTATAAAGTAAAGTAGTACACCTGATGAGGTGTAGAAATGTGTACCTGGTGATATGTACAGGACTTTGGTTGTGCAATAAGAAGGAGAAAAGAACAAATTAATTGGTGATAAACCAAACAATTTTGTTTTTATTAGCATACTTTCAGGGAAGAACTCCTAAAATTGACTGCTTTGAGTGCCTTCATGTTTTTGCACATTTGCGCCTCAGTAATTATTCACAATCTTATTCTGAATCTTGCTTAAAACAGAAAATATCTCCTTTCTCATCTAAATAGTTATTAATGACTTTAAAAGAAACCTCGAGACTTAATTAATTATAAAGTGATTCAACCCAAGTCATTAATCATGTGAGGCTAGATTGCATTAATTGAGCTCCAGAGCTGCACACACCACAATTCAGATATGTACCTACTATTTGATGCTATGGAGATCGAAAGAGTATAGGTAAATTGTAAAGATTTTACAGCATTTTGGGTCTCAATGTGAGAAATGCAGAGATCCCTTTCAAAATGAATGTAAATGGGGGCTAATAGCATGGTCTTACTGTATATTGCAGACGTAAAGAAGGGGGACTCCTGCTGTAACCACTTCTGGTTAAACATAGATTTAGAGGTCTAATTTGAAGTTTGTGATAAGGGAGTGAGACATGGCTAAGCTATTCACTTCTATTGGAAAGTGACTGCCATAAATCAATGAAATCATAAGGTTCCAGGATTGAGATATGATCTGTACATATCAGGAACTCTTAGGGTGTGTGCAGACGCTGCGGAATCCGCTGCGGATTAATCCGCACCGATTTTGCAAAAACCGCAGATAAACCGCAGGTCAAAAGACCTGCGGACTATCTGCGGTTTTGCCTGCGGTTTGGTCCTGCGGATTCACCATCTCCACAATGGTGGAGATAGGAACCCGCTGCGGATTCCGCAGAAAGAATTGACATGTCACTTCTTTCTGCGGTTTTAAAACCGCAGCAAATCCGTGCAGATTTTTCCGCAACGTCTACACAGCGGTTTTTTTTTACCATTCATTTGAATGGTACTGTACACCGCAGCTAAAACTGCTGCGGGTCCGCAGCGGCCAAAACCGGGTATGTGCACACGCTGCGGATTCCGCTGCGTTTCCGCAGCGGTTTTGGCCGCTGCAGACCCGCAGCAGTTTTAGCTGCGGTGTACAGTACCATTCAAATGAATGGTAAAAAAAAAACGCTGTGTAGACGTTGCGGAAAAATCCGAGCGGATTTGCTGCGGTTTTGAAACCGCAGAAAGAAGTGACATGTCAATTCTTTCTGCGGAATCCGCAGCGGGTTCCTATCTCCACCATTGTGGAGATGGTGAATCCGCAGGACCAAACCGCAGGCAAAACCGCAGATAATCCGCAGGTCTTTTGACCTGCGGTTTATCTGCGGTTTTTGCAAAATCCGTGCGGATTAATCCGCAGCGGATTCCGCAGTGTCTGCACACACCCTAAGACTACGTTCCCACGATAAGTTCTTGATGTTGCACATTTTCTGCATAATTTCCGCATCTGTTTCATTGAAGAAAACTTTTGTATGCATTTTTATCACGTTTTTGGAGCTACATTTTTTGTATCTTTTTGGTATGTCATGTTTTAAATAAAGCTGCTTTATTTTTGATACTTCCTAGTATTTGGCTTTGGCAAAACCTTATTAATAGTCATATGAGGATTAGAAGTGCTTTTCATACAGTTAAGAAATGGAAACGCACTAAAAAATGTGGGTTTTTTAACTTGTGAATTTTCCACATTAATTCAAGTCTATGGGAAAAATCTGCACATAAAACCCAACGTACTCCTATAAGAATTGACATGTTTTATAACTCGTACCTCAGGTGAGTTTATGCTGAGTAAAAAAGCACAGAGGGCATGAAAGTTCTCCAAATCCCATCCACTTTGCTGGCGCTGTAGTATGTTCCGCTTTTGATAAAGCAAAAATATGCAGCATCAAAAATTCATTGTAGGCACACAGTTGTAGGGCTTGTACACACATTAAGTATTTGTTGAAGACATTTATGCATCAAAAATGTGCTTCTGGCAAGAAAGAACATAAAAAAATGCCTTTTTATGGCATTTTTGCAACGTTTTTGATGCACTTTTCTATGTGTTTTTTTCCCAAAATTGGAAAATTAGACCCATATTCAAGATAACTATATTGATATAGCTTAAATTTGGGGGTACCAAACAACCATAGCATAAACCTTTAATTACCTTACCCCAAAAAACTTAAAAAACAAGAAAACAATATCCAAAATATATCAAAATTTTATCAATTAGAATGGGTGAAAAGCACTGCAAAAATGCTGAACAAATTGACATGCCGCTAATATGAAACTGTGTCAAATCTGCAATGAAAAAGCAACATGTACATGAGAATTCAGAAATCTTATTCACTTTGCTGGGACAGAAAAATACTGTGTTTTAGGGGGGCAAAAAACACATAATAATAATAATCTTTATTTATATAGCGCCAACATATTCCGCAGCGCTTTACAGTTTAACAGTTTCAAAACACAAGTCATAAGTAACATCGTTAACAATACAACAATTAAAGTAAAATAAGATGACCCTGGTCGTGAGAGCTTACAATCTACAATGAGGTGGGGGAGATACAAAGTACAGGTGTGTATTTACAATGATGTATTTACAATGATGGTCCAGCCGTCTTGAGAAGGTGGGGGATAGAGATAGTGAATGGGCTACATATGCACACTTACACATAAAATGACTTTGGTTAGTGAACGTGATAGGCCGCTCTGAACAGATGTGTTTTGAGAGAGCGCCTAAAACTGTGCAAATTGTGGATAGTCCTAATTTCTTGAGGTAGAGCATTCCAGAGGATTGGCGCAGCACGGGAGAAGTCTTGGAGTCGGGAGTAGGAGGTGCGGACTAGTGCAGAGGTTAGTCAAAAGTCTTTTGCAGAGTGCAGCAGTCGGCTAGGCTGATAGACAGAAACGAGGGAGTAGATGTAGGAGGGCACTACACCGTGGAGAGCTTTGTGGGTGAGAACAAGTACTTTGAATTGGATCCTATAATGAATGGGCAGCCAGTGTAACGATTGGCAAAGAGCGGATTCGTCCGAGTACCAATTAGCCAGATGGATGACCCTGGCTGCTGAATTAAGTATGGACTGGAGAGGGGAAAGTCGAGTAACGGGGAGGCCAACTAATAGAGCATTGCAGTAGTCCAGGTGGGAGTGCATCAATGCGACAGTGAGGGTTTTTGTTGCTTCCATGCTGAGAAAAGGGCAAATTCTGGAGATGTTCTTTAGGTGTAAGCGGCAAGAGCGGGCAAGAGATTGTTTATGGGATGTGAAGGAGAGGTTGGTGTCAAACATAACACCCAGACAGCGCGCCTGCTGCTGGGGTGTTATTATGCTGCCACCCACAGAGAGGGAAATGTCAGATTTAGGGAGGTTAGTAGATGGCGGGAGCAGAAGAAGTTCAGTTTTTGAGAGGTTAAGTTTCAGATAGAGAGCGGACATGATGATGGAGACTGCGGACAGACAGTCACTGGCATTCTGTAGTATAGTGGGGGTGAGGTCGGGGGATGACTTGTATAGTTGTGTGTCATCAGCATAAAGATGGTACTGAAAGGCAAATCTTCTGATGGTCTGTCCAATTGGGGCCGTGTAAAGAGAGAAGAGGAGGGGACCAAGGACTGAGCCCTGAGGTACCCCGACACCGAGAGGAAGAGGAGATGACATGGAGCCAGCGAACAAAACACTGAAGGAGCGGTCAGAGAGATAGGAAGAGAACCAGGAGAGAGCGATGTCCTTAATGCCTAGTGACTGGAGCCTATGGAGTAGGAGACGGTGGTCAACAGTGTCGAAAGCTGCAGAAAGGTCGAGAAGAATGAGCAGAGAGTGTTCACCGTTATGTTTTGCTGTCAGAAGGTCATAGGTCACATTGATGAGTGCATTTTCAGTCGAATGTAGGGGTCGTAAGCCAGACTGTGAAGGGTCTAGGAGGGAGTGAGTGGAGAGGTAACGGGTAAGGCGGCAGTAGACTAGGCGCTCCAAGAGTTTAGAGATGAAGGGGAGATTGGAGACTGGTCTGTAGTTGTTTGTGTAGGATGGGTCAAGAGCAGGTTTCTTTAATAATAGAGTACTGATAGAGTGTTTGAAGGAGGATGGGAAAATGCCTGAGGAGAGGGAGAGATTAAAGATTGTAGTCAGGTGAGTTGTGACGACTGGAGAGAGTGACTGGAGGAGTTGTGAGGGAATGGGGTCGGTAGTGCATGTAGTCGGACGAAAAGAAGAGAGGAGTCTGGAGACTTCTTCTGTGATGGGATTAAATGTGGTAAGTGAGCCAGGGGAAATGCAGGTAGAGATGGGAGTCACAACACTTGGTGGTTGGGAGCGGATTTCCTGGCGGATATTATCTATTTTCTCTATAAAATGGGAGGCCAGGTCATCTGCACAAATGTCTGAGATAGGAGCTTGTGCTTTTGGCCTGAGCAGGGAGTGAAAGGTGTCAAAAAGTTTCTTGGGGTTTTTGGCTAGTGAGGAGATAAGGGTGGTGAAGTAGGTCTGTTTGGCGAGGTGAAGGGTAGAGTTGTAGGTTCTTAACATAAATTTGAAGTGGATGAAGTCTTCTGGTGTGCAGGTTTTTCTCCATCAGCGTTCAGCACTCCTAGAGCATCGCTGGAGAAATTGAGTTTGCAATGTGATCCAGGGCTGTTTTACTCTGTGCTTAGAGGTTCTGAAGGTGAGAGGCGCTACCTGATCAAGGGTGCTTCTAAGAGTGTTGTTGTAGTGATGAACAGCCAGATCAGGACAGGAAAAAGAGGAAATTGGGGATAGGGAAGATTGTATGGAATCTGAAAGTGTCTGAGGGTTAATGGCTTGCAGATTTCTGAATGTGTGATAGGTAGGAGTGTGCTGGGGTGGGTGAGGATTTGTGAGCGAGAAGGAGAGAATGTTGTGGTCAGAGAGGGAAAGCGGCGAGTTATTAGGTAGGAGATTGAGCAAAGCTGGACAAAGACCAGGTCAAGGGTGTTACCGTCTTTGTGTGTCTCAGAGGTTGAGAGCTGTGAGCGGCTGAGAGAAGTGGTTAGTGATAGAAGCTGGGATGCAGATGTGGTAGTAGGGCTGTAAATGAGGATGTTGAAGTCTCCCAGGATAAGAGTTGGTAGGTCTGAGGACATGAAGTGCGGCAGCCAGGCTGAAAAGGGGTCAAGGAAGTGGGTGGGTGAGCCTGGGGGCCGGTATAGGACCGCTACTCTGTGGGAGAGGGGACAGAAGGGCCTGATGATGTGGACCTCAAAAGAGGGGAATGAGAGTGATGGAACTGGGGGGATGACCTGGAAACTGCATTGTGGGGACAGGAGTATGCCGACTCCACCACCAGGTCTGTTTGTGGGTCTCGGGGAATGAGTGAATTGTAAGCCACCATAGGAAATGGCAACAGGAGAAACAGTGTCAGAATCCTGAATCCAGGTTTCAGAGGGGGCCAACAGATTAAGAGAGTTGTTCAGAAAGTAGTTATGCAGGAAAAGAAGCTTGTTACATACAGACCGTGGATTCCAGGGGGCACAATTGAAAGAAGGAGTTGAAGGAGTGCAAGTAATATTAATTAGATTATTTTGGTTTTGATATGGGGTAGGGTAGGGGTTGAGGTTGGAGGATGGTGGACCAGGGTTGGGGGAGATGTCCCCTGAAATCAGCAGGAGTAAGAACATAAAGAGCAAGTAGTTATTTGAAATTTTAGCAGTTTTTTTGTTGAATGTGTTTGGGCAAGATGGGCTGAGGTTTTTCAGGAAGGTGAGAAGTGCATGGGGGCTGTACATGGGAGAGGAAAGTATAGAGGGGCTGATGTGTATGAGTGGTGATGGGGGAGGGATGGGGCGGTGAATGTGGATGGCAAGGGAGCACAGGAGGATAGAAATAAAGCACATGTCTAAAAAGACAGCAAAGTGTGGGTTACCTGACTCCTGTCCTGACTAACTGTCATGGAGTAACTGTCTTTTGAAAAATGCAGGAGAGCCAAGGCTTTTTTGCCTTTTTTGCAACATGTACATATAGCTTAATGTTATTTCAAGACATGAGCACCAGGTTAATGATACGGTTGTGCTCAAAAGTTTACATTTCAGAATTTTTGCTTTGTTGGCCTTTTTTCAGAGAATATGAATGATAACACTAAAACTTGTTCTCTACTCATGGTTAGTGGTTAGGTGAAGCCATTTATTCTCAAACTACTGTGTTTTCTCTTTTTAAATCATAACGACAACCCAAAACATCCAAATGACGCTGATCAAAAGTTCACATACCCCATCTCTTAATACCATGTTTTGTCCCCTCTAACATCAAGGACAGCTTGAAGTCTTTTGTGGTAGTTGTGGATGAGGTTTTTTATTTTCTCAGAAGGTAAATCTGCCCACTCTTCTTGGCAGAAAGCCTCCAGTTCCTGTAAATTTCTGGGTTGTCTATCATGAACTGCGCTCTTTAAATCTCCCCAGAGTGGCTCAATGATATTGACGTCAGGAGACTAAGATGGCCACTCCAGAACCTTCACTTTGTTCTGCTGTAGCCAATAACAGAACAACTTGGCCTTGTGTTTTGGATCACTGTCATGTTGGAATGCCCATGTATATGCCATGAGCAGCTTCTGGGCTGATGATTGCAAATTTGCCTCCAGTATTTGCTGATAAAGTGCTGCATTCATTCCATTCCCTCCTGACTAGTTTCACTTTCCATAGATCACTGTTCAGCGTGTGTCTGGGGGAGGAGCAGCTGGGTGGTCTGCTCTCTGCAATGAGGCTGCTAGAGGGGGAGGATTTGTTACTGTGTGATGAGGGCTTCTTCATGTGGATGGGGAGGGCCTGTAGCTATGGAGGGTGGGGTTGTTGCTATAGAGGGCATGTTTGGAGTAGAGTAGAAGGTTATGACTAGTTCTCATTTCAATGCCATAACACACCCCCCTTGGACGTTCTGTTCAGAATATCTAGAAAACCGTGCAAACTAGTGACAGAAAGTAAATTACTTATTGTCATAATTCTGCAGCCCAGATATGTACTGAGATTATGTGAAAAGCCCGGACAACGCCTTTAAGGCTACCACAATTTTCTTGCCAGTTTTTCAATTTTCCAAATTGCCAGTCTGTTCCTGCTGAACAGTCTTCATTAAGATCATCTAACTTTTTTCACTACAGATGTAAAATGAGAAGTGACTTTTCATCATGGCTCAAATTAACTGTTCTTAGGGAGAGTGGGTTGTGTTTTCATGTGTGAGGGGAGGTTTTCTGAGTGGAGGCGTAGTACCAAACATTAGGTCAGAATTTTGTACATTTGCAGACATATGTAAGGGCAGACACAAACAGTTCTGATGTGGGCGAAAACCACAAAGCCATATGGTCAGCAGATAATTTTAATTGACTATTAATATACATTCAGCCATTACAAATCACTTTAAAGTTAGAGAAGTCATAGAACTATTTATTTAAAGGAATTTATATTAATTTATTATGAAGGAAGAATGCAGAAAACTGTGTTAAAAAAGTTTTTATTATACAATTCACTATTTATCATGGAACATACTGTATATAGCAGATGTAGAAAAGATTAGAATGACAGCATGGACGCATTACCTTGCTTACATGGAAGTTCATCATTCACTTTACAGAATTACTTTTATACAGACAAATATACTGAAAAATAAAGAACAGCAACTCTGTAAAGTTGTTCCTTTCTCTCTACTGTTTCCAACGCAATTCTCTCCTTCCTCCTGCTGTAAGTTATCAATCTCTGTCATGTTACAGTTAGCAAGAAGTGCAAAACATAACAACCCCTTCACATAATAAATTGGGCTTCATTACCAAAACATCGCAGAGATGTACTTTTGAAAAAACGATACTTGAAACCAAATGTTGGGTTAAATGGGTTGGCCACAGCTTTTTTAACCAAAAACACAATACATATATTTCCAAAAAATCATTCATCGTCCATGCCCATTTTTTTTAGGCTTTATACTATTCCTTTATACCAAACAAAGTTCCAAAGGCCAAACACTGCTATACAGCAGGCCTTGCAAATAAAAATGATCAGGCATGGACGAGAACCACCACAGCAGAAGGCATTGTTACCCTACATTGTATTTCAACGGACCCCACTTGAAAATATTAACGCTCTTTCTAAACCATCTTGCAAACTCAATAGGAAATATCTGTCCCTATTTCATTCAAGTGAACCCCATTCTTCCAAAGAACATCCTTATTATGCCCCTCTAACTCTCTATGCCTTACTACTATACCACCAACAGTTTGAACATGTAATGAAATTCTAACCTTGTGCAATCTTTTAACTCTTTCTACCCCTGCTAGGTTTCTGGCCTCACGCCAACTGATCTAAGGCTAGTTTCACACTAGCGCCGTTTTGCGCAGCGTTTTGTGCGCACTTGAAATGCACTGAAAAAAACGCTTGCAAATGCTTGTCAACGCAGTGATTTTTTGACACATTAATGTGTGCATGATGACAAAAAGATGCAGCGTTTGTATGCGTTTTCATGCGTTTTTGCATGCGTTTGCATTTTTTATGCGCATACGTTGTCTAGGTGTCACATTTCACAGGATGAAAATCGTTGCAAAATTGTTGAAACAGACTCCACCAATGGGACATCAGTGGGCATGTCTCATGGGAAATCTTTATATATACCCTGTTTGCAGCTCAATTCTTCAGATTTGTTTGCTTTTTCCTTTGTCAACATGGATCTGCGCTGGAAGAGTTTTCACTTCAACTTGGATCTGGACATTGCACTGGCTCAGGCTTTTGCATTTGCTTGCCGGCAACAAAGGGAGAGCGAGAGACAGCGAGAGGACAGGCAGGCCTTAGGTTTAAGAATACTCATATTCTTGCTGCTGCAGCTTGGATCAAAACTTTCTCAGACGGTCAAGGTGACTGTCGACAGAGTGGAAGTGGTGGTCGATGTGGTTAAAACCACGCTCCATGAGGGCAAAACTGCTTTCCACTCTGTCTGACAGCGCCTTGAGGCTGTTCTGAAAGGCCGAGCTCAAGTGCATGAACTCGGGCATGACATTCCTGTCCAAGGCCATCTGCCGCTGGCGGGAAGAGCCCACAAAACCAGTGGCAGAGACCTGGGACAGGGGAACACCTGACATACCAGCTTTATGATCTCTAGATGTCTGTGTTGCAGACCTGCAAGCTGCTTCCTGGTTGTCGGATGGCTGGGACGGGTCCGAGGTCGTTCGATGAAGGACTGCTCCAGGGACAGGTTGGAGGGTGCTGCTCCAGGTGCTGTGAAAAGAAATGAAAAACATTAGTATCGTGCATTTACAAGCGTCAACTGCTGTGGAATAGAAAAGCACAGATTTAAAAAAAATACAATACAACAAAATACTTACGCTCTGCTGGCAAGGACCGGTCTTAAGAATGCCAACTCCCGATGATACCGGTATTTTCTTCTGGTCCTGTCCCTCCTCACGAACATAGCGGTCCTTTATCGAGCGCCAACGGGTTCCGACTTTGTTCACTGTGGGGAAAACAAAGAAAAAAAATTAAGCAATGCACTGATGGCAAAATCTCTATCATCACACACACCTGTGTGAACATGGTCAACAGTTAATGCGGCACCCAACAGCAATACAATATACAATTATACAATGCACTCACTTGTGGCCATGATATCACAGTTGTGTACCATGCTGGAAATTATCCAGCATGCCACACAACTGCGTTATCACGCCCAATAGTCAATGCGGCACCAAACAGCAATACAAAACACAATGCACTCACTTTTGGCCATGATATCACAAGTGTGTACCATGCTGGAAAATTTACAGCATGCCACACAACTGTGTTATCACGCCCAATAGTCAATGCAGCACCAAACAGCAATACATTACACAATGCACTCACTTTTGACCATGATAACACAAGTGTGTACCATGCTGGAAAATATCCAGCATGCCACACAACTGTGTTATCACGCCCAATAGTCAATGCGGCACCAAGTAACAATACAATATACAATGCACTCTGTTGTGAATTCACTTTCTGGCCTCCCTCTGGTTATTACTGAAGGTAGTGGAGCTGGTCAGATTGAGAGAAGGGATGCGAGTTCTCTTTTTGGGCTCCCTCTGGTGGTTACTGGAGGTAATGGAGCTGATCTGATTAACAGAGACTTGCCACCTGATAATGAGGATGACGATTGGAGATCTGGGGTTTCAGATTGGGATTTAAGTCAGCCGACTCCCTCTATCCCTGCTGGTGATTTTCTTCTTGCCACCTGAGGTCTCATGTTTCCAGCTCAGTCCCTGCATGTTCAGCTAAGTGTTCATTTGCTATTCTGTTTGCATTTGATCTGGTTTTGTCTATCTCAGTTTTGTGTGGGTCAGCCAGCTCCGGCTGGGGCTGTGCTGAATCACCATCCATATGTTACTGCTTGTGCCAGTTTGTTTTTGTCCCTTATTAGATTGGCCTCTTTTTGCTCTGTTTTCAGAATATACCAGAGTGCTGATATAGTGGGCGAAGTCGTGCGACTTCAGTGTATTTGCATCATACGTGTTGGACTTTTTGCAGGGTTTTTTGCATGATTGCAGACAGCGTCTTTCCTTTCCTGTCCTGTCTAGTCAGTGTGGGCCCCATCATTTGCTCAGTCTATTTTCCTGCCTGCGTTTGTGTTTTCATCTTGTCTCACTGACAATATATGTTTGGGGGCTATCTATCCTTTTGGGGTCTGCTCTGGGGCAGTTTAGATTTCCCCTTTCTTACATTAGGGTTAGTTAGCTCTCCGGCTGTGCCGAGGCATCTAGGATCATCGTAGGTACGCTCCATGGCTACTGATAGCTGTGTGGATAGAATCAGGGGTCTGCAATCCGCTTAGTTACCAACCTCTCTGGTTTTCTGTGGCATAGCTTGGGCTTGCTCTCCTCCTCGTGACCCAATCATAACAGCACTCACTTTTGGCCATGATATCACAGTTGTGTACCATGCTGGAAATTATCCAGCATGCCACACAACTGTGTTATCACGCTCAATAGTCAATGCGGCACCAAACAGCAATACAATACACAATGCACTCACATTTGGCCATGATATCACAAGTACTGTATGTACCATGCTGGAAAATATCTAGCATGCCACACAACTGTGTTATCACGCCCAATAGTCAATGTGGCACCGAACAGCAATACAATACACAATGCACTCACTTTTGGCCATGATAGCACAAGTGTGTACCATTCTGGAAAATATCCAGCATGCCACACAACTGTGTTATCATGCCCAATAGTCAATGCGGCACCAAACATCAATACAATACTCAATGCACTCACTTTTGGTCATGATAACACAAGTGTGTACCATGCTGGAAAATATCCAGTATGACACACAACTGTGTCATCATGGCCAAGGTGACTGCAGCATCACAGAGCATGGAAATACTTATGAAAATCCTTGCGGACCCTGGCACAGGTGTGGTCCCAGCCATCCATCAGCGCAGCGGCCACCTCATTCCATAGCATCCGGGTAACTGTCGTTTCCATGTGCTGCGGATCACAGGTGTCCCGCAATGGGACACGCTCCTGGACCAGATGGATAAGGGCCTCATTGTCCAGATAGATGTTTTCATCCCGCTGTGGAACCTAGAAAAAAAAATATTATAATCTTGGAAAAATTTGTGAATGAAAAAGATAGAAAAAGATACAGAAAAGAAGAAAGATTGAAGATGAATATCAGGACAGAAAAAAGGCAGGAGAAAAAAAAACCAAAAAAAAATAAAGTCAGTCTATACTTACAGCCCGTCTCTCCTCCGGGACTTGGCGTGGCTGCTCCTGCACTGCTGACTCTGATGCCATGTCCGAAGATGTCTGAAAAAGATCAAAAATTATTGTACACATGTGTAGATGCAGCAGCTATCCGTACCCAAACTGTAGGGCAGTAAGATACTCATCACCCTCTGCTTGGGCCTCTTCTTCATGGGATGGTGTGTATTCTGATCCAGAAGACATGCTGCAATAAAAAAAAAATAAAAAAAGGCATTAGTACATAACACATTACAAAGGACAGGCAGGCCTTAGGTTTAAGAATACTCACATTCTTGCTGCTGCAGCTTGGATCAAAAATTTCTCAGGTCTGTGGCAGGCTGTGTCTCATGTCAGTTGCAGGCTGTATGTTCTCCTCCAGGGTGTCAGAAGATAGTGGTCAGCACACACCTTCTTTTATCTCCACAGCCCACAAACAATGTTTCTTTGTGTAGGAGGTGGTTTAACCAGTGTCTAGACATTGTTTTCTCAGAAATCGCATGCGCTCAAAAGTGCTGGAGTGCACATGAACAAGTGCACGCCAGCGACCCCTTAGCCTGTAATGTGATTTTTTTGGTGCATGCGCTTTTTTGATGAGGTTGGGTGGAACAAAAAATGCAACAGGTTGCATCTAGCACGTCTGGGCGCACACCTGGAAAAAGCGCAGCTCATGAAAATGCTGATGAACGCGTGCAAGGGCTAGACCATGCGCCTGCCATGTTAAACATAGGGGAGCATGGCTCAAGCGACCGATAGCACACGATGCGCTGCACGCAAAAACGCTAATGTGAAACCAGCCTTTCCAACCAAACATTGGCATTGGCAAATACTGTAAATCCTTAAATCTGGAAAAATACTGTTTCATTAAAGCCAACAAATGTCCTTCCTTTTGTTTTCCTATTGCAGAAGTCATTACCACCCACATGAATTATAAGTATAACATTACCTCCAAACTTATGGCTACATTGCACAAATGTGGCGCCCCCAGGAGTATGGTCGCCACAGTGGCATTACCTTCCTCCTAGGGAGTGTGATGTTATGCTTGGAAGCAATAAAGGGTCTCTCTATCAGGTAAATCAACACACAGCACAGTTCCCACTCCAGGCAGTCTGCTCAATCCTCCAGCTCGTCTCCTCACGTCCACACATGTTTCCCTCCTCACACGAACTCACTAAACTTCCCCTTCCTGGCCCCCAGAGAGCAGCTCCTCCACCTGTTTTGGTTCAGAGCTCCCTCTGCTGGAGTGTTATGACATACTTCTGGGTGTCCTCTTATGAATACTGTATGACACCCAGAAGTTCTATAGTGTCATGTGGTACATATCGGCATCACTAGAGTTTAAAATCAGCGCCATTTTTATGGAGACGAAAGTCAATATGAAATCCTTATAATAACTCTTTGAAGAGAGACATGAGTAATTGTACCATTCACATTTATTTTAACCACTGACTTTCTAATTGGTGTATCCTATTGGGGGAGGGATTACAGGCCATACCATGTGTATATAAATGAAGGAGTATGCTCTGGTGCCATGCAGTATCAACTTATCTTACCTCCTGATGAGCCATGTGGTGAAACGAATAGAGGTCACATGACATCTGATTAATAAGTACCCACTCTTGCTGATCCTATATTATCATTTCTACATATGCCATACATATATATACAGCTCTGCTAAAAATTAAGAGACCACTGGACAGTTTTATAAAAATCATCTTGTCTACATGTCTGACAGCCATTCCATTCCGGTGTCAGTTGAAATCCAACCAGACTACACCTCATTCTACTTAATGTGCTTCTGATTAGGTAATCACCTGAATCAAATCTTATGTAACGAAGGAAAGTATAGAAAACCCTGTTGTGGTGTTTAAATTCCTCTTGCAATAGGATAAGCTGGATGGCAAAACAAGTGCTAGTAATATCCCAAAAGTAATAGGATTATAGTGTTGAGCATTCCGATACCGCAAGTATCGGGTATCGGCCGATATTAGCTGTATCGGAATTCCGATACTTAGTTCCGATACTTTTTTCATATCAAATACCGGAATCGGAAGTTCCCATAATGCTAGGAGCCCGCTCGATTTGATTCAGCCAATGGGGATCCTCAGAAGTGTGGGCATATCCTGTTAGGCATGTAGGCATGTTAACTACTGGCATGGCTGTGATTGGCTGCTGAAATGATGTCATGATGCACTATAAAAAGCGCTGCAGCCGCCATTTCTGGTCACTCTGCTGTGAATTCAGTTAGGGACAGGCTGCTGTTGAAGACTGTGAGGGACAGTTAGAAATAGCGATTCCACAAAACATATAGTGCTTAACCCAGGCTACATAAACCACCACTGTAGCTTGCTTTTCCCTAGCAGCGCTGTTTTCACAGCTGTCTGCAAGGGCTGTGTGAGTGCAGACCCACGCTGTGTAGTGTGTCCTGCAGGCACGTCTGCTTGTAGGCCGGCCAGCGTGTGTCTCTGCCTCATACACATTTTTCTTTTATTGCTGCTTTTTTTTTCTCCTGTATAGTGTGCTTCCATACGTATCCATATACGTTGGTTGCAAACACTAAAGGAGTGGACAGCGGAGCCTTTCAGCAGCCTTTCAGTGCTATAGCCCATTTCTCTGCACTGTTTTTGGCTGTCTGATAGGTCTCTCTGTGTGTGAGTGCAGCTCACGTTGCAGTGTGTTCTACAGCCACCGCTAGCTGTAGTCCGCTCAGCGTGCGTCACTGCCTCATACATAGTCCTTTTTTTGCAGCAAATTTAGCCAGATTTTTGCTCCTATATTAGTGTGCTTCCAACCGCATCCATTGTCATTGGTTGGTTGCAAACACTATATAGGATTAGATAGAGGAGCCTTTCTGCTGGCTTGTGCCCTTCAGGGCCAGCCAGGCTATTATCACCCTATTTTTGGAGCCTCATCAATTGCATTGTAGGTTAGCTTCCTGCATTGTAATCGCTCCAAAAAGTTTGTGATACTATAGCTTTCAAACTTTGGTCACATCCTTTCCTTTTCCCCCACCCAAAAAAAAAAAAGGAAATAAAGTTCACCAAACACTCCACTTTACAGTTGTCTAGGCCACATTAGATCATATTAAAGTGTAGTACACACACTCTTAGCCAAATTAGTGTTTCTTATACTGGTTAGCAGGTGTTCAGGAATAAGAACACTAAGCCACCCCTTTTTTACTTTTCTGCCTATCTTTATCAGTCTACCAAGATGAAGAAGGCAGGGAGTAAGGCACGTGGTCGTGGCGTTTCAGCAGGGAGAGGACGGGGGGATTCAGCAGGGAGAGGACGTGGGGATTCGGTGTCTGCTGCGGCCACCAGTGACCCGGCATCCCCCACTTTTACCAGGCAACAGTCCTTCATGCGCAGCTTTGTAGGACCTCGCCGTACCCCACTGCTGCGTGATGAACAAATTGAAGCCGTTGTCGGATGGATGGCAGCTAACGCATCCACTTCAATGACTTCCGCATCCTCCCAAGGCCAGAGCACTGAAGAGCAACCATCTGTCTCTTCACCACCTGCCAAATTGCCCAGGCAGTCTGAGAGCCCTGGACAGGAGCCATCTCAATCTTTACTTCTGTTCTCAGAATCTGTTGGCTTGGAAAGAGGTGGCCAGCCAAGCAGCATTCTAGAGCGTGAAGAAGAGGGAGTATGCAGTGATGCGCAACTGCTTTGTCCCTCTGAATCTGAAGAGGCGGGTGGGCCAGTGCCTATGGTCAGCACACCTCAGTATGCATCAGATGATGATGAGACTCAGTTGCCAATTTCTGGTGCGTACGGTGCTGGCGAGACAACCCAGGACCAGCCGGTGCTTGAAGAGGGGAGTGGAGATGATGAGGTCCTTGACCCATCATGGCGTCAGCCACAGGAAGGTGGTGGGAGCAGCTCTGAGGAAGAGATTCCCCGAACGGCCAAAAGAGGAGGGAGAGGGCGGGGGCAGACTTGGTTGCCTGTAGCCTCCACTTTGGCACCCGTGAGGAGCAATCCTCTTCCAAAACACAAAACGGGCGCTCCCAGGACTCGCAGTGCGTGGTCTTTTTTTGACACAGTTGCAGATGACATTTGCTTTGTCAAATGCAAGCTGTGTCATCAGAAAGTGAAACGAGGGAAAAATGTGACCAACCTCAATACCACAAATATGTGGAAACATGTGCGTACCAAGCACGAGGTGGAGTTACACAGACACACTGAAGATGTAGGCCAACCTTCAGCAGCACCTACCACCTCTTCAGCTCGTGTTGGGGCCTCTTCCTCCAGCTCACACACAGCTGGTTCGGCTTCCTCACTGGAACGCCATGGAAGAACCACTGCCACTGTTGTCCAGAGACCCAGTGAAATTCCACCCACTGAACCACGTTCG
Organism: Dendrobates tinctorius; assembly: GCF_039654945.1. Classification (NCBI taxonomy): domain Eukaryota; kingdom Metazoa; phylum Chordata; class Amphibia; order Anura; family Dendrobatidae; genus Dendrobates; species Dendrobates tinctorius. The sequence continues at coordinate 1,556,358 of NW_027361979.1, read as the reverse complement.
CAGTCATCAGCACACTCCCAGGCCACTCACCAGCAATCGGTAGCACAGGCATGGGAGAAAAAGCGGCCATACTCGGCAAACCATCCCCGAGCACTGGCTCTGAATGCCGGCATTGCCAAACTACTGGCCCTTGAGATGCTGTCATTCAGGCTGCTGGAGACTGACACCTTCCGGAACTTTATGTCATTTTCAGTTCCACAATACAATGTGCCCAGCCGCTTTTATTTCAGCAGGCAAGCTGTCCCTGCCCTGCAAAAGCATGTGGAGGGAAAAATTAAAAATGCGCTACTAAATGCCGTCAGTAGCAAGGTCCACCTGACCACCGATGCGTGGACCAGTAGCCATGGACAGGGACGATACCTTTCCCTCACTGCCCATTGGGTCAATGTTGTGGAGCCGGGTACAGATCTGGAGAGTGGCTCTGTACGTATTCTGCCAACTCCAAGGATTGCAGGAATGCAGTCTGTACATATTGAGTCCTCCTCCTACTCTAGTTCCTCGGAATCAGCACTGCGTGAGCCTGTTAGGCCAGATATGAGCACAGGTGTGGCCAAATGTCAACAGGCTGTCCTTAAATTAATTTCTTTGGGGAATCGGAGCCACACAGCACAGGAGCTCTGGAATGCCATCAAGCAGGAGAGCGATGTGTGGTTTGTGCCAGCGAATCTCCAGCCAGGTTTGGTAGTGAGTGACAATGGCCGAAATCTAGTGGCAGCTCTGGGCCTAGGCAACCTCACTCACATACCATGTCTGGCACACGTGCTCAATTTGGTCGTGCAGAGCTTTCTGAGGGACTATCCGGATCTTGATGCACTGCTGCACAAGGTTCGCCTAGAGTGTGCTCACTTGCGGCGTTCCAGCATGGCAAGATCGCGCATTGCATCTCTGCAACGCCGATTCCGCCTGCCAGAACATCGCATCATATGTGTCCTTCCCACCAGGTGGAATTCAACGTTACATATGTTGGAGCGGTTGTGTGAGCAGCAGTAATGGAGTACCAGCTGCATCAGGCGCAAACAAGTCGCACTGTGCGCCGGACACACTTCACCACCACTGAGTGGGCCACTATGAGGGACATCTGCCAAGTTTTGCGTGCCTTCGATGACTCCACGCGGATGGCCAGTGCAGATGATGCACTAATCAGCATGACTGTCCCCCTCATCTGTCTGCTTCAAAAAACCTTACAAGCACTAAGTGAGGAGGTTTTTGAAGAGGTCGAGGATGAGCAGTCAAATGCCATCTGCTTCTGGCAAGTCTGCGCAACGTGCTTCCACACAAAGGCCAAGGCAGGGGACACTTAGTGAGGAGGATGACGAGGAGTCAATGGAGGAGGAGGAACACATCTCTCCAGAGGAGGGAGGTACACAAGGCTCTAGTAGTCAGTGTGTACAGCGAGGGTGGGGTGATGCTGAGCAGGCAGAGATGCTGCCTCAAGCTGGGGACAGCGTTTCCGGTCCAGTTGGCAGTCTGCAGCACATGGTTGATTTCATGCTGCAGTGCTTGTTAAATGACCGCCGCATCGCCAACATTCTCCACACGGCTGATTATTGGGTGTACACCCTCCTAGATCCTCGCTACGGGGACAACTTACAAAGCCTCAAACCACAGTTGAACCGGGAGCGAAAAATGCGGGAGTACCAAGAAACACTTGTGCAGGCCATCATGTTCTCCATTCCCCCCACAAGTGTTGCTGGTAGTGCTTTTCAAAGCAGCCATGTGGGTAGAGGCAGTGGAGGAAGCTCTGCACAAAGAGGTAGCAGAGGCAGTGCCACAGGACAAGGCAAGGCCAGTATGGCCCAAATGTGGAAAAGTTTTGTGGGACCGCCACAAACGGCTACACCATCACAGACGGCTCCAGTCAGCAGGAGGCAACGTTTCCGTCAGATGGTGACAGACTACTTGTCGTGCCCTGTTAGTGTTCTCCCAGACGGCTCTTCCCCGTTCAAGTATTGGGTCTCTAAGCTGGATACATGGCCAGAGCTTAGCCAGTATGCACTGGAGGTGCTGGCTTGCCCTGCTGCCAGTGTATTATCGGAACGTGTCTTTAGTGCTGCAGGTGGTGTGGTAACAGACCGTCGCACGCGACTATCCGCCGATAATGTTGACCGGCTTACTTTTGTGAAAATGAACAAGGCCTGGATCTCACCTGAATTTGCCAGTCCTCTTCCAGAATAAATAATTGGCTGGCAACAGGATCCAGGTCTCCTGTTGTGTTCATGTTTCTATGACCTGAACTTTATTTCCTGGGCTACAGCAACGCCCGTTGTTGCTCAGAAGTGCTGTCCACACAGACAAAACACTCGCTCATGTGTAAGTGGGGTCCGGTAACGTCAGCTGATCCCCTGCTGTGTGTATGGCAAAGTGTCCTGCTCCCTCCACAGTCAAACAACCTCAGATTTACACCTGGCTCCAAGTAGGCCTCGGCCTACTACCTGATTTTCCCTGGGCTCCGACAACGCCAGTTGGTGCTCAGAAGTGCTGTCCGCACAGACAAAACACTCGCTCATGTGTAAGTGGGGTTCGGTAACGTCAGCTGATCCCCTGCTGTGTGTACGGCAAACTCTCCTGCTGCCTACAACTTCTGACTACCTCTGATTTAATATGTTCTCTGATTTGCCCTCTGTCTCCACTCTGTTTTGAGTATTTCCTCCGGCCTACAACACCGCCTGTTTCTGCTCTCAAGTGCCATCTGCACAATCCACACTTGTTCCTGTGGTACCTGGGTCCTGTAACATCTGCTCATCTCCAGAGTTGAGCACGGCAATGTCTCCTGCTTTGTCTACATTCCCACTACTTGTAGTGGAAATGTGGACAGAGCAAGAGACATGGCCTGACTCACCTCTAGGGAGAAGCTGCTGTTACAGAACCCCAGTAACACAGGAACAACTGTGGGTTGTGCAGACGGCATTTCAGAGCAGCAACTGGCGTGGTTGGAAGCCAGAGGAAATACTCGAAACAGAGTGAAGACAGAGGCCTAATTGGAGTACGTTGACAGTTAGTAGTAGTCTAGAAACAATCGCAAACTGCCACCAATTAGGCCTCGGCCTACTACCTGATTTTCCCTGGGCTCCGACACCGCTAGTTGGTGCTCAGAAGTGCTGTCCGCACAGACAAAACACTCGCTCATGTGTAAGTGGGGTTCGGTAACGTCAGCTGATCCCATGCTGTATGTATGGCAAAGTGTCCTGCTCCCTCCACAGTCAAACAACCTCAGATTTACACCTGGCTCCAAGTAGGCCTCGGCCTACTACCTGATTTTCCATGGGCTACGACAACGCCAGTTGGTGCTCAGAAGTGCTGTCCGCACAGACAAAACACTCGCTCATGTGTAAGTTGCGTTCGGTAACGTCAGCTGATCCCCTGCTGTGTGTACGACAAACTCTCCTGCTGCCTACAACTTCTGACTACCTCTGATTTAATATGTTCTCTGATTTGCCCTCTGTCTCCACTCTGTTTTGAGTATTTCCTCCGGCCTACAACACCGCCTGTTTCTGCTCTCAAGTGCCGTCTGCACAATCCACACTTGTTCCTGTGGTACCTGGGTCCTGTAACATCTGCTCATCTCCAGAGTTGAGCACGGCAATGTCTCCTTCTTTGTCTACATTCCCACTACTTGTAGTGGAAATGTGGACAGAGCAGGAGACATTGCCTGATTCACCTCTAGGGAGCAGCTGCTGTTACAGAACCCCAGTAACACAGGAACAAGTGTGGGTTGTGCAGACGGCATTTCAGAGCAGCAACTGGCGTGGTTGGAAGACAGAGGCCCAATTGGAGTACGTTGACAGTTAGTAGTAGTCTAGAAACAATCGCAAACTGCCACCAAGTAGGCCTCGGCCTACTACCTCATTTTCCCTGGGCTCCGACAACGCCAGTTGGTGCTCGGAAGTGCTGTCCACACAGAAAAACACACTCAGTCATGTGAAAGTGGGGTTCGGTAACGTCAGCTGATCCCCTGCTGTGTGGAGGGCAAACTGCTGCTGCCTCCAAATTGTAACTACTTCAGATTTAAACATTCTCTGATTTGGCCTCTGTCTCCACTCTGTCTCTAGTATTTCCCCTGACCTCCAACACCGCCAGTTCCTGCTCACAGTTTCCGTCCACGCATTCCACACGTGTTCCTGTGTTACTGGGGTTCTGTAACGTCAGCAGATCCCCCAATATTTGTCCGCCACTGTCTCCTGCGCTGTCCACCTTCCCACTGCAAGCGGTGGGAAAGTGGACAGAGCAGGAGACAGTGGCAGACACACATCAGGGGATCTGCTGACATTACAGAATCCCAGTAACACAGCAACACGTGTGGATTGGGCAGACGGCTGATGTACGCATAAACTGGCGGTGTTGGTGGTCACGTGAAATCCTGGAAACAGAGTGGAGACAGATGCCTAATTGGAGCACGTTGACAGTCTGTTGTAGCCTACAAAAAATCTTAAACTACCACCAAGTAGGCCTCGGCCTACACCATGATTGTCCCTGGGCTCCAACAACGCCAGTTGGTGCTCGGCAGTGTCTTTGGCACGGGGACTCCCTGTTGCCCAGCCTGGTTCCAGCACGCCTGCTGTTTCCGGGTAGTGTCAAGGTCACTATGCCACCAATCCATTGTCCTGTCGTCTTGCGGCCGGGTTAGCCGACTCTACGGTGCCTGCAGTTTAGGTGACTCCTATGTGGGCTGCGGGAACTGGCACTGAAGGCTGGATCCGTAGTGCCAATGGGACATGGACCCCCTGTAGGACTGTGGGTTTCGGTAACTGCGGCCGGCTTGCGGCCTGGCTACTTTGCTTTCAATGGGTACCTTCTGCTACCCACCTGGGTTCCAGCACTGTCTGCTGGTTCTCACCAGAGCCTTTGGCCTAGGTGCCTCCATCTCGGTATCCGAGGTCCAGCACCATCAGCTGGTCCTTGGTAGTGCTTTCTAGCACAGGTAACTCCTGCCTAGTAACCGTGGTCCAGCACCGTCAGCTGTTCCTCGGTAGTGCCATTGGCTCTTGTAGCTTTTGCTACCCATCTGGGTTCCAGCACCGTCAGCTGGTTCTCGGCAGTGTCTTTGGCACGGGGACTCCCTGTTGCCCAGCCTGGTTCCAGCGCGCCTGCTGTTTCCGGGTATTGTCAAGGTCACTATGCCACCAATCCGTTGTCCTGTCGTCTTGCGGCCGGGTTAGCCGACTCTACGGTGCCTGCAGTTTAGGTGACTCCTATGTGGGCTGCGGGAACTGGCACTGAAGGCTGGATCCGTAGTGCCAATGGGACATGGACCCCCTGTAGGACTGTGGGTTTCGGTAACTGCGGCCGGCTTGCGGCCTGGCTACTTTGCTTTCAAAGGGTACCTTCTGCTACCCACCCGGGTTCCAGCACTGTCTGCTGGTTCTCGCCAGAGCCTTTGGCCTAGGTGCCTCCATCTCGGTATCCGAGGCCCAGCACCGTCAGCTGGTCCTTGGTAGTGCTTTCTAGCACAGGTACCTTCTGCTTAGTAACTGTGGTCCAGCACCGTCAGTTGGTCCTCGGTAGTGCCATTGGCTCTTGTTCCTTCTGCTACCCATCCGGGTGCCAACACTGTCTGCTGGTTCTCGCCACAGACTTTGGCCTAGGTGCCTCCATCTCGGTATCCGAGGTCCAGCACCGTCAGCTGGTCCTTGGTAGTGCTTTTTAGCACAGGTACCTTCTGCTTAGTAACCGTGGTCCAGCACCGTCAGTTGGTCCTTGGTAGTGCTTTCTAGCACAGGTACCTCCTGCCTAGTAACCGTGGTCCAGCACCGTCAGCTGTTCCTCGGTAGTGCCATTGGCTCTTGTAGCTTTTGCTACCCATCTGGGTTCCAGCACCGTCAGCTGGTTCTCAGCAGTGTCTTTGGCACGGGGACTCCCTGTTGCCCAGCCTGGTTCCAGCACGCCTGCTGTTTCCGGGTAGTGTCAAGGTCACTATGCCACCAATCCGTTGTCCTGTCGTCTTGCGGCCGGGTTAGCCGACTCTACGGTGCCTGCAGTTTAGGTGACTCCTATGTGGGCTGTGGGAACTGGCACTGAAGGCTGGATCCATAGTGCCAATGGGACATGGACCCCCTGTAGGACTGTGGGTTTCGGTAACTGCGGCCGGCTTGCGACCTGGCTACTTTGCTTTCAATGGGTACCTTCTGCTACCCACCCAGGTTCCAGCACTGTCTGCTGGTTCTCGCCAGAGCCTTTGGCCTAGGTGCCTCCATCTCGGTATCCGAAGTCCAGCACCGTCAGCTGGTCCTTTGTAGTGCTTTTTAGCACAGGTACCTTCTGCTTAGTAGCCGTGGTCCAGCACCGTCAGTTGGTCCTCGGTAGTGCCATTGGCTCTTGTTCCTTCTGCTACCCATCCGGGTGCCAGCACTGTCTGCTGGTTCTCGCCACAGCCTTTGGCCTAGGTGCCTCCATCTCGGTATCCGAGGTCCAGCACCGTCAGCTGGTCCTTGGTAGTGCTTTTTAGCACAGGTACCTTCTGCTTAGTAACCGTGGTCCAGCACCGTCAGTTGGTCCTCGGTAGTGCCATTGGCTCTTGTTCCTTCTGCTACCCATCCGGGTGCCAGCACTGTCTGCTGGTTCTCGCCACAGCCTTTGGCCTAGGTGCCTCCATCTCGGTATCCGAGGTCCAGCACCGTCAGCAGGTCCTTGGTAGTGCTTTTTAGCACAGGTACCTTCTGCTTAGTAACCGTGGTCCAGCACCGTCAGTTGGTCCTCGGTAGTGCCATTAGCGCTTGTTCCTTCTGCTACCCATCCGGGTGCCAGCACTGTCTGCTGGTTCTCGCCACAGCCTTTGGCCTAGGTGCCTCCATCTCGGTATCCGAGGTCCAGCACCATCAGCTGGTCCTTGGTAGTGCTTTTTAGCACAGGTACCTTCTGCTTAGTAACCGTGGTCCAGCACCGTCAGTTGGTCCTCGGTAGTGCCATTGGCTCTTGTTCCTTCTGCTACCCATCCGGGTGCCAGCACTGTCTGCTGGTTCTCGCCAGTTTCTCAGCCTTCTTGTACCTTCTGCTACATTTCCAAGATCAAGCTTTTTGAAATTGTCTTTGGTAATCCTTATTGATCTCCATGACGACGACCCTGATGACGACGACCCTGAAGACTACACCAAAGAAGACCAGAAATATGACCCTAAATAATAAGACCAAGAGGACAAAGAACATGAAGACAACCACCAAGATACAGAACAAAAGACAGAAGAACAAGAAGCAGAAGAAGCAAAAGCAGAAGAACAGAAAGCAGAAGAACATTAAGCATAAGACTAAAAATCAGCATAGAAGAAATCAAAATTATAAGCAGAAGAAGACTAAGCAGTAAATGGGGGTGAGTCCGTTCCTCCTCGTGGTGCCCCTGGAAAATGCCTGCTGCTGCAGGCCAAACTGAACGCGGACAAATCCTGTTGTAAATCTTTAGTGACAGGCAGAACGTAAGGTGTAATCTTATAACTTTTATAGATAAGTACTAAAGGAATGCCTGTCACCATAAGAAAATGAAGACAAAGAAGAATAGGAAGTAGATGAAGAAATAGCATATTAAAATTGATAATAGCTGAATAAGAAGAATATGAAGAATGGAAAAAAAAATTAATGGGAAGAAGATGAAGAAGAAGAAGATGAATAAGGTGAAGAAAAAGTTGATGAAAAAAATGCTACTGCTGCGGATCATGAAGGAGAAAGTGTGGGAGAAGTACAAAAGAACGTGAAGAGCATGGAAGTTGTGAAACATACATATCTGACAAAATATAAAAAAAGTTAACATAGTCAATATCTTTTTAACTCCGAACGTACTGAAAAAAAAAATTGGAATTAATGCTATGCCATGTGATTTGAATAAACCACTATGCTTTTAATGTCTCCTCCACCTCCCACAATACATTCTACATGATTCTTATTTGTTTTCAATTATGTAGAATTAGCCAACAAGGAAATAAAGGCCTTTTTTTAATTCCGATACCGGAAGTCCCATTGACTTGAATGGGACTTCCGGTATCGGAATCGGCGATACCCGATATTTTTTTCGTATCGGGCGATACCATCCGATACGATATTTTTGTGTATCGAATGGTATCGCTCAACACTAAATAGGAATGAAAAAATAACTTTTAACCATGCCAAAGGAGTTGAAAAGAAAAGTCTTGAGTGAGGAAAAGCTAGTGGCTTTACTAGCAGAAGGATACAGTGAGCATCATGTTGCCTTCATCCTTAAAATTTCTAAGACGGCAGTCCATTACAACAAGGTCAAGCAGCAGACATTGGGGACAACAAAGCTACAGACCTGCAGAGGGCGAAAACGACTCTCCACTGACCGGGATGACCGTCATCTTATTCGAATGTCACTCAGCAACCGCAGGATGACATCAAGTGACCTAAAAAAGGAATGGCAAATGGCAGCTGGTGTGAAGTGCATGGCCAGAACATATTGTAACAGGCTCCTAGAGGCAGGGCTCAAGTAATGTAAAGCTAGAAAAAAAACTTTCATCAATGAGAAGCAAATGTCATAAGACACAGAGGAGGCGTGCATTCCACCCTGGAGCGCAGAATCCTCAAGGATAGACAGATGAGTGCAGCCTAGATGTGTGCTTCATAAAAAGCACTCAGAAGGGACGTTCCAATCAGATGTCAGCACGGGAATGCGCATTGCATGGCTCCTTTGCATTTCATGGGTTGGACCGCACAATTTAGGTCCTCTAAATGCACTATACATAGCCCTCTCCCTGGACAACATGCACCTCAAGGGGGAGGTGAGGCATCTAGTACCAAAGAGAATATGAGACCAACAGAATGAGTCATACAGACTACATGGGGTTGTAAGGCGCTTATATGTGGAGCATGTAGAGACAAATATGAACAGAAAATGATAGTCCTAAAATCAAAAATATGTAGGTATATAAATATATAAAGATCATCATCGTATCAATGTGTGAGTTCCTACACTGAGGAATTGTAGAACATGACAGCAAATCCTGAAAATTACCAGTAGTCTTAATATAGGTTGACAGAGAAAACAGGCATATGACAATTGTTCTTTGAGCCCTGAGGGGGCCAACGCACATTGTTTTTTAATTAGGCATTTATCAAAGTTACCCCCTCTAGGATTAGGTGTCTGTTGGAATATGTTTGGTGCAACAACTCCATTCCTGTCTATGAGTGTTTAGTTGCTAGATTTGTATGCTGTTATAAAGTTAGAACAAAAAAAACTCCCATAGGCTCACACAGGAAGAGAATGTGACTGTATTTTCTGTTTGTTTCTTGTGTCTGTTTGTGATAGAAGAAGCAGCCTGCTGTAGATGCTGCACATATAGAGACACACAAATGATTTATTCCTGATCTATTAAACTTATCATATATTGTTCCTGATTGTTCCTGAATAAAGAAGCTCTGTTGTCACACGCATGGAGAGTATCCTGAAAAATCCGCTGCCAACAGGTTATGGGCCCAGAGTGACACAGAACCCCAGAGTAATGTAAAAAAGGACACATGATCAGAGGAGCGCTAGGAACACCAAGACAAGGATATTTTGTTTCAGTCTACAGCGCGTTTCGACAGTAGCACCGTCTTCATCAGGTGGCAGTTTATTAATGACAGACAGGAAAGGGTATTTAGACATGAAACAACCAATCTGCGGATCATTGCAATTAACAAATCACATGGTAAAATGAAGGAAATGGTGCAGACATAATAATAAAGCAAGGGTTAAAACATATAATATGAACCTCATTAATAAAACATAAAATATACATGAAATATATATATAAAATATTATATCAAAATTAAAAGTACAACAATAATAAACAAATTTAAATGAGAATAAAAATACAACAATAATAACCAAATTTAAATGAGAATAAAATTATCTGGTCACTTTTTCAATAGTCAGATTTAATCCCTCAGGGGCCAGCGTGCCTAGTTTAAATATCCAGAAGCTTTCTCTGTTGATTAAGCTGCTATAGCAATCAGAAACATTATCCGGTATATGATCAATAATAGTTAGTTTTAGAGATTTTAAAACTTTTCTGATGCATGGTAAAAAAAAGTGTTTGGATAAACTATACAGTAAAAAACAGTTCCGAATGTTCTGTCGGTGCTTATTCAACCTATCGTGCATAGGTTGTATAGTGCGACCTACGTATTGTAAGCCGCAACCACATTCTATTAAATAAACCACACATATAGATTGGCAATTAACATGATGATTAATTTTGTATCTGATGCCTGTAGTATTAGATTTAAATTATTTTACCACATTTAAAATGGATGCACAGCATAAGGATGAGTCCACTAAACTATTTCTCAACAGGCCAGTGGGCTCAACGGTATCAACCACTGGTAATGAAGTGGAGGCATTCAAAGTGGTGGAAGAAGATGCTTGAAGTGAAGGTTAGATAGAAGATTGGGAAGTGGGATATTCATCATGGACCGTAAGTTGAGACAAATCATCAAAATTGTCCCGCCCCCTTCAGAGCAGCCAAATTGCATTACCAGACGTACCCTCCAAAAATAATTCTGTATTAATATTTTCCAAAGATAAAACCTCTGAAGTGAATCCGATTGGACTGGACTAGGGTTTTAAACTTGAGGAGGAGTAATGGCCTCTTCCGTTTGGGTGCGTATAGCTGAACCAACTAAACTATTGTTAATGCTACCTTTTAGTCTTTATGTATTTAGTAATATAATTTCTGTTGCTTATTACTCAGAGTGAGAAAAGAATTATTCAAATCTCTGGTGATAGATGGTTTCACATATGCCGAAGAACCAACATTATCTAGTGGTTGAATTGGCACACCAATTTCCATGGGGACAGTTTCAATATTAGTAAGAACCCCAGAGTAACACAGCAACAGAAGCCCAAAGCAAAAGCAGCACAGAGCAACAGAGAAGATGTCCACTAAGAGCAATCCTGACAAGTTCTCAGTGCCAAGCCTCACTAACCAGAACTACCAGTCCTGGAAATTCAAGATGAAGATGCTGCTCATAAGAGAAGATACGAGGAAATATACTCAGCAACCAGTGCCTCATCCATTACCAGATAATTGGTTAGAAAAGGATCAGAAAGCACAAACACTATCTCCCTCAGTGTAGATGATAATCAGATTGTGCATATATGCAAGTGTGCAGCTGCGAAGGAGATGTGGGTGAATTACAGAAAGTGCATGAAAGATCAAATCTCAGCAATAAGCTTTGTCTCATGAGAAAGCTGTATCCGTCTAAGTAAGCTAAGTGTTGGACAGAATATGCAGAACTATATTATACAGTGGGTACGGAAAGTATTCAGACCCCTTTAAAGTTTTCACTCTTTGTTATATTGCAGCCATGTGTTCAATTCAAAAAAGTTCATTTTTTTCTCATTAATGTACACTCTGCACCCTATCTTGACTGAAAAAAACAGAAATGTAGCAATTTTTGCAAATTTATTAAAAAAGAAAAGCTGAAATATCACTTTATTCAACTAAAGAAGCAAGAACAAGAATCTCAATCACCAAACCCAGACACTGAAAAGGAAAACACTGAACTATGGATAAGTTCTGAAGCCAACAAGGAAGACACAGAGGAACCAAATCAACCTCCATTCAGGAGATTAGAAAGGCCAAACACAGGTATCCCAGCTAGACGCCTTTCTTATTTTCTTATATGGTCAGAACACTTCCTGATCCAGAGCCACAGTTATGGCAAGAGATGCAAAAACTGCCTGTTCACAAAAACAGAAGTGGATAAATGCCGCTAATGAAGAGATGTAGTCCCTTCACTAACTCTAGATATGGGAGCTTATTGAGCTACCACAAAAAAAGAGATCTATCGGATGTAAATTGGTCTTCAAAAACAAATATGACTCAGAAGGTGAAGTTCACTGATTTAAGGCAAGATTGGTTGCAAAAGGGTACTAGCAAAAGTGTGGTGAAGATTATGATGCTACTTTTTCTCCAGTTGCAAAGCAAACCACATTTAGAACTTTAATGTTCATAGCTGAAGATCAACAGATGACAGTGAGACAGTTTGACATCAAAACAACCTTCTTACATGGTGATATTGAAGAAGAGTTTTACATGAGCCAACCAGAGGGATAAATTAAAAAGGGTGAAGAGCACTTTGTTTGTAAAATGCAAAAATCTCTCTATGGACTTAAGCAGTCGGCAAGAGCATGGAACTCGAAAATGAACAAAGTTTTGATGGATGAAGGATTTCAAAGATCTCAAGTTGATCCATGTTTGCAAACTAAAAATGCACCATAACAGTTTCATGGAAGCAATACCCATACAAAAATTAGTGAGTGTGCAGGAAGCAAAGACACACGCGCGTGCTGGGAGGACGCGAGCAGCCAGGGAACGTTGTAATGTTAGATTATATATAGAGGGCTATTGTGATATTGAAAAATAGAAAAAACATGTCCAAAGAATAATAAGGGATAATTAACACAAGTCCACAAATATCAAAGGGTAGAAAACATCAACAAATAAGGCATGGTACTAGAAAACATATGAGGCAATAACATGGTGAAAAACAGAACACATATGGGAGACGGTTATTATTTAGATATGCCAGAATTGGCGATTTAACAGTCACAAGAAGGGAATATATGCATGAGGCACATACAAGATATGGGCATACAAAAAGATAACCTGAAGTGCATATAGGAAATATGGGCATACACAAAAATACCATAAAGTACATTCGATCATAGAAAAAAAATATATATATACATATACATAGTATGGCTGTCCTTTACTTAACCATAATGGCACCAGAAATAGTAATTAACAACACATACATTTACAAAATTTAAATACATATTGTAATGTAGTGCTTGTTATTAAGGTAGGGGACAATCGCTTTGCAGCCAAATAACCAGATCCGGCACGGGTTTTCCCTAAAAACATCAACAGTCCATGCGGTTTATTCAGTCATCATAAACCCAAAGCAATAGACAGTTCATATCAAACAGCATAGCGTCCATGACAGGTATGCATGGTTCCTCTCCCCCCATTCCTGGTATGCATGGTCCCTCTCCCCCCACTTGCTGGTATGCATGGTCCCCCTCACCCTCCTTTGCTGGTATGTAAGGTCACCCTCACCCCCCTTTCCTGGTATGCATGGTCCCCCTCCCCATCATTGCTGGTATGCATGGTCCCCCTCACCTCCCTTTGCTGGTATGTATGGTAACCCTCACTCCCCTTTGCTGGTATGCACAGTCCCCCTCCCCCCATTGCTGGTATGCATGGTTCCCCCCATTGCTGGTATGCATGGTCCCCCTCCCCCCCATTGCTGGTATGCATGGTCCCCCTCCCTCCCCATTGCTGGTATGCCTGGTCCCCCTCTCCCCCATTGCTGGTATGCATGGTCCCCCCATTGCTGGTATGCAAGGTCCCCCTCCCCCCCATTGCTGGTATGCATGGTCCCCCTCACCCCCCTTTGCTGGTGTGTGTGGTCACCCTCACCCCCCTTTCCTGGTATGCATGGTCCCCCTCCCTCCCCCCTTTGCTGGTATGCATGGTCCACCCCCCATTGCTGGTATGCATGGTCCCCCTCCCCCCCATTGCTGGTATGCATGGTCCCCCTCACACCCCTTTGCTGGTATGTATGGTCACCCTTACTTGCCTTTCCTGGTATGCATGGTCCCCTTCCCTCCCCTATTGCTGGTAGGCATGGTCCCCCTCACCACCCTTTGCTGGTATGTATGGTCACCCTCACCCCCCTTTCCTGGTATGCATGGCCCCCCTCCCCCCCATTGCTGGTATGCATGGTCCCCCTCCCCCCCATTGCTGGTATGCATGGTCCCCCTCACACCCCTTTGCTGGTATGTATGGTCACCCTCACTTGCCTTTCCTGGTATGCATGGTCCCCCTCCCTCCCCCATTGCTGGTATGCATGGTCCCCCTCACCACCCTTTGCTGGTATGTATGGTCACCCTCACCCCCCTTTCCTGGTATGTGTGGTCTCTGTTAAAAAAAAAAAAAAGTTATGTACTCACCTTCCGACAGCCTCCGATCTTCTTTCCACGCGCCCGGCCTCCCAGTAATGCATTGCGCAAAACACCGCTGATTACATCGCATTCTTGCGAGAGTGACGTCATCTCTGGTTTAAGGCGCAAGGCATTACTGGGACCATGTGGCCGGGCGCGTGGAAAGAAGATCGGAGGCCATCGGAAGGTGAGAATAACATTTTTTTATTTTAATTCTCTTTTTTACAGATCAAGGCCTGCCGCCCCATTGAGCGCTGCGCCCGACTGTGCCCGCCGCTGATTGGTCGCAGCCTGGCGGCCGCGACCAATTAGCGGCGGGCTAAGCTTACCATTACAAACAGCTGCGCCTGTCGCTGATTGGCGACCCGTGATTTCGGTTACAGACAGACATGATAAGACGATTATATATATAGATGCCTTTGGCTTCACTCCTTATGGTTCTAACTGTGTGCAGCAGCGCCGGGTTACATTGCATTAACCATTCCTTCTCCTCCATTCTCTCTCTACTGAGGCTGATCGCCTCATCTGGCATATATTAATTAATTTAGTGGGGCGTTATTTGTTCACTATACTGGGCGTTTCCATGGTGATAAGTGCCATGTTATGGGAGGAACATTGGATATAAGGCAATATTGGTCTATTTTATCATGTGTGTGGGCCTCACAGTTTCATTGGTGGACCTTCTCTTTTTATATCCCTCACTTCCCATTTCCCATCACCCCTTGAGAAAGGCCATCTCGCCGAAATGCGTATTGAGGGGGCACGCTTGGGTGGACCTTACCTACATACCAGGAAAGGTAATACTTACTGTATATTAAGCTGACTATCTTTGTTGTTACTATTACATACTTTGTATACCACGCCTGGTTGTTTCATTGTGATTAGGGATAGTGTAATATATTTTGGAACTACAGTATGAGACCATGTTATGTTAAAATCATTTTATATCCCTTTGGTCCTCATACCTGTTGTGTGCCCCATTTTGCCCATGTGCTTGCTGTGGTCATTTGACTTTTACCCCACCTCTCCCTTATCCCTGATAATAAAATTACATTTTTGTATTTTCATATCTAATAGTATTGGACTTTTTTGAACGCCTCTCTGTCTCCCTTTATATAAACTAAAAATGTAGCAAAGGAGTGCATGTATGTTCTCCTACATTTAGACGATATAAGCATGTCTCATGAAGATGAAAACGAAATTACAAAGCTAGGTGAAATTCTCAACCAGCATTTTGAGACTAAGGACCTTGGAAATGTGACATATTGTTTAGGAATCCAAATCCAGAGAGAAGAAGATGGGAGTTTTTTCTCAACCAAAGTTCTAAAATTTCTTCAATCCTAAACTAATTTGGAATGTCAGAAGCCAAAGTTGTATCAACACCAATGGATCTGTCCTACTTAAAGTTTTAAGGAGAAGAAGATCTGCTACCCAGCAATGAGAGTAAGGGTCCCGTTTCACTTAGCGACGCACCAGCGATCCCGACAATGATGCGATCTGGTAGGGATCGCTGGTACGTCGCTAAATGATCGCTAGTAAGCTGCCAAACAGGTAGATCTTTTCAGCGACGCAGCAACGATCCAGCGATCAAACACAGTGATGCGCGCTGGCCAGAGGGATGCCTACGATGAAAAAATTTTCAGAAAGTTGTGGGAAGCAGGGTGTGTTGCAGTCCGCGCTGCCGAGATTCACAAATCACCTGGGATACAAGATGTTGTAGCAGTGTACTCCTTTATTTCCTCCTACGCGTTTCGGCGCCCTTCCTGGCACCTTTCTCAGGGATATTACATCAGCCATAGGAGCAGGGAATTTATAGCCCCTTACATTAGCAATTATGGGTGTGTTCTGTTTACATGTGATGTCATAATGGTCATCACTGGGGGAGGGGCCAGCATTTTTGGCGGAATTTCACATAAATAGCATGATAAAACAAGAAAATGGTCCAAAACACTTGCTAAAATGTACATAAAAATCTTACAAACAGAATGATGTAAAAATTTCCATGAAAAATGCAGCAGAAACGTTGCTAAAATATCCAGACTATCACTGCAGAAAAAATGTTTTATAAACCCATTGTCACCCGACTTTCAGGGTAGTAGAACCTATGTATTTGCTGGTTTCAGTGTTTTCTCTTGTGACTAATGTTGAGCGCCACCGTCTCACTGGTATCAGTGCCGTTGGATCGAAGGTTCTGTAAACTGCTTTTTCATGACACTATCCTGTTAAATATATGGTCCTATGGTTGTTATAAAAGAATTGTTATGAAAAATTGTCAAAGAAATATGTCAAAAATATTATTATTATGTTGACAAACAATCTTCTTTATTTTTGTTTTAGGAGGGGAGCAAAGAGTGGTACTGCTATTAAAATAAACTTCATAAAAAAAACAGATTATTCCTAAAACCGGATTATTCCTAAGATCAACTGCTTCTTAAAAGTTTTTATTTTTATTTTATTTTAATTATTTATTGTCAATAAAAAATTATCTAAAAAATTTGTATTAAAACTATTAAAAATGGCTTAAAAACTGTGTTTCTCATCTTCCATGTGTTTATAGTCACTATTTTATATATTGGTTGTGGTGGTATCACCCATAGATCGTGTGTCTGTTGGTACAGCAAACCTCGGTTCTAATACCCAGGAAGATCACAGGTCTTCATACAGGCGCAAACAATATAGCACAAGCAATATAGCATAAAGGACAATGAGGAGAAAATACACGCCATCAGAAAAAACAGAAAGTTCAAATAGCTATTCATTAGATCTTATGTCGGTGTTGGTATTCATATGCTATCTTCAATAACCAGAAAAAAACAAGCCAAATTCATATAGCTGTTCATTAGATCTTATGTTGGTGTTAGTATTCTAAAACACCAGTAGATGGCACTACATACATTCATACCAAGCAGTGTGGATGCTGTTACTATGTGGAAGTAGAAATAGATATATTAAACCATCAGTTGATTATTGTGAATTCGTGTATCTTGTGTTCGAGTGAACATTATTCTAACAAATACTAGTGAGTTGTGATTGCTATATACTAGTGGGAAAAAAATAAAAGTAAATACAAAACTGTGGGTGAAACAGATTTGAAAATAACAGATTTTAGAAAGGGATTGGGAGTAATCTGGTGTGTATGTGTTTATACTGATAGCATCTATTACCTGTGATTGTGTCACCCACTTAGATAAATGTCAGGAAGTGAGCGTGGTGTGGGAATTCATATCAATTCAGAAATTATATTCAAGCCTTTTGGTTTTAATGTGTCCAGCTTAAACATCCAGTATTTCTCACGTTTTTTTAGGTGTTCGAACCTATTTGGTACATAGTCTGCCATGTGATCAATTGGGATTAGTTTGAGTGCTCTTATATCTCTGTTGTGACGGGTGTCATAATGGAGTGACACACCATGGGCTCTATAACCATTCTTTATGTTTGAACGGTGTTTGTTTAGCCTTTCGTGAAGCGGTCTGATGGTCCTCCCTATATATTGCAATCCGCACGGGCATTCAAGCAAATAGATAACGAATTCTGTTAAACAATTCATACCATGTTTGATGGAAAAGGATTCTTTTGTCGAGGTAGATTGGAAGGTGGTTGTCTGTTGTATACTTTGACAACAGAGGCATCTATTTCTTCTGCACTTTGAGACCTTTTTCAGTGGTTCTTTGCTGGGTTTCGTGGACATTTTTTGTTTAAGCCAACTTGGAGCTACTATTCCTTTTATATTTGGGGCTCTGCGGAATGTTATCCCTGGTTTCCCAGGTATGATTGATTTCAAAATGGGGTCACTCTGAAGCAGATGCCAATGAGTGTTCAAACATTTCCTGATTGTTTTGTGGCAATTATTGTATGTTGTTATAAAATTCAGTGCTTTTGTTTCCTCGGTCTTTTCCTTATTCTTCTGTGTTAGGAGAACAGGAAATGTTTGAACACTCATTGGCATCTGGCCCCTCCCCCAGTGATGACCATTATGACATCACATGTATATTTAACAGGATAGTGTCATGAAAAAGCAGTTTATAGAACATTCGATCCAACGGCACTGATACCAGTGAGACAGTGGTGCTCAACATTAGTCACAAGAGAAAACACTGAAACCAGCAAATACATGGGTTCTACTACCCTGAAAGTCGGGTGACAATGGGTTTATTAAACATTTTTTCTGCAGTGATAGTCTGGATATTTTAGCAACGTTTCTGCTGCATTTTTCATGGAAATTTTTACATCATTCTGTTTGTAAGATTTTTATGTACATTTTAGCAAGTGTTTTGGACCATTTTCTTGTTTTATCATGCTATTTATGTGAAATTCCGCCAAAAATGCTGGCCCTCCCCCAGTGATGACCATTATGACATCACATGTAAACAGAACACACCCATAATTGCTAATGTAAGGGGCTATAAATTCCCTGCTCCTATGGCTGATGTAATATCCCTGAGGAAGGTGCCAGGAAGGGCGCCGAAACGCGTAGGAGGAAATAAAGGAGTACACTGCTACAACATCTTGTATCCCAGGTGATTTGTGAATCTCGGCAGCGCGGACTGCAACACACCCTGCTTCCCACAACTTTCTGAAGGTTTTTCCACGTGCGAGTGGTTGGTGGAGGTCCTGCAGCAGCTGATTCTGTGATATGCTCTCAAGCCAGTTGTGGGTTACACAACTGGAATAGGTGAGTGGAACTGTATTATACCGCTCATACTTCAAGTGTCACTAGTGATAGGGCACTATTGCGCCTCTTGTTCCCCCCACCATTTTTTGTATTGATACGATGAAAAAATGGCCCAGGACATTCCTGCACAATCAGCGATATCCAGCAGGGTGGCTGCTGTTTGTCACATGTAGCAAAAACGTAGGCGAAATCGCTGTTGCATCACAAAATCGGTGACGTATTATCGATCTCGCTAGCGATCTCGCTATGTGAAGACGGGGCCTTTACAGACAAGCAGTGGGGGCACTTTTGTACATAGCGACCACAATTTGTCCCGATATCACAACCACAGTTGGAATTCTCTGCCAACGTGAAAGCAAGCCACACCAAAAAGACTGGAATGCAATTAAGAGAATTCTTCAATATCTTAAGGAAACTCAAAGACTAAATGTTAAGATATCTGCATCAGGAGATTTCACAGAGGTTATGTGGATGCAGATTGGGCTGGAGATTCAAGTAATCGGAAATCAACAAGTGGTTACTTGTTAAAGTTAGGAGAAAATTCAATTTTTTGGTCCAGCAGAAAACAAGTGTCAGTCACATTATCTTCTACAGAAGCAGAATATATGTCTGATGCTTATGTAAGTGTTAGGGTCGGCGGAACGCACCAAATATAAATAATAGTAGGTGCGTTCGCCGCCCGGGGTCCACCGTGCGGTAGGTGACAAGACCGCTGCTGAACAATGGCAGATGCACCTAGTAGGTGCGGTACTGCGCTCGGGTTAACGTCACCCGAACGCTAAGGGCGGCTCCGTACAAACACAGAGTCGCTTGGCAAACACTAAAGCAAAGGGGCGGACCCTGTTAGCGTCACAGAGGCCTGCGTGTGGCGTCGCAGCCGCGAACACCAATAGGTGCTGTTACTACAGCGCAGCAGCAGAGAAAGCCGCAAGCGTGTAGGCGTGGAGAAAGTGGCGTGTAGCTTGCCACAACCCTGGAGCTGACTACACACTCGGTCACCACTCGTAATATCAGAGAGTAGGGGTTTCATAATGAGTCAGACACCAGTCCATGCATCCATCACCATACACACACAGAATAATATGCTACACTAGCGCATGGCCGAGCCGCCATGCGGGGCTTTTATAGCCATGCGCTTCCGGGACCTTCCAATACTTTGGGAAGGACCAATCAGATCTGACACAGGACCTGCACATGTGACCCCTGCTCTCCACTGAGAGGGCACGTTGCGGGCATGCCCAGAAGCACGGCACGAGGACTTAGCCTCTGGAGCGGTTCCCTGCAAAGCAGGTTGCGCTACCATTGCTGCACCGGAGGTGGCAGCAACATCCAGGATCACAGAACGAGTCTGAGGAGAATGCCTGGCTCACCGTGATTGCTGAGCAGGGGTCCGAGCGGTCGGAGGAGAATGGGAGACCGCAGGATG
Organism: Dendrobates tinctorius; assembly: GCF_039654945.1. Classification (NCBI taxonomy): domain Eukaryota; kingdom Metazoa; phylum Chordata; class Amphibia; order Anura; family Dendrobatidae; genus Dendrobates; species Dendrobates tinctorius. Next base: position 1,536,330 of record NW_027361979.1, on the reverse strand, counting down.
TCTGGCTCTGGATTCCCGCTGTGCAGTGCCAGGAATCTGACGCCCAACATGGTCCCCCTCCCTGCGCTCAAAGGCTGCGATCAGGAGCGGTGCATGAATGTTTTCCACCAGGTCCAAGCCTCGGGACCATGACCATGACCCTTCCAGTCCACCAAATAAAATTTTTTGCCACGGACAAACCTGCGCCCCACGATGGCGTTAACCTCAAACTCGTCAGACGATAAGTCTGATGACCCGGCAGATGACTCAGAAAACCGGATCATGTGAACTGGTTTGAGGAGGGACACATGGAACACGTCCGAAATGGCCAAATGTGGAGGAAGAGCCAGGCGGTAGACCACCGAGCTAAGTCGCTCGAGGACCTTGAATGGTCCAATGTATCGCGGTGCGAACTTGGGAGACTCAACCCGCAGTTTAATATTTTGGGTCGAGAGCCATACCATGTCGCCAAGGGAGAAGCTTGGCGCGGGCCGCCGATGCGTGTCGGCGGACGCCCTCATCCTTTCTTTAGATGCCCGGATAGCATCCTGAGTGCGATCCCAAATGTCCCGGGCCTCCACTGCCCAGTCTGCCACCCTGGAGTCAGTGGAGGACACTGGCATCGGGACAGGGACGCGTGGATGTTGACCATAGTTTAGGAGAAAGGGCGTCTGACCAGTGGAATCAGCCACCGCATTGTTTAGGGCAAATTCAGCCCAAGGTAGCAAGGATGCCCAGTCATCCTGCCTGGCAGAGACAAAATGCCATAAATAGGTGACCAAGGTCTGATTGGCTCTCTCGACCAAGCCATTCGTCTCGGGATGATAGGCGGAGGATAGATTTAGCTCGATGCTAAGTAAACTGCAGAGCTCCCTCCACAACCGAGATGCAAACTGAGGACCTCGGTCACTCACGATTTTGTCTGGCATGCCATGTAAACGGAATACGTGCTTAATGAACAAGGTGGCCAGACCTTGAGCGGAAGGCAGGCGTGCGAGTGGCACCAGATGCACCATTTTGGAAAAATGGTCGGTGACCACCCAGATGACCGTACTGCCACCAGACTTGGGCAGGCCAACTATGAAATCCATGCCAACCATCTCCCATGGTCTATCCGCCACTGGCAGGGGAAACAACAACCCCACCGGCCTCTGTCTAGAGGGTCTGTTCCGAGCACACGAGACGCATGCTTGCACGTATTCCTTGACATCTCGAGCCATATGTGGCCACCAATATGACCTTGCCAGGAGTTCGGTGGTCCGTTTATTGCCAAAATGGCCACCCACCCTGGAGGCATGTGCCCAGGCGAGGACCTCCGACCATAGCAGAGGAGGCACCAAGGTCTTGCCCGGTGGTACTGACTCGAGAGCGACTGGAGCCACAGTCGTAAAACTCTTCGGCGGGAGAATTAACCGAGGCTCAGCTTCTCCTTCTTCCGCTGAGACCACCGAGCGTGAGAGAGCATCCGCAGGGACGTTCTTCTCTCCAGAGAGGTAGTGCAGGGTGAAGCGGAATTGGGAAAAGAAGAGCGACCACCTGGCCTGACAGGAATTCAGGCGTTGGGCCGTCTGTAGGTAGACCAGGTTTTTATGGTCTGTATATACCTGAAAGGGGAACCGGGCTCCTTCCAGGAGATGTCTCCACTCGGAAAAAGCCAACTTCATGGCTAGCAGCTCCCTGTCGCCGATGGAGTAATTTTTCTCCGCCGGTGAGAAGGTCTTGGAATAGAAGAAGCAGGGATGCTTTCGACCTTGAGCATCCTTTTGATAAAGGACTGCTCCTGCACCGACGGAAGAAGCGTCTACCTCAAGGATAAACGGCTTATCCACATCGGGACGATGCAATATGGGAGCACCAGCAAAATGCGATTTTATAGCCGAGAAGGCTTTGGAGACCTGTTCCGACCAAGCATTGGGGTTAGCTCCTTTCTTGGTGAGAGCAACCAAAGGAGCCACCAGTGTGGAAAAGTGTGGTATGAACTGGCTGTAGTAATTCACGAACCCCAAAAAGCGCTGCAACGCTTTGAGGAAATGGGGTTCTTGCCAGTCCATTACCGCTTGTAGTTTGGCAGGATCCATGGCCAGCCCCTGGGCCGAGATGATATAGCCCAGGAACGGCAAGGACTCCTGCTCAAACTGGCACTTCTCCAGCTTGGTGAATAGTGACGGTCGCAGACGGTCGAAGACCCTGCAGACGTCTCTCCGGTGGGTGGTCAAATCTGGCGAAAAGATGAGTATGTCATCCAGATAGACCACCACCGAGGTAGAGAGCATGTCACGGAAGACGTCGTTGACAAAATCTTGGAAGACAGCTGGCGCATTACAAAAGCCAAAGGGCATAACCAGGTATTCGTAATGGCCATCCCTGGTATTAAAAGCTGTCTTCCATTCATCTCCTTCGCGAATGCGGATCAGGTTGTATGCCCCCCGCAGATCTAATTTAGTAAAGATCCGGGCCCCCCGCAACCTGTCAAATAACTCCGCGATCAACGGTAGGGGGTATTTGTTTTTAACCGTGATAGCATTGAGACCTCTGTAGTCAATGCAGGGACGTAACCCTCCATTCTTCTTCTGTACGAAGAAGAACCCTGCGCCAGCCGGTGACACAGATTTCCTGATAAAACCCCTAGCCAGGTTCTCCCAGATATATTGAGACATAGCCTCCGTCTCAGGGAGTGATAATGGATAAACACAGCCTCGGGGAGGCTCTGTACCTGGCAGGAGATCGATCGGGCAATCATAGGAACAGTGTGGCGGGAGCGTCTCCGCAGACTTCTTAGAGAAGACGTCCGCATACTGGTGGTAGGACCTGGGGAGCGCGGAGAGAACCGCAGGCACTTCAGTGGAAGCCACCTGAACACTGCCCCTTAGACACCTTCCCTCACAGTCCTTGCCCCAGCCCAGTATCCTCCCCGAAACCCAGTCAACGTGAGGGGAGTGGCAACGAAGCCAGGGAACTCCGAGGAGCACCTGATCGATGCCATTGGGCATGATAAGCAGGGACAGAGTCTCCTGATGTGAGGGTGAAATAGAGAGTCCTAGTGGGACTGTCTGATGGGTCACCTGAGACAATAACGGTGCCCCATTTACCACCCTAATGGACAGAGGTTGCGAGAGTAACACCAGAGGGATAGCGTGACTCTGGGCAAAAGTCGAGGACATAAAGTTCCCCTCGGCCCCGGAATCCAGGGTGACCTTTGCCTCCCAAGTGGAGGACCCACTATCTAAAGTACCCCGGAACACCGGTTTGGGTGAAAAGGGTCCCATTTTGGATTGACCACCACCTACGACCACTGGACGTGGTCGTCTTTTCGGTCGCTGAGGACATGTGCCAGTCAAATGGCCAATCTGTCGGCACTGATAACAGCACACAGAGCTTCACATCGGACGCGGCTTAGTGCCGGTGCGAGACATCGCCATAGGCTCAGAGGAAGAGAGCTCTTGTGCGGGGTCCTCCAGCGGCACGGTAAAGGTGGGGGCCAAATTAACCCTACGTCTTGATTGCGCTCGTTCCAACCCGCGCTCCGTGTAGCGGAGATCGATGCGGGTGGAAACGGCGATCAATTCCTCCAGACTTGTGGGAATCTCCCTAGTGGCTAAAGCATCCTTGACGTGCTCAGCCAGGCCTCTCCAAAACACTGGGACTAAGACTTTGTCCGGCCACTCTAATTCGGAAGCCAGTGTCCGAAACCGGACAGCATAATGGCTAACCGAGAGTGAGCCTTGTGTTAGGGATAACAGTTGGAGAGCCGTATCGTGTGTGACCCGTGGTCCCAAGAAGACTTGCTTCAGAGCCGCGAGGAACTGAGCAGGTCCCTGAACCACGGGATCATCACGTTCCCACAATGGCGTGACCCACTGTAATGCCCGGCCAGACAAGGAGACAATAAACCCCACCTTAGCCCGCTCTGTAGGAAACCGTGCAGCCAGCAGCTCCAGCTGAATGGAGCACTGGCTAACGAATCCCCTACAGGTGGCGCTGTCACACGAAAACTTATCGGGGAGCGGGAGGCGAGAAATTGTCGGTGAGGGCAAAAGTGTGGGCGCACGTGAGACAGCCTTGGCGACTGTCTGAGCGGCAGCTAGCGCAGCAGTCGCAGCTGAGTTGGTGCTCTCAATAGCCGCCAACCTGCTCTCCAGCTGCCGAATGTAGCGCTGCAGCTGCTGCACGTCTGCCATTGCCAGCCAGACCCTGGCGCTAGTGTAATGTTAGGGTCGGCGGAACACACCAAATATAAATAATAGTAGGTGCATTCGCCGCCCGGGGTCCACCGTGCGGTAGGTGACAAGACCGCTGCTGAACAATGGCAGATGCACCTAGTAGGTGCGGTACTGCGCTCAGGTTAACGTCACCCGAACGCTAAGGGTGGCTCCGTACAAACAGAGTCGCTTGGCAAACACTAAAGCAAAGGGGCGGGCCCTGTTAGCGTCACAGAGGCCTGCATGTGGCGTCGCAGCCGCGAACACCAATAGCTGCTGTTACTACACTGCAGCGGCAGAGAAAGCTGCAAGCATCGGCACCGGGGACTGGGCGCCGACGGATGCTAGTGTAGGCGTGGAGCAAGTGGCATGTAGCTTGCCACAACCCTGGAGCTGACTATACACACTCGGTCACCACTCGTAATATCATAGGGTAGGTGTTTCATAATGAGTCAGACACCAGTCCATGCATCCATCACCATACACACACACAGAATAATATGCTACACTAGCGCGTGGCCGAGCCGCCATGTGGGGCTTTTATAGCCATGCGCTTCCGGGACCTTCCAATACTTTGGGAAGGGCCAACCAGATCCGACACAGGACCTGCACATGTGACCCCTGCTCTCCACTGAGAGGGCACGTTGCAGGCATGCCCAGTAGCACGGCACGAGGACTTAGCCTCTGGAGCGGTTCCCTGCAAAGCAGGTTGCGCTACCATTGCTGCACCAGAGGTGGCAGCAACATCCAGGCTCACAGAACGAGTCTGAGGAGAATGCCTGGCTCGCCGTGATTGCTGAGCAGGGGTCCGAGCGGTCGGAGGAGAATGGGAGACCGCAGGATGTCTGCCTCTGGATTCCCGCTGTGCAGTGCCAGGAATCTGATGCCTAACAGTAAGTCAAGAAGTAATTTGGTTGAAATAACTTTTGGAAGGTTTTGGCAAGCCACTAGCTCAAGTCAACAGTTATCTATGAGGACAACCAAGAATGCATTGAACTTGCCAGCAGTAAGAAGATTAGTAAAAGGACTAAGCACATTGATGTAAAACATCACCACTTACGTGACTTAGTGGAACGTGGTGTACTCGAGTTTGTTTATTGCGAGTCTGACAAGATGATAGCCAATTGCATGACAAAGCCATTATCAAGAGCCAAGTTTGTGGACTTCAGAATGGCAATGTGACTAACAGGATAAGTAGTTGTTGAGTGGGGGTGTTGGAATATGTTTGGTGCAACAACTCCTTTCCTCTCTATGAGTATTTAGTTGCTAGGTTTTTATGCTGTTTATAAAGTTAGAACAAAAAAAACTCCCAGATGTTCACACAGGGAGAGCATGTTAATGTATTTTCTGTTTGTTTTATGTGTCTGTGTATGAAAGAAGAAGCAGCCTGCGGTAGATGCTGCACAGATAGAGATACACAAATTATTTATTCCTGATCTATTAAGCTTATCATATATTTTTTCCGAATAAAGAAGCTCTGTTGTCAAATGCTTGGAGAGTATCCTGAATAATCCACTGTCAATAGCTCATTACTTCCAAGACACAAAAACAGACTTCATTGAGATTAGTGCGCCCCATTAATGTGTCTTGCCAATGCGGTATCACGTTTATGTCTGATGTCCCCAATGTGATCGCCCACCCTCCTTCTGACCTCCCTACCAGTCTTGCCTATGTAATAGGACATGTGCATGTTCTGAATAAATAACACCTGTACTCTAACAGTTAGAGAAATCATGCTGGTAGAAACTTTTGCTAGAGGAGGAGCTACAGATGGACTTACAAGTATTTATCCATTAACAGTTCATGAGTCACTGCACTTAAAGAACCCACAAATCTTCCAATCTAGCCAGGCACCCTCTGGAGTTGGTCTCTTAAAGAAGGTGTGTATCAGGTTGTCCCTGATAGAACACCCCTTTCAGAATGTGACCATAGTCGAAGGCTCCACCACTCCCTTCAAATTGGTGAATGCTCTGGCACCATGCAGTATCAACTTATCTTACCTCCTGATGAGCCGTGTAGTGAAATGCATATAGGTCACATGACATCTGATTGATAAGACCCCCCCTCTGGCTGTTTCTATGTGAATTTAAACCAACAATTCTGGACCTTTATCTGTCTGTAGATGAAAAATTTCATGTTACTAATGTGAGAAAAACTAGAAATGCCTCTAACCAACTACCAAATGTTTTTGCCACTTTAACCTTCCTTTCACTCCTAACAAAAGAGTTCTCCTTAAAGATGGTCATCTGATCAGTGGAAACAAGGGACCAAATATTAATATTCTCTCCACGTTTAATCTTCTCCCTTGTCTCCCCAACCAGGTTAGCACCCAAAGAAGCCACCCCACAAAAAAAGAATCCCTGAAAACAAAACCTTGAGCCATGGAATGCCTCCCAGCTAAGGAGTAAGCTCCCCACCCAGCAGAAACTACAGATATGTGTACTGTGAAACAGTCATCCCCTGTAATGGCGCAAGACTGTGTGCAGCTTGTTTTTCCTAGTGAAAAAAACGATGTAATGGACTGAAGACACGAATGACTGTCAGCTGGTGACTTCCTTTTCCCACCCGACCCGTGACGTCCCCGTCGGACACTGCCTCCGAGCTTTCTTTTTAATGACATTGCTGGAACCTGCAAAAGAATAAACCAAAGACAAAACAGCTTCCAAAGAAGTTTCCTCTGTGTGATAAGAGTGGCTAATACCGTGTTCATCCCTTAAAGATCTTTCCTTCCAGCTCTGCATGTGGACTGAGCCCTCATCTCCTCTGTGTGTCACCCAGATTTCCTGCCACATCCATGATTCATGCTGCACCGATTCTCCAAATGATTACTTGGGCATTTGTGACAAACACCTTGCTAACTCCATAACTCCTCTCTCATAGCTGCTGTTGAAAGCTGGACACCTTTTCTTTCTCAGGTAACCTGTCCGAATGGCTGTGGGTGCCTGTTCTCCCTCTTATAACCCCTTTATACCACACCCCTAATGTCCCAACCAACTCCCTCACAGTCCTAGGCCTTTTCCTTATTCAGTTCAGGGCCCTGTACAGTGGTCAATACCTACCCAAATCTTTTTTTTTTTCTGTAGGATGATGCATAGGCACATTTACCCCAAACTGAACAAGGTTGAGAGGTGTGATGACTAGAGTTGAGCGACTTTTGGTTTTTTAGGGTCGCGTTTCGTTTCGTGAAACCCGACTTTTCCAAAAGTCGGGTCGAGCAAGATCGTCCGATTATAGGGAAAAATCGGGGTCGTACCGAAACACGAAACCCAATGTAAGTCAATGGGGAATAAAAGTCGGCAGTGAGAGGAGGACAGGAAACACACCAACAGTGCCCATTTGAATGCCAAAAGCATCAATTCTTCTTACTTAAGCTTGTCAACCTTAATTAACTTCATAATACAAGTTACGCACTGAAAAATGGGGGTTATTTGGCTACAGCTGTGGCGGGGGAGGGCTGGCTCCAGGTTTTCATGTGCCCTGGGCGAAAGAGCGCCCCTTTAACACATACCACAACTCATCATGCTCCGATACGGCAGAGAAATAGCGGTATAGTACAATGAAAAATACTTCACTTTTTACATCTCATGACGAGGCCCATCTATTTCTCCATACAGAATCATTGGTCCCATAAAATGTTTGAAACAGTATATGATGAGCTCCACATAATGCTACAGTATATGTTGGTCCCCATGGATGAAGCTCCACTGTCTTATGGGCCCAAATAATGCTCCAAACATAATGGGCCCCATTTCTAATGCTCTAGTGTATAATGGGCCCTCTAAGTGCTGCTCCAGTGTCTGATGTCCACCTTTGGAATGTTCCAGTGTATGGTGGGCCCCATCTATCATTTTCCAGAGTATAGTGCTCCCCAAAAATTGCTGTCCCAACATTGAAAACAATCAAATAAGTCTCCTCGCTAGGGAATCCCTGTACTTGTCTGGACTCCTCGTCGTCCCCATCTTCCATCTCACTGCACAGTATTTCAACTTTGCAAGTGCTGTGATCCTGAGCAAGCAGGGGGGGCCCACTAGTTGGCGACGGCACTGGCACAGGGCCCCTGATAGTACGGTGGTGTGTCTGATGGCGGGTGGGCCGAACCTGCACTTTCATCTGCAGCTTCCTCTTTGTCACCGTGTAAGATGGAACTGTATATGGGAAGGGTAACCTGAGTTTCATCAGGGTCAGATTCAGGCCGTGTAGCGTGCGAGGGGAATGTAGTGGTCTGGGTCAATGTACCAGCAGATTCATCGAGCAGTGGCTGGGCATCAGTGCACTTGTGTCGCCACCAGGAGTACGGTCGCCACAGTGGCATTACCTTCCTCCTAGGGAGTGTGATGTCATGCTTGGGAGCAACGAACGATCTCTCTAGCAGGTTAACTGATTGGGCGGCGTTATTCCCACGAGTCATGACCCTCCAAACAGCGTTCATGAAGGCAAAGTGTTTGTTTTACGTGGGCAGTATGGTTGCAAAGCTGAACCTTAAAGGAATGTCCAGAAGGGCACCACCAGGAGTGGAGCCTACGGTTAAATTCGACTCCACCTGGGAAACCTCAACCATGCCAGCTACAGAACAGATGCACACATTGCAAGCTTAATTCCGTTAACGAACGAGACTCCATCATGCCCCGCGGTCCGAGTCCGGCTTACTAGAGGGACACGTGAGGCTCTGGCACATGAGATTGGCCAATAACTGGTGTGTCATGCCCTTACATGTCCGTGGCTGCATGTGCGCTACACTGAAAAGGCCAGCGTTTGTCGCTTACAGGTGCAGATAACCCACTGAACAACGTTAGTGATGGGGATCACTGATTACAATTATTACCCGCGAACAATGATTTCCCAGTAAGTGCAGGTCAACCGCAGTTCCGGAAATAGGCCTAACCGTCATTCCTGAAAAAATGAAAAACTTACGTATGCAAACCACAGGTGCTGTAGCTTGCTTAACAGCTCGCCAGCCGTTCTCACGCCCAGTATGGATTACACGTGATTGCACAAAGGTGAGAAAGGGTACCGTATCCCCAGATAACATGTATGGATAGCGTACACATTCAAAATATATGTCTATACATCAGGAGGCAGGATCAGACGGTGTTAGGCCCAGTATGGATTGCGCGTGATTGCACAAAGGTTAGAAAGGGTACCGTATCCCCAGATAACATGTATGGATAGCGTACACATTCAAAATATATGTCTATACATCAGGAGGCAGGCTCAGACGGTGTTAGGCCCAGTATGGATTGCACGTGATTGCACAAAGGTTAGAAAGGGTACCGTATCCCCAGATAACATGTATGGATAGCGTACACATTCAAAATATATGTCTATACATCAGGAGGCAGGCTCAGACGGTGTTAGGCCCAGTATGGATTGCACGTGATTGCACAAAGGTTAGAAAGGGTACCGCATCCCCAGATAACATGTATGGATAGCGTACACATTCAAAATATATGTCTATACATCAGGAGGCAGGCTCAGACGGTGTTAGGCCCAGTATGGATTGCACGTGATTGCACAAAGGTGAGAAAGGGTACCGTATCCCCAGATAACATGTATGGATAGTGTACACATTCAAAATATATGTCTATACATCAGGAGGCAGGCTCAGACGGTGTTAGGCCCAGTACGGATTGCACGTGATTGCACAAAGGTGAGAAAGGGTACCGTATCCCCAGATAACATGTATGGATAGAATACACTTTCAAAATATATGTCTATACATCAGGAGGCAGGCTCAAACAGTGTCAGACACAGTATGGATTTGACGGCCCAGACTACACAGCGGAGGAGCAGGGAGAGGTAAAGATTGCAAATGCTGGGGCCCTGCCCAAGCAAGGGGGGCCCACTCGTGGGCGTCGGTACTGGCACTGGGCCCCTCATAGTACGGCGGTGTGTCTGACGGCGGGTGTGCACCACCACCGTCAGAGACACTTGATTGCACTATGAGGGACCCTGTGCCAGTGCCCGTGCCCAAGAGTCGGCCTGTCCAGGGCAACGGCACTCGCACGGTGTCGTGCGCTAGGTGGTGACCCCGGCCATGGGGGGGGAGGCAGCACAGTTAGGGAGTTTTAGAAAGTGGCATATGTTGATGTTGGACATTCAGCTGATGCAAAAGGTGAAATAAGTCAAGTCCCAGGAAGAGGTGGACCAAAGCAAGCCATTTTTCTGTCACTCTATGTGTCATTAGGGGAAGGTGGGACAAAATCCTTGGAAACCCATGCGTGGTTCATTTTAATGAAGGTTAGATCATCCACATTTTGGGTTGACAGACGGGTCCTTTTTTCTGTCAGGATTGATCCAGCTGCACTGAAGACTCTTTCCGATAGCACACTTGCAGCTGGGCAAGCGAGCTCCTGTAAGGCATATTGTGCCAATTCAGGCCAGGTGTCCAGTTTAGCGGCCCAATAGTCAAAGGGGAATGACCTGTGTGGGAGAACATCGATATGGGAGGAAAAGTAGTTTGTAACCATAGTTGACAACTGCTGTCTCCTGTCACTTTCCATCGATGCAGTATTACCAGTTGTGTGAGCGGTACTTGAAAAATCAGTCCACAAAATTGTCATGAAACCCCTGTCTCCAACGCCACTTCTGCTGTGTGCACCACGAACACCTCTGCCAAGCTGACCCCGGCCCGTACGGCTCGTGTGAGAACCATCACCGCTACTGTGTGCTGGGAATGCCTCAAGCAACCGATTTACCAGAGTTGTAAACAAAAAATACCAGCAAGAAAGCAAAAAATGCCCATGCTACAAGGCAACTCAATATAATACTACAGTAAAGGAGGAACAGCGAGTATTTGTAGCCAAAAATGAAATGAAAATCATTATATTTATCAAAAAATAAACTTTAATAAATATTTATAGTACAAACATGGTATAATAAACAAAATACATAGGCATAAATCAGTGTCATGTGACTAAATCCATGGTCAATAAATTGACCAAGAGAGGCGGAATCCAAAATATGAATAGCATATGTACTGTTCAAAATAGGAGTATCACTTAATAAAGTTATAATATGTTCAGCCGCACATGTTATTCAGTAATAGGGATTTAAGTAACAATAGTTTCCCTAAAGCTCATGATTCCTGTACCGCCAAATAAACAACTTCACATAAAGACACAAAAGCGCCATTAAAGTCCAGTGCGCGGTAAAGAAAAAAAGAGTAATGAAATAAGAGCAAGGTAATTACCCATAGTGGTGTATATGGAGTCCCATCTGGGTCTTGGTCAGATACCCCAGACGGGACTCCATATACACCACTATGGGTAATTACCTTGCTCTTATTTCTAATTTCCGCTCACTGACTGCTTGAGTGCATGGACAATGCGGTCTTTCACATGATGGTGGAGGGCTGGGATGGCTTTGCGAGAGAAGAAGTGGCGACTGGGTAGGTCATAGCGTGGTACTGCATAGGCCATGAGTTCCACCAACCGAAAGGGCATCATCTCAAACGAGATTAGTTTGGCAATGTGGGCGTTCAAACCCAGTGTATGCGGATGAGAGACTGAGTACTTTCTTGACCTACTCATAGTGTCTGGGAGGGTGAGCTGGACTTGAGAGCTGCATATGGTGGAAGTAGCGGTGGACAGGGCGGACTGAGAGAGGGTTGATGATGGTGATGGAGTTGGTGTTCTTTCTGATGGCCTAGAATCAGTCTTTCGTTGATATAACAGTGGGATTCCCTGACTGCTGTGGTCTTGCAACGACACCTCAACCTTTGCTGCTGTGCTAACCGGTGGGCTTACAGTGGGGGAAACAATGTAGCGTTGCTGACTACCTTCGTTGTGATCAGTTGCACATGTGGCACTTGAGGTTTGGTGTTGTGTCCACGCTTGCAAGTGCATGGTGTTTAAATGTCTAAGCATGCAACTGGTATTCAAATTTTTCAGATTTTTCCCTCGGCTAAAGGTCTTTGCGCACTTCTTACAGATAACCTTGGCCTGATCATGAGGATTTTGTTCAAAAAAGTGCCACACTGCACTCTTCCTACTTTGGCAGACATTTTGCGGCCTAGCACGCTGTGATCTTTTGACCCTCTGGACAGGCTGTCCAGCAACTCTTTTGATTTTTGGAACCTGTCTTTGGAGTGCTCCGGGCCTGCCAGATAACAGCTGTTGCGATGTCGATGTCTGCTGTGGATGCTCCTCATCTGAGCTATTGGAAGCAGCACCCTCTTCCCCCAATGGATGCCAATCTGGGTCAACAACTGGGTCATCCATCACCTCCTCTTCAATGTCATGTGCACCTTCCTCTGTGTTACCGTGTATGGTGGTATAGTGTGCGGGAAGGGGCACCTGAGTCTCATCAGGGTCAGAATCTGGCTCTGTACACTGCGAGGACAATAAGAAAAAATTCAAAGATGGATTAGAATAAAAAACACCAGGATAAAAAAGGTGTAACAATAATAGTGAGAAAATAATAACAATAATAATAATAAATAATACAATCAGTTAAAAATGCCTTTATTGAAATATTGGCACAACAAATAAATGCATTAAAAATATATATGTATATAATAAAATAAAATAATGACATAAACAACCACATGAGCAATATATTTATGGACAATGGAAAAACCAATCCATAACAAAAGGCTTAATTAATAATCCAGGTACAAAAAAACATGAATAAAGTGACACAAAATATCTAATGAGTGTGCCCAAAGTGCAAAAAGTGCTGTTGTGCAAAGAAATAATGTATACAGATGGCGATCTGTATACATTATTTCTTTGCACAACAGCACTTTTTGGGTAATAATATATTGGGATCGCGGGATTGCCTCTCTTTTTATACACCCTAAAATCTAGTTTGCTTTTGAGGCTGCTGCTTGACATTGAGTACTGCTGCTCCCTTGTAACCAGAATACCCAAGTCCTTCTCCTGTTCTGTAGTCCCGGGTATACTCCCATTTATTGTATATGCAGCATTAGGATTACTCCATCCTAGATACATTATTCTACATTTATCTATATAAAATCTCATTTGCCAAATGTTTGTCCATTCAGACATCTTATCCAGATCGTTTTGCAATATTGTAATGTCAAGATTTTTATATCCTACATAGTTTGGTATCGTCAGCTAAAACTGACACCGTACTCTGAATCCCATCCACAAGGTCATTAATAAAGAGGTTATTATTATTATTATTTATTGTTATAGCGCCATTTATTCCATGGCGCTTTACATGTGAGGGGGGTATACATAAAAACAAGTACAATAATCTTAAACAATACAAGTCATAACTGGTACAGGAGGAGAGAGGACCCTGCCCGCGAGGGCTCACAATCTTCAAGGGATGGGTGATAATACAGTAGGCGAGGGTAGAGCTGGTCGTGCAGCGGTTTGGTCGATCTGTGGTTACTGCAGGTTATAGGCTTGTCGGAAGAGGTGGGTCTTCAGGCTCTTTTTGAAGGTTTCGATGGTAGGTGAGAGTCTGATATGTTGTGGTAGAGAGTTCCAGAGTAGGGGTGATGCGCGAGAGAAATCTTGTATGCGATTGTGGGAAGAGGAGATAAGAGGGGAGTAGAGAAGGAGATCTTGTGAGGATCGGAGGTTGCGTGCAGGAAAGTACCGGGAGACGAGGTCACAGATGTATGGAGGAGACAAGTTGTGGATGGCTTTGTATGTCATGGTTAGGGTTTTGTAATGGAGTCTCTGGGCAATTGGGAGCCAGTGAAGGGATTGACAGAGGGGAGAAGCTGGGGAATAGCGGGGGGACAGGTGGATTAGTCGGGCAGCAGAGTTTAGAATAGATTGGAGGGGTGCGAGAGTGTTTGAGGGGAGGCCGCAGAGCATGAGGTTGCAGTAGTCAAGGCGAGAGATGATGAGGGCATGGACTAGGGTTTTTGCAGATTCTTGGGTGAGGAATGAACGGATGCGTGAAATATTTTTGAGTTGAAGTCGGCAGGAAGTGGAAAGGGTTTGGATATGTGGTTTGAAGGAGAGATCAGCATCAAGGATTACTCCGAGGCAGCGAGCTTGTGGGACTGGGGAGAGTGGGCAGTCATTTACTGTAATTGATAGGTTCGTAGGGGGGGTCACGTGAGATGGGGGAAAGATGATGAATTCTGTTTTGTCCATGTTGAGTTTCAGATATCTAGTGGAGAAGAAGGATGAAATAGTGGACAGACATTGAGGGATTCTGGTTAGTAGGGAGGTGATATCTGGTCCAGAGATGTAGATCTGTGTGTCATCAGCATAAAGATGATACTGGATTCTATGAGCTGTCCCAGGCCAAAGGTGTAAATAGAGAACAGCAGGGGCCCTAGGACTGAACCTTGTGGGACTCCGACAGATAGGGGGCGAGGTGAGGAGGTGGTGTGTGAGTGGGAGTTGCTGAATGTCCGGTCTGTTAGGTATGATGAGATCCAGGAGAGGGCCAAGTCTGTGATGCCGAGGGAGGTTAAAAGGAATCTTTCCTAGCACAGATCCCTGCGGTCCCCACTGCTGACTATATCCCATTTAGAGCACGTACCATTTATGACGACTCTTTGTTTCCTGTCATTTAGCCAATTCCTTACCCATCTGCATATTGTTTCCCCCAGTCACTGGTTATGGAGTTCAGTATAAGGTTGTTATGTGGAACTGTATCAAATGCCTTTGCAATGTCCAGATAAATCACATCAGCCGCATTGCCAACATCCAGATTTGCACTTCATAGAAGCCCAACATGTTAGTTAGCCACGACCAATCTTTCATGAATCCATGCTGGTTGTCAGTTATTGTATTATTATTTACAATATATTTTTTTGCCCATTATTTTTCAGGGTGCAGCAAAGCCCAGCATTTTTGACCTCGTAAACTATGGTGTCTGTTCCCTTGGGGTGCACTTAGATAGTGCTGGGCAGCCCCCCTAATCTCATAGCATTGGTGTCACTAATAGACTGTAGGCCAGATACTGTGAATTACCTGTGTGTGACCAGCGCCCTATACAAGCCGCTTTTGTGCAATCTAATACTAAGCAATTGCCCGACCATGAGTTGGTAGGTTGTGAGTGGTTGCCTCTTCAGTATTTTACATGTGTTGCCGCCAACTTAAATATATGGGCTTGCTGCTCTTGATAGTGCATTAGTTCTGAGAGCTGACAGGTAAATACTGCTGCGCTTTTTTGCTGTATTAATTGTGTAATTAACACATCAGTCTCAATACGTTCATTGGCTTCTGTATTCTCCATCATAATCATATACTCTGACGTGGTATAACTAAATTATACTCAGTGCATATTGTACTGCCGAACAGATACCTGCGGTAATGACTGATGCACCTGTGCAGCCATTAGTGCCGAGTGCGACGGGCAGGGATGCACAAGGAACGAAGCCGAGTGCTGGAATACCTATTCTTTACATAGATCTCTATCCATCTATTAATGGCAATAAGCTTCCTCCATAAACTGTATGGTCTGAGCATTCTTGCCTCTTATCTCTATTTTACAGAGCTTAGGCTGGTTTCACATTTGCGTTTTTTAGCGCTGGAAAAAAACGCATATGTGCGCATGCGTTTTTTCCCCTATATTTAACATGGGTGCGCATACCTGCGCGCTGGTAAGCGCATGTATGCGATTTTCATGCGCTGCGTTTTTTTGGGGTGTGCGTTTGTATTTTCCAGACGCAGCATGTTGCATTTTTTGGCCCTGCAAAAAAGCGCATGCGCACATATGCGCACGTTTTGCGCTAAAAATGGCCATTATAGCCTATGGATGCGCATATGTGCGCACTGGCATGCTCATGTATGCGTTTTTTTGCACATGCGTTTTTTTTTGATAACCATGGAATTTAGGGGTTTGGGTTAGAGTTAGGGTTAGTTAAGGGGGTTTAGGGTTAGGGTTAGGGTCAGGGTCAGGGTCAGGGTTGGGGTTTGGGTCAGGGTTAGGGTTAAGTATGGTTTGGTTAAGGGTTAGGGTCAGGGTTAGGGTCAGGGTTAGGGTTAAGTATGGTTTGGTTAAGGGTTAGGGTCAGGGTTAGGGTTAGGGTTAGGGTCAGGGTTAGGGTCAGGGTTAGGGTTAAGTATGGTTTGGTTAAGGGTTAGGGTTAGGGTCAGGGTTAGGGTTAAGTATGGTTTGGTTAAGGGTTAGGGTCAGGGTTAGGGTTAGGGTTATTGTTAGGGTCAGGGTTAGGGTTAGGGTCAGGGTTAGGGTTAAGTATGGTTTGGTTAAGGGTTAGGGTCAGGGTTAGGGTTAGGGTTAAGTATGGTTTGGTTAAGGGTTAGGGTCAGGGTTAGGGTTAGGGTTAGGGTCAGGGTTAGGGTTAGGGTCAGGGTTAGGGTTAGGGTCAGGGTTAGGGTTAAGTATGGTTTGGTTAAGGGTTAGGGTCAGGGTTAGGGTTAGGGTTAAGTATGGTTTGGTTAGGGTTAGGGTTAGGGTCAGGGTTAGGGTTAGGGTTAGGGTTAGTTAGGGTTTAGGGTTTGGGTTAGGGTTAAGTATGATTTGGTTAAGGGTTAGGGTCAGGGTTAGGGTTAGGGTTAGGGTCAGGGTTAGGGTTAGGGTTAGGGTCAGGGTTAGGGTTAGTAAAGTCATGGTTTGGGTTAGTGTGAGGGCCACCTAATGTTGGAAAAAAACGCAAACGCGGTAAAAACGCACTAAAAACGCATACAAACGCATAAAAACGCTGCGTTTTTTTCATGCATGCTCATAAAAATGCTTGAAAAAAACGCAGCAGTTGTATGCTTTTGTATGCGTTTTTTCAATGCGTTTTTTTGCGGGAAAAACGCGCTGCAAAAAAAAGCAAGTGTGAAACTAGCCTTAATCATTGGCAGTTTTCTAATTGATCACTTCTTTTGGTGATTAATTATCAGTATTAAGGGCATGTCACACTAAGCGATATCTCTAGCAATATCGCTATAACTTGTGACGTTATAGCGATATTTCTAGTGATATCTCTATGTCTGATACTTACCTACAACCCGCTCCCCCGCTGGTTATCGCTGATCGCGTGAGAACGTTCAGGACTGTTTCTCGTTGTCAGCTTCCTGCGGCGCTTCCTGCTGTGAGGACGAGCGACGCGTGGAGCCAGGCGGGAGGACGCAGGATCGCCTGGTGTGACAGGTAAGTAGCGACCCCCATCCCCAGCGATGTCGCTAGTGAGATCTGCCTGTGTGGCAGCTCACTAGCGACCACTTAGCGATGTACCAGCGATCCTGACCACGTAATATCGCTGGTCGGGATCGCTGGTGCATCGCTAAGTGTGACAGTACCTTTAGAATAAGTGCATTTCTTAACAGCTACTGTTCTCCTGCTTAGTTAATGATGTCATCCTAATTACTAGTAGTAAATGTTTAAGAAGAATCCATATTGTAGTTACGAAGTCACATAGAAAACTTTGATTGTTCTTAATATAACAAGTACTAAGAAATATATCGGAATATACAAAGAAATAAATATGACACATGTTACATGCTAATATATATAGTAGCATCAAAATAGTACAATGCACTTAAAGGAACATGTCAGTAAATTATACTCTACAATCCTTAAAAATGATAGCGCGGCCTTTTAGGAGATAAGCAGTCGATCCCTTTGTTATGTGAAAGCACTGAGAAAAATTAGGTTTTGAAGCTGTGTTTATGAAGTGCCTTGGGGCGTGCTGATGCCGATCTAGTTCTCAGCTTCACACTGCATTTCCTATCTGGCAGCACCCTCCCCTGGCTGAATGACAGGTCGGTTACTCCGGTACACAGCCGGAGACCTGTCAATCAGCTATGGGAATGAGCTCCTAGGTAGCAATACAACGTGACGCGGAGAAGCTAGAAGGGCATCCTCACTTGATACACTTCATAGACAATACTTCAAAATGCAATTTCTCTCTGCCAGAGTAGTACTTTGGGGGGTCATAAAGGGATCAACTGCCTTATCTTTTAAAAAGCAACACAGTCATAAAAAAGATTTAAGGAACTTAAAGTTTCCTTTAAAGAGGTTCTCCTCTCTGCCGATATCACTTCCTACACAGCCATACCTGAGCAGAGTCAATATCAAGGAGAAAGTGATTTAAGGCACAGTGCACACATAACAAAGGTTTATCTTCAGACTGCTCTGACTCTGGGCAAGCCAGGGCTGTCAATCATCACTCAAGTAGCACCACGGCATTTAGCCATGTTAAGGGGGCATCTCCATGTCACAATAAAGTTAGTTTTGGGAGGCAACGGCTGAATAGGTTTTTAGAACGAAAAGAGCGATTTTTACCATTGCCTCATCTCCAAGGCTCCCCTATTTGGTTAATTCGAATTGTATATTTGGGAAGACTGCCTGCAAGCTATATATACTGAACGGTGATGTTTCGCGCGCCCATCACTAACAGCAAATCAATACTAGAACTGTTCTAGCTTCCACTTTGCAGTTGGTCCTCCAATCTTCAGCACAACATGTATCTTCTCCATCTCCCTCAGTCCCAGTGAGCACTGTGTATCTGAGAATGTCTTGCTGATGTATATTGTAGAGACCGAACCGCAGCGTCTAGTGTCTCCAGTGATGAATTTCTCCCTGGTACATACAAGTCTGTCTGTGATAATAGGAAATCATTAATGCTTTTCTCTTTCGTCTTTTTGCACACAATCTGCCAATACACCCCCCACTCGGAGTCTTATAAATTGCACAAACAAGACCGAGATGCGGACAGGCCCCTTGACTTTACCAGATGGCGGATAGATTCTTTATCATGACAAG